>NC_140171.1:135669373-136321283 GCF_963971535.1 Notolepis coatsorum
AAGCAGGTTAGATTGATTGGCATAGGGACATATAGGTATTTAGTACTGATACATTTGTGACATAAACGGTATTCCAATATACAGTACTGTTACTGTGTGTTGGGTCTTGGGATGCAGACCAGAGAGACTTTCGTCTTGTTTACATCAGGGTCCCCCATTTTCAATTCATGCAATTCATGCGATAACATTAGAGACAACAATACACTAGTCTAACCATAGCCAAATATGCGCAAATGTTCTACGTTATATGCGTAAATGTCCGATGTCTCAATGTAATAATGTCCGATGTAATACTTACAGCTTTTTTCTTAACCATCCGAATCTTGCTCTTTGGCGGCTGCTTTTCTTTTATTGGCGCTGCCATCACGCACGGCCTATCAACTGTAGATATCTTCGTTTGTTTACTGTAAAAAGTCGTCATTGCATCTGCGACTCAGTAAGAATACTATACTGTAGTGATTACACTGAAAAAAAGTGTATCGCTGTGAAATAAAATGTATTCAGCTGCTTGTCGCCCATTGGCCCAAGCTCACCAACCAACCAACGTACATTGGAAGAGGGTGGGTAGGAGTGTGGGGGGGGGGGTTGGGTAGGAGGGGCCATACCTTGCCATACCAAATATGAATGTAATATCATAACTGTCTATTACTTTTCTTGCAATTGAAGCATACTTGTTTCCAGACAGAGGCATTGACAAATACAAAATACTGTCATCTTGATAGTTTTTAATAATAATGTAATCATACTGTGAGATATCTGTTTAAATAATCTAGTGTGTTCAATAGCTAAGTGGGGGGCAATAATATGCAAATAAAAAACTGCATCCAAATATCACAGTTTTCTCCTAATTATAAAATATATATGTGCGAATTGTATGTGTTTCTTTTAAAAACAGGTGGTTTACATAAAATATTTTATTTATTTATAATTTAAAGCAAACAAATAACCCTGTTCAGGAAAGGGACATCATACCTTTCTGAAAAAGTAATTTTCATCTTAATACTGTATCACTTGCCATACCAAATGGACGCCCCTGTTCCCCACCCCCAGTAATCTGTATGCGACTGTACTGTACCAACACCCCCAGATAGACCATTGTCACATTTCCATATGAATTCCCCAAGACCTCAGCTACTCACCTCTGCTCCCCCCCAAACCTACAGTATTAACACCTTATCAAGGAGAGGGGGACAAAAGCGTTTTCTGCTTAGCTAGTCACAGTTTGTTGTAAGCTAATATGCTAACTGAACACAACATCAGAATCATAGGTATTATCAACAACTGTTACAACAGGATAGGAACATCTAAGAAACCATCTAAAAAAAACACTGACAACCTTTATGGTTTCAAACAACATACTTTAACAGTAAGAGGTTTGTTCTTTTAACATGCCTACATCTTCTCCATGAGGGAGCATACTTGTTTCCAGACAGAGGCATTGACAAATACAAAATACTGTCATCTTGATAGTTTTTAATAATAATGTAATCATACTGTGAGATATCTGTTTAAATAATCTAGTGTGTTCAATAGCTAAGTGGGGGGCAATAATATGCAAATAAAAAACTGCATCCAAATATCACAGTTTTCTCCTAATTATAAAATATATATGTGCGAATTGTATGTGTTTCTTTTAAAAACAGGTGGTTTACATAAAATATTTTATTTATTTATAATTTAAAGCAAACAAATAACCCTGTTCAGGAAAGGGACATCATACCTTTCTGAAAAAGTAATTTTCATCTTAATACTGTATCACTTGCCATACCAAATGGACGCCCCTGTTCCCCACCCCCAGTAATCTGTATGCGACTGTACTGTACCAACACCCCCAGATAGACCATTGTCACATTTCCATATGAATTCCCCAAGACCTCAGCTACTCACCTCTGCTCCCCCCAAACCTACAGTATTAACACCTTATCAAGGAGAGGGGGACAAAAGCGTTTTCTGCTTAGCTAGTCACAGTTTGTTGTAAGCTAATATGCTAACTGAACACAACATCAGAATCATAGGTATTATCAACAACTGTTACAACAGGATAGGAACATCTAAGAAACCATCTAAAAAAAACACTGACAACCTTTATGGTTTCAAACAACATACTTTAACAGTAAGAGGTTTGTTCTTTTAACATGCCTACATCTTCTCCATGAGGGAGCATACTTGTTTCCAGACAGAGGCATTGACAAATACAAAATACTGTCATCTTGATAGTTTTTAATAATAATGTAATCATACTGTGAGATATCTGTTTAAATAATCTAGTGTGTTCAATAGCTAAGTGGGGGGCAATAATATGCAAATAAAAAACTGCATCCAAATATCACAGTTTTCTCCTAATTATAAAATATATATGTGCGAATTGTATGTGTTTCTTTTAAAAACAGGTGGTTTACATAAAATATTTTATTTATTTATAATTTAAAGCAAACAAATAACCCTGTTCAGGAAAGGGACATCATACCTTTCTGAAAAAGTAATTTTCATCTTAATACTGTATCACTTGCCATACCAAATGGACGCCCCTGTTCCCCACCCCCAGTAATCTGTATGCGACTGTACTGTACCAACACCCCCAGATAGACCATTGTCACATTTCCATATGAATTCCCCAAGACCTCAGCTACTCACCTCTGCTCCCCCCCAAACCTACAGTATTAACACCTTATCAAGGAGAGGGGGACAAAAGCGTTTTCTGCTTAGCTACAGTAGTCACAGTTTGTTGTAAGCTAATATGCTAACTGAACACAACATCAGAATCATAGGTATTATCAACAACTGTTACAACAGGATAGGAACATCTAAGAAACCATCTAAAAAACACTGACAACCTTTATGGTTTCAAACAACATACTTTAACAGTAAGAGGTTTGTTCTTTTAACATGCCTACATCTTCTCCATGAGGGAGCATACTTGTTTCCAGACAGAGGCATTGACAAATACAAAATACTGTCATCTTGATAGTTTTTAATAATAATGTAATCATACTGTGAGATATCTGTTTAAATAATCTAGTGTGTTCAATAGCTAAGTGGGGGGCAATAATATGCAAATAAAAAACTGCATCCAAATATCACAGTTTTCTCCTAATTATAAAATATATATGTGCGAATTGTATGTGTTTCTTTTAAAAACAGGTGGTTTACATAAAATATTTTATTTATTTATAATTTAAAGCAAACAAATAACCCTGTTCAGGAAAGGGACATCATACCTTTCTGAAAAAGTAATTTTCATCTTAATATTGCAATGAAAACATATTTAACAGTAATGTATTATTCTACAACTTCAGTATCTACTATTTATGATAAGACATAAATGGAATGGGAATAGGGGGGGGGAGACACTGTCCCCACTAATACTTGTCTACGCCACGAAGCCCCGCCTCAAACCCGTGAATGGCCCGTCTGCATCAGACCAATCAGATCAATCCACTACTGTACTACTGTATATATAAAGTGTTATACTGTAGTTTGTACAGTGTGTTGTGTTGCTGCCCAAAATGACTAAAATTTGCAAACAACACTCGAGAGATGTGCGCAGACTTCGATCTCAAGGCATGTCGACCAAACAAATTCGGCAACACCTTGCATCGGTCGGAATCCATGTTACACAGAACACAGTTTGGACGCATTACAAAAGGAAAGAACCGCGACCTCGAGCGCCTCCTAAATTGTCTGAGTAAGTACATGTAGAATGTAAAACGTTAGGTTGGCAATAGTTTAGCGATAGGTTAAAAGTGCATTTATATCATTTTAAGTTTTTATTTTCCACTCGTGTTTTGAGCTACAAAAGGTAACGTTTTTGACAAATATTGAAACGCAGCTACAACAGATTGCAGAAATGGGTACAATACAGTACAGCTCAATACACACAATTGTTAAGGGGATTTCTTGTTTACATCAGGGTCCCCCATTTTCAATTCATCAGGACATATGACATACATGACATACAGATAGCCAGTACTGCTACATCTATACATTTATGACATACCAGATTTGCAAATACAGTATATACATTTGACGTAGAAACTGTACATTGGAGGAGGTTGGGTGGGGGGGGGGGTTGGGTACACTGGGATATTGATGCAAACAAATGTTGCAGGGACTTATTATAAACATCATATTGGCGTGACTGTATGCATCAATTAATGTCCTATTTTTTTTCTTTCTCTATAGCAATGTCATGGTTGCTATTGACAAGATGACCAAGGCACGCGATTGCATGGTTGCAAGACAAGTCCAGAAACAGCTGGATGACGTGTTTGGGGTCCGTGTCGGACTGAGTGCGATACGGGGAGCGCGTAGACGTCTTGGCTGGAAATATGGCCAGACAAAATTCTGGCCAATGATTCGGGAAAAGAATAAAGAATTGCGACTTGCACAAGCTCACCTATGGCGTGACACATTTGAAACGTGGCATGACGTCATTTTCACAGACGAAAGCACTGTGTCACTCGAACATTTTGCTAGACAGTGCTTTTCCAAGAAAGGCCATCGAATGGGTAAACCAGCCCCGAAACACCCCTTGAAACTCCATGTTTGGGGCGCGATTTCCAGAGAGGGCCGGGGCCCTCTGGTAATTTTTGATGGGATCATGGACAGAGTGTTTTTTGAGGACGCAATAATCAAGGCAGTTGTCAGCCCCTGGATACGTTCAACTTTTGGGACACGCCACAGATTCTTCCAAGACAATGACCCAAAACACACAGCCGCACGACATTGCATTGAAGCAGAGGGAATTAATTGGGTCAAAACACCCGCCGAGTCTCCAGACCTGAATCCCATTGAAATCGTTTGGCACATGTTAAAAGATTTCATTCGCAGAGAGGCCAAACCTCACACAAAGGAGGAATTGGAGGCTGCCATCAAATTTTTTTGGACAAATAAACTCACAATAGCCATATGCAACAACCTCATAACTGGTTTGATAAAGGTTTTGCCATTAATTATAGCAAATAATGGAGGTCAAAGCGGAAAATAGAATCATCATCAAGTCATACTGGCCAGCAGCGTAACTAGTAAGAGTAGGTAAGAGATATGTACAGATATAGATATAGTATTAATATGTACAGTGATACAGGTATAAAGACACTATGGTAGTAAGTCATACTGGCCAGCAGCGTAACTAGTAAGAGTAGGTAAGAGATATGTACAGATATAGATATAGTATTAATATGTACAGTGATACAGGTATAAAGACACTATGGTAGTAAGTCATACTGGCCAGCAGCGTAACTAGTAAGAGTAGGTAAGAGATATGTACAGATATAGATATAGTATTAATATGTACAGTGATACAGGTATCTGTAACTGCATGCTTCAGACACTGTGTAACAGTAGGACACAACACAAGACAAACGTATTTTCTCTGGTCTGCATCCCCTTAACAATTGTGTGTATTGACTTGTGTACCCATTCTGCAATGTGAATAAAACTATAAAAAAATATAGAGTGTTTTGTGATGAATGTACTGTACATAACTATCAATAGACTAGCTAGCTATTTGTCTGTATCTCTTTCACTGTAATTTTTTTTTATCTATTCTATTCTACTATTTTATTGCACTGCACTGCACTATTCTATTTTACTCTGACTACTGTAGGTTCAGTGATGAGCCGGTGCAGGTCTTTGATGCCCCTGTTAATCAAAATCAAATCAAATAGACAGTACTGCTACATCTATACATTTATGACATATCAGATTTGCAAATACAGTACTGTTTGTGATACAAAAGTGTCCAGAAAAGGAGTGTATATACATTTGGCGTAGAAACTGTACATTGGAGGAGGTTGGTTGGGTGGGTTGGGTGAGGGCTGTACATTGGAGGTGGGGGGGGGGGGTTGGGTAGGGGACACACACACATTTTACACTGTGCATTGGAATATTGACAAAGCCTTACTTGGTCATTTACTGTACAACTAGGTTAGGACATTTGTAGGGGCCAGTTTCGAATTGCAGTCTCACGTAGGTGTTTTTTGAGAGTGTTTTTGAAAGTGGGTAGCGATTCACATTCCTTTACAGCTTTAGGTAGGGCGTTCCACATTGATGTGGCATAATACAGTGGGTACAATACAGTACAGCTCAATACACACAATTGTTAAGGGGATGGATGCAGACCAGAGAAAGACTTTCGTCTTGTTTACATCAGGGTCCCCCATTTTCAATTAATCATGACACTGCGGTGGCCAGGAGCGCGCAACAAGATGGTATACATTATGGTATATGATTTATGAATAGTATATTCCACTATAGCAGTATATGGTGTGCTGTACATTTGAATCTAATCTAATTTTGAGAGTGCAAATGTAACAGTAAAGTGCAATAGTGATATACAATGAACAGGTGATTAAACTGTGTAAAATATATAAATTAGTACTACTGAGTAATAGTGCTAATCACTACTCAGATGTATGTATAGAGTTGTAGTATAATACAGTGATACTCACTTTGGTTGAATGGAATCATTGACACAGATACCATCCAAATAGTAATCTTGACTTTAATGTGGGTCTACAGTAACTTAAAAACACATGAACACACAGTGCACTCGCTCACACCATAGGTCACTTTAAACACAAAGGACACTTTAAGAAAATTACTTGTTGTGATTAATGCATAATATAGTTAGTAATAGCAATTATAGCATAGGGGCATAGCAGTAAAACTATATATTGTACATAGGACCCAGTGCCTTTAAGTAGTAGCTCAAAACCCCACTCTGTAGCTGATGGAGTGGAAAATAGTCTCCAGTTTGACAGGTATCTGCAACATAAAAAGAAAATAGCCATTAGAGAAGAGAACTGGGTATGGAAAATGATATAGATATAAAGAAGACACTATGGTACTGTAGTAAGTCATACTGGCCAGCAGCGTAACTAGTAAGAGTAGGTAAGGGATGTACAGATATAGATATAGTATCTACAGATATGTAAATGTCATTAACAGATTGCAGAATGAGTACAATACAGTACAGCTCAATACACACAATTGTTAAGGGGATGCACAGACCAGAGAAAGACTTTAGTCTTGTTTACATCAGGGTCCCCCATTTTCGTTAACGTTAACTAATATTACGCAGCCAGTGTTGAAAAGCCTTGAGGTCGCATTAGATTTTCGAGAGACCATAACGTTAACTTGACAGCAATCTGGATACAGCTTTATTTGAGCAGTTGCTACTGTAACGTTACCTTAGTTGACTACATAACTGTAGTAAACAAACTAACGTTAAACCGAAGTTAGCTTACCAGTAAATTCAGTACAGCGACAGCTGAAATCCACAGGAAACCCGGGCCAGTTACATTTCCCCCAACCAGAGCCTAACTAGAGCCACATTCTGCGAATCAGAGGCAGAGTAGGGCGGGTCTTCGGTGCCAGCACGTATGGGTTGTCTCGTAAATAATAATACTGCACTGTATCTGAGTATCTAGATGATTATCCATAAAAAACGCACGTTAATCGAAAATACCACACCATTACTGTACCAATGACAGTCAAATAATCTACAGAAAAGCATTACATTGCAAAATAATATGTCCAAGACTAGTGTCGCATGCACACACACACACACACAGATTGTAGAATAGCTCCCACTCTCCACCATGTAACTCGACTCCCCCTACTGGTTGAACCAGGCAGAGCAGCTTAAAAAGACGTCATCTAGCGTCATCTAGCTTGCTACCGGCGGTAGACGCCTCGTTTTCCAGTCCCACATCTGTAGCTTCAATCGCAGTAGAAATAAATATCAGATCAACGCAAGCTTTCATATATAGTGTCCTTACCTGGTATCTGAAGTAATGAAAAAAAAAGAATCCAATAATGTCATCGCCATAAGCGTGTGTTTTGCCCGAGTGTTTAGGACCCGCCCCCACGCCGCAGCTCGGTATAGAAAATAAACTAACCCATTTCTAACCGGGTGCATTACTGGCCGAAGGCGTTAGAGGGCGGTATAATACCGTCTGCCAGCTTAGACACACTCACAACAGTATGCACAAGGTGCCCCGCTGAATTATGAATGGATATAAATAATAAATAAGTAAATCTACGTTTCCGGCACTCAACAATCGGATGACAGAACCGTAGATCTATGTGAACGGCACTGAAAGTGTTAAAGTGTATGATTGAAAATCTATTGGTATGATCTACTTCAGGGGTTCCCAAAGTGCGGGTCGCGATTTTATTTTATTTATTTTTCAGTCAGCCCCCTTCTTCTGACACAGGCACACATACACACACACATACATACACACGCACCCCTCCCTTCTCTTCCTTTGTCCATGAGGGGTATAAATGTCATCCCTGTGTCATCATTCTGTGAGAGGCTGAGCCCGTGGGGCTCGATTCTTTGGACAACGATACGATATTTGCCAATATCACAAAGTCTGCCACGATACAATACGATGCAGGTGCCTGCAATCGATATGAGACGATATCATAAGCCCATTCAACACAATCAGTAACATTTAGATCAACTCAAAAAAGGTAACGAAAATATAATTTGAAAGAAATAAATTTAGCTCTTCCAGACATTTAAATGAAAAACAATGTAATACAAATAGACCTCCTGTTCACTGTAAAGTGCCACGTTTTGATATATTGAGCTTTAAACCCCTCCCTACCTCCCTCTCCAAAACAGTTCCTAATTTTTTTTTATGTTGCATGAACATGTATACATTTATTATGTATTATATTTGTTATGTTTAAATATCAACATTATCTGGCCATCCTCAGTAAATACTATCAAACTCCTTTGACCTCACCTACTTAAAATCATTGACGTAGAGAGAGGGACAGAGAGAGGCTGAGGCTCCCCCGCCCCCTCCCTTTCCTCACTGTTTTCTCTGCCTCTGACCCGGGTTAGCTTAGTTTAGTTACCGGTAGCAGCTAACTAGGTAGTTTTGGTGAGGATGCAAAGCATGTAAGATGCATTGGAAGTGTTGCAGGGAAAAACAGGCAGGGACTTATTTCCTGGTCGCAAAATGCGCACTCTAACATAACATAGCACGCTGTTGTTGTTGGGCTGCCGGAGCTGCGCTTGGGAGGAAATGCCACAGGATTTTCAAAATAAGAGTATCGATATGAACCGAACATTGCTAGCTGCCGGAGCCATACATATTATGGCTGGAGCTGCGCTTGGGCAGAAATGAGACTTGCCACAGGATTTTCAAAATAAGAGTATCGATATGAACCGAATGCCTATCGCACTAGGGTGCTAGTGCAGTAAATTCATTCATCGCACAGACAGATTTTTTCATAGCTAAATATATATTAGCTAAATATAGTTAAATATAAAATAACCACCAAACATGTACATTAGTGATGCACCAATGTATCACTCCCGTCCAAATCCCGTTAATTTTGTTGTAGTTCCCACTCCCTTCTGCTCCCGTTGACTTTTACTCCCGGTCCTGCCCAATCACAGGATTCAAAGTGAAATTGACTCCCATCGCGTGGGGGACCCGCGGGACCCACGGGAATCCCGAAAAGATGTCATCCTCTAGTCCATACTAATATCAATCCAAAGGACTTGGGTGGATGAATTCCCTTCACCACTGAACTAGAAGCAGGCCAGGCCAGTGTTTCTAGTTGCAGCAGCGCAATCGTTATATAACCTAGGTGGGGAACAACCAGGAGATCACTGCAACTCACACAAGTTGGAGAACTATCTCTCTCTCTTGCTCACACACACACACAAAGGGAGCCGCATGTGATTGGTGGAGGTGGGACCCTTACAAAAACGGTTGTTGCTAATCATTGACACATGCTAGCCTGTAATAATCCCCTCCAAAAAAATCTACTTTGCATTTGATATATTGCAAATATATGCCATCACACACACTGGCATTTAAAGGGTTAGAATTATAAAATGAATATGCGGTGTTATGATCAGGGCTGAAGTTGAATAAACGATTGTATTTTTTTTAGGGCTGTCAGTTTATCACGTTAGATTAATTAATTACACAGCAAATTATTGCGTTATGAAAATTAACAAAAAAATTATTACACATTTTTATTAAATAACATTTTTTTTGTATCTCATTCATTCCATAAGAACGTAGAATACACATTTACAGACTTTTTTAATATGGTCCATTTGCATGTTCTTGGTATCTGATTCTAGGGATATCTATGGATCTCAGGGAATCTGTTACGATTATGCTTCTTTGGCATGGTGAACCCAGATGGCAGAGTAAATAGCGATGATAGAGGAGACAGAAGTCGACGTGGTGATGATAACAGTTTACTTCACAAGACACATACACGACTGACAAACAAAGGTAACATTCAACAATGATCCCGCACAGGAGGGCAGGACAGACAACACTAATATACACAGACTAATTGACAAGACACTGATAGACACCAAGGGTAATTACAAACAGGACACAGGTGTGGTAGACAGAAACAACAGAACACAGAGCACACTGGGAAAACAATAACAAATAAACAACCAGACTAAAACATATTTACAACCCACAGACAGGGGAACACAAGACTAACAAAGTGGAGACAACAACGACAATACAGACAATAAACATAATAAACATAACTGGCAGTAAATAATAATAAGTTGGTGTGTGAGCTGATGCCAGATCTGCATCAGCCCACCGGTTGGTAATGTTATGTTATGAGGGTTATTGATGGGGAGTTGTGAAAGTCTGGGTCCAGGACCGGAGGAAACGTGACAGGAATGTATTCCCAGTGTCAGAAATACTGTGTCTGTTACTAGGCTTGAGTAAATTGTAATGAACCAAATGAGAATATCAATTAATTTTTTTTTTTATCTTTGACTGTGAATAACACTATGCTCAAATTGACCAGACCTGAAAAATCTAAGCAAATTAATAGATGGAAGATGATTAAAGAGAAGGTTTTGTAGATACAGTACTGAATTCTGCCATCCGGACACATGCAATTTGAAATATGATTATAGAATATAATTAGATTAATTAGATTAATTAATTACAAATCCTGTAATTAATTAGATTATTTTTTGTAATCGCCTGACAGCACAATTTTTTTTCAATCTGACATTACAAAAAAACAGAAAATCCATCAAAATCAGTGTTGTTGCTAATCATACACATGCTAGCCTGTTTTTTAACAATAATTTGTGTTGCCATCACAAACACTGGCATTTAAAGGGTACAAATAAAAAAATCCTGCACCAGAATGCAGGAAATTAAGTCTTTGTAACAAAACATTTCCTGGTGGGGGACCCTCAGACCCCCTGCTTAAAAAGTGGCCTGACTGGGGCTATATTTTGCACTATATTTCCTGGCCTGAATGATTTCCCCAGTCCGGCCCTGGTTAACACTATGGTCGCCAAAAACGCCTTACCACGTCATTCCCCGCCATGCTCATTCTGCCAAAGACGCCGTACCACGTCTTTGATATCAATATTTCAAAAATCTGTGATCGCAATCATATTTCTCCCCCGGAGACTTGAGATCTACTGTTGATCCCCTCTCAACTCTCCAACGGTTCAAGAGCGCCATCTGGTGGCGGATCGCTCAAACCGGAAACAGGAAATGGAAGCTGGTGCTCATTCAAATTCGGTCCGATCACTCGCTAATAGTCCCAGGACTCGAGCTAGACACAATGGATAGCAATCCGTTACCAATAACTCGATAAACAACATGATTTGGACGTATATACTATTATACAACCTGGAGATGGATCGCATATTTCTACATCCCATAATAGGAATATTTCTGCTCCACGCTCATCGCCCAACGGCCCGAGGAAGCTACGGTTAGTTTCAGCGTTATTTTTTAACGTGTTCGATACAAACTGCTCTAATGATCATATCACCCACACTAGATGAATCATCTAACCCCCCCCCCCCCCCATCCGGTCAACATCAGATGATAAGTAGTAACTTCTAGAAGCATGCCCATTTGACATTTTTTATCTCGCGCCGATTGCTATCAAACTGTATACAATCATCAATATAATGCATTTAGGGCTATAAATCACGTTCTGGAGAAAGCTGCAGAAAACGATAAAAACATACTTATACTTTAGAACGTATTTTAGTATTCAGATTCAGATTCCTTTATTGAGCCATTTGTGTAAAACACATTGGTAATTTTTGCAGCAATACAGTGTATGCATTTTCTATCTTTTTTCATAGTAAACAACACCAACACAGACAAGAAACGAAACAGTGCAGTGGGGGATTAATCAATAAAGTACATATATATAAAGTGAAGAGTGCAGAGATCCAGTACGGACTAGTGCAGTGCAGTCAGTGTCATTGTGCCAGTGTCACTTGGGGGCAGAATATGAATATGTGAATGAAAAAGTATAACGTTGCTACACCCTGAACAATAGATACTTGATGTTGAATGGGCCATAGTAATGTCAATTTAGCAATACAATTTAAAAAGTTATAGCCCTGCAAAGAAGGGGAACTTCTCCATAGACAAATAGAGCTGGCGTGGGATGGTTTATTAAGAATATAAGCCTGGCGACCAAAGTGTTAAAAGCCTCCAATGCTTATTAGTGTGTGTGCGTTTGAACGTGTGCATGTTTCAACCATACATTTCCATTTATTAATGATACAAATATCGTATTTATTATCATTCTAATTATTTTATTCCGCGGATGTCTGTAGGATGGCAATCCCCAAGGACTTCTCCCACAGACAGCTGTTGAAAACACGTGCGCCCACCGGTCTGTCCGATTTACGTCGAGTTTGTAAATCCTACATAAATCCTACAATGAATTTACAATATGAAGCCGTTTGAGAATCCAGAATAAGTACTTAAATCTTAAGTAAATTAAAACGTTCACGTATGTCTGTTTGAGAATGAGGACCATTGTACAGTATGTGTGCTGTATAATACATTCTAATCTAATCTAATCTTGCCATATGAGGCTGAAATCTGCCATGGAAGTGTGTGTGTGTGTGTGTGTGTGTGTGTGTGTGTGTGTGTGTGTGTGTGTGTGAGAGAGATAAAGTATGCATGCATGCACCCGGTTGCAGCTATTGTTGATTTGTGCTCGTTAAAAGTTATATAAAGACAGTTGGTTGGCCGAGGCGATCAGATTAAGGTCATGGTCAAAAGGTGGATTAATAATTAGGGCAGTTTCAGGCATATACCAGCCACTGAAAGCAAATGTCTGGTTTTATTTTTAGATGAGTAGGATGTCTTTTGTTGATCTGGCTCAAAATAAATAAATGAAACAAATAAACAAACAGATTGAAAGAAAGAGAGTAGCAGCAGCTTATGCTGTACATAATAAACATGAATATAAATAAACCATTAAAGAAAACCTGTGTATACTGTAAATATCAAAGAATTCCATTACTGTATGGCATTTGTTTGATAATTAGGTTAAATGAATATACACTGCTAATTCCATGTAGAGTACCCCTGATCTGTTTCCGGACATTTTAATATGCTGGTTTATTTCTTACTGAAATAACTGACACTTTAACTTGTGGCTTTTACTCCCAATAACATTTATTGTCTGTTTGTTGTGTTGTTATTTTGTTGCTTGTCACTTGGTTTAGTATTCATTTGAACTTGAGGATATCATATATCTATAATTATGCTGTATAGTACCCTTTAGAGCTACATGGGACCAATTTAAAGGAGAAAAATAAAGAAGTAGAGAGGCAGGTATTTTTTCTCTTTTTTCAGTAACAAGCTACAGCACCCAAGATGAATCAGTGGCAATCTTCACTCCCAGACCCCATGGGGATATATTCACTTGCTACTGATTACGAGCAATCAGAGTCTCAGAGAGAGGGGGTCAAAAGTTTGCTAAAGGAAATTATTGGAGCCTTTTTGTTTTGTTTAATCTAAATTGTAATTTTCTTTTTTTACACCATGAGCCATGGGGGTAGTTATTCATCTTAATCATTTGATATTTTTTCCACATTCAACATCTACAGTACACCGAAAGATAGCCCCTACCGTGGTTTTGGAGATAGTATTTTGATATTTGGATGGCCACTATCATCCATTTGGCTCAATGATGATACTAGTAGTAGGGAATATTCATTGTATATATAGGGGTTGCTCTGTACTCACTCTAAGCGTCTCAGTATACTTGCTTTTAACCATGCGTACAAGTAGACAAGAGGCTGCATTGTGAACGACATTGTTCACATACTTGGCTGTGTATTTTGCACGTACCTGTAGTGTTGCACGGTATACGGGTACTAATATAGTACCGCGGTACTAGAGTATTCAAAACATTACTATACTGCATTTGAAGAAAAACTGTATTTTAGTTCTTATGTCTATTTATTTAATGTATTCATTTATGCACGCAAATGCCTTCCTATTGGAGCACAACGCTGTCAGTCGTGACGTTGCGCTACTGGAATCAACCTTCTGGAATGAGGCGGGACACATGAGAGTAAGAACAACAACAGAGAAAACGAGGCAGAGAGAGCGCTGATGGAGAAACATATTGGATTTCATCTGCCGTCTTGGAGATGAATTGTGTTATTAATCTTTCCATGTATTATTAATATTGGTCTTGAAATTCTGGAAATAATGATGTATAGGTTTATGTAATAAGAAAATAATAGTTTAAAAGATAAACTTGAATTTCATAATTTCTGTGTTCTATTGCTCTCTTGATATATTCTAGTAAGATGCATTGGGTTGTTGCGTTTGGCCATTTTCTTTACAGGGGAAGGAGTGGTGGGGACAGCAGGGTTGGGCAGAGGTGAGATAGGGGCTGCTGCAGCAGGGTCATTGGGCTCAGCAGAGGTACCAGGGCTCTCCTGAAAATAAAAGAAAACAAAAGAAAGGTCCAAGGCTACTCAGTCTTGAGTTCAGAGTACTGTATTGACATGCACATCTAAACCGTATGCCTTCATACAAACCTTATCTAACTCTGGTTGGAAAGATGCCACCACAACAGGAGGGGCGATTGAAGGCCTAGCACCCATCGCCTCATGCATGTCAAGGTAATGTTGCCAGGTCGCAGCCGTTACCTCGCCACTCTCTGTCCCTGACCCAGTCCTGGGAGTTTTGAGATCCTGCATAAAATAAAACACACACACACACAGGCCTCAGCATGAATGGAAAGTACTAATCACAACAGTTTTCCTTCAGTAGGCTAACATTACTGCCACAACCAGGACAACCGTGTCTGGTAACAAACCATAATTTGACAGTTCTTTTGTAGTATACAAATAATTTAGCTAGTAAAACAATAATGTAATAAGTGGCTTCTAGATTTTGGAGCCCACCAGTCACTGTGGCTGATAAGACAAAATTTTCTTGCCCTGGTCACTAAGCACAACATGTTATTTGCATCGATTTTCCACTGACAACTGTTCAAGCCACCTTATATTTATTTTTTAAGTTCTCCCATTTTTTGGACACCTGCTGGGTGGTCACCTTGCCCTCAAGGCCCAATTATTTTAATCAGTGACCTATACAGAGACAATAATAAGGGTTCACTTTATAATACGTGGGTGTTAATGGAAATGAACAATGTAGTAACATTGCAAATGTAAACAGACAGACACTCACTCCCACAGCTGTTTGGCAGCATATATTTTTTGGTGAACTGCTCCTCCTTCTCCGTTCAATAGCGGATGAGCAGCTTGGTTTGTTCGGGGGTCCCTAGGGTATTAAAATCCCTAAATTAAATTCGCAATTTTTTATTGGTTTGTCATGACAAGCCAATTACATAATCCAACATATGTGTAAAGTTTAAACAACTAACATATTCCAGTATTTTTTTAATGATTCGTTACGATGGAATCAATACTTACATTTGTATGAATTACTGTTAGCTCTCCGTCATTTTCTTTTTTTGAAATTTGCGAAAGGTTTGCAGTGCATTCTGGGAAATATCAACTCCCTTGTTATTGAGTCTGCAGACTCCGTTTGTAGGGGCATCTGGAGGGCTGAAACGTCACTACCCCTTGATCCAAAGTGAAATGGGACAACCCTACACTTCGCGGGAACGCACAAAATGGAGCCTTAGGGCCAAGGGGTAGGGCCAAGGGGAGAATTGGGATGCAGCACAAATGTAGTACATATATAGTGGTATAAATGAAATGTCAATAGTATTCTGTGTAGCTTTTGGATGAAGAACTGGATAAACAGGCGCTGGATAACATATACAGTGTTTTTGGACCAAACGGTTCTGGATACCCTGAGAGAAACTA
This sequence comes from Notolepis coatsorum, assembly GCF_963971535.1. NCBI lineage: Eukaryota > Metazoa > Chordata > Actinopteri > Aulopiformes > Paralepididae > Notolepis > Notolepis coatsorum. The sequence continues at coordinate 135,685,527 of NC_140171.1, forward strand.
CCCACTGGGGGCTGAAAATACTAGAGCCTTAGACACACATCATTACTTGTGAAACACTGACATTCATCTCTCTCATGCCTTAACAGCCCACTCCGCTAAGTGGGGTATGGAGTGTGACAGAATTATGTGAAGTTATCATGTGCAGAAATAGACTTAGAGAGGAGAGTGAGTCAGAGTCAGAGATTTAATTTGCCATGTATGGACGAATCCACATTGGAATACAGGTACAGAGCAAACACTGTGTCTACAACTAATCCAATACAGGAGCAGAGTAGAAACAGTACAGATTTTTTTTTTTTTTTTTTAAACACAGACCGTATAAAAGGACAAATGCTAAAGTTGATATCAACATTCCCTAAAACATCTCATAGTAAAGTGCATAATGCATAGAGGCACAATTTACAGTAAACGTGCATATAATCAAAGTGCATGATGCACAGACACACAAAAACAGCACTTCCACAACCTGACTAATAACACACCAAAACAAAAATAGGATAATATACAAATCTAGCCTTTGGAGGTAGAGCATGTGATAGAGGGGTAGCGTCTGCCCGAGGGGAGGGGGACAAAGAGGACTGCGGCTGGGTGACCAGAGGGGTCGTTGATAATGCCAGAGTGACGAGAAAGCAGCCTGGCACCATAGATCTCTTCTAGAGTGGTTGGTTGAGTGGCATGGTATGACCTTGCCATTCAAGAGTTCCATTACCCATCAAGCCGTGCAGATAGGGCCATGGCCTGCCACACAGGTAACCATCACTGGGTTGGACATGTGTTGGCAGCTCAATTACCACAGTGCTAGAATGCTATTTCCTCCCTTCAGCTGTTCACCCATGCAGGTCACCTGCAGTGAACTCTGTGAGCCAAAGAAAATACTCCAATTATCCATCTGACAGGCAACCCAACCTGGCTCTTATTCAAAACCAGTCCGTCGGTAATGGCCAACAATTATCCTAGACCCAGAGTGCATTAGAGGTTTGAGAGATATGCCACACTGAATTTGTTAGCAGTGACATTTACTGACTGGTAAGTTGGTGGTGTGGCAGATGTGTCACTCACCATAATACTGTTACAGCACAAGTTACTGTCATCTGGCTATAGGGAGGTGTAGTGGTTACGCCATTGCCGTTTTCCGTGTTCCACCCTCTGTCCGACGCAATGTATTTCCCCATTGCCCATTTCTAAATCGTCTCGTTTAAAACAAATAAAGCATTAACATTTGCATGGTGTACCTTTCTGTGCTTATTCATCCACAATCTATAGCTCAACATGAAAATATTCGCAATTAATCATAAAAAAAATCAGCTAATTTTATTTCAACCAAAAATGCTTAAACAATAATGTTAGTGATAGAAGGGAACTCATTTTGTGCAAAAATGGAAAGCTTTTCAATTTCCATGCGGCAGAATTGTTACAATAGCTGATAATCCATTTTCCCAATGATAAATCCCTATACGGGTGAAACAACCAGTGACGTCAGACTACACCTCCCTATTGGGTTTGGGAAGGTGACATCATGCCACATAACATTTCTAGTCCAATATACCGACTATGGACCTCATTCTCGAGCATGTTCCATAAGTATCTTCGTACAGACGCAGCCCAAAAAAATCTAACCAATTCTGCTGCTTGTCTGCTGCTTGTGTGCCACTTAAGTCTAGCACTCAGGGTTGTCTGGTGGCTGGGTGAACAAAGGGAGGGTACTTAACTTAAGTGCTTCCCCAGGGAGGGGGTCGGGGCTATCTTCGTAAAAAGTTTGTATTAACAAATTTACGAAAATCCTACCTCCGGATTCCTGAACAGATGAAACGGTCTTCGTAAGTGACCAAAATCATCGCAGCTGAATGAAGAACATCACTCTTAACTCATTGGACGCCAGTCACGATGATAGCCGGGTTAACTCGCCGACGCTTGAGCGGCAATCACGACGATAGTCAGGTTTTAATCGTTATTTATTTTATTAGTGATATCCATTCATTTTCATCCATCTAACCTGATGTTATCGTTGGGAATGGGTCTGAGCTCGCAAAAGGGCAAATACCTCCGCCTATCGTCTCCCGGATGGTATTGCACATCATTGGATTGGATTGGCTGGGGATGTGAATCAAGAAAAAAAGTCCGGTCCGGGTTTTGCTTCTCGGGCATGCAGTGTCGTTGTACCACGTTGACTGGGGGGACTGGGAGCAGCGTGGATTATGTGTTTTGGACTACAACGCTGGATCAATGGACGCGATCGATATTTGGAATGGCGATCAGGAATCTGATTAATCTTTTTGCAGAACATCTGATGTGAGGTAAGGACTCTGTTACCAGTATTGGGTTAATCAGATGTTTTTTTCATAGCAATCACAACGTGTGTGTGTGCGTGCCGTTGGCGCTGAGCAAGGCACGGATAAGCGATTTTTCAGCCCGCTTTTGTATTGTGCATAAGAACACATATACTATCGATAATCTAGCGTTTATTTGAAAACTATTCATAAATCAGCCGAGTTTTGTGTATTCCACTAAAGGGCTATTATCGCGTCTTTCTCTGGAATGACTAGAAATCTCCAAAACTATACTCGTATTCAAAACGGTATAAAACGAAAATGTACAGATGAAAAAACAATCCATTTCATACATGTTGACTGGAAGCAAGTCATTGATAAGCGACGGGTGTATTAGACCCATAGCCATAATTTAAGATATATATATATTTTTTTATCCACTTTTTCTCCTATTTTTCAAAATGTTTCTCCCATCCCAATTTAGCCGTGCCAATTTAACCCTCCCCTGTCTTGAACGTTGCTCGCATATGCCCCCCACTGGTCGGTTGTAGGGAGGATAGAAGCCTTGAATCACATGTCCCCTCCGATACATGTGGAGGCAGCCTGTCACATCTTTTCACCTGCCAGTGCGGACTCTCATTCGGCGAGGTGTAACATGTGGGAGGCTCACACTACCCCCGCCATTCCTGTCTCTGCTGTGCAGGCGTCCCCCAACCGACCTGTAGGAGTCGCTGTCCACAACGTCCAGATTACCACCCATCGACTTCCACCAGCTAACTCTGCCAATTGAGTTAGTATGACGGCCGGCCCAAGCCGGAGGCAACGCCAACAGCCGGAGTCGAACACGGTGTCCATTGCGCCACCCAGCCGCTAATTTAAGATATATTTTAAGCACTCGCAAATGTCCCCGTCCTCTCATTGATTAACACTTTGAGTGCCAACGATGAGATTAGTCGTGCTAACTCGAGTTGAGTACCAATGACGAGTTTTCTCGTCTTTTAATCGTTATTTCTTTTATTAGCGATATCCATTCATTTTTCATCCATCCAGCCTGACGTTATCATTGTGAATGGGTCTGAGCTCGAAAAGGGCAAATACTGCCACACGGAACGGCCATATATGGTCAAAGGGGCGTGGCACTCAATGTGTTAAAGCACTGGCGTGCTAGCCCTAATTTGCCCCACCTCTGGCAAGCAGTGTCGTGTTACCAGAGTCACTGGCGAGGCTGGAAGCAGCTTGGATCATGCGTTTCGGACTATAACGATATTTAATATCAATATTCAATCAATATTTGGAATGGCGATCAGGAATTGGATTCATCTTTTTGCAGAACATCTGATTTGAGGTAAGGAATCTATTTTACCAGTTTTGGGTTAATCAGAGTTATTTTTCACAGATTGCACAACGTGTGTGTGGCGTTAGGCGCTGAGCGCGGCACGAATACATTATTTTTCAGCCCGCTTTTGTATCGTGCATAAGAACACAAATACTCTCGATAATCTAGCGTTTATTTGAAAACGATTCATAAATCATAAACGTGTTTGGTGTATTCCAGTAAATGGCTATTTTCGCGGAATTTCTCTGAAATTAATAGAAATCACCAAAACTATACTCGTATTCAAAACGGTATAAAACGGAAATGTACTGATGAAAAAACAATACGTTTCGTACATGTTGACTGCAAGCAAGTCATTGATAAGCGACAGGTGTATTAGACACATAGCCATAATTTAAGATATAGTTTATGCGTTCGCAATTGTGCTCGTCCTCCCATTCATTAACGTGGTGGCATCCAAGCGATAAATTGCCATATCCAGCTGGCAACCAATGTGTTAACACTTTGATCGCCATGGTTAAATTCATAATTTACCATCCCTAACCAGCTCTATTTGTCTATGGAGAAGTTCCCCTTCTTTGCAGGGCTATAACTTTTTTAATTATATTGCTAAATTGACATTATTATGGCCCATTCAATGTCCTATATCTATTGTTCAGGGTGTAGCAACGTTATACTTTTTCATTCACATATTCATACTAAAATATGGTCTAAAGTATAAGTATGTTTCTATCGTTTTCTGCAGCTTTCTCCAGAACTTGATTTATAGCCCCAAATGCATTATATTGATGATCAAATACAGTTTGGTAGCGATCGGTGCCAGATAAAAAATTTCAACTGGAGGTACTTCTAGAAGTTACTACGTATCATCTGATGTTGACCGGATGGGCGGGGGGTCGTTTATAATTCCGTGGGCAACGTTATATCATTCATCTAGTGTGGGTCATATGGTCATCAGAGCAGTTAGTAAAGAACACGTTGGAAAATAACGCTGGATCTTACCGTATCTTCCTCGCGCCGTTGGACGATCAGCTTGGAGTAGACAGTTTTCGATTATGGGATGTTGATCTAGATGAACCATTTCCAGGTTGTATAATACTATATACGTCCAAATAACGTTGTTTATTGAGTTAGGGCGAGCGATTGATTATCCAGTGTGTCGAGATGGAGTCCGGCTAACGATCGCGAGTGCCTGGACGAAATATGGATGAGCACTTCCTGTTTGGCGCGTCACTTCCTGTTGGCCGATCGGCCACCAGATGGCGCTCTTGCACCGTTAGACAGTTGAGTGGATATATCTCAGGTCCCCGGAGGAGAAATATGATTTCGATCACAGATTTTTGAAATATTGATATCAAAGACGTGTTACGGCGTCTTCGGCAGAATGAGCATGGCGGGGAAAGACGAGTTCCAGCGTTTTCGGCGATTAAAGTGTTAAGCATCGGGCAAAGATGGGGCTAGTTTATAAAAAATTTCATACCCAAAGTAATTTGCGATTTATTATACATTATACTTGTACATGCATGCGTATGGTCTCTTTTGAAAGGTAACATTCTGAAGTGTCTTACACAATAAAGAAAAATCACTTTGAATAACAGAGGTTTGAACTAGACTAGAGGGTGACATCTTTTCGGGATTCCCACGTGATGGGAGTCAATTTCACTTTGAATCCCGTGATTGGGCAGGACCGGGAGTAAAAGTCAACGGGAGCAGAAGGGAGTGGGAACTATGACAACAAAATCAACGGGATTTGGACGGGAGTGATACATCGGTGCATCACTAATGTAAATGTTTGGTGGTTTTATATTTAACTAAGGCAGACATCAGGGTTGTACAGCGTGCTATGAAAAAATCGGTCTGTGCGATGAATGAATTTACTGCACTAGCACCCGTGCGATAGGTTCATATCTTATTTTGAAAATCCTGTGGCAAGTCTCATTTCTGCCCAAGCGCAGCTCCAGCCATAATATCTATGGCTCCGGCAGCTAACAACGTTCGGTTCATATCGATACTCTTATTTTGAAAATCCTGTGGCAAGTCTCATTTCCTCCCAAGCGCAGCTCCGGCAGCGTGAACACTTTTGGCAACCAACATGCCCTTCCACGTTGCTCTGAATTGCTCTGATTGGCCGAGCGAGCGCATGAGCCGCGACAAGCTCCTCAGAGGCAGGAATACTAAACTCCAGGGCCCTCATTCATCAACGTGGCATAGAAAATGTTCTATTTCCACACGTAAGCACAGAATATAGAATCAGTGCACGCACAGAAAAAACGGGATTCACCACACGTGCGTACGCAGGTTCTACGCACACCTGTCTTGATAAATATGACTTTGATCCTACGTTTGAGCTCGTGCACTGTTTTAAGTATTTGCATACCAGAACCGCCCCGATTAACCATATACGGTAATGGAATACCCCCATGAAATGTGGAAAAATGGACTAAGCCGAGGGAAGCGTGTTATGTGACAGGCTGACAGACGTGTACACATAGATGTCGGATATGATATCTATTAACCATTGCTGCCTGGGCAGCGCAAACACTAATAAAGACTGTGCTGGAATATGACTGCCTTTTCCCGTTTTGTTTGATTAATACCCAGGGATTAAAGTTCTCCTCAATTTTATTCCAAATCGCGACGGATTTTCCGTCAATTTTCTACCTGCTGCATATGATTTCTAGAGTCATACAATCTATTTTGATGTCAGTATTGGGTAGCCTATATAAACAATAATACGAGAGCATATACAAGAACAATGAATCTCACTGCCAATGATGTAGCAATACGCCATGTGTAGCCTGCCTATATGTGATCAATACAAACTTGAACTTGAATTCCATCATGTCTGTGTGCGGGTCACTGCGGGAACTCACAAGGCTGTTGTCACAATGTAAATAAGAACGTGCACTGAAAAGTTACAGTATGTAGTTGGTTGATTATTTGTATGACAGTCAGTAAACCCTTGCAAAAAGTATCCGTTTTATTTAATGAATTGAAAACATTCAGCATCGCCTTCCTCCCGGCATGCAGCAACAACATGTATCAGGCAAATGCGCATCGCAACATTGACTTAGTGGAATCCCTTTCTATTCACATAACTGCATTTGTGATGGAGCTTTGACAGCTACAGTAACAGTCTATTGCTCGATCCATCTCCAATATCACGATGGACCGTGCCGGTGGCAAAGACCAGAGGGTGGAGAGGATCTTGAATGAATTCCATCATCATATTTATATGTTGTGTGTCTGTCCACTATGTCTGTTACTTTGTTATTCCCCCCCCCCCCTATCTATGTAAAGCGACCTTGGGTCTCTTGAAAGGCGCTATATAAAATGAAGCTATTATTATTATTGTTATTATTATCACATCTGAGCGGGAGCTCACAAATAGACTGTTAGTCTCAGTGAAGTTTCAACGGAGGTCATCTATTCTAACCAACAAATTGAAGTAGAAAGCATTTCGTGACCAATCTTATTTGGAAACATGAAACACAAAATAATTAGCTTTTTATTTGAAACAATATTCAATCGCGTTTGGAGGTTGGTGTTTTGCGTCTGCCCCCCCGTGCCAAACAAGCAGGCCAACCTCTTGTTCGCGTGTGAGCCCGTTATAATTACACTACTGTCGCTATTTTATAATGAACTATAATGAATTACGGGTCATACAGAAGTTGAACACTAATGCACGGAAGCTTATTTCCGCCTTGAAACTAATGCAGAACTGAGGAGCGATTATGCCGTAGTAACGATGTTCTACCACTGGGCGTCAGCTAAGTGTGCTCCGAGCTGTGCGTACACATAAGCACGGAGTCAAGTTCAAGTTGAAATTGATGAATCCCACTCTTTGCTTAGAAATGGTCGTACGCACAGGTTAAGCACAAATCTGTGCGTAAGTCGGGTTGATGAATGAGGGCCCAGGAGAGAGGAGAGAGGCTGAAAACCCGCAGTTCTTGCCCGACTGATGGGAGCCGAATCCCGGATCCGATTTTTCTGATGAATACCCCCAAAACATGGAGGTCCCGAACGCAATTTATACAAATGGAAGTATTGATTGCGCCGTAACGAATCATTAAAAAAAATATACCGTTAACTGGAATATGTTGTGCCTGAATCCGGGATTCGGCTCCCATTAGTCGGGCAAGAACTGCGGGTTTTCAGCCTCTCTCCTGGAGCTTAAGGGGGAGCTTAGTATTCCTGCCTCTGAGGAGCTTGTCGCGGCTCATGTGCATGTGTGCGATCGGCCAATCAGAGCAATTCAGAGCAACGCGGAAGGGCATGTTGGTTGCCGAAAGTGTTCACCCGCTCCGGCAGCCCAACAACAACAGCGTGCTATGTTATGTTAGAGTGCGCATTTTGCGACCAGGAAATAAGTCCCTGCCTGTTTTCCCCCGCAACGCTTCCAATGCATCTTACATGCTTTGCTTCCTCACCAAAACTAACTAGTTAGCTGCTACCGGTAACTAAACTAAGCTAACCCGGCTCAGAGGCAGAGAAAACAGTGAGGAAAGGGAGGGGGCGGGGGAGCCTCAGCCTCTCTCTGTCCCTCTCTCTACGTCAATGATTTTAAGTAGGTGAGGTCAAAGGAGTTTGATAGTATTTACTGAGGATGGCCAGATAATGTTGATATTTAAACATAATAAATGTTTACATGATCATGCAACATAAAAAAAAAATTAGGAACTCTTTGGGAGAGGGAAGTAGGGAGGGGTTTTAGGTTGTGTGTTGTGAGTTCCAAAAAATTAAACTTAGTTATTTCAAGTTTAAAGCTCAATATATCAAAACGTGGCAATTTACAGTGAACAGGAGGTCTATTTGTATTTAAATGTCTGGAAGAGCTACATTTATTTTTTTCAAATTATATTTTCGTTACCTTTTTTGAGTTGATCTAAATGTTACTGATTGTGTTAAATGGGCTTATGATATCGTCTCATATCGATTGCAGGCACCTGCATCATATCGTATCGTGGCAGACTTTGTGATATCGGAAAATATCGTATTGTTGTCCAAAGAATCGATATCGTATCGTATCGTGATGAAACTGGTGATTCCCACCCCTAGTAGAGTCCATACATCCAACACCAAATCCCATAATTCCTTACACGTAACGTGTCTGGCTGTGTGACGTCAACTTGTCAGCATGAAAATGACGGGAGCATGTATATGTTCCCTGGGTCCTATGTTCCCCGGGTCCCATGTTCCCCGCTTGATTGATTGATTGAACATTTTAGACCACCAGCCCTGATTCCAAACTCTAACCTTAACCAACTTCGAAAGAGGGCCTAAGCTTAACCAGTTCGAAACAAGGCGGACATTAATAAGTAATAAAATAATAAAAATGTATACAATTTTCAATCTATTAATCAATCAAGTGGGGAACATAGGACCCGTGGAACATAGGGATGATCCCAAAATGACAACCAAACATGGCACTGCAACTAAATAACACAAATACAATAGGCACATTTGTGACTGTTACAAATATAACACGTTTTATACTTGTGCTACAAGATTTTGGCCTGTGCTAAAAAACTATCAACCTCTGTAGCACCAGTGCTATGTGCAAAAAAAGTTAACGTACAGCCCTACAGACATGTAGGGCATCTCCTTAGCAAATGACCTCAATACCTTCTATGCGAGGTTTGATGCTGGTAATAACAACACCAGCCCACAAGCCACGGCAATGGGGGGGGGGGGGGGGGGGGGTCTGCTGCTGATGGAGACTCAGTGTTCAGGGTAACAGAGCATGAGGTGAGGCGGACCTTTAAAAAAGTGAATATCAGGAAGGCAGCAGGTCCGGACGGCATCCCCGGCCGCGTCCTAAAAGTCTGTGCCGACCAACTGGCCCCGGTATTCACTGACATATTTAACCTGTCCTTAGAACAGGCTGTCATCCCCACCTGCCTGAAGAAGTCCACTATTATCCCTGTACCCAAAAAATCCAAGCCTGCTTGCCTCAACGACTACCGCCCTGTAGCTCTCACCTCCATAGCCATGAAGTGCTTTGAGAAGCTAGTAAAGGGCTACATCTGCTCCTCCCTCCCCATCAACATGGACCCCCTGCAATTTGCATACCGCCCCAACAGGTCCACGGAGGACGCCATAGCCCATGTGCTGCACACAGCAGCATCACACCTGGACAAGAGGCAGGGGAACTATGTGAGAATGCTATTCATCGACTACAGCTCGGCATTCAATACCATAGTCCCCTTCATACTCATAGCCAAGCTCAGGGACCTGGGCTTGAACTATGACCTCTGCCAGTGGGTCTTGGACTTCCTGACGGGCAGACCCCAGGTGGTGAGAGCAGGCAACTGCACCTCCTCATCCATCACCCTCAACATAGGGGCCCCCCAGGGCTGTGTTCTGAGCCCCCTCCTCTACTCCCTGTACACACACGACTGTGTGGCTCAGCGGAGTAGCAATACAATCATCAAATTTGCTGACGACACAGTGGTGGTGGGCCTGATCTCTGCCAACGACGAGAGGGCCTACCTGGAAGAGGTCAAGGTCCTGGCGGGATGGTGCCAGGAAAACAGCCTCTCCCTGAACGTCAGCAAAACAAAGGAGATGATTGTGGACTTCAGTAGGTCGGGGGTCAAGGATTACAGCCCCCTCAGCATCGACGGGGCACCGGTTGAGAGAGTCAACAGCTTTAAGTACCTCGGAGCCTACATATCCGAGGACTTGACATGGACCACACACATTGACAGTGTTGTGAAGAAGGCACGACAACGCCTCTACTTCCTCAGGCGACTAAGGAAGTTCCAAGTCAGTCAGAAGATCCTTAAGAACTTCTACTCATGTACAATAGAGAGCATCTTGACTGGCAACATCACCTCCTGGTTTGGGAATAGCACTGCACAAGACCGAAGCAGACTACAAAGAGTGACACGTTCAGCCGAACGCACAATTGGAGGGGGGCTCCCCACCCTCCAGAACATTTACAACAAGCGTTGCAGGGGCAAGGCTAAGAGAATCATTAAAGACTCCAGTCACCCGAACAACTGCCTCTTTGAACTGCTGCGGTCAGGCAAGCGATACCGGAGTCTCAAGGCGAGCACAAAAAGACTCAGAAGAAGCTTCTATCCCCAGGCCATCAGGCTGCTAAACGAACAATGAACACTACACAACAACAACCATCAAACGCACATAGCACACACATCCACACGCACACACTCACTTTAAACAAACACACTGTAGCACCCACTCCACACACTTTATAGCACACACCCACTTTAAACAAACACACTGTAGCACCCACTCCCCACACTTTATATTTATTGATGAAGGATTGCACTACAACTCGTACACCTTACTGTAAATTGTACCTAAAGTGTACCTCATCCCATTTCTGCTTTGCACTATATAGTACTGTACATTAGTACACTGCATAGTATTGTATATTATATGGTAACTCAGTTACGTCTATTCTGCATCGAACATTGTACATATGTCTATACTGAACACTGACCTCATTTTCTACTTCTAAATTACATGCTATACTATGTTATTTGATACTATCTTGTCTAGCACAGTCTCTGGAGCGTAACAGTAAGAAGCATTTTGTATGAAAGTATTCTGTACTTCTGTATGACAACTATTAAAGAAACTTGAAACTTGAAAACATGATGTGACCCATGTACTGCATATTTTATACTGAGGAAGAAAAACGGAGCAGGATTGGTAAATGGGAGTGGGATTCTATAAAAGTTTGGCTCGGGATTGGGACGGGATTGGGATCAGTCCTCTGTGGGAGTGGGAGGGAGTGGGATTTTTTCTAAACTCATTTGGGATTGGGATGGGATTATTTCTGTGGGAGTGGGAAGGAGCGGGAGTCAAAATCCACTTACATGTCAGCCTCTAGTTTGAACACACTGAAGTAAAAGTTTTGTGCACTCACATTTCTTTTTACTGGTTTCCAGATGCCTGTTTTTAAGTTCCAGCTGAGAGGTAGGAGCTGGAAAATATAAGGGTTCTATAGCCTGAAGTCTTATGTAGTACAGTTCCAGAGTTTATAAAAATCCCACGGAAAATGTATGTTCTACAAAGGTTTTTGTAATGTGTGTACCAGTAAATATTCGGCATGATTATCCAAAATCGCTGTCCGCTCCCATTCATTCAGAGGCTCTTGTAAAAAAACAATGGACTTCTTCGTCTTCTTGTGTCACCTTCCCCCACTCTCAGCGCTCGCCTGGGATTGCTTTCAGAGGAGACGCTCCTTGGCTGCAACGGTGGTCAATAATTTTCGCCATCACATGTTTGCCATGACTGGTCAGTTCAGGACCGTTGAACGGCTTGTCAAATGACGTTCGCCGGATGTTTCGTCTTGTAACTCGAGAATGGAATCATGCAATAGGTTGAGTGTGGTGACGATCGAAAGAGGAAATTCAACTTTCCAACAATGTATTGGGTGATCGGCAAAAACGCAGCCCGGAGCCGACAGACAAGAGCAAAGTGCCGCTAATGCTAATGTAATAGAGAAACAGAAACACACTGAAATTAAATATTTGCTCCTTACTTTTGTGTTGACTTGTTGCCAGATGCCTGTTTTTGGGTTCCAGTTGAGAGGTAGGAGCTGGAAAAACATAACGGTTCCATAGCCTGAAGTCGTATAGTCATACAGTCAAAAGTTTATAAAAATCCCTCAGAAAATTTTACAAAGGTGTGTACCGCAATAATTCAGCATGATTATCCAAAATGGCCGTCCGCTTGCATTCATTCAGACACGCGAGTCAAAACAAAGAACTTCTTCTGTCCCCTTCTCGTTTAGGCTGGTAAAGCTATGCCTCCTAAAGTGTGAAAACGGAAGTACAGGAAGTACCGGCTACAGGCTTTCCGGTTTCGACAAAACAATTATAGAAACGTGTGAAGTGCACAATATTTCCTCGTTTAAGCCACTGCAGCAGCTTTACCTGAAGAATTTACTACATGACTGGGACGTTCTAGCTTGTTTGCCGACAGGATTCGGGAAAAGTTTGGTCCGTTCGGAGGCAGCTTCCAGGGGAAGTACATACACCGGAAATTCTACCTGATTCACACTTTCGGCCGTAGTGCTTTACCAGTCTTTATCTCACGGAGGAGATACAACTGGGAACGAGGTTACTTCTCGTTGCAATCAGAGCTCGTCTGGGATCGCTTTCGGAGCAGACGCTCCTTGGCTACAACGGTGGTCAATCATTTCCGCCATCAGCGGTGACTGGTCAGTTCAGGACCGTTTACAACCGGACGTGGTCACTCGTCGGAACAGCTTGTCAAATGACGCTCGCCGGATATTTCGTCTTGTAACTCAAGACCTGAAGCACGTAATAGGTTGAGTGGCGTGACGATCGAAAGGCGGCAAATTTAACTTTCCAACAATGTATTGGTTGGCGATAACGCAGCCCGGAGCCGACAGACGAGAGCAAAGTGCTGCGACGTGTGATCAAATGCGGTGGCACCCCACGTTAATACGCATGCTCCATAATCGCAATATCCTGGTTTTGAATCCGGCCGATGTGTTGCATGTCCTCCCCCATCTCTCTCCCGATATCTCTCTCGGACTGTCATATCAATAAAGCACAAAAAATGCCCTAAAGAATAATAGACTTTGCTTTTTCGAGTTTTTAAATCCTGTTTGTAGCTACAAACAAATGTACGAAAAGAAGCCGTTCGAGAATGCCAAAAAAAATCGTAAATCGAGTTACAAAGAAATTTCGAGAATGAGGTCCAATATTTTTATACTCATACTTGTGTATAATTTGTGCTTTGAGTCGAATATACTGCATGTGTGTGTGCATTAATATCCTGTGCAGTAATATACTGTTGAACTCTGATGATATGACTAGTGCAATATACAATTACATTTTTTTGGAAAAACGAGATAGCATATATCAAGGGGTTTATCCTTCTAATACATTTCTAAATATTCACACTTTACTTTATGTGTATGTGTATATATTCTATTCTATAGAGAATCCTTTCGATATGGCTGGGAAGGCTTGACGTGTGAAAAACATCATTCATCTCAACAATTGTGGGGAAGAAGTCAACCCTTCTTTTTCTCCATTGTTGTTTCTCCATGTTTTAGCCATTTCTCCATGGCTCCTGGTGTCCATAACAACGTCTAGTTTCCCGAGCCCGATACTGCCATGATGTATCATATCAGTGCTGTGTAGTGACATTGTGGTGTTATATGTAGGTCTCTTACTACACTGCTTTCCTCCTGAGGGCGTTTGCGCATGTGTCCATGCCTGTGTGTGTTTGTGGCTCTAATCAAACATGATTGAATTAGTTCTGCCAAGTCACCTTGGCTAATAGCCTCATCTTGACCTGGCAAACTGAACAAGGTACAGCGAGTTAAGAGAAATACTCTGGAGAGGGACTAGCAGTCTGGACGTTTTGCAATTTCAACAAGATGGCTAATATTAAATGATTGAGTGTTTCAGAGAATGCATTCAATGACATTTAAAGTTGGCCGCTGTAGGCAGAGGCTTTTTGTTCCAAAAAAAAGAAAACACTTGTCTAGCCAACTTGGCATTTGTGAATAATCCAGTGTTCACCCTAAAGGTGCTCCCATAGTCGAGCGGACCCGTACACGGAGCGGACTCCGCTCAGACCCAAAGCGGACTCCGTGACTGAGTGTAGGGGTGGAGGAGGTCAGTGAGGTACTGAGGTGCCAGAGCGTGGAGGGATTTGTAGGTGATCAGGAGGGTTGGGTTTTGTAGGTGATGCAGGATTTGATGGGGAGCCAGTGGAGGTGGATGAGGGTGGGGGTGATGTGCTGCCAGGGTTTGGTGCGGGTTAGATTTAGAACCCTGGCAGCTGAATTTTGAACATACTGGAGCAGGGGTGTCAAACTCATTTTCACAGAGGGCCACATCAGCATTATGGTTGCCCTCAAAGGGCCAAAGACCGTATAAATGTTAATGTAATGTAAAATAAATGTAGCTACACATTTACATATTGTTAAACATGGTGTTTCTGTATTTATTACTTATTCAAGTTATACATATTGCATATTCATTTGCATAAATGTAAAAATATATGTTAGCTTATGTTATTTTAACAAATAATTTTAGTTTATCAGAACCCCATATTACTCCACCAATCAATGATCAAACCATTCAAGTAAATAACAAAGAAGAATATCATCAAATACAAGCTATGACTGAGCTGCAAAGAACACGTGGGACAGATGTAGCAGATGTTACAAAAACAAATGGCTGCACACAACCTTGCAGAGGCCATACATCCAACTAATGGAAGATAGTTTAATTAACTTTATCGACTTGTTTACATCAGGGTCCCCCATTTTCAATTCGTAATGAAATTGCTATTATGTGTCTGCATGAACACACAACTGTAACTGTACTCAAAAATAACAAAATAAGGGTTGTCTCAGTTGGGACTTGTTTGCGTCCCTACAGCTTCTTATTCAATTGAGCGAGATGCTCGGTTATGTCACACAGCCAGTTTGCATCTGACAGTTCAGACAATATTTCTTCAACCCTTTGTTACCTATTCCGCCTGGATCTTTTTTGTATTTTGGGCTGTAAAATTGTCAAAGAATGTCTGAGGAGTAAGTGCTTTTGGCTTTTTTCCTTTGTTACCTCAGATGTTCAACATACATGTATGTGTAAGAATGTGTAATAACTAAGGCTGTCAAAGTTAAAGCTTTATTAACGCATTAACCCACAATTATTTTAACACTGCTATTTTTTAACCCAATATTAATGTAAAAAAAAAACCCTTTTTTTTTTTTTTTTTTTTTTTTTCCTGAGCTCTTGGGGGGCCACATCAAATGACGTGGCGGGCCGGATTTGGCCCGCGGGCCGTGAGTTTGACACCTATGTACTGGAGCCTGTCCAGGGTTTTGCTTGGGACCCCGGACAGCACCCCGTTGCAGTAGTCCAGGCGGGAGGTGATGAAGGCATGGATGAAGGTCTCAGCTGTGGAGTCGGAAAGTGATGGTCGGAGTCTGGAGATATTTCTAAGATGGAAGAAGGCGGATTTGGTGACGGAACTGACATGGGCTTGGTAGGAAAGGGTAGAGTCCAGGATAACGCCCAGGTTGCGGACCTTTGGGGAAGGGCAGATGGAGCAGCCGTCTATGTCGAGGGTGAGATCCCCAACCTTCCGGAGAAGGGCCTTGGGTGCCACAACCATGAGCTCAGTTTTATTGTTGTTGAGTTTGAGAAGGTGTAAGGAGATTCATTAATATTCCCCTGAATGATTAGATTCTGACATCCAGCTCTCTGGAATGTGGCTGCATGTGGCCAGTGGGTCGAGCGACGACACCAGCCAGGAACCCAGAATACTTTGACCTGTGTGACCTAATGTGCATGCATGGCTATATCGGCCTCCGGCCACTGAGGAGCAAAGATGGACATATCAGATTCAGCAACAGCTCACATATAACCCCACATATGACCATATACGACCAAGCCTGATCATCTATTTATTAACCAGTGGCTCGCTAAATTTGGAACCCACATAGTATTTAAGCCATGATTGTCTCATCATTGTAGAGCCTCACAGCCCCCATGGAGGGCTGTGGTCTCCAGGACTGTTCCTCGTTCTCTGTGTTCCTGTCAATAAATACCATCGATTGACTTCACCTTCGTCTCCTGAATATCTGTCCAGCTGGCTCATCATATCAATCCAAAGAACTCAGTTTTATACTAACAAAGGTTAGATGACATCCAGGTTTTTATTTCATGAAGGCAGTTGACAAGGGAGCGTGGGGGGGAGCTGGGTGGATGGTTTGGTGGAGCGGTAGAGTTGTGTGTCGTCTGCGTAGGAGTGGAAGCTGAGGCCATGGCGGCGGATAATCTGACCGAGGGGGAGCATGTAAATGGTGAAGAGAATTGGGCCAAGTACAGAACCTTGGGGGACACCTTGGTTGACTGAGGCCGGGGTGGAACTGGAATCGCCGATGGTGATAAACTGTGTCCGGGTGGTGAGGTAGGATTGAAACCAGGAGAGTGCTGAGCCAGTGATGCCAAGGTTGTCGGATAGGCGGTTGAGGATAGAATGGGAGACTGTGTCGAAGGCTGCAGAAAGGTCCAGGAGGACGAGGATGCTAATGTGGCCAGAGTCAGCTGCAAGGAGGAGGTCGTTGGTGATTTTGGTGACTTGTTACATGAGTATGGATAAAAAGACGCTCAAAGGTCTCATTGTTTTCCTGACGCAGCTGTCTTGTCATAATGGGCATGGGATTGTTTTTTTTGTATTGCCTTGAGGCAACATTGAGTCTCGTGGAGAGGAGGACATTTAGATTTGGCCACATGTTTATGGTGGTGCATGTGTCGCGGGTGGGGGTATGTGTGTGTCTGTGTGTATTCATGGAGCGGTGGGGTCTACCCATGGGAGTTCCCTCTCTTGCGTTACAGGCTGTGCCGTTGGAGTAAGCTGATTGGCTGGCTGGCGCATAGGGGCGGTGCCCTGGAACCCCGCGAACTCGCTCAAAAGGGAGGCGAGTATTGTCAGCTGGGGGCGAGACACAGAAGGACGAGACCCGGAGCAGAGGAGGAAAGAGAAACCCGAGGACGCCGACTGGTGATATTGCTGGTACACACGGCGCTATTGCGGCTTCCTCGAACAAAAACGGGAGTCGAGAGGACGGTAGCAGAGGACGCAGTTTTTTACCTTTCCTCCAGTGGAACCAGTTCATAGCGGCGACTGCTGTGTTTCCCCCACAGTGGAAACGAGTGGAGCTTCAGACCGGAGAGACATTATCGCCACACCGGGCGCTGTGAGTAAAGAACGCAAGACAGTAGAATACGTGCCTAAACAAACGAACTATTTCCAGAGTGGTAAATGAAGACATAGACGAACAGTGACTGCATTTGAATTAGGAATATTATTAGTGGCGTGAAGCTGAAGATTATCGGAACGGCATACAGTAAAGCCAGTAATACTGTCGAAGACTGGAACCTAGTATTGTGGATTCTCCATCCTCTGTGAACTACCTTTCTCTCTTTTCTAAATCATATGGAGGATATCTAATCCATTGTGCATTTTGACGAACCCGTGAACGGGGGGACCTTGCTCTTACTGACTGTGTCTTTCATTGCAGGCGGAAGGACATTATTGCATGCCTGGTGCTTGGAGTGCCTAAAATCACCCCAGTACAGACAGAACAGTTTTTAGCCCGAAGCCGAGAGGGGCTACGGGAGCGGAAGGAGGTGGCGTCCTTCCGGCCCTCAGCTTCGGGCCCCGGTCATCATTAACCTTTTTTGTATTGTTTGTAACTCAGCGCTTCCACTGACCCAGATCTAGGTTAGGATATGGGAGGAGTATTCTAGGCCTGGTCACAACCCCTAGCGGTGAACAACACCCACTATCCTATCCAAACCCCCTTAATTTACCGTGTGAACACTTAGTGTGTATTTATCTACCTATATTCTCCCTAAATCATTTGCCGTGGCTCCCAGAGGGATAGTGTGATATCGATACTTATTTCAGGCTGTTTGCAGTGAACCGTGTGGTATAGTGTGATTCTAAGTTGACGTTTGATAGTCATATACCCGTGTGCAGGGCGCCTGTACGTTAATGCCAAGCAAGCAGTGCAAAAATGCTTCCGCATTCGTCACCGCACGCTAGTGCGGTAAAGCGCCCTTCTTTTCAGACAAATGCTACCGTGCGTGCACCGGCGGCGGCGTGCTCGCTCAGGTGCGTGCGTGCGCCGGCGTGCTCGCGCGAGGTGCCCGCGCATGCGCATGAGATCCGACACGAGCGGAGCTCAATATATATAAGTCACCGCCCCTTATTCAGTATCTAGCAATAGCTCAATTGGCAAGGACACATGGCTGTGGATCCTATGGCTTGTTTGCTGGCGAGTTCGAATCCCATCGAAAATATTTTTTAACGTGATTTTTTTTTAACGTGTATTCTTTCGCCGGTTAAGGTTAGGCATGGTTAAGGTTAAGGTTAAGGTTAGGCATTGTTTCGGAGTTGGTTAAGGTTAGAACGGTTAAGTTTAGGCGCTGTTAAGGAGCTGGTTAAGGTTAGAGTTTGTCAAAGAGAATGGCAATATAATTTCTATGGTTAAGGTTAGGCATGGTTAAGGTTAAGGTTAAGGTTAGGCATTGTTTCGGAGTTGGTTAAGGTTAGAACGGTTAAGTTTAGGCGTTGTTAAGGAGCTGGTTAAGGTTAGAGTTTGTCAAAGAGAATGGCAATAGACAGCCTATTTCCGCGCGACCTGGGCGCTGGGCGGCGGAAAATGAAAGGCGCATTACTGCATGCCACTACGGTAAATTTTTGCACTGCTTGCTTGGCATAAAGCTACACGCGTGCAGGGCAGACTCTTTTTCCTTCACGTGTGTAGTGTCTCAGGGGCGGGGATAGGTGGCGTGGGTGGGAGTAACAGTCTGGGGGTGGGTTTACGGGGCATGGAGCACTTCCTCCTTTTAAACTACCTTAGGCTTAAGAGGCGTGGGTATTTTAATCTAGTCTAATAGTGTTTAGGTAGGTTTATGAATTTGTATCTTATGTATTAAAGTATTGCCTGTTTTTCTTAAATACCATTATGTAATAAAGTATTGCTTGTTTTTGCTAAACATTCTCTCCTTGTCTGTCTGTGGTCCTAGGGAATCTGTTGTGGTAGTTCAGCTGAGCTCTTTGGAAAGTACACCTGTGCGCTTGCACTTCCTAGCTGTAGACTGGGGTGCTTTTCATTGGGGTCTGGTGACACATGTTACAATGTGTGGTGTCACAACAGGACCCAGGAGCAGACAAGACAAGGCAGCAGCGAGTCAAGGGGTTTTTAAACTCTTAACCTCTTTAGCCTGAGCGGTCCACACCACAGATGACATCACGTCATAAATCAATCTCTCTAGGGTGGAAGAATATATATGTATATATATATATATGTATATAAAGAATATCTGCCAATATATCAATATTTTATGTTTTACTCTAATATTGGTATCGACATCGGCCCTAAAAATCCAGTATCACTCAGGCTCTAATTAACACTTTAGGTGCCAAAAACGAGTTAAGTAGTTTCTAGACCTAAGTCGTTCAGTGCCAAAAACTACTTAAGTCGTTTCTGGATAGTTTTTCCTTTTTTTAATATTCTTATTCATTAGCCTGTTAACACTTTGATTGCCCAACCCGAGTTTTCTCGGGTTTACCCCCCGCGGGTTGAATGCCCACTCACGAGAATTCTCGTATTTTCTTGTTTTTTTTTAATTAGCTATCTGAAATCATATTTCATCAACCGAGTCTACCGTTGGAAATTCAACCACTCCAGGCGCTCAGATGTGGAAAAAGCGCCCCCTATCTCCCAGATGGTAATTCACCCTTTTGGATTGAACTCAATGAAAATGAATGAGAAGAAAAATCCCTGACTCCACATTTTACTTCTCACTCACGCAGCCGGGGTCGATCAGCTCCACTAGTGAGCCTCAGAGCAGCGGGGAATATGTGTTTTTAAAGTATACACGGTGAATCAATAAAAGGATCGATTTTTTCGAATGGCGATCAAGAATTGGAATAATCCATTTGGATACCATCTGATCTCAGGTAAGGAATCTATGTTACCAGT
The DNA here is from genome assembly GCF_963971535.1 of Notolepis coatsorum. NCBI lineage: Eukaryota > Metazoa > Chordata > Actinopteri > Aulopiformes > Paralepididae > Notolepis > Notolepis coatsorum. Next base: position 135,705,658 of record NC_140171.1, read on the forward strand.
CTTAGGATAATCAGACTCGTTTTCACGGAGATATAAGCTTTTATGTGATTATGTGATATGGCTGATTCACTGTGCGAGCGGTCAGGAAATAGGAGAATCGATTTTCAGCTTGCGGTCAGAGCGTGCATGCGTACACATATACTATCGATAATCTAGCGTTTATTTGAAAACTATTCATGGCATGGCCGAAAAATGACAACGTTCTAGAATATTCCAGTAAAGGGCGATTATCATGGAATGTCTTCATTTTTCCATGAAAATGAGTGCTTTTCAAAATGCTAGAAAACGGAAATGAAGCGATAAAAAAACAATCTGCTACGACAATGTTGACTGGAAAATGAGTCTTTGATAAGCGACGGGCAGATTAGACCATCATTTAAAACATAGATTAGGCGATATTAACGTTAACATTGAAGTGGTGCTGGGCATTCAAGGAGGTAAAAAGGAATTAAGCTTGGGCAGTGAAACTGTTAATAGGGAATGAGTCTGAGATCGCCATGGTGCAATACCGGCCTCATCTCGCTAGATGGCGGTATCGAGCACCCCTTTGTAACCTTGTATCTTCGCCTGTGGGACAGCCAAATGTCTCGGGTTTAATTTTTCCTTGTCGGCCGAGGCGAACGGTTGTCCCGGTTCCATTGAAGCGTGTCAAATATCCCAGATCCATATGTTGTGGTGGGTTATGCCGTGGACCAAATCGACATTGGATGTACCAGATGGCGATCAAACAATTGGAATATTATTTTTGGAATACTCCCAATCACAGGTAAGAACGATCTGACGTCAATTTTAGCTTGATCCTGCAATGCTTTTATACCGATAGGGCTGATAAGCGTTTTTAGTGTTCAATACGAATGCCGTTACTGACAGTCAAATAATCAGAAACGACCCCCCCCCTATTTCTAGCATTCATGATGGAACATAATACCTATGACATAGATCTGATTTCGGAATAATAGCGTGTACAGGCAAGAAATGGCAACGTCTATAGTAGAATTGGCGTATAGGGCTATAACTCAGCATTTCATGAATTACCCTAGACCGCTCTAAAACCATACTTGTGATGTCAAATGGGCCATAGTATTGTATCCATAGCTATAATATAGAACAGACCTGGGCATTGTACGGCCCGATGATTCTGACCGGCCCGCAAAAGATTACATCATAATTAAAATATATATATATATTTAAACTTTTTTATTATTTTTTTTACTTTTTTTTTTAACGTCAACGTTCACACACAATATACGCTTACCTAGGATTTGAGTTGATTCAACAACAAAGCAGTCGGGGCAATGGCAAGCCAAAAACGGTCAAAAGTGTGGTTATTTGAAGTTTGGATTTTTTTTTCACAACTGAGGTAGGTAGATTACATTTTTAGAGACTAAAGTACAGAAAAAAGGTACCGTTGGGTACCGGTATCGATTCACAGGTGAACGGTACCCATCCCTACTGAGCACACAACTGCAGGGCAAGGTAATTTTTGCTCATGAAATACATAGCCATGTGAAAGCCTTCATGACAAAGTTGCAATTAATTTCAAGGCAACTAGGCAGCAACAATCTCGAACACATGAAAACCCTGAAAGAAGTCAAACCATCAGATGATCACCGGCACAGGTACTCATCCATGTTAGGAGCACTGCATGATGAATTTTCAAGGCGTTTAAGATTTCAAAAAGGTTGAGGATGAAATGCAGCTGGTTTCCTCTCCCTTTACCTGCAGTGTTGATAGTGCACCCACTGATGTTCAGCTTGAACTCATTGACCTGCAGTCTGATTCACTACTGAAAGAGCACTTTAAGTCAGCATCACTGCTAGAGTTCTACTCTGCTCTCAAGGAGGATAACTTTCCAAACATGAGGAGTGTTGAAATATGACACGTATATCACGTAAATTTATAGCAGAGACATTCTCCCATCACTCCACCATACAAAGCCCAGTTTGTTTCCCTATATATACACACACACACATACTACACGCTGGACACTGTCACACACACACACACACACATATACACACACACATACACTCTCACTCCACACCCCCCACACTCTCAAAGCACACACACAAACATACACACACATCTCCTCCTCCTCCCCCCCCCCCCCCCCCCCCCCCCCCCCCCCACACACACACACACACACATACATACACCCTCACTCTCAACGCGCACACATTGACTCCTCTGGTGAGAGATCTCACCAGATTAGCCCGGATCAAATAATTCAACTCATTGTCACAAAATGCCACAAGCCAACTAATATACTAGCCATAAAATCCCGGTCAGTTACTTCACATAACACAGTCTCCATTAATCACAGATCGTTATCGATAGAGACACACACGCACAAATGCGCACGTAAATGTGCGTACCACGCACTCATGCACGGCGGACATACTGGCTGACCAATACACACAGACAGATAACGTGCACTGAGGAGCGACACCACATACACACACTGGACTAGAGGGCTAATAAAACACCCTGACAGCCAAGGGACTGGACTTCACTTCTCTGCTGGACTGGGACTGGTGCACTGACTGGACTGACGGAACAATGACTTGACTGCATTTTCTTTCTTTTATACTCGACCGGCCGGTTGTAACAATCTAGATTTCAATTGTACCTTGCTATATTCACCTTTTATAATACTTTGCTTATTCACTTTTTATATTACATTGTTTGTTCACTTTTTATAATAAATACCTTCAAAAGTGTTTCATCTCTTATATCTTTAAATATCTTATTACAACTTTCACGACTGAGTCTAAAACGTGACAGGAGACATGCTCAGAAGATGTTGGTTCTCTTTGGATCCACATACATGTGAACAGACATTGTCAGTCATGAAGTTTACCAAATCCAGGTACAGATCCTCTCTCACTGATGAACATCTGTCAGCTGTGCTTCGCATCTCCACCTCAGACATTCAACCTGACTTTGATGGACTTGTTAAAGCTCAAAAGAGACTGGATTTCTCACACTGAATGAAAAAAAAAAAGAACTGAAGAACACTAAAATGTGGGAATATAACAAGTGAAATGGGACACTTGATCCCTTTCTTTTTTCTGCACAGTAAAAAAAAGAACTGAAGAACACTAAAATGTGGAAATATAACAAGTGAAATGGGACACATGATCTTTTTTTTTGCACAGTTCTGAAAACATTCAATGTAAAGTCAAAAAGGCTACAAAACTGGGACACTTTTCTTTACACAGTTCAGTGACATGTCTTGTTTATTTTAGCTACAAAGATGATGTGATGTCTTTAGAAATCTAAGAAAATCCTTGTTTCAATAGTATATGAAACTCAAAATGCCCTGTTATTAATGTGACTGAACATTTTTTAAATGTTTCACATTTTGTTTATCATTATTATTTATCATTTTGGAAATTCTATTTGAATAAATTATATTTTTGAAAGCTAACCTCACATTTTAATTGCCAAATAATAACATACACTCTTACCAGCGGTCAAAACAATGCCATTTACTGCTTTTTATATAGAAATAAAATATATTATGCATAATTGAGTTCGGAATTTGGCCCGGCCCTCCAAAATATTTTCAGTTGCTCATTTGGCCCCCTGGGAAAGATAATTGCCCACCCCTGATATAGAATATAGTTTTATAGCTCTACAAACAAGGTGACGGATCCCTATCTATAGCGGTGGCGTCGCTACAGAGGGCTGCGTCTAATGGCTGGCACTGAAAGTTTTAAGAGCTTACAATGTTGGTATTTTTCCAGTTTGGGTGGTTTGTCTCTATTTAGTTGAACCTGGTAAGCATTTTAACACATTGAGTGCCAACGACGAGTTATCTCGTTGTTGGCCGCCATGCGCTGAGTGCCAATGATGAGAAATCTCGTTATTTAATCGTTATTGCTTTTATTAGCGATATCCATTCATTTTTCATCAATCCAGCCTCACGTTATCATTGGGACTGTCTATGAGCTCGAAAGGGGCAAATACCGCCCCCTATCGTCTCCCGGATGGTATTGCACCCATTGGAATGGACTCAATGAAAATGCATGTGAAAAGAAAACTCCGGACATTTTACTTCTCAGGCATGTAACCCGAGACTACTGCATTCATTGGGGACCCTCAGAGCAGCGTGGATTATGTGTTTCGAATACATAACGTTGGATCGATATTTGGAATGGCGATCAGGAATTGGAATAATCTTTTTGCAGAACATCTGATCTGAGGTAAGGAATCTATTTTACCAGTCTTGGGGTAATCAGATGTTTTTTTCACATATTTCACAACGTGTCCCCTATGTGTGTATGTGTGTATGTGTGTATATGACGTTAGCGCTGACCAGGTCATAATCGATTTTTCAGCCCGCTTCTCTAGCATGCATAAGTACACATATACTATCGATAATCTAGCATTTATTTGAAAACTATTCATAAATCAGCCGGAAAATGACAACGTGTTGTGTATATTACACTAAAGGGCGATTCCGGCGGAATCTTTTTTTTTCTAGACATTTCCAAAAACGGAAATGTACCGATGAAAAAACAATCCGTTTCGTACATGTTGACTGCAAGCAAGACATTGATAAGCAACGGTGTATTAGACACATAGCCATAATATAGAATATAGAAATAGCTCCGCGAAAATCATGAAATACCGGAAAATCAGTCCCAAAAGGCTGGCATTCAAGCGATAGTGCGCCCCCTGCTAGCACTCAATGTGTTAAGGGTTTTTAGAAATCCAATTTGAAGGGATATTATCAGATTTGTATTCCACAATGTATTTTTTTTATCAGCTTTTTCTCCTTATTTTCTATTTTTTATCCCATCCCAATTTCGCTGTTTCCAATTCTCCCCTGTCTTGAACGTTGCTCGCATATGCCCCCCACAGGTCGGTCGTAGGGAGGATAGAAGCCTTGCATCATGTGTCCCCTCCGGTACACGAGGAGGCAGCCTGTCACATCTTTTCACCTGCCAGCGCGGACTCTCATTCGCGAGGTGTAACATGTGGGAGGCTCACACTACCCCCGCTATTTCCTGTCTCTGCTGTGCAGGTGTCCCCCAAACCGACCTGTAGGAGTCGCTGTCCACAACGTCCAGATTACCACCCATCGACTTCCACCCGCTGACTCTGCCAATTGAGCCAGTATGACGGCCGGCCCAAGCCGGAGGCAACGCCGACAGCTGGATTTGAACCCGGTGTCTCTTGCGTTGGTGTTGAGCGCAATGTCCGCTGCGCCACCCAGCCGCCCACCTGTATTCCACAATGTTGTAATTGCATCATTAAATGTATGAGTGTATAGTAATAAAAAACAACAACAACAAGAGAATGGTTGAAATCATTTATTTTACTTTTGGTAACCTGCTATTCTAAACTTGGTATGCCACTTTGAAGATGCATCAGCTTGGATTCTGTCATATCATGGGTTTGCTGTTCCAGAGGGGAATCCAATAGGCATATCTCTCCAGAAACACGGCCTAAGCTCCATCATGGGCGATCCAGTTGATTAAATAATCGGACCTGCAGGGGTTTGACAGAGTGTCAAATAAAATAACTCAGTTCAAAGGCTATAGGCCCGCAGGGGTTTAAATGTAGTGGAAACCTGGCAAGTGAGAGAAGAGTAGGCAAATCCAAGTTCCACTTTTCAATAGGCAATCATGCGTAACTGATCTAACAAGGAGCCAGGAGAGCCGACTGTACAGACCAGTGCCTTATAGACAGGCATTCTTGATTTGCCCCCCCACCCCCACCCCCACAAAAAAAAAGCAAGGCGGACGCTAATGCAATCTCTCAGTCGAGACACCTTCTCTCTCTGGCTATAAAGCACTGTTTTCCAATACGCCACCACACAGAAGTATAGGATTGGAGCAACTTTGGTGCTCGTTGAAGGAGAAATTAGAGAAATTAGTTCAGTCTGAAGCACTGGAGGCCGTTCCATAGAAAACAATGAAGAGCCGTGCGCAAGTGATTCAAGATTCAAAAAGTCTTGTCTTTAGCAAGGAATGCTCACAAACAACTTCAGATGATCCTGGTAAAAGCAAGTCTAACGATAAAATGAAAAAAGAAAATGTGCATTCGAATGTAGCACTATACTGACATTTAAAACACAAAAATGTCATCAAGAACACCTCAACGCCCCCCTTTCAACTATATTCTGCACCCCCCAGTGCGCCCCCCCCCCCCCCCCCCCCCCCCCCCCCCCCCCCCCAACACCATTCAGAAACCTTGCTCTAACCATTTAGGACCACGTGGTTAGATTGTGATAGTTCACGGTTTATGTTTTTTGTTTATTCTAAGGTGCTTTGGATGTATTTTTGGTTTTCTCTTGTGAGCTGTCAATCACCAGTTAATTGCCATGCAGCATGGCAGGTGTGTGGACTTGATTGACACCTGATTGGTGTCAGGTGTGCAGTGCCTTCAAGTAGGCTTGGTTGACTGTGTCGCAAGCTCATGGGGTTTTCTCTGTCTCTACTCTAGTGCTGGTTTTTGTTGTTGTTTTCAACTGCTAGGCGCAGTGGTGGTTACTTTTATATATTTTTTCCAGTTATTTTATACTGGTGTTTTATTTGTATTTATTTTATTCTTGTGTTTTCCCCCACCCTCTCTCATTGCTCAGCGATTCCAGTGGTTACCCCAAACTTTAAGATTCCCCTTTTTGTGTGTCTGCGTGTGTGTCCCTCAGTGCCTTGCTCTAACAAATATCATGGTGGTTAGATGTTACCAGGACCAGAAAGAATGTCAGTGCCTTGCTCTAACTAGTACCAGAAAGAATGTCAGTGCCTTGCCCTAACTAGTACCATGGTGGATAGATGTTACCAGGACCAGAAAGAATGCCATTCTGATCAAACGTCAGCCAGTGAGAATTACATGCACAGAGCTAGTAGTAGTGTTTAAACGGCACCATTGTGTAATCATGGATTGTGCCTCTATGTTAGTGACCAAATTAGCTACCATGTAGACCTATGTCTACTTTGAAAATAAAATCTATTTCAGGTCAGTGGCCATAGCATTTCTTTCTTAGAGGGGTATTGGCAACAGTTCACAGTATAGCGGCCAGATCCTCTTCCAAGCTCATAAAACCCCCATCTGCTTTAGAGAAATGTACTGTAGGATTCACTTCAATAATTTTCTACTTTTGTGATGCCCTAACCTTTAACACATTGACGGCCACAGGGATTAGACGGGGCCCACTCTATAAGGCCAGTTTATCATAACAAGGTTTAACTACAGTATGCGTGAGGGTGTTTGTAGAGCAAAATATTTTTTTTTTAATTATTGCTATGTGTCCATTCTCATTGTCAATTGACACTATAAACCTTCCCTTACATTTTTGTTTCATCAATATGTTCCCATTTTATAGCGTCGTGAATATGAACGTGATATCGGGTTGGTCTGGGGTAATTCCTGCTAAACAAGTTACAAGGCGCTAAGCTAATAACGTTAAATCGATTCGCGTTTCGGCCCTACACAAGCTAGAGATAAAAATCTAAATCATATGATCGATATCATGTTCCACCATGAATGCATGAAAGGGGGGGGGGGACGTCGTTTCTGATTATTGATTACCAATAACGGCATTCGTTATTGTAGCCTCATTTACTGATCAGCTGGTTGGCTATGATAACAAGGCCTGATCAGCATGAAATCTACGTGAAATCGTTCTTACCTGTGGCCGGTTGGATCCCAAAAAGGATTTCCCAGTTATTGATCGCCATCTGGTAGATAGATATGTCCATTGGCTGATGCTATATTCCTTTACTGCATACTGAATTCCGCGTCGCAAAAAGTATTCCGGGCTACAGGCATAGCTTTAGGCTAACAGAAAAGTCCACCCATGATGAAAAAAAAAAGTGAAACCGGTCTGTAACAGGGAACACTGCATTATCAAGACAGCGCCACTACCAGGATCTGGCCGGTAATGCACTTTTCCGAATCTCAAGAGTAGGGTATATCTGCAGTGCCGCTCCGTGACATTGAGTAGGTTATTAAAATGCAATAAAAGCAAAAACAAGCTTATCACGTATATATACGTGGTTGGCCGTCAAGCGCTGGCGCCGAATCACGTATATATACGTGGTTGGCCGGGAATGAGTTAAAACAATCGGCATGATATCATAATTATGGACAACCTTTGACTATCTGTGGCATGTTAATATCATAATTATGGACAACCTTTGACCATCTGTACAACCTAAATAAAAAAGTGCTTTTCAAAACCTTTATATGTTATATTATTTATTCATTTACTTTACTTGCATTTACTCAGGGGAGGTTCACTCAGGATGTACATATCGCTGCTGGCGGAACAAAACCTCATAACTCCATTTTTTTATATTTTTTTATATAAATCAACTCCGTAGATCATCCTCCATATGTGTGTGTGGGTTTTACAACGTTTAAACAATGGGAAAGCATTAAACCGAGCATCTGTCTAAACCTCCTAACTCTATTCACCCTCAAATCTGTGTTCGTTTTTTTCATCTGCTGAAAAGTTGGGTTTTTGGAGTTATGAGGTTTTGTCCCGCCAGCAGCGATATGTTCTTTTTCAGCAACACCCTGCTTCATATGCACACATTCACACCAGGGAGCTGCCTAGTACATCCTCTACTCTTAGCCAAGGAGCAAATCCACTGGAGCAGTTGGGGGTTCATAACATTTATTCATGACAGATTTGTATTTCATCCTGATATAATCCTGCTACGATATGATAAACATTATTTAATTATTGCCCAGCCCTAATAAAAGGACTATGGTACTTCCAAATTCAGAGGAAAGACCCAATGCATACACACACACATGCTACATTTACTGTGAAGTTATTTAGATGATATATTTAGTGTTTGTGTTTACACCATTTCTTGTATGTAGCTTTGTCAGTTTCTAGATACGCAAACCTTCCTATATACTGTATCTGGTAGGAGACATAGGCCTGTAGCTGTAGGACACAATGTATCTGCTTATCCCCTATAAAACTGCATCACTGTTTCCTCTGTGTAAAAATAAATAGATACTGATCTTTTTTACGTAGGTAGAGCAGTCGTCTGGTAATCCGGAGGTTCCCGGTTCGATTCCCACTCCTTCCGGGCAGCATGTCGAAGTGTCCTTGAGCAAGACACTTAACCCCTAATTGCTCCCAATGGGCAGGTTGGCACCTTGCATGGTCGCCTCCGCCGTCGGTGTGTGAATGTGTGAGTGAATGGGTCAAATGTGAGGAACAAATTGTAAAGAGCTTTGGGTAAAAGCGCTATATAAATGCAGCCATTTACCATTTATAGTATATTGTAGTAGTGTTACATTTTAAAAGTGGTGGGTTTTATTGTTTGATAACCTTGGAGTCTTTGCTGAAAGTGGAAGTATGGAGGATGCAAAAAAAAAGAGGCCGGTGTCATTTGATTTGGATATTTCTCATGACAGACATACTGTACATAGAAACGCACAGTTCATATGTCATCCTGTGCAGAACATCCACAGGCTGCAAGTGCTCAAGCTTGGCCTTGCTATGCTTCATATTGACCTCTGAAAGCAATCAACACCTCTTGGATGAATGCAAATCTAAGATAAAAAAAAAGACACATTAAATTAAATTAGATACAGCAGTGGTACATTTTCTATATATATGCTGGGAAAGCAAAACAATGTGGGTCAGTTGGCGGGTTTTAATCGGATAAGAAGAAATCACCATTATGTTTTAAAGCAGGTCAATCCTAATCTGGGAACCAGCTTGCATCCTTCATCATTCTATTCATTCACTAATCCTGGGGATAACAATGACTCTGACATCACTAGGACAAGAGTGTGTCTTAGACGGAAGTCCTTTAGCATGTAGCCCTACTACAATATCCCATGGGCTTCACTAGTATCCATATCAAATCACAATGAGAATGGGATTGCCTGTATACAGATTTAGCTGCTTTGCCATGGTGATGAACTGATGAGTGCATCAGGGGGGGAAGAAAACATCCTGTGACTGAATTTAAGACTGGATTTGTGTGTGTGTGTGTGTGTGCGTGCAAACTCACGTGTGCAGCAGTTTAACCCATTCTCTGCCACCACTTTGATCATCCTAAACCATTCCCTGCCAGCGCTATTTGTCTATGGAGATGTTCACCTTCTTTGCAGGGCTATAACTTTTTAAATTGTATTGCTAAGGGAGGCCCCAGTGGCGAACCACATAGCGCGCTCAGCCGCGACACGGCCGACCCGGGTTCGACTCCCGAACCCGTCGTTATTTGCAGAATGTCTTCCCCCCACTCTGTCTCCCATTCCTCCTCTGTCTCTCTCTACTGGACTGCCCAGTAGCAATAAAGCGATAAAACGCCAAAAAATAAATCTTAAAAAAAAAATTTGTTTTGCTAAATTGACATTACTATGGCCCATTCAACATCAATTATCTATCGTTCAGGATGTAGGAACGTTTTACTTTTTCATTCACACATTCATACGAAAATACCGTCTAGAGTATAAATATGTTTTTATCGTTTTCTGCAGTATTTCATAGAACGTGAGATATAGGCATAAATGCATATTAGATTATCAAATGCAGTTTGATACCGATCCATGCTATATTAAAAATTTCAACTGTAAATGGTCCTAAACGTTATGACTTATCATCTACGGGTGAACGGAGGGGGGGGGGGGGGGGGGTCGTTTATCGAAAATGATAAAGAAAAACGCTGAAACTCACGTCAGTCTCCTCGTACCGTTGGGCGATGAGAGTGGAACAAACAGATCCCAGTTATGTGGTGGGGATCGAGGCGATCCAGTTTGTATAATACTAATATACGCCCAAATCATGTTGTTTATTGAGTTATGGCAACGATCCATGTCCACGTGTGGATTGAGTCCCGGGACGATGAGCGAGTGGCCGGACGGAATTAGGGGACGGACCGAGCTGAAACGGGCATTTCCGGTTTGGCAACTCGCCGATCGGCCACCAGGTGGCGGTATTGAAGCGTTGCAGAGTTGTGATGGCTCCCGCAGCATATGACAAGGCTCCGTGGGTGAAATATGAATTCCATGACGAAAATATGAAATATGACCTTGAAACACGCTGTACAGCGATATTGGCAGACAACGCATGATGGGCAATAACGCTGAACAGCGATTTTGGCGGGCAATGGGTATAGATAAATGGAAATCAGCTGGGGAAATGAATGGAAGGTGAGGGCTTCACTGAAAACGGAATGGCACGCCATTAATGAAACTGACATGTACAATAGCAATACATTTCTTGAATATCAAGGATGTCAATTTCATATTGTAAATACAATATTTTCTCATTTTGTCAAAATGCCAAATCACTAGCCTATTTTAAGGTGCTCCCATAATCGAGCAGACTGTACACGGACTGGACTCTGCGGAGGTCCTGGACTCATTGAGCTTTCATAGTCAAGCGGATCTCCGCGGACCAATCTCCTACATGTCTCGCAGCAGTTTTTTACACCAGTTTACACCTCGCGCCAGTTTGTGTGACACCAAGTGGGCGCCGCGGACGTCCGCGCATCAGAAAATAGGAGCTTCGCACTTGGACTCTGCGTTGGGTCTGCTTTGAGTAGCCTTTGGGTCAGCTTTGAGCCTGCGGGAGTCTGCTCCATGTACAGTCCGCTCGACTATGGGAGCAGCTTAAGACTGTCTGCCTGTATATCGTCAAAAAGGTGAAATACCACAACATGCACCCAAAATATAACAAAAAAAAATATTTATGCAAAAATCACTTTTAAAAAACATCTGCTGAATGACATTCCAAGTTTAAAATGTCAATACGTTTTTTAAACATTGCAAAGTTCTTCCTCAATCAAATACGCCCCTTCTACTTTTACTGGTATAAGCAATTGTACGTCTCACTCCATTAATTTTGTATAGTCCTAGGTCTGCATATCTTTCCAGAGCTGATGACGGAAGTAGCCAGGGAGATAAATGTCTCCCTTTCTGTTTGTCTCAGGCGTGTGTCTATTACTGTTTGTGTCTATTCTCTGTGTAAGTTAATTTTGTATACAAGAAAACATTCACTGTGGCCTGCAGAAGGACTGCATTTCTCTGGCTTCTGATTTCACACCAATCAGAAACTAAATAAAAAATAATCTTATGACTTCTTCTTTTAACACTTTGTGCGCCATTCACATTGTACGACGTGTTTCAAGTTCATGCGAATTCTGCCAATCCACGGCGTACAACGTTATTTTGATCATATTTCATATTTTCGCCATGGTATTCATATTTCCCTCACAGAGGCTGGTCTGATGCTGTGGGACTCGGCACAACTCTGCAACGCTTCAATACTGCCACCTGGTGGATGATCGGCGAGTTGCCAAACCGGAAATGCCGGTTGGATATCGGTGCGTCTCCTAAATACGTCCGGCCACTCGCTTATCGTTGCGCGACTCAAGACACACGTCCATTTGTAGCGATCGCTGCCATAACTCAATAATCGACATGATTTGGGCTGTTATTATTATTATACAAACCGGAAATGGATCGCCTCGATCCCCATCAAATAACTGGGATCTTTTTGCTCCAGTGTCATCGCCCAACGGTAAGAGGAGGCTGCCGTGACTTTCAGCGTTTGTTTATTATTATCCATGCAAACTGCTCTGATCTATATATCACCCATACTACATAAATCATTTAACGACGATCACGGAATTATAAACGACTCCCCCCCTCCGTTCACCCGCGCATGATCAGTCATAACGTTTAGGACCATGTACAGTTGAAATTTGTAATATAGCGTGGATCGGCAACAAACTGCATTTGATAATGTATATATGCATTTATGCCTATATCTCACGTTCTAGGAATTACTGCAGAAAACGATAAAAACATATTTATAATCTAGACGGTATTTTCGTATGAATGTGTGAATGAAAAAGTAAAACGTTCCTACATCCTGAACGATAGATAATCATAGACTTACAGTACTGGCAGAGAATGGTATATGTACAGGCGCACCAACCGACCTGTAGGAGTCGCTGTCCACAACGTCCAATCCCCACCCACCGGCTTTCCCACCCTCCAACACTACCAATTGTGTTAGTATGACGACCGGCCAAGCCGGTAGCAACGCCGAGAGCTGGGCTCGATACCAGCATCTCCTGCGTTAGTGGCGAGCGCCTTGCCCACTGCACCACTCAGCCGCCCTTGTTTTTGTTTTTCCAGTGCATATAATATACCCATTCTCCGCCATTGACTGATTAAGACGTCATTCCTCGCCATGCTTAATCTGCCAATGACGGATTACGACGTCATCGAGATCAATATTTCAAATTTTCGTCATGGTATTCACATTTCACCCACGGAGTCATGACTGGTGCTGTAGATCTCCAGTCAACTCTCCAGCGCTTCAATACCTCCACCTGGTGGCCGATTGGCGAGTTGCCAAACCGGAAGTGGGGCCGGAAGTGCTTGGTGTCACCCCTATTCCGTCCGCCACTCGCTATCGCTCGCGGGTCTCCATCTGGACACACTGGATAATCGATCCGTTGCCATAACTCGATAAACAACATTATTTGGACGTATATAGTATTATACAACCTGGAAATGGAGCGCATAGATCAACATCCCATAATAGCGATCTTTTTGCTCCAGTATCATCCCCCATCGCTACGAGGAAGCTGCGGTGAGTTTCAGCGTTTTTGATTATTATTATCCATACAAACTGCTATGATCTATATATCACCCATACGACATGAATCATTTAACGTCGGTCATTGCATTATAAACGACCCCCCCCCCGGTCACCAGCAGATGATGAGTCATGACGTTTAGGACCTTGTACAATTGAAATGTTTAATCTGGCGTCAATCGCTATCAAACTGCATTTGATGATCTAATATATGCATAAATGACTATCTCACGTTCTATGAAATACTGCAGAAAACGATAAAAACATATTCATACTCTAGACCGTATTTTTGTATGAATGTGTGAATGAAAAAGTATAACGTTCCCACATCCTGAATGATAGATAAATGATCTTGAATGGGCCATAGTAATGTCAATTTAGCAATACAATTTAAAAAGTTATAGCCCTGCAAAGTAGGTGAACATCTCCATAGACAAATAGAGCTGGCAGAGGATGGTATAAGGGTACAATGCCTGGCGAAGAATGGGTTAATACTGTTCTGTACACCTGCAAGCCCTAACTTATAGCAAAGCCAAGGCAATCATGTGATTTCAATCATGTGAAAGAAAACAATAAATACAAAATAAAATGTTGATTCTATCTTCTAAGATTAAAAATGTATTCACAAGTTACAAAAAAATTTTTTTCAGTATTGTTATGGTCTCAACTTCCTTGTGTCCTAGAAACTATAAATCGTTACCCAACTAAATCCTCCCAAGTTGCCAATGTGTGTGTGTGTGTGTGTGTGCAGAATTTGATGAAAGAAACATCTGTAGGAATTGAAAGACTATAAAGAACGTGTTTGCATAATGGTTTCAGGAGATTGTAAAGAAATAGTCCTTGTTGTATGCTGATTCACTATATACCGGTAGTAATCAATGCATTTTTATTTAAGTTTAATTATTAGGTTATATTGAACAGCTATTATTACATGCATATACATATAATATACACTAATACAAATATAATTGTTTAGACTGTCTTGCTGATGGCAAGTTGGGGATTGTGTAGTTTTAATTGACATATTTCATTCCTACCTCTTTCCCCAATGAAAGTTGTCAACTTTGACAGTGGAATTACAGTAGCCTCCAGTCTTCGTTCCATGAATATACCAATAAATCCCAGGAGGTTGTGTCACAGATTGATAGACATTTTGAGTGTTTTATAAAACTGTGAAAATGCCATGTTCTAGAGGATTATCCTGCTGCCCTCAATAGCTGTGTGGCCAGGGCTGTGATTAATGAACTGATTAGTGAACGAGTGGCCACAGCTGTGGTTTGTTGGAATTGATCGAGGGAAGACCTGTCTATTTCCTAATCTCATAGGTTAGTGATGATGTAATGACCTGCATACCTGGGCTTTATCATGTCAGTCCAGTGTTGCCAAGTAGTTTGCACATACAAGCATTGATGCACATTGATGCATTCATGATGACACATAATACCTATTAACTATTATATACATTTGATTTGGAAATGGTAGCATGTCCAGGTGAGAAACGCCAATGCTGTGAACAACTAGTGTGACAACCCCAATCCACCACTGGGCTTGGTGATTGAAGGGCGCTACGTAACGGTCCAATGGCTAGGCTCTGCCCATATTTGGGGCGTCCACTTCCAGGCGCACCTGCAGTTAGAAGGCCATCAAGACCAGCTAGCCAATCACGACGCAATGCGCGTGTTGAGGAGAGTGAGCAAATAGGGTCAGAGGACACACGCTCTCTCATATACAAAATGTATGGTGTTTTCAAATGCTAAATCCAAGCCACTAAACCATCCTTCTATCACCACTTTTCAGGGCCTTCAGATTGAGTGTGTATCTCAATATAAGTATCTAGGATTCATAATTGATGATTCTCTTTCTTTTAAGCCTCACACTCAGCAACTAGCTAAAAAGTTGAAGTTGAAACTGGGTTTTTATTTTAGGAACAAGGCTTGTTTCTTCTTCGAGGTTAAACAGAGGCTGGTTGCTGCCACTTTTATGTCTGTGTTGGACTATGGTGATGTTATACAAGCATGCATCCTCGAAATGCCTACACTCACTGGATTCTGTCTACCATGGAGTGCTGAGATTCATCAAAAATTTTAAAGTCCTTACTCACCACTGTACTTTGTATTCTCGGGTGGGATGGTCTTCCCTGTCCACCCGCAGACTCAACCATTGGCATATCCTTATTTATAAGGCTATCCTTGGATTGCTGCCAATTTACCTACAGATGTATAGTACATTCTCCAAAAAAGTATGGGCAGTAATGGTCTTATTTTTACTAACTGTCCCTCGGGTCCGTACTGAACTGGGAAAAAGGGCGTTCAGATATGCAGCTCCCTCCACCTGGAATCAGCTACAAAACCACCTGAACTTGCATGAGCTGGTCTCACTGGTTGCTTTGAAAACCCTTCTAAGCAATATGGAATCCAGCACATCTGGCTGTAGATGTTTTGACTGACTTTAAATAGTTCTGTGAATTGAAACAAAAGAGATGATTGTGGACTTCAGGAGGTCGGGGGTCAAGGACTACAGCCCCCTCAGCATCGACGGGGCACCGGTTGAGAGAGTGAACAGTTTCAAGTACCTCGGAGCCCACATATCCGAGGACTTGACATGGACCACACACATTGACAGTGTTGTGAAGAAGGCACGACAACGCCTCTACTTCCTCAGGCGCCTAAGGAAGTTCCAAGTCAGTCAGAAGATCCTTAGGAACTTCTACTCATGTACAATAGAGAGCATCCCGACTGGCAACATCACCTCCTGGTTTGGGAATAGCACTGCACAAGACCGTAGCAGACTACAAAGAGTGACACGTTCAGCCGAACGCACAATTGGAGGGGGGCTTCCCACCCTCCAGAACATTTACAACAAGCGGTGCAAGGGGAAGGCTAAGAGAATCATCAAGGACTCCAGCCACCCGAACAACTGCCTCTTTGAACTGCTGCGGTCAGGCAAGCGATACCGGAGTCTTAAGGCGAGCACAGAAAGACTCAGAAGAAGCTTCTATCCCCAGGCCATCAGGCTGCTCAACGAACAATAAACACTATGCAACAACCATTAAATGCACACAGCACACACATCCACACGCACACACTCACTTTAAACAAACAACTCACTGCAGCACCCACTTGAACACCTAAACACACTTTACACTTTATTGGTAAAGGATTTGCACTACAACTCGTACACCTTACTGTAAATTGTACCTAAATTGTACCTCATCCCATTTCTGCTCTGCACTATATAGTATTGTATATTAGTACATTGCATATTATATTGTATATTGTATGGTAACTCAGTTACTTCTATTCTGCATCGAACATTGTACATTGTGAACACTGTGACCTCTATTTTTACTTCTATTTTACATGCTATACTATTTTATTTCATACTTATCTTGTCTGGCACAGTCTCTGGAGCGTAACAGTAAGAAGCATTTTGTATAAAAGTATTCTGTACTTCTGTATGACAACTATTAAAGAAACTTGAAACTTGTCCTTGTTTTTGTTTTAATTGCTATATGTTTGTTTTTTTAAATAGTTTTTGTCTGTAAATGTGAAATTGTAACTGTGCTGCTGCCTATCTTGGCCAGGACACTCTTGTAAAAGAGATTTTGAATCTCAATGAGACTTTTTCCTGGTTAAATAAAGGTTAAATAAAGAATTAAATAAAAATATATATCGGGGGCGAGGAGACAGACCGGTTGTGGAGAAGCCGCCCGGCAGACAGTCGGAGTATAAGTTAAATTGCCACACTAGCCACTGATCAAGGTTTTTCCTCCACCACCCGATTGCCACTGTGGGACTGACCATGGCTGGAAGCAATGGAGGACTTGACCACTTTTGGAGACTTTCCTCCACACACTGTTGTTTTGGTGTTCTGTCCTGTGTGAGCTAGCTGGCTAGCTGTGCCGTGTTGGATGGGCTATTTTGGCCCCGGGCAGTAGCATTTATTGTAACACTCCCCGTTTATTAGCTGCCTCCTGTGTCCATATCTTCCCTTCTCCATTACTCTGTTTGTTTTATTTTTAATATGTGTCTGATATATGTGTCGGGTAATATATTTTAGTTCCGAGTGTTCCCATGTGTCTGCTTGTAGCATCCACGTTGGTCCGTAGGGTGCAGCTTGTCACAGCAGCTGCCCCCGCATTTATTTATACATGTGGCCATTTGCGTGGTAAATTTTTTTTTGTGTATACGTTCCACCAGTTTGGTGCGCTAAGTATATACATGCTGCCATTTTGGCGCCTCTATTCTCTTGCTCAGTGCTGGTACAGGTCAGGGTACTGCCCCATTCTTGCCTATAGGCTGCTGTCGCACATTAGGTGTGCTGACACCATTTCCACACCAGCGATTGGCTGCTGGCAAGCGGAAGTGTCGGAACTTCCTGCCCCCAAATTCATTCTTCTTCAATTTGTAATAAAATGTAATTTCCAAATAAAAACCTCTGTTACACCTTCATCTGTTGTATTTGTTTCACTTACCTGTAACTGGAAATAACATGGGAACTGACCTGCTATGAGAAATTTGGGATTACAACATAGCAATCATCCACTTTGTATTGGTATGCTTTTGGTATGCATACAAATCTTTCACATACAGTATTTGCACACTAACAAATCACATACTGATAATTGCATACAATATAGTATGTAGCATGCAGAATTCAGAAGCACCAACACTGACACTTGTTTATTTAGGCCAGGGAAAGGTAATCTTTTTGTATTTATTCATTTAGATATTTTGTGATCATATTGAGACCTTTTCAACAATATGTGTCGTCATATGACAAACTGAACTTGTGTTGCACTGTGACTGACATTTATTTTTCCTTGTGTGTTTTTAATTTTAGACCTCATAAACTAGCAATGCCATTCATTCCCTCACTCCCACAGTCACTCATACATTCATCCACATTTAGTTAGCCCCTAGCAGCGTCTCTCAGGCACTTTGTAAATCCAATTCAGTCATGCGAGAATGCTTCACATCTGACACTGTGTCCTTGTTCATTTACTTTGCATGGATGTGAGTGCCATTAGTGCGGTAACAGTGGTGAAGCAGGAGGACACACATTAACGGAACAAGCGACCCCATGGGAGAATGTGAGTGCCAAGGCATGGGAACAAATCTGTTCCTCATGAGCATATGGAGGTATGCCATAATTCCCAGTGGTGCTTGACGAGATGGCCTGTTTTTAAAGGTGACCGAGCAGGATGGAGCCAGTAGTCTCTGGATGTCAACCAGAGAGGAGCTACTAGTTAAGTTGGGGAGCTGGCAAGGCGACCATAACAAATTAGGTCATTGCTTTTTAGGGAAAACTAGACTGTAGGTTTTATAGTAGAAGAATAAAATAGAATAGACTTTGTCATTACACACAGCATTATACAGCTCAGACTCAACAGTGCACAATTAACATTTTGATTGCCTAAGGTTAAATTCATGATATACCATCCGTTGCCAGCTCTATTTAACATGGAGAAGTTCTTTGCAGGGCTATAACTTTTTAAATTCTATTGCTAGATTTCCATTATTAGGGCCCATTCAAGGTCCTATATGTATTGTTCATGGTGTAGCAACGTTAAACTTTTTCATTCACATATTCATACTAAAATATGGTCTAAAGTATAAGTATGTTTTCATCTCTTTCTGCAGCTTTCTCCAGAACGTGATTTATAGCCCCAAATGCATTATATTGATGATGAAATACAGTTTGGTAGAATCTGTGCGAGATCAAAAATTTCAATTGGACATACTTCTAGAATTTACTACACGTCATCTGATGTTGACCGGATGGGCGAGGGGGCGTTTATAATTCCGTGGGCAACGTTATACCATTCATCTAATGTGGGTCATATGTTCATCATAGCAGTTAGTAAAGAACACGTTAGAATATAACGCTAAAACTCACCCCAGTCTCCTCAGGCCATTGGGCGATCAGCGTGGAGTTGACAGTTTTCAATTATGGGATGTCGAAATACCGGATCTATTTCCAGGTTGTATAATAGTATATACGTCCAAATCATGTTGTTTTTTCGAGTTATTTCCACCGATCGATGTTCACTGTGTGAAGACTGAGGGCGGGTTCACACCTACCCTGTTTGGTCCACTTTAAGTGGACCATGGTCCCTTTAAGTGGACCATGGTCCCTTTAGATCGATAGTCCGTTTGGTTTGTACAGGTATGAACGCAAACCGAACTATAATGAGGACCAAACAACCGAACCATGGTCCTCTTGAAAAGTTGGGACTCGGTTCGTTTCAAAGTGGACCATGGTTTGTTTGCTGTTGGTGTGAACGCAAAACGAACTTTATATAGTATCTAATCTAGAGCAAATGAGTGACAGGTGCCTAGTGGCGGCGGTCGCGCGACCCAACTTGACAGCGCCAAGTGACAGCTTGCGCGCACGTAGCAACCCAACTCAAATGAATGACAGGCGCGCGGACAGTCTCTCTCTTCCTCTCTCTCTCTCTCTCTTTCTCTCTCTCTCTCTGTCTCTCTAGACTGGCGCCGCGCGCGGACAGTCTCTCTCTTCCTCTCTCTCTCTCTAGATGAATGAGCAGTCGCGCGAGTCGCGACCCAACTCTTCCCCAAAGAGCGCGCAGGCGCAACTCCACCTAATAACTTCATCCTCACATTAGCAGCCTTGTCTGTATCTCACAGCGGCAAAAAATTAAAATAAAAAAGACAGCAATGAGTCGAGGATCAACGTGGGGTAACGACGAGGTGAAGGCTCTTTCCCTCGCGCGCTAAACCCGCAAATGTTAATACGTCACTTGTGACAGGCATAGCAACAAGCATAGCAACCAGGCATGAGAGTGACAGCTAGACAAATGAAATCTAAACAGTCAGCGTGTGGGCGAGGTGTGTCAATACGCTGGCGGCAACTGTTTACATTTGTGAGTGCTAGTCCAATAGATCAGGGGTTCCCAAACTTTTCAGGCCAGGGCCCAGAAAATAAGTCGTCAGAGAGCCGCGGCCCAATGCACATCGTCGGGCTTTTTTTTTTTTTGCCAGGCGACCGATTTTTTAAGCCAAATATCACTTCAATCCTATTAAATTAGTTCAAGTTAGTTATTCATTTATATGTGCTATTTATGAGAGGGCTAACTTGTTGCAAAATAATAATGATAATAATAATAGCCTCATTAAAATACTATTGTTGCTTCGGTTGTTTTCAGCGTTTTATGTGCATAATCTGTTATTTAGTTTGAAATGGTCGTTGAAATAAGTAGATTTTTCGTTTTTGTTTATTTATTAAGTTAATATAAAACCATAATAGTCACATTTTAGAATACAATAGAATAGAATTTTAGAATACAACTAGAAACACTGTCCTGGCCTGCTTCTAAGTTCAGTCACCTGACAAAAAAAAAAAAAAAAAAAAAAAATATTTTTTAAATTGTCTCGCGGCCCACCCGTGGCTGTTCGCGGCCCACCTTTGGGTCGCGACCCCGACTTTGGGAACCACTGCAATAGATGAACGACTTGGCGACAGCATGTCCTTTGTTTACAAATTAGATCCGCACCAAACAGGGTAGTGTGAACGCAGACCAAAAGCAAACAATGTATCATTTTCACATTTGGTCCACCAGAAAGTCCGGACTATCCACGGAAAGTCCGGACTATCCCTGGACTTTCAGATGTGAACACACCCTGAGTCTCTCTAACATTAGCGAGTGCCCGGACCACATATGGAGTGAGTCCTGCCGGGTTAAAGGTTGACATCCGGTTTTTCGATCTGCCGATCGGCCACCAGATGGCGCTCTTGAACCGCTAGAGGATTGAGAGGAGATCAGAACTGTGTGTCAAGGCTGCAGAGGGGAAATATGATTCCGATCACAGATTTTTGAAATATTGATATCAAAGACGAGTTCCGGCGTCCTCGGCAACTTGAGCATGGCGGGGAATGACGAGTTCCGGCGTTTTCGGCAGTTAAAGTGTTAAGATCTCTGAGAATGTTAACACTTGCCGTGCCAGCAGGGGGTGCCAGAAATAGGCGCTTGAGTGCCAACGCTGTAGTCAATGGAGGGCGATCATATGCGAATGCATAAACTATATCTTAAATTATGGCTGTGTCTAATACGCCCGTCGCTTATCAATGACTTGTTTTCAGTCAACATTGTCGAAACGGATAGTTTTTTAATCGGCTCAGAAAAACGTTCAGAAAAAAAGATTCTGCAGGAATCGCGCTTTACTGTAATACACAAAACACGTTGTCATTTTTCGGCCTATTTATGAATCGTTTTCAAATAAATGCTAGATTATCGATAGTATATGTGTACTTATGCACGCTATAGAAGCGGGCTGAAAAATCGATTCTCTTATTTCCTGATCAGCACATGTGACAGATCGGTTCGGACTTCCCTTTTTTTGTATTTTATTTTTTTATTATTTTTTTTAAACAAACATAAACAAACATGACAACACACGATAAGATATACAAGCATTATTAACAGTGCATATCCAATGAAATCACCATTTAGTTAAATGTCTTATACAGGATATACCCCTAATAACTGCTATCTAATACCCTACACACATATGCTCTAGCTCGTACCCCCCCTCTCCCGGACCCCCCATTGGATAATCCATCCATTATCCCTCGCTCCTAACCAGACACTACCATTATATGCTAGCTTTTATTCTCTCCACCACTTCTAACCACATTGTCATTTTGGATTCATTGAGACCCAAAATGCTTGCTGTAGATATTTCTTGATAAATCACATCGAGATATGTAATAATCCAGACCTTTCGGCAAATTTTTTCCGGTTGGAACCATCGTGATGCTATCGGCTTTTTAGCCACTGTGATACCCGATAAAACCAATCTCTTTAGCTGTGGATGTACTGCACACTCAAAAACATCATTCAGCAGTAATACAGAGGGGTGTACAGGTATATTCAGAGTTAAGAGATTTGATAGTTGCTGGGTCACCTCTTTCCAGAATATCTTAACTGGTGGGCAGTCCCAGTACATGTGCATAAATGTTCCCTCGTCCCCATTTGTGCATAAGGAGCATTTGGAGTCTTGTTTAAGACCCATTCTGTTCAGTCTTATAGGAGTCAAGTATGTCCTGTGAATATAGTTAAGATTGATTTGTTGATGGTCCGGGTTCCTTGATGTAAATCGAACATTTGCCCAGGCTTCTTGCCAATCAAAATCTTTTTCCAGGTCTGGTATATCCCTCCTCCAGACTTGAGTCTAGGTGGAGGGTTTCATACGAGGACGTTAGTAATTGATGATAAAAATCTGAAACAAAACCTTTCGATGTCTCTCTTTCATAGAAGAATTTGTGGTATCTGTGGTGTTCAATTGGTATCTTTAATGGAACACTGTGAGCCTTCAAACATAACAATAACTGTGCGTAAAAGTAATATGTGGACTCTGTGAGATTACATTTTTTGCGTATTTCTGTTTGTTGAAAACATCACCTAATGAGTGTATGTCTTGCTTTTCCCATATAGGGAATCTTATAGGTCGTTTTCCAATCAAGAGTGCATTGTTATTTAATAAGAGATTGATGATTATGCCATTTATGTGGGTTAGAATATTTTTTTTGTGTTTCACGCCATATCCGGATCGCATGAGTAATTATGGGGCCAAATTTCCGTTCGCATTGCTTAATTGATTCGGACTTCTCTCGGTTCGGACTTCTCTGCGTTGTGTATTAAAATCTGATGTCCCGAGGGGGAGTCGAACAGGGGAGCTCCCGCTCCGCGGGCGACGACATAGACCGCTGCACTAAGAAGTGAATCCACTCCTAAGTACTGTACCTATGCGTCTATTAACCCTGTTATGGGGAAGTGAGTTTAACTCGCAGCCCGCTTACTGCCACAGTCACTTGTCAACACCCCTGTTTCTGTGACTGTGGATATACTCACGGACCTCCGTTACACTCACACACACCAACAGCCACACACACATATGGGACACGTTGATATATAGGTGAAAACAGCTCTGATTATCCCAAGACTGGTAAAATAGATTCCTTACCTCAGATCAGATGTTCTCCAAAAAGATTATTCCAATTCCTGATCGCTTGATGAAAAATGAATGGAAATTGATAATAAAAAAAAAAACGATTAAAAACGAGATTTCTCGTCTGTTGGCACTCAACGCATGGCATGAACTAACGAGATTTCTTGTGGCTGGCACTCAAAGTACTGTAGGCCTATATCCATAGGATGAATAAATATATTGCACTTAGTGGATAGAGGAGTATGAAATGCACAGTTATTACAGTAGAAATAAAGTTGCTGTCAGTCAGTGTATCAATAGGATGAGTAGTATAAATCTTATACAACTTATTGTGGGTTTGTGGCTGTTTCTTCCTCTCACGTGGTGCCAGGCCATTCGTCTTGTAAAAAACAACTGACAAATTACAATTTGTCCAAAATGCTGCAGCCAGAGTTTTAACTAGAACTAAGATGAGGGAACATATTACTCCAGTTTTAGCTTCACTGCATTGGCTCCCGGTTGTTTTTAGGATTGATTTAAAAATGCTCTTGCTTGTTTTAAAGCTCTTAACTCAATCAGCGCCAGACCCGGGGATAGTCGGGTTATCTCGCTGACCGTTTTCATCGTTATTTATTTTATTCTATATTTCTATTTATTACAGGCACACTGACTCTGGGTTAACACTTTGATTGCCGGAAAACGCTTTTTCACGTCATTCAGAGCCATGCTAAAGGTGCAGAGGACGCCGTAACTCGTCTTTGATATCAATATTTAAAAAATCTGTGATCGAAATCATATTTTCTTTCCGGAGCCCTGAGATGTGCTGGTGGGCTCCCACCAACTGTCTAACGGTTCGAGAGCAAGAGGGAGGGGCGCCCCAAACAGGAAGTGCTCATCCATATGAGCTCCGGGCACTCGCGTCCGGTAGCCGGACTCCATCTCAACACACTGGATGATCAATCGCTCGCCCTAACTCAATAAACAATGTTATTTGGATGTATATAGTATTATACAAGCTGGAAATGGTTCATCAGGATAAACATCCCATAATCAAACGGTCTACACCACGCTGATCGTCCAACGGCGCGAGGAAGATCCGGTAAGATTCAGCGTTATTTTTGAACGTGTTCCATATAAACTGTTATGATGAACATATGACCCACACTAGATTAATGATATAACGCTGCCCACGGAATTATAAACGATCTCCCGCCCATCCGGTCATCATCAGATCATACGTAGATCATTCTAGAAGTACGTCCAATTGAAATTTTTTATATCGCCCCGATTGCCATCAAACTGTATTTCATCATCAATATAATGCATTTGGGGCTATAGATCACGTTCTGGAGAAAGCTGCAGAAAGAGATGAAAACATACTTATACATTAGACCATACTTTACTATGAATATGTGAATGAAAAAGTTTAACGTTGCTACACAATGAACAATACATAATTTTATAGGACTTTGAATGGGCCCTAATAATGGCAATGTAGCAATAGAATTAAAAAAGTTATAGCCATGCAAAGAAGGGGTACTTCTCCATAGACAAATAGAGCTGGCAATCTATGGTATATCATGAATTTAACCCATGGCAATCAAAGTGTTAACATGGGAGAGGTCGCCAAAGTGCAATACCGGCCGCATCCTCCCAGGTGGCAGTATTGAGCACCCTTTGAAACCTTATATCTTGACCTGTGTAACGTTCAAATGTCTCCAGGCGCAGTTTTCTTTGTCAGGCGAGTGGAGCGGTTATCCCGATCGCATTGAGAAGCATCAAATGCCCCCGATGCATCTGTTGTGGTGGATCCAACTGCTGCTTTCATCCAACCATGATTTCACCTCGATCACAACGTGTGTGTAACGTTACTCCACAACGTATGCCGTTGGTGACGATCAACGCATCAAAAAACGACCCTCCCCCTTTAAGGCATTCATGATGAAACATAATACCTATTATATACATTTGATTTGGGAATAGTAGCGTGTCCAGGGGAGAAACGCCAATGCTTTTAGTGAAATTCACGTATTGCTGCATACCCTCCCAGTGCAATGTGGTGTCCCACAAGGCTCTGTCCTGGGCCCTTTGCTATTTTCGATTTACATGCTACCCCTCTGCGATATCATACGCAAATTTGGCATAAACTTTCATTTTTACGCTGATGACACCCAATTATATATACCTATTAAGCCAAATGATTCCTCCCAACTACAAAACTTTGAGGCCTGCTTGCTTGCCGTCAAAAAATGGATGTCGCAAAACTTTCTACTCCTTAATGCAGATAAAACTGAGATGTTAATTGTTGGCCCCCCAAACCACAGAGGCCTGTTTCAGGACATCTCCCTCAACTTTGATACCTGTCATGTATCTCCACCATAAAAAACCTCAGTCATTTTTTATTCCTCCCTCTCATTTAATGCACATATAAAAAATGTCACAAATTGCATTCTTCCATCTTCGTAATATCGCAAAAATACGCCCCATTTTAACTCTGGCTGATGCTGAAACCCTGATTCATGCTTTTGTCTCATCACGTCTGGACTACTGTAATGCACTTTTTTCAGGCCTACCTAATTCAAGCATCAAAAATCTTCAACTTGTGCAAAATGCGGCTGCACGGATACTAACTAGAACTAGAAAATTTGATCACATCACACCAGTTTTGTCCGCCCTACACTGGCTTCCTATCCAAGCCCGTTCTGACTTTAAAGTGCTACTCCTCACCTACAAAATTTTAAATGGGCTTGCACCGCTCTATCTATCCGATCTCATCTCCCGATACTCGCCCGCTCGTGCTCTGCGCTCACAAAATGCGGGGCTTCTATCGACCCCTAGGGTTAAAAAGAAATCCGCCGGCCACAGAGCCTTTGTCTACCGCGCTCCCTACCTGTGGAACAAATTACCTGCCGTCATCAGGGGCGCCTGCTCTGTCGAAGCTTTTAAATCCCTGCTTAAGACTCATCTTTTCTCTCTCTCCTAAAACCTACCCTGATCTCACCTGGTCGGGGACTGACCTTTAGATTAATATGTGTAGTTTAGTTATGGTACAGGGTACTACATGGTACCACTGGGTAGTTTACTACAGGGTAGTTTAGTTAGGGTACAGGGTACTACATGGTACCACAGAGTACTACGTGGTACTACATGGCACTACATGGCTCTACATGGCACTGCGTGGCACTACATGGCACTACATGGCACTACGGGGTACTACATGGTACCACAGGGCACTACAGGGTACTACATGGCACTACAGGGTACTACAGGGTACTACAGGGTACTACATGGCACTACAGGGTACTATAGGGTACTACATGGCACTACGGGGTACTACATGGTACTACATGGCACTACAGGGTACTACATGTCTGCTCCTTTGCAGCACCACAAACATGGGAACTCTCTAACTCTTCCCCCCTCCCTCCCTCCCCCTTCTCTCTGAGTGCCCGTCTCCTGGCGCTGACTAAGGTGATGGATGCCTCGGGGTCTTGGCCAAGATTGTAGTGACTGCTCTACATGCACCTCCGAGGCCTTGGATCAGTTATTCACCGTCGTCTGTCCGTGGTCCTGTCAACTGATTAACAGTATTAACAGACTGTTAACAGATTAACAGTCAACGCGGTTTCATTGCTGGGTTAAGTACTTCTATTCTATTCACATAATACGCTTACTTCATATATCTACTCCATTCACATATATGCCTACCACTTGTATCTATTGCTATGTCCGCCTACTACAATCTCATGAGCTGTCTAACGCCTGTCCCGTCTCCCTGTCCCCCTATGACTTGCTGTCCTGGAGTGTTGACCGGAGTGTTGGACGTCCCGTGATGAAGGCCGGGAGGTTGCGACCCCCTCTGCGTGCCCCCCTGTCTCCGGAGGTCTCGTAGTGGTGACCGGAGTGCCGGATGTCCCGCGATGATGTCGGGGAGTTTGCGACCCTCTCTGCGCCGCCCCCTATCTCCCTGTCTCCGGCTGTCCCTGAGCAATGACCGGAGTGTTGAATGTCCCGTGACTAAGACGGGGAGGACGTGACCCGCTTTGCGCCGCCCCTGTGCCTCAAATAGATCCGCTATCAACTCTATCTTTAATCTTTCAAAATGTTCAGTTGCTATCGCTATTAGCTCTATCTTTAATCTTTCAAAATGTACAGTTGCTATTGCATGCACTCATCTGTGTTTCACTACACACATGAGTGCATGCTTACCAACTGTCCATCTGCAACACTACTATCACCAACATCTAAGAAGGGAGATCCCCCCTTGAATGGCCCTTCTAAGGTTTCTCTCCTCCACACTGCCTGTGGAGCTTTTTTCCCTATTGTTAGGTTTTAGTGAGTTTTTCCTTACCTTCGCGTGGGGTATGTCTGGGAGTGCTTGCATTCTTTCATTTATTTGCATTCATCTAAAAATGTTTGGACCTTATGGTGTTCTTGTTCTGTTCTTGACTTATTGTTATGTTTTCTTCTTGACTTGTTTAAAGAAGACCTGTATGGCCCATGGGGACATTAACGGTAGGTTATGTAGATAACCTAGTTATATTAGTATTGGCTGAGCGTTCCGCTCTGAGCCGTATGAGATATACTATCTCCTATGATACCTAATGTATCTCCCTACGAACAAGAAATACATGCACCCCACCTGTATGGGGCTCCGCCCCCATGGTGGCACCGCCCATATAGCAGTGACGCTAGTCACCACACACCCTTCCTCGCCAAAAAACCCGTCCCAGGAAAAGATTCCTCAAGAGGGAACTCAGGGCCGCGCAGAGCGGAACGCTCAGCCAATACTAATATAACTAGGTTATCTACATAACCTACCGTTATATGCCGTATTTGCTATCGCGTTCCGCTCTGAGCCGTATGAGATATGGGGAAGAGCGGACGCGAAGCCCGACAAATGTACCCCCTGAGGACCCGTAAGCCCACATCAAGGGGTGCGGGGAGCCCTGTCACCCCATCCTCCCTAATGAAGGGGGGGCGCAGTCAACTCCACCTGAATGCGAACAAGAGGGAAACTAGAACCCCTTGAACACACCGTACAGGCGGAACCACGTGTGACTCAACACACTGTGGCCCATACCCATACACTCCTGCTACCCGACCAAAGGACGGGAAGCAGGAAAGGCCACAGACCCCAGAACCGCCTGGGAGACAGAACCCCCGGTCATGTCCATGAGGAAAAACCTTACAAAGGAGCCCGGGGAGGACCATGAAGCTGCAGCACAGATGGCCTCCACCGAGGCCCCACCCAGGAGAGCGGCAGAGGCAGCCACCCCACGAGTGGAGTGCGCCCTAACCAATGGGACAGGCGCTGCTCCGACAGTGCCTTACCAGCACGAGCCCCACCGTAACAGACAAAAAGCTGGTCGGTAACCCTGAAATCCTGAGTACGGCTGAGGTAAATCCCCAAACACGGACTGGACATGACAGGTGAAGGCCCGCATCTAACTCACTAGTGTGAGGAGGAGGACGAAACGCCTGAACCACAATATCCCGGGAGCGGAAGGAACTCTGGATATTCTTAGGCACGAAAGCAGGATTAGGTCGCAGAGTGACACCGCAATCGGTCCGAAAAGACAGGCACTCTGGACGTACCGAGAGAGCACAGAGCTCACCTACGCGTTTAGCGGAAGTGACAGCCAGAAGGAACGCGGTCTTGAAGGACAACTGTCCCAACGGCGCCTGCTCGAGCGGCTCAAACGGGGCCAAGGACAACCGACCGAGGACCAATTGAAGATCCCAAGTCGGAGCCAAGGAGCGTTGCACCGGCTTAACGCGTCGAGCGCCAAGCAGGAAACGCTTCACAAGAGGGTGGCTGAACAAGACATCCCCTCAAACCCCTCATGATAGGAGGATATAGCTGCTGCATATACCCTCACCGTCGAAGCCGACAGTCTATCAAGGAGAGACTGGAGGTAACTAAGGACAGCATCCAGGGGGCAGGAGACTGAGTCCCGGCCCCCCGCCTTACACCACACTTGGAACATACGTCATCTGCCCGCGTAAGTGGAGCGCCAAGCAGGAAACGCTTCACAAGAGGGTGGCTGAACAAGACATCCCCTCAAACCCCTCATGATAGGAGGATATAGCTGCTGCATATACCCTCACCGTCGAAGCCGACAGTCTATCAAGGAGAGACTGGAGGTAACTAAGGACAGCATCCAGGGGGCAGGAGACTGAGTCCCGGCCCCCCGCCTTACACCACACTTGGAACATACGTCATCTGCCCGCGTAAGCGCGACAGTGGAGGGAGCATGCGCATTCCAGATGGTAACACCATCAGGATCAAGAACCTGCGCCCCTCAACGTACCCGTCCCAACAACTGACCTAACAGATGTATGGGGAAGAATCCCTGGCGGCACGGCATCAGTCCCAGTCCCTGGCCATGTCCAGACGCAATCCTCACCCGTCAGGATGAGGGCCGCCCCGCGACAGTACACCTGCACCCACATTCTCCCTGCCGGGGATGTGGGGAGCCCTCAGGCCGCGCAGATGATCCGCGCAGAAGATCAACACCATTTGTGGACCAGAAGGACCGCTTTCAACACCAACACATTGAACGTAGCGCAGACCGGGCAGCATGGTTTGCCAGCTGCCCCCTACTGCGTTGGCCCGACGCATCACCAGCGAGGGAGGCGTCGGTGAAAACGCGACGTGAGACAGCGCCGTAACTGTCCTAGGACGGAACCTCCCGAGCGTGTTGACAACACGCTCTGAGATGGATGCCCATAGCCCTCCAACCGTTGACTGGGAAGAGGAATACTCTACATCCAGTCTACAGCAACCCCAGGCTGGTAGAGACCTGCCTGGTACGAGACCTGACGATCCACCTTGACCGCGAAGGACCAGAACATCACCAGGGCAGAACACCCCGTAACCCCGGACGACGCAGAGGCCCCAGTGCGGCCTCCACGCACTTGGTGAAGATGCGGGGAGCCAGAGAAAACCGAACGGCAGCCTCTGGTACTCATACGCTAACCCTGCAAAGGAAGCGTAGGTAAGCCCTAGGATGGAAGATCGGGGATGCGCATACGCATCCTACAGGTCTATGGAGGAGAACCAGACCCCCACCTGACAGTGTTCAACAGGTAGGAGACGATCCAAAAAATGCTGAACCTTCCCATGGGACAGGTCCAGCCTGGGTCTTACACCCCTCCCTCCCGACTTCTCGGGCAGAGAACACCGGGAGGAGAACGCCACGACGATGGCTTGCTTCGTCCACAGAGATTGGATCTCGTTGACCAGAGCTGTCACAGCTGGAGACCCCGACAATAGGGTCTGTACCAAACCTGAAAACGGGTGGGGTTGTGTAAACACAAGTCCCCGCCTCAGCGTTCTCTCCATCCACCTCGACATATGATACTGCCGTAGTCATATGTGACGACACTCCCAACGCACCCGCCGTCACGTGGCGCAGGTCCGCTAGGAACCGTAGATAGTTGGCCCGGTCCCCCCGCTGTGCGTAGCCAAACCTGGAACCGTGCGAGGAGCGCGTTCCGTGTCGGAACACCTGACCCTGACACCACCCACGAGGCAATCGCACCCAAGGGGGAACCCCGACAGAAAGGGCCGGTCTGATACGGGGGGCTTCCTGAAAAAAGCCCCCCCACTGAACACCCCTCCAGAACATGCTGAAGGAGTTGTTCTGCAGCCGGACATGCAAGGTGTAAGGCCCCCATGGGTTCCTACACACCGTAGCCCTGCAGTGATATTACTACCACCCCAAATCATGTGAGCTGCGACCACTTGCCAGTATTCCAGGAGTGGGAGGCACCAACATGATACCAGGCCTGGCGAAGGCGAGGCCGGGGAAGCCCGCACTGTGTGCCTCAAAAGGTTTCGAGCCCCCCTGCTGACAACACTTAAGTTGACAGACGTAACACCAGGCTCAACCAACACAGATCAAGGTGTGGGAGCCGCTTGACAGCACAACATTCTCACGGACAGACCCAGGCTCAGCCATAAACTGGGTGTCAGCCCCTGTCCCCATGAGAAGCGAAGGCACGCGGCCCGCAGCCAAAGGAAACAATCAGAGCCCACTTCTTCCGCTGGTGTTGGGGAAGGGAGCGATCGGAGAGCGGGCTGCTCGCGGCAGGACGGTGACGGCTTGTTTGTTCAAGCCGAACCCATCCTACATGGCCGATCCCTCGGCCGCCAAGGCTGTCGGCCTTGTGGACACCTGTCGAATCGACGCCCAGGATACCTCTGGCGGGGGAAAAACATGGCCGCCTGTCGAGGGCCCCGTCATCGCCGCTGACGAGGCCGTGCTCTCTCTTCTTCTGGCTGCGCGGTGTGAGGCGGTGTAGGGCCTAGGACAATAC
The DNA here is from genome assembly GCF_963971535.1 of Notolepis coatsorum. NCBI lineage: Eukaryota > Metazoa > Chordata > Actinopteri > Aulopiformes > Paralepididae > Notolepis > Notolepis coatsorum. Next base: position 135,737,533 of record NC_140171.1, read on the forward strand.
CGCCCGCGCTCCAGCAGAAGACCAAAATCCCCTGCGGAGAGGGGAACCCTGAGCGGTTATAGCTTGCGGCTGGGTCAAAGCTAATAACGTCAACAACCTCGCGCGATGTGTCGACGTCGGCTGGCCCTCAAGGCCCCTCCACCAGACACCATTTTTCTAATAGAAAAAAACAGCAATTCGAACACAGTTCTAATCGTTGCCAATTCCATACCATGGCGGTACAAGCCTTAACAGCCCACCAGCCACTCGCCAAACCATCCTGCCCCCGGCGCCAACACACAACATGGTTGTGTTAACAAAACAAACCAGCATTACTAACACTAATACCCATGCATGAAGACACAGGGCCTACCTGAGTACAAGCTGGCCCGACAGCCAGTCTTGTACAGCTGAACCTCGATGTGCTGTCATCAAACAAGGAACATCAACACAGGCCCGTCGTGTCGCCGAAAACATGCGTCGAAGATGCCAGGGGCCAGCAACCTCCGGTAAGCTTCCAACATTATGACTGATCTTTTCATCCTACTAGTTATCGTACGGTGCACGCATCCAGTACGCTGGGACGAAAATAGAGGAAGGGTGTGTGGTGACTAGCGTCACTGCTATATGGGCGGTGCCACCATGGGGGCGGAGCCCCATACAGGTGGGGTGCATGTATTTCTTGTTCGTAGGGAGATACATTAGGTATCATAGGAGATAGTATATCTCATACGGCTCAGAGCGGAACGCGATAGCAAATACGGCATATAACGTGTGTTGTCGGGCCCTATAAATAAATTTGATTTGATTTGATTTGATATAGTCGTTTTCTGGGATTAGACAGGATCACATTTTGGGAATTACCCCAGACCGCTCTAAAACTATACTTATATTCACCACGGTATAACACGCGAAGGTATAGATGAAAAAATTATTATTTTTCCACATATTGAACGATAGATAGTTGATCAAATGGGCCATAGTATTGTATTCATAGCTATAATATAGAATATCGATCTAGCCCTGCAAACACTGCCACTTATTCCTATCTCTTAGAGCGTTGGCGTGGTAGGAACAAACGATGCTCAAGTCCGTGGTGTCCAAGCGTTGACTGCCAACAACTGATAACTGATATTGCAATGCCTCAATACCGCCGCCTGGTGGATTTCGGGGCGAGTTACACTCACTCCAAACCGGAAGTGGCGATCGGTGCATCGAGGAAATTCCTCCGCCAGAGATATATTGTGGCATGGATCAATATACACACTCGAGTGCATTTGGATCGCTTTCTAAACGTAATAATCAATATGATTTCGGCGTTTATTGCGTCATACAAACCGGAAATGGATCTAGCAGATCGACGTCAAATAATTGGGATATTTTTCCTCCAGTCTCATCGGCAAACGGTAAGAGGAAACTAACGTTACTTTCAGCTTGATTGTCCATTTCTTTGTTTGCAATCAGTCTGATCAATATATCAACCCATACTAAATAAAGCCGTTACTGACGATCAAGGAATTATAAACGACCCCCCCCCCCCCTTTCCTTCACGCATGATGAAGCATAATGTATACCGATCATATACATTTGAATTTTTTTATATAGCGTGTATAGGAAAGAAACGCCAATCGATAATGTATCATATGCTTCAGGGTCTATAACTAGCGTTTTTGGAATTACAGCAGAAAATCGCATGGCGCCCAAACACGTATATATACGTGGTAGGCCGGGAATGTGTGACGATGTCACAACCGTTACACCCACAATGAAATATGAAAAATACGCCGAATCAGCTTTTTTGTTATGGCTGGGCCGGCTGTGCGTTCTTCCCAACAGGGGCGAGCCAAGTTATCATTACCATGCACCTGAGGATGGTTTGCTCGTCCCGCACCTGTGTGCAATCAGCTCGTCCTGGAGAGGTTAAATGAGCAGGCTTCCCTCTGCTCGTTGCTAGTTTGTATCGTTTTCCTCACTTTTTCTGTATTTTTGCTCCCATCCCAATTTAGTTGTTATGCCAATTCCCTTCCTGGTCGTTGCACGCACTGTCGGCCTAGGGAGGGTGTAGAACTACCACATGCCTCCTCCGATACATGTGGAGTCAGCCAGCTGCTTCTTTTCACCTGACAGCGAGGACTCTCACTGGGGGAATGTAACTCGTGCAGAGGTTCACGCTATTTCCCCCCAATCGCTTCCCTGCTGAACAGGCGCCCCGACCGACCCCAGAGTCTCTGGTGGTAGGTGAGTGCATTCTCCACTGCGCTACCCAGCCGCGCCTCGTATCGTGTTCTGCCGTGAGAAGCGTCATGTCGCTTTCCTGCTTGGAAGAAATATTCCCCCTGGATGATTGCCCATGCGATCACCTTTTTCCGTGGTTCCTCATTTTGAATTGCCCGTCGGCAGTTTGCCCTGGTGAGTCTTGGACTACCTGAACTCTGACCATTGCATTATCAACTGGACTCTGTTTTCATCTCCTTCGGGTTGTTTTACTTTTGCCCTTAACACAATCTCTGCCACGCTTATATCCATCAATGTTTGATCTCTGCCACCACTTTAAGTCTATGGAGATGTTCACCTTCTTTGCAGGGCTATCACTTTTTAAATTGTATTGCTAAATTGACATTACTATGGCCCATTCAATATCGATTATCTTTTTTTTTATCATTTTTTTTTAATTATTATTCACATGAAACAAGACAACACATTAAACACAATCACAATACATAGAACTTCACAAGAAAATAACAAAAACAATAATAATACAGAATAACAATTTATACAGACAAAGAGAAAAGAAAACAGAGTTCAACCTTCTAAATTTTAAATCCAAGGGGTACTATCCAATAAATGGTCTTTCCCAGTGTTCAGCCCCGATTCCCGGCTGTGTGACCCTATATTAATAAAACGTACATCTCCAATTCACCACAAGGACCACTTTTTTGAGAACACGACCCGAAAACAGCAATGAACCTTCATGAAAAAACAAAAACCTGTAGAGGTGTTCCATAGACTCACAGAGACCGTGTAAAAGTGACCAAACAGCGAAGAAATTGTTAAATAGCTGCCCCCCCCATAAAATCCCCAGCTAAACTCAAGAGGACAAGACAAAAGACAAGACAGACAAAACATTTCCTCCTCCCTCTCCCAAGAGACCCCCGGACTCACCCGAACACGCACCTCAACCCCGCTCAGCCGCACACGACGGTCCTGACCTTTTCGGCTGCTGCAAACCACAGGTCAATACCTGCCTGTCCCACCCCAATCACCCGCGCCGTGGATATCTCAAGATAAATCACATCCAATAGTGTTAGGGACCAGTTAATCACTGTAAGCTTCTCAGGCTCCTTCCATCTCATTGCTATTAGCTTCTTCGCTGCTGTGACACCCGCTAGGACAACCCTTTTTAGTTGAACGGACGCAGGTAGTGTCGTTATATCGTTCAGGAGTAGCGTAACAGCTGTGAATGGGATAGTTAAGCCACACAGATCTGAAAGTTTGTCCGTTATTGACCTCCAGAAGCGGGCCACTGGTGGGCAATCCCAATACATATGCATATAAGTGCCAGTGGCCTTTTGAGAGCACAAAGTGCACCGAGAGTCGGTTATCAGTCCCATAGCAAATAGCTTCCTAGGTGTAAGATAGGTCCTATGAATATAATTAAAATTAATTTGCTGGTGATTGGGGTTGCGGGAAGATAATGCCACATTTGCCCAAACATCATCCCAGTCAACTCCGGGATATCCACAAGCCAGATTGTATCCAATGATACATTTTTATACGTGGATTGAATTAAGAGCGTATAAAAGTCTGAGACAAACCCTCTGGAGGTCGTCCTGTCCACTATGAGCCTGAGGAAGGGGTGTGGTTGCAAAGCTTGAGCCCACGGCACGCCATGCGCCCTCAGCGCTGACCTTAAAGAGACTCGCCCGGAAGATCATAAAATTCTCTTAAGTCCTGAAACGCCCGAAGGCCGTTCTTATCATAAATATCCTCGAGAGTATGAACTCCCCTCCTTTGCCATTGAGGAATACTAACCGGCTTATGCCCAACAAGTAGTTGCTGATTATAAAAAATTGCAGAGTCCAGGTGCCATGGGCATTTAACCCCACACGACTTCTGTACATTACGCCACGTTTGGATCACGTGAGTTATGATCGGTCCATACCTCAGTCGGCATTTTGAAATAGGGACAGTGGAGTACACTACATCCTGCAATCTTAGCTGTGAAACCGCCGCCGCTTCTAAGGTGCACCAAGATACAGCCTCAACAGGGTCTAGCCAGCACATTAGAGGTCTCAGTGAAAAGGACCAGAAATAAAGCTTAAAATCAGGGATTGCGAGGCCCCCATCTTGTTTTCTACATTGAGTAGTAGCCCTTTTGATTCTCGGGCGTTTGTTATTCCAGATAAACTTAGATACCATCGATTGTACCTTGCGCCAGTTGTCTATTGGGGGGGGCAGGGGGAGCATTGAGCTAACAAAATGTATCCTAGGCAGGACGTTCATTTTGATTATGGAAGCCCGGGCTTGTAAGGAGTTAGGAAGGGACGACCACCTGTCTAGATCCTGGCGTATTTTATCATAAGTACCCGTGAAGTTGTACTTAGTAGTTTGATTCAGCGTGGGGAATATCTCTATGCCCAAGTATTTAAAATGTTCTACTATGGGGATATCAGCTGGTAGTCGTACCGCCTTGGCCAGCTCATTAAGAGGTAGGCAGGCTGATTTGTTCCAGTTAATCTTAAAGCCTGACATTTTACCAAAGTCGTCGATTATTCCCAATAATTTTGTGGCCGACCGGGAGGGGTCGTCCATAAAAATCAGCAGGTCATCCGCATAGAGAGCAATTTTGTGTGGAGTATTATTGACCATTATGGGGACGATGTCCTCCGATTGCCTAATAAATTGGGCCAATGGTTCGAGGGAAAGCGCGAACAGTCCTGGGCTCAGAGGACAACCCTGTCTAGAAGATCTGGAGACCGGAAAGAGTGTGGAGCAGTTTTTGCCTGTCAGTATCATCGCAGACGGCGAGGCATACAGGACTTTAATCATATGAATAAAACTCTTTCCAAGACCCATAACCTCAAGTACCTTCCACAGGTATGACCACTCAAGTCTGTCAAACGCCTTCATGGCATCCAAAGACAGAACTGTGGACGGAGCTGTATTGTCTTTACTGTTATCGATTACATGCAACAGCCTCCTAAGATTATCTGCAGCCAGGCAACCCGGGATAAAACCAGTTTGATCGCAGTGTACCAATACCAGCACCTTGGCAAACACTTTTAAATCGGCCCCGAGAAGACTCAAGGGCCTATAGCTACCACAATCATTGGGATCTTTGTCCTTCTTGAGAAGTAAGGAAATCAACGCCATGTTGACATCTCTTGAGAACTCCCCTTGTTTGATAGCATAATTGATCATATCGAGCATCAATGGACCCAGTTGGTCCCAGAAAGCTAAATACACCTCGGGTGGAATACCATCCCAGCCTGGTGCCTTACCCCTCTGCATTTCAGCAATCGTCTCCCTCAATTCCATAAGAGTGATCGGTTTACCCAGTTCCTTGGCCTCTTCCTCAGAAATGTGGGGTATCTCAAGCCCGCCAATGAACGATTCAAATTTAGAGTCGTCGAGATTAACCTCTGAGCTATATAACTGTGAGTAAAACTCTTTAAAAGTGTCGTTGATCTTTTTCGAATCAGTAGTGACTGTACCCTGTCTCGTCTTGATCGAGGGGATATCCGAGAAATGATCATTCGAGCGTATTTTCATTGCCAATAGATGGCTAGGCCTGGAGCTGTGAAAGTAGTAATTTTGTCTTGTCCTATGTATCAAGAACTCAGACTGTTGTTTAAGTATGGAGTTTATTTCTTTCTTGACTATCTTACGTTGTGTGTTTAGTCGTTCACTATAGTTAGTTTGCAAGGATGCGTATAGGTCAGCATATAATGTTTCCAGTCCTTCTAGTTTTTTTGACCGGGATTTTCGCAAATTGGAGGCGAAAAGTGTGACATGACCCCTGATAAATCCTTTCAATGCGTTCCACAGGACCCTAGGGTCTTCGACCGTGCCAACGTTGATCTGCAAGAATTCAGCTAGTTTACTCCTGAACTCGGAACAGAAATCATCGTTCTTTAACAAGGTTGAGTTAAAACGCCATCTGGGAGCTCTCGTGGAGAGCCTGCCAAAGGTTGCCGTAAGGAAAATCCCCTTGTGGTCCGAGAGAGCCAGGGGAACCAATGAGACGTCGAAACTATCAAACATATTAGGGGACGCGAATGCATAGTCTATTCGAGAGAAGGTTTTGTGTCTGGCTGACAGGTGAGAGTAATCCTTGAGGGTGGGATTGGATATGCGCCATAGGTCTGTGAGCCCAGTGTCCTGGGCCCACATCCTGAGGGCCTTAGAGGACCGTTGTTGGTTGCTTGTTTCAGAGGACCCGGACCTATCCATCTCCGCATCCCAGCACGCATTAAAATCGCCACCCACAATGAGAGCGTATCCAGTAAGTTCCAACAAATTCTTCGTGATTGTATTATAGAACGCTGAATCAAATGTGTTAGGGGCATACAATGCTATTATTGCCATCTTCCTATGAGAGAACTCAACTTTTGCTATAGTAATCCTTCCCTCCATGTCCGACCACACGTCCAGGACTTTGATATCAAGGTTACGTCTTGTAACTATGACTACTCCTTTCGTCATCGGCTGAGGATGAGGAGATAACATGATATTGTCGATTTGCCAGCCTTGACACATCACCTACCAATAAATGCGTCTCACTAAGGAGAGCAATGTCAATATTTCTTCTCTTCAATAACCAAAGGACACTGGCACGCTTGTGAGGGGCGTTAAGACCCCCAGCGTTCCAAATTAAAATATTCAATTTAGCCATGGTCGAATTTGTCTAAATGCGTAGAGAACATACCAGTGCAGCTAGGCTGAGGCTCGAGGCGCTGATCCAGGCGGGCCCAGACGGTCAATCTCAGGAGTTCAGAGGAGGAACAATCACACACATAAGACAACAGTACATAAAACACAGAACAATACCACCCCAGTTACAACCCACCCTCCTTCTACTCTAAACCCTAACCCACCCGTCCTATTATTAACCCTCCTATACCCACTCTCCAATCCCCTCCCTATGCCCCATCCACTGAGGATGGTAATCTTCCTCTCATTACCCACTGGAGTCATGGATCCAATAAGACGCTCTCCACTCTGACCCCCCTCTAGATAAACCCCTGATTAAACCCCCACTAGTCCAATAAACACAAATAAAAATAAAAATTTATCTCAATAAAGATATCGGTCGAAAACCACCGTGAGCCTTGGCTCTAACACGAGACAACTATAATGGAAAAAATAGCCATTATTATATAATAACTCAACATCAACCCTGTGATCATCTACTACCGAGTCTGCGTATCAATGGCGCAACGTTATAGCATAAATGGATAAAGGAAAATTCAAAACAAAATCAAATTAAAGCATACCAGCAGATAGTCTAAGGCAGGATCGGATCTCAGTTAAATTGCGCATACAGATGTCATTAAAACAGCGACAATAAGAAGAAAAGGAAAGAGGGTTATGCTTAAGTGCAACCAAAGCTAAACCTGACCCAACCTGTTATCATATATTTTGTATGTGTATTCGGTCGAGAACCACCGTGAGCCTTGGCCCTAACATGAGACAACTAACTATAATGGAAAAAATAGCCATTATTATATAATAACTCAACATCAACCCTGTAACCATCTACCTCAGAGTCTGCGTATCAATGTCGCAACGTCATGCATAAATGGATAAAGGAAAATTCAAAACAAAATTAAATTAAAGCATACCAGCAGATAGTCTAAGGCAGAATCGGATCACATTTAAATCGCGCATACAGATGACATAAAAACAGCGACAATAAGAAGAAAAGGAAAAGAGGGTTATGGCCAGAGTGCAAGCAAAGCTATACCCGACCCAACCTGTTATCATATATTGTATATGTATATTCAACCGACCTTCTACTATTGGAGCCCAAAGCTCAAAACATCCTGGATATAAAAATAAAAGCATACAAGAAGTTAGTTAAGGACCCGATCACCATTGAATTGTGCAAACCAATGTCACTTTGAACAGCAACAGCAACCAAAATACGTAAACATTAACGGGTCTCGAATGTCACGGCGCAGACGATAGACGCAGCCCGCTAGCCAGCCCGAGGCCAGCGCGTAAGCTAGTGATGAATCCGGCTAGCACGCTAGAATCTGTCATGTACATTGTTCAGTTAGCTCGTTAGCCTCCATAGAGCTTGGATGGGCAGCTGGTAGTTAGCCTGGGCCTGATAACAAGCAATTGTGAGTAGTCCGCCCTAACAATGTATTTAGGTCCACAACGCCAAGCCACTCACCCGACAAAGCTATCAAGCCACCGTCTCGACCAACCCCCCGAGATATTCCTCCGCTTTGGCCAACGACCAAAATGAGCGACTGTCATCGCCCTTACATAGCACAGACAATCTTGCGGGGGCAAATAGCGTAGGCCTCAAGCCCAGTTTCCATAGCTTGGCCATGACCAGTTTGTATTCGCCCCTCTGTACCTGAACCTCCGGTGTGAAGTCCTCGAAAATGGCCACTTTGTGATTGTCGAGACCCAGATCCCCCCTTCTGGCCCGGGCCGACCGCATGATGAGTTCTCTCTGCTGTAGCCTGTTTAGCTTGACAATGATGGGCCTCGGCTCCTTTCTCACATCAGGACTGGTCTTGCCCGCTCTGTAGGCCGATTCACATAAGGGCGGGTCGGGAAGAACATCTTTCCCCAGTATTTTCTGCAGCAGCTCCGGCATGTTCTCCAAGAGACGTCCTCCCTCACTGCCCTCCGGTACACCGACAATCCTGATGTTGTATCGTCTCTCCCTGGACTGCATTTCCATAATTACCGACTGTAATTTGGCGACGTCAGCCTGCCTAGCCAGCAGGGAACACTCCAGACCCTCCACCCTCTCGCCCTGTCGAGAGGCCTCAACCGTTAGCGAAGCTAGTTCGTTAGCGTTAGCTGCGGCGGCAGCGTGTAGCGACTCCATCTTTTCTCTCAACGGACCTACCGCCAGCCTGATTTCCTCCGACATTGCCAGATGGAAGGTCTCAAAAAGTTCCGCCTGCGCTTTCATTTGTGCATCAGCGAAGCGTACCTCAAAGTCCGCATGGAGTTTGGTCACGACCGAGAGAATTTCACTTATCTCAGGCGAAAGCGAGGACGGGCTCGGTGCCATTTTGTCGGCTGTAGCGTTCATGGCTCTGGTTCCCTTCGACATCGTGAAAAGTTGAAAAAAGGTCGATGAAAGTAGTAGATGCTCGACCACTGAACAAAAAGACCAATAACAAATAAAAATAAAATAAAGACTAGTGGGGTGACAGTGTTTTCCGCACAATAATAGGGAGCTCCCGTGAAACACGTCTCACCCCATGAACGCCTGGCTCCGCCCCTCTCAACATCGATTATCTATCGTTCAGGATGTAGGAAGTTTTACTTTTTCATTCACACATTCATACAAAAATACCGTCTAGAGCAGTGGTTCTCAAACTTTTTACACTAAGTACCACCTGAGAACGTAGCTGGCTCTCCAAGTACCACCATATGACCGGTGTTAAAATACAGTCTATTCAGCTATGCACAGTTCACGCAGGAGGCAAATGTATTCCTAATACCATTATTTATTAACTTTTGTCAGACACAGCCACAATGTACAAAAGGGGTAGCACTAAAACTAACAAACTTTTCCACACAACTCATACAATGCAAGGGGCATTGAGAACATAATAACTAACATTCTCACATAGCAAGTGAGAAAATTAAGAACAACTGTATTTCAGCAAATGTACTTAATTCTCTCTCTATCTCTCTCTCTCTCACACAGCAAGCAATTGTCCTTCATTCTCTCACACTCACACACACACACTTATTTGGTTACAAAAACTTAATTTCCTGCATTCTGGTGCAGGCATTTTTGAATGTTTACCCTTTAACACTTTAATCGCCGGAAACGCCGAAACTCGTCATTGCTTGCCATGCTCATTCTGCCGAAGACGCCATAACACGTCTTTGATATCAATATTTCAAAAATCTGTGATCGAAATCATATTTCTCCTCCGGGGACCTGAGATATACTGCTGAGCTCCACTCAACTCTCTAACAATTCAAGAGCGCCATCTGGTGGCCGCTCGGCAGATCGCCCAACAGGAAGTCATGTGGATGAAGTGGTGCTCACCCTTATTTCGTCCGGGCACTCGCTATCATTAGCAGGACTCCATCTTGACACAGTGAACACCGATCGGTGCAAATAACTCGACAAACAACATGATTTGGACGTATATACTATTATACAACCTGGAGATGGATCGGGTATTTCGACATCCCATAATAGAAAAAATTCTATTCCACGCTCATCCCCCAACGGCGCGAGGAAGATACAGTGAGTTTCAGCGTTATTTTCTAATGTCTGCTATACTAACTGCTCTGATGATCATATGACCCACACTAGATGAATGATATAACGTTGCCCACGGAATTATAAACGACCCCCCGCCCATCCGGTCAACATCAGATCATACGTAGTAACTTCTAGAAGTACCTCCAGTTGAAATTTTTTATCTGGCACTGATCGCTACCAAACTGTATTTCATCAGTTCTGGAGAAAGCTGCAGAAAACGATAAAAACATAGGATAGGATCATAGGATCCATGAAATGGTCCACATTTATAGAAAATAATAAATCAAATAAAAAGGGTACCCAATAAAGTCTGTTTGAGTGCACTCAATAAAAAAAAAGAACGGATATTCTGTTCCTACCACCAGGGGCCAAGTTAAAGTTTACAAGCCGACCGTTGGGTGATGGTGAGTAGAGAAGGTCAATGAAGCAGACCACTTCAGTTGATGCAGATCCGTGTTCAATGAAGGGGGTAACAAAAACCAATCAGGATTCTTCCATTTGTTTCTCAGTCTTTCAATTGGCAATGGTTTCTCCAATTCGATCTTCAAGTCAGCTAGTTTTTTCCTCTCTCTTCCTTGCCCAGTTCCAGTACGGAATCCTCTCTTTAATCAGCTAGCAGTAGTTCTGGTTCTTCTGTCGTTTTCTTTTCCCTCTATATTTCATTTTATGTCCAAGTATATTTCGTTTTCTGTCCAAGTATCACTTTTCTAATATTCTCCAACTGCTCCAATATTCTCTGTCTGCTCTGTTGTAACCAGCTAAACAGTTTCCCACACTCTGCTGGCGAGCAGGGCTGTACCACGTCAATCTCAGGGAGCGTCAACAAATTACACTCTTCCAGGGAGCGTCACCCAATTCACAGTCCATAGTGAATGTTTCAGCTAGACAAGAAAATAGCATGGGCTACACTACCAATGTTTGCATGTTGAAAGACCTGTCAATAAAGAAGAAATTCACAATACAACTCCGGAACAGATACCAAGCTCTCTCCAGTACTACAAGGGATGATGATGTTGATGGGATTGACATCAACAAGCATTGGGAAAATATTGTTGAAACATACAAAGAAACCAGCAAGAAAACTATTGGACACAGGAAAAAACAGCATAAAGAATGGATCAGTAATGAATCATGGAAGACCATTGAAGAGAGAAGGAACTTGAAATCCAGAATATATAACACCAAATCATCCAGCATCAAACAAGAACTTCAAATCCAGTACCGAAATACCAACAAACTGGTGAAAAGGCTAGTAAGGAGGGACAAGAGAGCCTACCTAGAAGAGCTGGCAAGCACAGCCGAAAAAAGCAGCATCCAATAACCAACATGGAACAGTCTACAAAATCACGAACCTGATATGTGGAAGAAAATTCAGAAACACCAAACATATCAAAAGCAAACAAGGACAATTACTCACCACAGAAAAAGAACAAGAAGATCGCTGGACAGAACACTTCAGAGAGATTCTCAAGTGTTCCCCTATATACCCAATAGAAGCACCAGAAGCCGTAGACGATCTGGACATTAACATCAATCAACCCACCAACAAAAATTGAAATCATCCAAGCCATTCAAACACTCAAAAACGGAAAATCCCCAGGCGCTGATGACCTAAACGCAGAACTCTTTAAAGTTGATCCGGAGCTAACTGCAAACATCCTACTCCCACTATACACCAACATCTGGGTGGAAGGGAAGATACCATCAGACTGGACAAAAGGAGTGATCATTAAGGTTCCAAAGAAAGGCACACTATCTGATTGTAACAACTGGAGGGGCATCACACTTCTTTCTGTTCCCAGCTAAATATTCTGTAAAATCATTATACACCGTATTACATCAGCAGTTGACAAAGTACTGAAATAAAACAGGCGAACAGTTGGTAAGCATGTGTAACGTTACCCCCGGTCCTGCTCCACCTGTCCTTGGACTCTCCCCACCTCCCTCCACGTATGAACAATACGCTACTGCCATCCTGTGGCCTAATTCAGGTGGTGCAGCTCTGTTGTCTTGTTATTAATTTGTTCTCTGTTATTATCACCAATCTGCTGTCTGTGCATTTGTTATCTGTGTTGTCTGTGATGTTCCCCTGCCTGGCCTAGTGTCTCCCCTGTCTGTGTTGGTATTGTGTTCTAGTCTAGTGTTCTCAGTGTGTGTATTTATATTTCGACCCAGTTATGTTTTCTGTTTAGTCTGTTCCAACCCAGTCTAGTTCCCAATCACCCGCATGTCTCTAATTAGTCTGTGTATATAAGTGTTGTCTGCCCAGCCTTCCTTGCTGGGTCATTACTTCTGTTTCCTGTTTCACTGTTGCGCTTGTTACGTGAGTACTCTTGCCGCCTGCAAGATCCAAGTGCTGTGCTTGCTAGTTGTTTATTATTATTATCCAAAGTGGAATTATAGAGAGACTGAGTTGTCTCGCCTGTCTTTCCTAGGTTAATTAGTGTTGTGCTTATCTCGTTTTTGGAGACTACGGTCTCTCATTTCTTTTCCCCATTTCAAAGTGTTTTCGTATTATGCTCCGTGTGTCACAATAAAGTCCATGTTATTGTGAAAGAGCAACCAACGCATTCACCTCCTGTCTATCCTCTGATCGTCTGCGTTTGGGTTCTACATCCTATAACCCCACCATGCTGTCTAAATGTGTTCACCCTAACAAGCATGATGAAACACATAAGTGCATGCAATAGCAACTGAACATTTTGAAAGATTGACTAGAACAATAACATTGGTATCACTGGAAAGGCAACTTTATCATTTTATCATAATGGCTGATAATTCAATTTAGGGGTGCCACAGCCCCCTAAAAGCGATCTAATAACGTTGATGTCTGCCATGGCCACTAGGGGGCGAATTTGCAGTGGCCCAATATGCAGATTTCTTCTAAATATATTAACCCTTTCTCCGCTGATGACGTGTTAAGACGTCATTCCTCGCCATGCGCAATCTGCCAATGACGTTTTACAGCGTCTTTGAGATCAATATTTAAAATTTCTGTCATGGTATTCATATTTCACCCACGGATCCTTGACGGGTGCTGTAGATCTCCGCTCAACTCTCCAACGCTTCAATACCACCACCTGGTGGCCGATCAGCGAGGTGCCAAAACCGGAAGGACCGGAAGTGCTTGGTGTTTCCCCTATTCGGTCCGGCCACTCGCTATCGCTCGCGGGACTCCGTCTTGACACACTGGACATCGATCCGTTGCCATAACTCAATAAACAACATTATTTGGACGTATATAGTATTATACAACCTGGAAATGGATCACATAGATCAACATTCCATAATAGCGATCTTTTTGCTCCACGCTCATCACCCAACGGTAAGAGGAGACCTTTTTGTTTACCATTTTCGATACAAACTGCTCTGATCTATATATCACCCATACTACATAAATGCTTTAACGTGGGCCACGGAATTATAAACGACCCCCCCCCCCTCCGGTCAACATCAGATGATAAGTCATAATGTCTAGGACCATGTACAGTTGACATTTTTTATCTGGCGTCAATCGATATCAAACTGCATTTGATGATCTAATACAGGGGTTCCCAAACTTTTCAGGCCAGGGCCCAGAAAATAAGGCGTCAGAGAGCCGCGGCCCAATGCACATCGTCGGGCTTTTTTTTTTTTTTTGCCAGGCGACCGATTTTTTAAGCCAAATATCACTTCAATCCTATTAAGTTAGTTCAAGTTAGTTATTCATTTATATGTGCTATTTATGAGAGGGCTAACTTGTTGCAAAATAATAATGATAATAATAATAGCCTCATTAAAATACTATTGTTGCTTCGGTTGTTTTCAGCGTTTTATGTGCATAATCTGTTATTTAGTTTGAAATGTTCGTTGAAATAAGTAGATTTTTCGTTTTTGTTTATTTATTAAGTTAATATAAAACCATATAGTCACATTTTAGAATACAATGGAATAGAATTTTAGAATACAACTAGAAACACTGTCCTGGCCTGCTTCTAAGTTCAGTGGCCTGACAAAAAAATAAAATAAAAAATAAATAAAAAATAAATAAATAAAAAAAAATTTTTTTTTATTTTTTTTTAATTTTTTTTTTTTTTTAAATCATCTCGCGGCCCACCCGTGGCTGCTCGCGGCTTACCTTTGGGTCGCGACCCCGACTTTGGGAACCACTGATCTAATATATGCATTTATGGCTATAACTCACGTTCTATGAAATACTGCAGAAAACGATAAAAACATATTTATACTCTAGACCGTATTTTTGTATGAATGTGTGAATGAAAAAATAAAACCTTCCTACATCCTGAATGATAGATAATTGATGTTGAATGGGCCATAGTAATGTCAATTTAGCAATACAATTTAAAAAGTTATAGCCCTGCAAAGAAGGCGAACATCTCCATAGACTTACAGTACTGGCAGAGAGGCTACAAGGATGAGAATAAGCTCCGGCAGATAAAGGGTTAAAGGAAAACTCCAACATTTTGGGAAATTAGCTTATTTAACATCTTCCCTGGAGTTAGACAAGAAGATACATACCTTTTTCGTTTCTCTGCATGCATTGGGCTTAGGGAACGCCTGGACCGTTAGCCTAGCTTAGCTTCATCACTGGAAGTGGGGCAGACATCTAGCCTAGTTCACTACAGTCAGGAAATATACTCCAAATACAATCAAAATACAACTCCCAAACGTTCCTGTAAACATGTTGTGACCTGTGTATTTACCACGTCTCCCAGTCACACGAGTCTCCCAGTCACACAAGTCTCCAAGTCACACAAGTCTCCCAGTCACACAAGTCTCCCAGTCACACAAGTCTCCCAGTCACACAAGTCTCCAAGTCACACAAGTCTCCCAGTCACACTAGTCTCCCAGTCACACAAGTCTCCAAGTCACACGAGTCTCCCAGTCACACAAGTCTCCCAGTCACACTAGTCTCCCAGTCACACAAGTCCCCAAGTCACACGAGTCTCCCAGTCACACAAGTCTCCAAGTCACACGAGTCTCCCAGTTACATGAGTCTCCCAGTCACACACGTTTCCCAGACACACAAGTCTCCCAGTCACACAAATCTCCCAGTCACACAAGTCTCGTTTGACTTGGAGACTTGTGTGACTGGGAGACTTGTGTGACTGGGAGACTCGTGACTTGTTTGACTTGGAGACTTGTGTGACTGGGAGACTTGTGTGACTGGGAGACTTGTGTGACTGGGAGACTCATGTGACTGGGAGACTCCTGTGACTTGTGTGACTGGGAGACGTGGTAAATACACAGGTCACAACATGTTTACAGGAACGTTTGAGAGTTGTATTTTGATTGTATTTGGAGTATATGTCCTGACTGTAGTGAACTAGGCTAGATGTCTGCCCCACTTCCAGTGATGAAGCTAAGCTAGGCTAAAGGTCCAGGCGTTCCCTAAACCCAATGCATGCAGAGAGACGAAAAAGGTATGTATCTTCTTGTCTAACTCCAGGGAAGATGTTAAATAAGCTAATTTCCCAAAATGTTGGAGTTTTCCTTTAAGCTACATGTGTACCAAATTAGGTGCCTTTACTGCAAAATGCTAAATCTTTTGGAAAATTGGAGCTAAGCTGCCCCACTAATGTGACCAGCCACACAACGTTCTTACCTACAAAATAAGCCATCACTTGTACAAATTCAATCTATGTCTTATTAACAAAGTTGATAACACACTAGCCCGTTTTGAGCTACAGAGCCTCAAAGTTACCATAGATCAGCATTGTACGCTATCTCTATGTGTTCGGGAGATTCGGGTGCATAAAAACCTGATATATAATCATGTCTCACTCGCAACCACAGCGAGAGCTGTGAGTGAATTACACGAAGGGGAGCATTATGGGAGAAACTTATTTTATGAAAAAGAGTGAGGCGAGGGAGGGAGGAAGTGGCACATTTTCAAAGTAAAGTACCCGGAAGACTGATGAAAATAAAATACATTTCCTTTTAAACAATTTTATTCTTTCTTTGCGGCCCGGTACCAAATGATCCACGGACAGGTACCGGTCCGCGACCCGATGGTTGGGGACCTCTGCTATAGAGCCTTCTCTCTATACTCCGTTATGCGCAAGTTTACAGACTTTCGGACCGCGTACTGGAGTCGATTATTCAATGCGACTGCCAGCCAGCTTTTGTGCGACGGAGAAATACAATTTCAATTGTGACGGAGAGAAGGTCATCTCCCGATTCAGATGCAATTTAACACAAATGGTTCCCAAGATATGAATGTTTCTCAGCATATTTTCACACTGCCAACAAAGTACCGGGCCCGTTGTTTCGGAATGGATTATTATGGTGCGTCTCTCCTCTCATTTCATCGATACTGCGCCCCCAGCCCCTCCCCTCGACATTGTAGTACTTTAGAATAGAGTGCGGGGGAAAACAGCTGTACAATCTAACAATAATTAACCTATTTACAAGTCATATTATGTTTTTGCAAATAAGGAGACAGATAGAGACCATCTCAAAGCACTAAAAATTTCCAATATCTCCATTTCAACCATTTTCTGAATAGCGCAACATTTTGGGGGTTTCTGGAAAATGGTGAGCTCTGTAACAAGTCGCGTTAGACTGTGCTGGGTCAGACTTTTCCACTCAAGGTGTACCAACGAACAATTCAGGCTTTGTACCAACTGCCATACAGCTCTACAATAACACATGCATCAACGACCATGACCTTAGCCAGCTGGGGTGCTAATTCTGTAGACAAACACACACAGCATCATCTCTAGCAATTTCTGCACTGCTACTCCTGCACACATGTACAAAATATAACTATAGTCATTCAGTCGTTTTTGTATGTTTATATCTGTAACCTTGCTCATATGCTTCGTTTGTTTTGTTTGTTTGCACCAACCTGAATGTATTTGCACACTGTATATATAATTATGTTACATAACTATACATACCTGTAGAGATCCATACATGTGTCCTCTTGTAGCCATATATCCACCAAATACTATATGGTTCATGTTCATATTATTATAATTGTTTAACCTTTTATATTTATGTACAGGCCATCCCTTGACAGCTTCCCTGGTTATCTGGAAGCTATGGTGGGCTCAGGTATTTTTAACTGTTTCACATTACCCTACTCATCACCAGTGGCAATGTTTTTATGATTTTTGTGTGTGTATCATAATTCAAACAAAATTAAATATGTGCTGAAAAAGTTACCTACTAAAGATTTTATTTCAGGTTAGTTTTTATGACACGTATACTGAATATTTATAGCCTCCTTACTACAGTAACACAGTCCACCCCCCCCCCCCCCCCCCCCCCCACACACACACACACACACTTTGAAGTAGTGCTTCATGTTCGCAGCTTTTTATGTTTCCAGCCTTGCCCTTGCAGATGCACATGACATCAACAAAGAATTACCCACCAGCACATAACGGCTAATGACATCATCAATATGCCACACTTATTACAGACGGTTGTCTGCTCTTAGTTGATGTTAACTTTTTTTTGGTAAGCACAGCTTTTCATCGTTTACAGTATCGTATTACAGTATTTGTGAAATTCTGAAATGGCCAAATCTGATATTAGCCTACAATAATTATTACACCTGCACACACACACACACACACACACACACACACACACACACACACAACAAAGGCCTTTTGATAATGTCTGTGTGGCATTAGTCAGTCAAATCAATAACTCACACTTTTCTTGTCCAATTTGGATCAGATTTCACAGATCGGTTGACAACCAGGCAATGATCTGCACCATTGATTTTTCTGTTATTCTTTCCAAATTGATAAAAACTCAATTTGCACAGGCCAAGGTCAAGGTTGTAGCCCTAGCTAGTGTATATTTTTCAAGGAATATCCTAGACATCTGCCATTACTTTTTATGTGTTACTGTATGACATTGTCTGCCCTTCACCCATGAAATGGCGCTTCTGAATTATGCTTCTTAACTTTTGTATTATCCATACCAAAAAGACACCAAATGCATTCTCTGCCAGCTGTAGAAGCAGTCTGGCCCATTTACACTGGTACTATATGCCCATTTATTGTTTGTGCTGTTTTGTGGTCAGCCGCATTGGGAACATTGAAAACCTCTGCCCTTCATTTTTAAATATGAATGTTTACCAATGATCTCACACATCGTTACAGGAAGCTATGTAGTATAATGTATTGTAATACATATTTTGCCAAACACACTCAATTTGTATGCTCATTGCACACTGCTTCTGTCAAAGATGTGTAGGCTTACTGTATCTTGACCCATAATACATTTGCATAGATACAGTAGTATAATGTGCATTTAATTACTGACCACCTGTTAAAATGTGGGATGGTACTTGGCTGTTAACTCTTTGCGCGCCGGAGGCCTAGAGCATCTTAGTTCCTACCACGCCAACGCTCTAAAAGATAGGAATAAGTGGCGGTGTTTGCAGGGCTATATATATATTCTATTATAGCTATGGATACAATACTATGGCCCATTTGACATCAAGTATCTATCGTTCAATAGATCGTTCGACGATATGCAGCAAAACGTGAATTTCACTAAAAGCGTTGCCGTTTCTCGCCTGGACACGCTACTATTTCATTTTTTTTGTATCCACTTTTTCTCCTAATTTTAAATTTTTTTATCCCATCCCAATTTCGTATTGCCAATTCACCCCTCCCCTGTCTTGAACGTTGCTAGACTATGCCCCCCTCTGGTCGGTTGTAGTGAGGATAGAAGCCTTGCATCACGTGTCCCCTCCGGTACACGAGGAGGCAGCCTGTCGCATCTTTTCAACAGACAGCGCAGACTCTCAGTGGCGAGGAGTAACGCGTGAGGCTCACGCTGCCCCCGATACTTCCTGTCTCTGCTGTGCAGGCGTCACCCAACCGACCTTTAGAATCGCTGTCCACAACGTCCAATCCCCACCCATCGACTTTCCACCCGCTGACTCTGCCAAATGAGCCAGTACAACGGCCGGCCCAAGTCGAAGGCAATGCTGAGACTGGGATTCGATACCGGAGTCTCTTGCATTGGTGACGAGCGTAATCTCTGCTACGCCACCTTGACACGCTACTATTTCCAAATCAAATGTGTATACTAGGTATTATGTTTCATCATGAATGCATGAAAGGGGGGTGGGGGGGGTAGTTTTTTTATGCTTTGATCGTCACCAACGGCATACGTTGTGGAGTAACGTTACACACACTTTGCGATTGAGGTCAAATCATGGTTGGATCAAAGCAGGATTGATATAATTTAGTCCTTACCTTCACTAGGAGGTACCCCAAAAAGAATATTCCAATTGTCTGATCGTGAGTCCAAGTACCGGTGTCCATCGTGTCGCCAACATAATCCACCACAATAGATGCATCGGAGGCATTTGACGCTTCTCAATGCAATCGGGATACCCGCCCACCTCGCCCGACAAAGAAAAGTGTGCCCGGAGACATTTGATCGACGCACAGGCCAAGATATAATGTTTCAAAGGGTGCTCGATACTGCCACCTGGGTGGATGCGGCCGGTATTGCACTTTGGCATTATCAGGATGATTCCCCATGTTAACCCTGTGCCTGTAATGAATGGAAATATCGAATAAAAAAAATAACGATGAAAACCCGACTATACTCGGGTCTGGCGCTGACTGGTCGGCGAGATAACCCAACTATCCTCTGGTCTGGCGTCCAAAGAGTTAACCCTTTAATCGCCAATGACGTGTTTAGACGTCATTCCTCGCCATGCGTAATCTGCCAATGACGTTTTACAGCGTCTTTGAGATCAATATTATTTATAATCTGTCATGGCAATCATATTTCACCCACGGAGACTTGACGGGTGCTGTAGATCTCCTCTCAACTCTCCAACGGTTCAAGACCGCCACCTGGTGGCCGATCGGCGAGTTGCCAAAACCGGAAGTGAGCGGCCGGAAGTGGTGCTCACCCATATTTCGTCCATCTCGACACACTGGACATGGATCCGTTGCCATAACTCGATAAACAACATAATTGGGCGTGTATTAGTATTATACAACCTGGAACTGGACCAACTAGATCGACATCCCATAATAACGATCTTTTTGCTCCAGTAGCATCCCCCATCGCTACGAGGAAGCTGCGGTGAGTTTCAGCGTGTTTGATTATTATTATCCATACAAACTGCTCTGATCTATATATCACCCATACTACATAAATGATTTAACGTCGGCCACGGACTTATAAACCCCCCCCCCCACTCCGGGCACCAGCAGATGATAAATCATAACGTCTAGGACCACGTACAGTTGACATTTTTTATCTGACGTCAATCGGTACTACATTTGATGATCTAATATATGTATTTATGGCTATAACTCACGTTCTATGGAATGCTGCAGAAAACGATAAAAAAAAATTATACTTTAGACCGTATTTTAGTATGAATGTGTGAATGAAAAAGTAGAACGTTGCTACATCCTAAACGATAGATACTTGATGTTGAATGGGCCATAGTAATGTCAATTTAGCAATACAATTTAAAAAGTTATAGCCCTGCAAAGAAGGGGAACATCTCCATAGACTTACAGTACTGGCAGAGAAGGGATTAAGATGAGAATAATCTCCGGCAGATAAAGGGTTAACACTTTGATCGCCATGGGTTAAATTCATAATTTACCATCCCTCGCCATCTCTATTTGTCTATGGAGAAGTTCCCCTTCTTTGCAGGGCTATAACTTTTTAAATTCTATTGCTAAATTGCCATTATTATGGCCCATTCAATGTCCTATATGTATTGTTCAGGGTGTAGCAACGTTAAACTTTTTCATTCACATATTCATACTAAAATATGGTCTAAAGTATAAGTATGTTTTTATCGTTTTCTGCAGCTTTCTTCAGAACGTGATTTATAGCCCTAAATGCATTATATTGATGATCAAATACAGTTTGGTAGGAATCTGTGCGAGATAAAACATTTCAACTGGATGTGCTTCTAGGAGTTACTACATATCATCTGATGATGACCGGATGGGCGGGGGATCGTTTATAATTCCGTGGGCAGCGTTAGATGATTCATCCAGAGTGGGTCATATGTTCATCATAGCAGTTTATATGGAACACGTTAGAATATAACGCTGAATCTTACCGTGGCTTCCTCGCGCCGCTGGCAGATGAGCGTGGAACAGAATTTTTTCTATTATGGGATGGAGAAATGCCCGATCCTTTCCAGGTTGTATAATAGTATATACGTCCAAATCATGTTGTTTTTCCGAGTTATTTGCACCGATCGATGTTCACTGTGTCAAGACGGAGTCTCTGTAACGATAGCGAGTGCCCGGACCACATATGGATGAGCACTACCGGTTCAAAGGGTCATTTCCAGTTGGCGATCTGCAGATCGGCCACCAGATGGCGCTCTTGAACCGCTAGAGAGTTGAGTGGAGCTTTGCAGTGTGTCTCAGGGCTCCGGAGGGGAAATATGATTTCGATCACAGATTTTTGAATTATTGACATCAAAGACGAGTTACGGCGTCTTCGGCAGAATGAGCATGGCTAGGAATGACGTCTAAACACGTCATCGGCGATCATAGTGTTAATCAAACAGCAAAAATAATAATAATAATAATAATAATAATAATTATACCACAGTTGACGCACTGGGAAACAACAACACACACGAATGTTAGATACATTTAAAATGGGAAACAAACCCCAAGCAGAAGACAGAGCAGACAACACACTCGACAACAGTAAACATCTAAAAGGAGACAATGGACAAGCACAGAGAGCAGGAAACAAGGAACTCAAATACACAGGGAACAAATGACAGACATTGGGTCTCATTCTCCAACATTTTTCAAAGAGTTCTCTTGGAAGACTTATCTTGGAACCGACTGAAACAGAATCAATGACAAGTTCACTCTGAGTCCCGAACGTGCTGGTAATATGTCTTAAGTGGCTCAAACGGTCGCACCGATACGATCTGATATCTGCTTGGAGAATGGCATTATGTCTTAAACTCGAAAGTGCGTTCCCGTTCAGGTCATTTGCATACAAAACAACGCCTCCAGAGCTCCTTATAAGGCAAAGTAATGACGCAGCTGTGTGGAAATGGATGCGGAAGTGCCTTGCGAGTCTTGCGCGACCCATCGAAATGAGATTAGATTAATGTATTGTCATCATATATAGTACAGCTCGTGGTACACCTGCCGCAGCGTGCGTGCACACACACACGCGCGCGCAGTATACTGTAGCCTACGGCGTAATGAATGAACGCAGTATAGGCTTATTATTCCATTAATGCCTACGGCTTAATGAATGATCGCAGTATAGGCTTATTATTCCATTAATGACTTGTTGCATTAGGATTTAGTAGATACTATATGATCTGCCCTACGTACAGTATAGGTACAGTCTGTACTTATACTGTACGTAGGGCAGAGGCAGAGCATATATATAGTATCTACTAAATCCTAATGAAACAAGTAACTAGAATATATTAAGCCTATACTGTTCATTAGACACGTAGGCCATACTGGCGCACACAAGACTTGTTATGGAATATTAATGCAGTCTATTTCCATGCGATTAGCTTTAGTTCTTATTTATTTATTTATCCACTGTCATTTCAGTGTTGGTGTATAGGCTATATAGTGTATTTCAATATAAGTTTAATTGATTAATGATATATTCGAAGGAATGCAGGTTTATAGCTATATCAACCCCCTCCAATGTACAGTAAATGACCAAGTATGGTTGTCAATATTCCAATGTACAGTTTTGCTTGTACAGGGTCCCCCACCCACCCCTCCTACCCAACCCCCCCCCCCCACCCAACCACCTCCAATGTACAGTCCTCCCCCCCCCCCCCCCAACCCCACCCCACCTACCCAACCTCCTCCAACAGTTTCTACGTCAAATGTATATACTCTCTTTTCTGGACTCTTTTTGTATCACAAACTACTGTATTTGCAAATCTGGTATGTCATAAATGTATAGATGTAGCAGTACTGTCTATCTGTATGTCGTGTGTGTCGTATATGTTATGATGAATTGAAAATGGGGGACCCTGATGTAAACAAGACGAAAGTCTTTCTCTGGTCTGCATCGCCCGACCACGAGTTAACACTTTAATCGCCGATGACGTGTTTAGACGTCATTCCTCGCCATGCTCATTCTGCCGAAGACGCCGTAACTCGTCTTTGATGTCAATATTTCAAAAATCTGTGATCGAAATCATATTTCTCCTCCGGGGTCCTGAGATATACTGCTGATCTCCACTCAACTCTCTAGCGGTTCAAGAGCGCCATCTGGTGGCCGATCGGCAGATCGCCAACAGGAAGTGACTCGTCAAACAGGAAGTGCTCATCCATATTTTGTCCGGGCACTCGCGATCATTAGCAGGACTCTATCTCAACGCACTGGATAATCAATCGCTCGCCCTAACTCAATAAACAACGTTATTTGGACGTATATAGTATTATACAACCTGGAAATGGTTCATCAGGATCAACATCCCATAATCGAAAACTGTCTACTCCAAGCTGATCGTCCAACGGCGCGAGGAAGATACGGTGAGTTTCAACATTATTTTCTAACGTCTTCTATACTAACTGATCTGATGATCATATGACCCACACTAGATGAATGGTATAACGTTGCCCACGGAATTGGGCGGCTACGTGGCGTAGTGGGCAAGGCGCTCGCCACGAATGACGGAGACGCTGGGCTTGCCTGTTCGAGCCCAGCGCTCCACATTGCTTTCAGTTTAGCTGGTCGTTCATACTAATACACATTGGCCGTATTAGGGGGTGGGAAATTGATGGGTGGGGATCGGGCGTTGTGGACAGCGACTCCTACAGGTCGGTTGGTGCGCCTGCGCAGTAGAATCAGGAAGTGTTGGGGGCAGCGTGAGCCTCCCACGCGTTACTCCTCGCCACTGAGAGATCGAGCTGCGCAGGTGAAAAGATGCGACTGCTGTTACCTCAAGTACCGGAGGGGACTTGTGCTATGTATGACTTAGTCCACATTGCAGCCGGCTTGTGGGAGGCAAGAAACAGCGTCCGTGACAGGGGAGGGTTGAATTGGATGATACGAAATTGGGATGGGAGAAAATATAGAAAATGGGAGAAAAAGTGGATAAAAAAAAAACGTTGCCCACGGAATAAAAAAAAAACGCCCCCTCGCCCATCCGGTCAATATCAGATGATACGTAGTAACTTCTAGAAGTACCTCCAGTTGAAATTTTTCATCTGGCACCGATCGCTACCAAACTGTATTTGATCATCAATATAATGCATTTGGAGCTATAAATCAAGTTTTGGAGAAAGCTGCAGAAAACGATAAAAACATACTTATACTTTAGACCATATTTTAGTATGAATATGTGAATGAAAAAGTATATCGTTGCTACACCCTGAACAATGGATATAGGACATTGAATGGGCCATAATAATGTCAATTTAGCAATATAATTTAAAAAGTTATAGCCCTGCAAAGAAGGGGAACTTCTCCATAGACAAATAGAGCTGGCTAGGGATGGTAAATTATGAATTTAACCATGGCGATCAAAGTGTTAATACGGGTTTCGAATCCATGCGTTGTGGACAGAATCACGTATAAAGCCGTGGCAAGTTGTTATTGCTTTTATATCATTTTAATAACCGGGTCAAGGTCGCGGAGTGGCACTGCATATATTCCCTAGTCTGTGAATTCGAGGATGTGCAATACCGGCCAGATCCTCTTAGGGGCGCCATCGCTCCACTGCAGTATCCCCTGTGGGCGAATGGATAACTTTTTTTCCCCTTTCAATGGATATTTTTAGTACCCGGATTCTGAATCAAGTTTCAAGTTCAAGTCAAATCAGCATCTTGTACCGTGGATTACGTTTCGAATCGCCGATTTCACCATGGAATAAGGGGATTTATCATCAGCCAATGGACATGTCGATCTACCAGATGCCGAACGATAACGGGGAAATGCTCGGGGGTATCTCACCGGCTCATGGTAAGATCTTTTTCACATAAATTACAGCCGGATCAGAGCTTGCTATGATACGCAACCAGCCGAGCAGCGTATGTGGCTAGTTACACGACCACTGTTATTGGTAATCAATAATAATAAACAACGTCCCCCGCCCCCTTTGATGCATACATGCTTTGGGACAGTCCCGATGATATGCAGTTTGAGTTATTTCTTTAGCATATGTAAAACGGAAATGCTGTTGAATATAACGTTAGCAGCTATTAGCCCTATAACTAGCCTTCCAGAAAATATACGAGACAAAATCCGCTATAATGCTTATATTCACGGCGCTATAAAATGACAACCTATTGATGCATTTTTTTTTTCTTTAAGCCATTTTGAAGGGACGGTTTATGAACTCAATTGACAATGAGAATGGACAGATAGCAATACTATAAAGTATAGATTTAGCTGTACAAAAAGACACCGGTCTGTTTACAAAAGCTGGTCCTCAACCACTATATTAGACGGGTCCCAGTGGTCGCCAATGTGTTAACAATTGTATGTAATTGAGCTGTACTGTACTGTACCCATTCTGCAATCTGTTAATAAAGTTTTCAATCAATCAAACAAAAGTCTGTCCCATTGTATACCAATCAATGGGATATATTGCATGTTGACCTGCATTCTTTCAAATGTATATAATTAATCATTAAAACAGATGTGTAACAAATAAGAAATACAAATTCCACAGAAGGCATTAAATAATTATTATTTTCAATCATTTCACAATAATTGCATAATTGTGTTTGAATATCTGAGTAATTAAAGTAATTATACATTTGTCCAAAATAGCTGGTTCAGATATGGTTAAGCAGCTGCCCTGTGATCAGATGAATCCATATTATTTATTTTTCCGACATCAAATGCGTAATTTCTTATCGTACAAATATTGTCATATTTATTTTAATTATGATTAAGTAATTAATTCCAAGGAGGCCTGTAGCGTTAACATCAAGGAATCACTATGAGAACACAGTCTGTCAAATTAATACAATTTTCAATTAGTCAGCACTCTTAACCCTTTATCTGCCAGGGATTATTCTGATCTTAATCCCCTCTCTGCCACCACTATAAATCTATGGAGATGTTCCCCTTCTTTGCAGGGCTATAACTTTTTAAATTGTATTGCTAAATTGACATTACTATGGCCCATTCAACGTCAAGTATCTTCTACTTTTTCATTCACATATTCATACTAAAATACGGTCTAAAGTATAAATATGTTTTTGTCGTTTTCTGCAGCATTCTGCAGAACGCGAGTTATAGCTATAAATACATATATTACATCATCAAATGTAGTTTGATACCAATTGACGTCATATTAAAACGTTCAATTGTACAAGGTCCTAAACGTCCTGCCTCATCATCTGCTGGTGACCGGGGGGGGGGGGGGGGGGGGGTTTAAGTCCATGGCCAACGTTAAATCATTTATTTAGTATGGGCGATATATATATCAGAGCAGATTATACGTTTAATAATAATCAAACACGCTGAAACTTACCGCATCTTCCTCTGACCGTTGGGTGGTCAGCGTGGTGCAGAAAGTTCCCGATTATGGGATGTTGATATATGCGATCCATTTCCAGGTTGTATAATAGTATATACGTCCAAATCATGTTGTTTATCGAGTTATTGGCAACTGATCGCTGTCCAGTGTGTCGAGCTAGAGTCCCGCTAACGATAGCGAGTGCCCGGACCGAATATGGATGAGCACCACTTCCGGCGCGTCACTTCCTGTTTGGCCGATCCGCCGATCGGCCACCAGATGGCGCTCTTGAACCGTTGGAGAGTTGAGAGGAGATCAACAGGAGATCCCAAGTCTCCGTAGGTAAAATATGATTGCCATCACAGATTTTTGAAATATTGATCTCAAAGACGCCTTACGGCGTCATTGGCAGATTACGCATGGCGGAGAATGACGTGGAAACTCGTCCTTGGCGAATAAAGGGTTCAATCTGCTCTCAGCCACGCTCAAATCTGAAAATTTGGGGACTCGCGCTACCAGCCCTAATAAGTCTTAAATGGGCAGAAATTTGCCTAAGAGGACATTTTTGGTCGTAAATTCGTTCGGGAATGAGACCCATTGGGAGGAGAAACAGACTTAAAGGCCAACCTTCATGTTGTATTTTTGTTCAATAAACAATGTGGACTAGGCCAACGGTGACTTTCATGAAGAAGGGAAAAAAAGGTATTGAAATTGACGCAGTTTTAGC
This sequence comes from Notolepis coatsorum, assembly GCF_963971535.1. Taxonomy (NCBI): domain Eukaryota; kingdom Metazoa; phylum Chordata; class Actinopteri; order Aulopiformes; family Paralepididae; genus Notolepis; species Notolepis coatsorum. Next base: position 135,765,166 of record NC_140171.1, read on the forward strand.
GTTTTTATCAAACATTTTGTCTGCCCAACACAATCACCACGCACGTGCATATTTTAATCAATGGTTCATAACGTGCGCGTGTAATCGAAATTATGTCGTCACAGGAGGTGCAGGGCACCAGGGGGCGCTGAGAGTCACACACAGCTAGTGGCAGGCACTGCAGGCAGAGAGCCTTGCTACTACTAGTACTAGCCGAATGAAAATTTATCTGTTTCACCTAACAACATTATTGCTCCGTGATCATAGCCATCCATCTTTAAAGCTAACCACTATTTGTAAAAGCCACAACCACGTTACCATATTTGTAATAATGTAAATCATTGTGTCGTTGTACATATTGTGTTTGTGTATACACCATTAGAAGCTAACATAGTTTAGCTTGGTAGCTATTGTGCTAACAACATATCCCGACATCCGGCTCGCTGGCCGGCATGAGCGGCCGACCCAAAATGGTTCTCTCCTCTCTGTACACCCCCGTCCCCACGGGTACCCCGCCGGGGAGCCCACGGACGCGACAACGGCGGCAGCCGCAGGGTGCTCGAGCCCGCAAAGGCTAGTGGTACACGATAGCTATGAGCTAACTAACGCTACAGGCTCAAACACCCTACGGCCGCCGTCGCGTCCACAAGCTCCCCGGCAGGACACCCGCGAGGACGGGGGCACACAAAGAGGAGAGAACCACCACACAAGTCTGAGAAGAGGACCTGCACATGATTTTACTCGTTCCCCAAACTACTCTACATGCCCCGATCTCAAATGGTTCACGACAGTAGACATAATGCTAACGTTAGCCAGCGCCATATATCGAGTAGTACTATGACCCGGACGGGCAAGGCATACGTTTCCTGAAGTGACGTCACGGCCGTGCTAGCGTCTGATAAGCTTTTAGATTCGGCTCATTAATATGCACCTGTAGTGACGTCGGCGTTTGATAAGCGTGCATGTTATTCATGCGTGGACCTTTTTAACTCTTTCGGAGTGGCATTTCCGGTGTCAAATGGAAAAAAATAAATAATGAAATTATATACCAATGATGTAAACTACCCATAATTGATCAGTAGGGTTTAACCTGGAGGTTGGGCTTTAACAAAAAAATTACAGGAAACTAAACAAGGGACTACAACAACGAAAACAAACCAGGGGAATACATAGACAAGAGAAAACATGATACAAAGGAATACTAGACAAGAGAAAACATGATACAAAGGAATACTAAACACTAAACTAACGGGGGATCCTGAAAGGGAGAGCGAAAGAAGCAGAGACGGAGAGAGTGTCCATGACAAGGGGAGTGGCAGAGCAGGTTTAGAACATAGAATGGATGATATTCCATACATTGCATGTATTCCATACACAGCCATATAATATTCCATGCAATCTGTTGGTGGGATTCACGCCAGCGGCTTTTTCATTTGTCGCACTCTGTGTAAACTCGCCCAATAATTAATTGATGCGACTGGTAGGGCATGGGATTCGCATGGGATTCGTTCGATGGGCATGGGATTCGAATATGATTTTTTTTTATTATATATATAAAAAATATATATATATAATCTTTTTTTTTTTCTTTTTTGCACAATCAACTCTGCCTCTCTTTGTTAACTACAACAAGCAATGCTGTTTGTTATTTAAGATGAGGTCGGACTCGGCACTGACAGATTTGTGTTCATTGTGCTGCTTTTATAAAGCCTCAAATGACGGCTTACAATATTTCATGAAAGCAAAGTGTTTTGTTTGTCTAAGATTTAAAAAGGTTTAAACTTTACAGCACTGACAAAGTTGAACAAAGTGCTGTACAAGTTTCACACATTTTATTTTTTTATTTCTAATATATATATTTTTTTTTAATCTCGAAGCTTCAAATTAAAATCGAATCTCGGCCCCGAAGCTTCGAATTCCAAAAAAATATTCGAAGGTCAGCCCTAGCGACTGGCGGTCAGCTCTTGTCATATAGTATCAAATTACTTAAAGGGGAACTCCAACATTTTGGGAAATTAGCTTATTTAACATCTTCCCTGGAGTTAGACAATAAGATACATACCTTTTTTGTCTCTGTGCGTGCATTTTAGCTTTGGGAATAGACTCTCCGTTAGCATAGCTTAGCTTCATCACTGGAAGTGAGGCAGGACAGTAGCCTTACAGTGGTCTGACATTGACCAAACTTGATATGCATGACCTTGGTGGGCTCTAGGTCAACTCCTGAAAAGGGGGTCAATGTCAGACTTTGCAATCAAAAGTTAGGGGGCTAATAACCCTTGCCATAATTTCAGTGCGCCCCCTAACTTTTGATTGCAAGGTCTGACATTGACCCCCTTTTCAGGAGTTGACCTAGAGCCCACCAAGGTCATGCATATCAAATTTGGTCAATGTCAGACCTTGCAATACACTGTAAGGCACTGTAAGGCTACTGTCCTGCCTCACTTCCAGTGATGAAGCTAAGCTATGCTAACGGAGCGTCTATTCCCAAAGATAAAATGCACGCACAGAGACAAAAAAGGTATGTATCTTCTTGTCTAACTCCAGGGAAGATGTTAAATAAGCTAATTTCCCAAAATGTTGGAGTTCCCCTTTAAGCTTTTCCACTTTTCCAGATTCACACGGACCACATTCTGTGTATGCAATGGGATGGCAAACACAGCAGCACCGAAAATCACATGAAAACAAGTCTGTTGACAATTGCCCCTCACCATATTTGTGATTAACAAGTTTTAGAGGAATGGAGACATGTAGTCTGTGAATTCCACAAGCTCAAAAGTATGCACTGTCGTCACAAGGTTGAGGCTAAAAGAAGAAAATAAGGGAAACTGGTGGCAAGAGGCCACTCTGGAGCACTCTGATTTGCGGCTGGCCTCTATAGGGAGGTGTGTAGTGGTTACGTCATTGCTGTTTCTGGCCGGTCCACCTTGCAAAATTGTAACGTATTTCCCCATTGTCCATTTCTAAATCGTCTCGTTTAAAACAAATAAAGCATGAACATTGGCATGGTGTACCTTTCTGTGTGTATTCATCCACAATCTATAGCTCAACATGAAAATATTCGCAATTAATCGTAAAATAATTACGTCGAATTTTATTTCAACCAAAAATGCTTAAACAATAATGTTAGTGATAGAAGGGAACTCATTTTGTGCAAAAATGGAAAGCTTTCCAATGTTCATAAGGCAGAATTGTTACAATAGCCGATAATCCATTTTCCCAAGGATAAATCCCTATACGGGTGGACCTCGCGGGCGGTCCAAAGTGACATCAGACTACACCTCCCTATTATAGGGGAATCCCTTCTCTCTGGTGTGGTGTCCAAGGAGGAGGGAGACGCTGATGTGGCTGTCGAGCCAATAGGGGAGCAGGTAAATAAATCATGTGAATGTGAGTAAGGTGGAAAAGAACGTCACCCCTCCATCAAGTAGGAGTACAAAAAAATATGGCATTTATTTTGTCTGTTGTTTATTGTGCTTTGTTTAAAATGTACGGAAAGAAGTTTAATTCATTGTTTTGCAGCAGAAGCTTTAATTTTATTTTCAAATATTGCAAACCACACATTTTACACATTTTGTAAAAAATTATTCTGTGTCGGAGCATGGTACTGTAATGTATATTCATTAATATTTCACTGAAGGATTACAGATCCTTAGATCTAAGATCTAGCTCCTCTGGTGAGAGCATAATCTCCCCCACTGTGCCAATGGGTAGAGTGACCAACCCAGAAATACTCTGACCTGATGACCTGTGTGACCTAATGCTTGGCTATATCGGCCCTCCGGCCACAGGCCACTGAGTGAGAGAAGCAAAGATGGACATATTATCAGATTCAGCAACAGCTCACATATACCCCCACATATGACCATATACGACCAAGCCTATCTGATCATCTATTTATTAACCAGTGGTTCGCTAAATTTGGAACCCACAGTATTTAACGGAACGTAAACCAATCCCGGTCACCCTCTTTATCTGGGAACGCCCAAACCCAACTTCGGTCACGCCCCATCTTGCGCGGCATTCTGGATCTTTCCTCACAGCCCCACCAGATTTTGACGTCGAAAGGTAGGTGATATGAAATCATACTTATTTTAGAGTATATATATCAAATTTCATGAGTATTCATCTATATTTAGTCATCTAAAGACTACTAGATGTGAACGTTTGTACCACTGCAACGTTATAATTGTTCGAATGTGTTCGGGGCGACGCTGTTTTCCAAGTAAAAGTAGCATCCTGTTCCTTAAACATGAACTCCCACTCGCCCCAAGATGAAGTCAGATCGTTTGTTTATGTTGCTAGCATATATAGCCAGTGTTTTGTCCGACGAAATGTGTTGTACATTTGTAATCTTAATAAGAGATCTAAGTTTGTCTGAAGTGATGAACTGAGGTCGCGCGAAAAGAATCGAAGGGAGAACAATAATTGTCGCGGGGAAAATAATGAACTGGTTTTCTCTCTCTCTCTCTCTCTCTCTCTCTCTCAATCTCTGTATAAAAAAACATCTGAAGCATAGACAGACAGAGTGACAAAGTCCAGAGACAGCACAGCAGACACAGTAGGTTTGTGTGTGCTTGTTTGTTTCTCTACAGGTGAATGGAGGTGTGTGTGTGTGTGTGAGGCTGCCATGCTGAACTGGGTGAAGGTAAGGTTGTGTGTGTGTGTGTTTGCATGTCTGGTAATATTTCGGCATAATCATTTTGGTTTCATGCTCATTCATATTCAAGTTCATTAACAATAGGCAAGATCTTCTTGATACCTTCCATTGTTCTTCATCTTTTCATCAGAATTTCACTCATATCCAACAAACCATAGCAATAAACTAAATTCATCATTGAGGTCAACAACCTCCTTATCCATATTCAAAACAATTCAAATCTAATTTAATTTCATCATAAATCACTCACATACAGTAAGTTCCCTCCTAGCACTGTTTTTTTTAAATAATGTGCTAAATAAATCAAATAAAATAAACTCGTCAGTCGTACAATAATAATAAAGTTCATATTATTTTACTTTCTTGTTTAAAATATTTTTGTGTGTTTGCAGAGCATGCCTAATATCCGGCAAATGCGGAAGAGGGAGAGGAAGGTGCGTCTGTGGGCCCCGGGGGCCATGGACCAGGCCGTCGCAGAGGTCAGAGCAGGCAGGTGGAGTGCGAGGCGGGCAGCCACGTTGTTCGAGGTCCCTAAGTCCAGCCTGATCGACCGACTCAGCGGAAAGGTGTCTCTGGCCTGCAACATCGGCCGGCGCACCTATCTTACCCCTGAAGATGAAAGTTCCCTGGTGGAGTACTGCTTGTACTCTGCCAGTTATGGGTTTCCGCTGACGAGGTCGCAGGTCCTGGCCCACGCCCTGGCCATCTATAACCTCCGCCACCCAGGGAACCTAAAAACATCCCTTGGCCAGGGGTGGTGGATTAATTTCAGGGAGAGGCAACACCATCGCCTCACGATATGGATCCCGGACACCATTGACTGTGGGAGGGCAGCCTGCGCCAAGAGGGGGGCCATAGAAGACTACTTCAAGCTCCTCACCACCACCTTGGAGGAACATGGGCTGAGGGAGAAACCCTGTCATATTTACAACTGTGACGAGACGGGGTTTCAGATGGACTCCAACCGGAGGAAGGTCGTTGTGCCCCGTGGGACGAAGCATGCCTACGGGCAGGCCCAGGGAACCAGGGAACACATCACGGTCCTGGCCTGCCTCAACGCGGCTGGGGAGGACGTCCCCCCTTTTATTATTTATAAGGGGGGCTACCCAGGAGGGCCCTACAATAGGGAGGGAGTCCCCAATGTCGCCAGCGGGGTACATTGACTCAGAGCTTTTTAGGAAGTGGTTCACCGACCACTTCCTGAAGTATGCCACGGAGGAGCGCCCGCTGCTGCTTGTGATGGACGGTCACCAGTCCCACCTGGATCCAGAGCTGGTCCGGACGGCACAGAGGGAGAGGGTCATTCTCCTGTGCCTACCGCCACACACCTCTCACATCCTTCAGCCTCTGGATGTGAGTTTCTTTGCACCCTTGAAGGCAGATTTCTCCGGGCTTGTGGGAGATCTGTCGGCAGTTAGCCACTCCTTCATGATTTCTAAAAAGGAGTTTTCAAGGGTGTTCAGAGACACCTACCAGAGGCAGAAAGATCGGAGGGTGGTGGTGGCTGGCTTCAGGAGGTGTGGCCTCTACCCTCTGGACCCTGCGGCTATTGATTGGTCGCGGGTCATGTCGTCTGCCCCTGCCCCTCCCCCTGCATATCCTGGTGCCAACCCTGCTGTTACCCCCCAGCCCAGCCCCCCACCCAGCCCCCGTGCTCCCAGCCCCCCACCCAGCCCCCGTGCTCCTAGCCTCCCACCCAGCCCCCGTGCTCCCAGCCCCCCACCCAGCCCCTGTGCTCCTAGCCCCCCACCCAGCCCCCGTGCTCCCAGCCCCCCACCCAGCCCCCGTGCTCCAGTCCAGGACTCACCCCCCAACCCCTACCTCAACCACCCCCTTGTAACAGCAGGGAGGATCACAGCGGACCTGGGACAACTCCTGGCCCAGATAGAGTTCACCCGAAGATCTGGAAAGGTCAGGAGGAACACCACCAAGGCCCGCCTGCTCACCGCCCAGGAGATGACGGATGCCATCGACGAGACAGAGGACCGCGCCACCCGCGCCGAGGCAGGAGCTCTGGCCAGGGCAGACCGACAGCGGCAGCGGGCTGAAACATCAAGGACTCCCACAACCTCCTCCCGTACCCCGCGTGGCGGCTCTCTCCCCAGCCGCAGAAGAGGAGTGTCCCCCCGGGCCGCTCCCACCACCAGCTCCGGTCTTGCCATCGCCGGCCCCTCAGCCTCAGCCTCCATGCCCCCCTCTTCTGCCTCCCACAGTCTGCTGCCCGCCTGTAGCCTTCACACCAGCACTCGCCTGCCTGCTTTGAGAGGGGAAGATCACCACCCCTCCACCTCTTCCTCCCCAACAGCCATAATGGATGGTATTTATTTATTTGTTTTCTTTTAACAGTTATTTGGGAGACAACATTCTCAGTTAGCAAAAAAGTATACATTTTCATATGAATAAATAATCATGTTTTATTGTTTCTTAACCATTTTCTCAGAGCCGGCAGTCCCACCGCAGTCCCACCGGGTGTCCCAGCCAACTTCCTCTCCCTCCCACCGTAAGCTTTTTCAAACAACTGTGAAAAAAAACATGATCTACAAATGTCCATGGCCAAAAGGAACAGGAAGAAAAACTCTTATTGTACCTGCCCCTACGGCCTACACACACACAGTACACTGATAGACTGTTCATAGCGCAATATTTACCAAACCAAACAAAATTAATTTTTTGAGTGGTGCTCCCTTTATTGTGTCTGCAGCCTCCTGTATTCCTGGACCAACAGGAGCATCGACATCCTCCTCCTCCCACGCCAGACCCACGACACCCATCGGCATGTTACTTATGTTTTTTGAGTTTGTCAGGGCAAACTTATGAATTGTTATTTATTTTGTCAAAAATGTGCTGATTTTATACAAATTGCTGTGGGGCACTTTGAACTGTGGTCCATGTGTGAAAAGTACTATATAGATAGTTATTCATATTTATTATTGGTATATTGTAATCAAGCAGCGTCATAATAATACATTTCTTTTTAACTGTAGGTCACACCACCAAGAGGCAGAAGCTGGGGATCTGGCGGTGTGGCTGGTGTAAAAAGGCGAACCCCCCTGTGGACTCTGAGGGTTTGGTGTCGTGGGTCCAGTGTGACAACTGTCACAAATGGTTCCACACCATCTGTGTTCGGTGGGAGGAGGAGGAGGACGAAGATGCTAGTTTCTGGTGTTACTGGTGTTTGGATGAATGAGTGTATGAATGAGTGAGTGTATGAATGAAAAAATGTATAAATATGTATGGTGTGCTGTAAATAGTTGATATTGTTCTAAGTTATGTTTATTATATTTTTTATATATTGTTTATAAAATGTTAAAAAGTGCTGGCTGTTGTGTTAAATTTGTCATATTTTTGTTGAAAACACATGTACTCACAAATGTTAATGTGACAAGTGATTGTGATTAATATTTTGTTTGTTAGACAAATAAAATGGGGATGTTGTTTGCTCCTGAGATGAGATGGTAAGACAAAGCAACGCTTTATACACTACCTTCCAGTTGACAGTAGATGGCAGCATTGATTTAAAAGGATAAAAACAGGTTCAAACAAAAGAACTCCATTTTCCAAGAAATTTTTTCACAGTTCACAGGTCAGCAGGTCAGTAAAAGGTGATGAAAATGCGATCTGAACATGGGAGCGTTAAACTATGAATGCGCCCTCACGTCACCTCAATACAGTAACCGTAAATGGCCACCTAATTATCATAATTAAAGTGCATCATTAGCATTATGTTTGTTGTCTAAAGGGAACCAAAATGGTACAATTTAAGATTGTAATGTTATCCGCATATATAGGACAAATAAAACGGCGTTAATTTGTAAAAAAAACTCCAATGAAAACGGCGCAAGGTACGTAATATTCGCTATTGTTATGCAAATGTGATAGAATCCTATAAAAAGGTGGACGCATTTGGGCACCGTGACGTTAAGCCATGATTGTGTCATCATTCTGGAGCCTCTCAGCCCCCTGGAGGGCTGTGGTCTTCAGGACTGTTCCTCTGTGTGTTCCTGTGTCAATAAATACCATCGATTGACTTCACCTTCGTCTCCTGGCTCATCATATCAATCCAAAGAACTCAGTTTTATACTAACAGTACTGTACAGCCGTAAAATAATGTGAATCCCTACCCACCTTCAAAACCGCCCTCAAAGAGCACCTACGGGAGGCTACAATTCGAAACTGGCCCCGTAAATGTCCAAACCCCCCAACTCCCACCCACCCAACCCCCTCCTAATGTACAGTTTTCTCTCCCTCGAATGTATATAGTTTCTGTTAGGATCTCTGTTAAACAGTACTGTATATTTGCAGGGGCGTACCTGGGGGGGGGGGGGGGGGGGGTAGCTTAGGATGATTCCAAGGGCCCAGCACTGGGGGGGGGGGGGCCCAATTTTTTTATTTTTTTTTCTAGACATCACTCAGGTGTATTATTGATGCTCTCATTGATACTATGTTTGTTTCTGAAGTGTGTGTGTGTGTGAGATATATATAGAGAGAGGGGGGGCTTTGGTAGACTATTGCATTGGTCCATTCATTGAAGATGAACGCAATGCGACATCCTTTACTAGGCTCACCGACCAACAGTGCAGGTGCTGAACTGCTGATCCGAATGTATAGGTAAAAACCATATTATGCGTTTTCATCAATAAAAAAATGGCCCAAAAAATTTCCGCTTACGCGCGCTCGCATTCACTGGGGGCCTACAAATACATTCTTTCATGGGGCTCAGAATCTGGAGCTACACCCCTGTATATTTGTATATCTTGTATGTCATAAATGTAACAGTACTGTATATCTGTATGTCGTGTATGTCATAAATGTCATTATGAATTGAAAATGGGGGACCCTGATGTAAACAAGACGAAAGTCTTTCTCTGAGCCGTACTGTATTGTACCCATTCTGCAATCTGTTAATACAATTTTCAATCAATCAATCAAAGTTTGGGTGCACTCTGTGGTGATGTGCCCCCTGTCAGCTGTTCCCAAGGCGAGGTGACTGGAGAAGACTCACTCCACCGTCCCTCCAGCAGTACCCATGTCCTCCCTGACTCGTTGCTTGAAAACAGGAGACGAGACATGAATTGAAGGAAATCAATTGTTGTTTTCCTTTGTTGTTCTTTCAGAGATATGCTCAGGGGTGTAAAGTACTTCAGTAATTGTACTTCGTTACAATACTTAAGTACTGTTTTTGGGGATTTGTACTTTACTCGAGTATAATTAGGTTTGTATACTTGTACTTTTACTCAATTACATTTCAGAGAAAAAAAACATACTTTTTACTCCTTACATTTAAAATACAGACCTACAAAGTACAAATATCGCAGGTCCAACAAATAATTTTTTTAATCCTCTTTTTCTCTGCCTGATTTTTCTATTTTTTCTCCCCATCCCAATTTAGTCGTTATGCCAATTCCCCCCCTCCCCTACCTGGTTGTTGTGCGCATGTTCCTCCTACTGGTCGGTACAAGGGAACCCTGAAGTCCACCACATGCTTCCTCCGACACATGTGAAGACAGCCAGTGGCTCTTTTTTCACCTGGCAGCGAGGACTCTCATTGGTGAAGCGTAACGCGTGGGAGGTCACGCTGCCTTCACCATTTCCTGCCTTTTGCTGAGCAGGCGCCCAGACCTGACCTGTATTGATTGATTGATTGATTGAAAAGTTTATTAACAGATTGCAGAATGGGTACAGTACAGTACAGCTCAATACATACAATTGTTAAGAGGATGCAGACCTGAGAAAGACTTTCGTCTTGTTTCCATCAGGGTCCCCCATTTTCAATTCATCATATGACACACATGACATACAGATAGACAGTACTGCTACATCTATACATTTATGACATACCAGATTTTCAAATACAGTACTGTTTGTGATACTAAAAAAATCCAGAAGAAGAGTATTTACATTTGACATAGAAACTGTGCATTGGGGGAGGTTGGGTAGGTGGGGTGGGGCTGTACATTGGAGGTGGGGGGGGGACACTGTACATTGGAATACTGACATACATTTGACATGGAAACTGTACATTGGAGGAGGTTGGGTAGGTTGGGTGGGGCTGTACATTGGAATACTGACAAAGCCATGCTTGGTCTTTATTGTACAACTGGGTTAGGACATTTGTAGGGGCCAGTTTTGAATTGCAGTCTCCCGCAGGTGTTCTTTGAGAGTGTTTTTGAAGGTGGGTAGTGATTTACATTCCTTTACAGCTTTGGGTAGGGCGTTCCACATTGTTGTGGCATAATTGCGAAACGTGTTTAGTCCCTTGTTTGAGCCGAATCTGGGTTTTACATGATTTGTGGAGCTCCCTCTGGTGTTGTGATCGTGGTATTCACTGACCTTTGGGAAGTATTTTGACATGTACATGGGTACCTTGGTCGTGTAGTGTATCTTGTAGACCAGGCCCATTGCAAGTTGCTGTACTCTGTTGTCTACTCTAAGCCATCCTAGGTTGGCAAAGTGTGCAGGGGTGAGGTGGGTTCTAGGAGTCAGGTCAAGCAGTAGTCTGACTAGTTTGTTTTGAGATGTTTGTAATTTAGTTTTTAGTGCCTTTGAGGTGCTTTGGTACCATGAGGTGCAAGCATAGTCGTAGTACCCTTGAATGAGTGCTCCTGCCAGAGTCTTCAGGGTATTCTTGTTTACCAGGGAGGAGATCCGGTACAAGAATCGAGTTCGTTGATTGACTTTTTTTATTACATTGGATGCCATTTTGTCACAGGAAAGATTAGCCTCTAGGATGGAACCCAGGTAGGTAATTTCATCTTTCCTTGTGACAATATTGTCACCCACTGTAACTGAGAAGCCGTCTGTTTTGCTGAGTTTGTTATTTGAACCGAAGAGAATGGACTCTGTTTTGCCCATGTGTAATGATAGTTTGTTGTCGGCGAGCCATATGCAGATTTTGCCTAGTTCCGAGCTGAGGGTTTTTTCAACCTGTAACTTGTTCTTGTCAGAGACCAGCAGGGCTGAGTCGTCCGCAAACAGGAACAAGTTGCAGTCACAAGCTGACGACATGTCATTTGCATAAATTAGGAACAGTAGTGGTCCTAGTATGCTTCCTTGTGGAACACCACAGTTCACTGTGAGGGGGGGGGATAGGGTACCGTTTACCTCCACCATCTGTTCTCTCCCCTCCAGGTAGGATTGTATCCAGCTCACTGATAAACTATCAAAACCAATTGCTTTTAGCTTGTCAATCAGAATGGTGTGATTGACAGTGTCGAAGGCCTTTTGTAGGTCTAGCATGACCATGCCGCAGTATTTGCCCGCGTCCACCTCTTGCTTGATGTGGTCGTTCAAATAGAGAAGGCATGTGTCAGTGGAGTGGGATGTTCTGAAGCCAGATTGGAATTCGTAGATTAGATTTTTATCCGTAAGGTACTTTTCGACCTGTTCGTATACTATTTTTTCCATGACTTTCGAGATGGATGTAAGGATAGAAACAGGGCGGTAGTTGCCTGGGTCTAATTTGCTGCCCTTTTTGTGCAGGGGTGTTACTCTCGCTATTTTGAAGTCCTTGGGGACGTGTCCCTGTTTTATGGAGAGGTTTATTATGTGTGTGATGACTGGGGTGATGGCGGCTGCTGAGTCTCTGAGGAATTTGGAGGGGATGTTGTCATGGCCAGTGGCCTTGTTCGGTTGGAGGGCGCTCAGTTTATTGAGTACCTCATCTGTAGTTACCATTTCCAGTTTGAAATCGTCTTTGTGGACGCCTAGGTTCTTGTAGTATGCTACTATGTGTTCTACCCCATACTGCCCTGAGTGGGAGGGTAGTTTGTTTACCAGTGTTGTGGCTATGTTTGTGAAGAAAGTGTTTAAGTAATTGGCTACATCCAGTTTGTCTGTGATGAGCGTGTTGTCCGTCTTTATGTTTATGTTTGAGAACCTGGTTTTAAGTTTTTTACTGCATCCTAGTTGATTATTGAGTAATTTCCAAAGTTCACATGGTTTATTTTTGTTTTCCTCAGTTTTATCATTGATGAAATTTTTTTTGCAGTTTTTATCATGGAGTTTACGTCATTTCTTAGTCTGTTTCTTTCTAGTTTGAGTTCAGTCACGTGGGCTTGGAGTTCACTGCTCGTGCTTTTGGTAAGCTTTGACTGACTTTTATGAAATTCAGAGCATTTCTTGTCTCTGGCTTTCATAGCGGTCAGTATTTCAGTGTGCATCCACGGCTCAGCGCGATTTTTTACCCTGGTGGTTCTTAGGGGGGCCATGTTGTTTAGTATTGTTGAGAATTTGGTTTTGAAGCCAAGCCAGGTTTCTTCAACCAGTGTACCATTGAGTTCATCTGACCAGTCCAGGCTCTTCAGTTCAAGGTTAAAGGCCTCGCTAGAGTACGTTTTGAGGTCTCTAGATGTGACCATTTTGTGACAGCCAGCCTTTTGCTTTAGCTTTTTGCGGGAACAGAATATCATATAATGATCACTTAACCCGCATGCTATCACCCCTTTATTGGAGATCATGGACTTGTCGGAGGTCAGGATGAGGTCAATGGTAGTCTGGGTTGATTCACACACCCTTGTGGGTTGGGTGATTAGCTGGCTGAAACCGTGCAGATCAGAAAATCTACTGAAGGCCTTGAAGACGGGTGCTGCTTTACGTAGCATATCCGTGTTCCAGTCCCCAATAAGGATTTTTTCTACGCCCTCCATCCCAGTTAAGCACCCATCAAGTGTGTCATAAAAGCCACTCTGTTCTGGTGGTCTATAGATTGTGCCTATTAGTACTGATTTTGCCCTTTCAAATAAGATTTCAATCCATACAGTTTCAATCTCGTCATGGTTAAGGTCAGTACGGTTGCTGAATTTGGTATCTTTTTGTATATACACACAGACACCAGGCGTCGCTGTCCACAACGCCAGATTACCACCCACGACTTCCCTCCCCCTAACTACCAAACGAGTTAGTATGACGACCGGGCCAAGCCGCAGGGCAATGCTGACTCCGGGAGTCGAGACCGTAGCCGCTTGCATTGGTGATGAGCGCAATCTCCGCTACGCCACCCGACCACAGGTCCAACTATTTTAATTAGTATATTTGTTTCTCTGGCCGAACTAACGTTAACGTTATTAATTTATTAATCCTGCGGCCGCACTTTATTTAAAAACAGCCAATCAAATCCCCATCAATGGAAAATGAACCCACCCATACCCATGCTGATTGCTCCTTGTGTGAGTGTATGCTTGGTTTGATTCCAGCCTTGCCTAAACACCATCTGATGATTTCACTAATTGGCTCACCTCTTCAACTACAGTAACTCACCTGGTGCAATGAATTTGAGACGGTACCCATACTTTCACTTAATAAATAAACAAAAAAGAAAAATCTACTTATTTCAACGAACATTTCAAACTAAATAACAGATTATGCACATAAAACGCTGAAAACAACCGAAGCAACAATAGTATTTTTTTTTTGAACTTTCTTTTATTTTGTGTCATAATGAACATCACATTGCAATAATCATACAGTATAATATACTTGATTCACATATTCAATGACATTTGTTACTCAGGCTCTTCCCTCTTATTCAATTTGTTTTCAAAGTATTCAGCGTAATCAAAATAAGCTGTATAATCCGAGTACGCCTCTTAAACAACCCAGTGGGGAGGGATTTTTACAATATTTTTTTTTTATGATTTTCTGTAGGATAAGAAACGAAAAAACAAATAGAAAAATAAATTTGGCAAAAGGAAAAAAAGAAGAACAAAAAAAGAAAAAAGAGAGAGAGGGCGTCAGACTCATGCTAGTGTATCTCCAGGTACAAGGTTACAAGTGACCATCTCTGCATAAACATATCTTTTTTCAGTTGCAATTGTGCAGTCATTTCTTCCATTGTATACATCTGTCTCAGTCTCTTGGTCCATTGTTTGATTGTCGGTGGTTGATTTTGTAGCCATGCCATAGTTATCATTTTCCTTGCTATTAACAGTATCACTCTCAAGATGTATAACGTATCTCCATAGTATGTGCCTTTCGGTATACATCCCAAGATATAGTACGATGGATTCAGAGGTAAGTCAAGATCTAGAATGGTTTTAATCTCATTTTTGATATTCACCCAAAATGTCTGCACCCTTGGACAGTCCCAGAAAATATGTGTATGATCTCCGGAGATCAACAATAGTATTTTAATGAGGCTATTATTATTATCATTATTATTTTGCAACAAGTTAGCCCTCTCATAAATAGCACATATAAATGAATAACTAACTTGAACTAACTTAATAGGATTGAAGTGATATTTGTCTTAAAAAATCAATCGCCTGGCAAAAAAAAAAAAAAAAGCCTGACGATGTGCATTGGGCCGCGGCTCTCTGACGCCTTATTTTCTGGGTCCCGGCCTGAAAAGTTTGGGAACCCCTGGTCTACTCTAAGCCATCCTAGGTTGTCAAAGTGGGCAGGGGTGATCAAAGTCCTTTTAGCTTGGCCCTCAGAGCCCACCACTTCTAAATATTCTATATATTTTTTAAAGTGACATATAAAAACGCCACTGTGCGTGAGTGCACGTGTGTGTGTGTGGGGGGGCCTCCACAAGAATCTGGCCCAGGGGCCTCTGAAGTCTTAATCTGGCCTTGATGGAGCTCTTCATGGAAACAAAATGTATCATTCTAGGAAAATGTCTCTGTGTAGACCTAACCACTACTTGTAAAATAACAAACTTTAATAAAGATATTCTTTAAATATCTTCAGATAGAAATGTATACATCTGGGCGGCTAGGTGGTGCAGTGGGCAAGGCGCTCACCACCAATGCAGGAGACGGTGGGTTCGAGCCCAGCTCTCCGCATTGCTATCAGCTTGGCTGGTCATTCATACTAATACAATTGGCAGTATTAGGGGGTGGGAAGCTGATGGGTGGGGATCGGACGTTGTGGACAGCCACTCCTACAGGTCGGTTGGTGCGCTTGCGCAGCAGAATCAGGAAGCGACGGGGGCGGCGTGCCCTCCCACGCAGACCCCCGACGCTGAGAGATCGCGCTGTGCAGGTGAAAAGATGCGACGGCTGCTTCCTCGAGTACCGGAGGGGACACGTGATGTAAGGCTTCGTCCACATTGCAGCCGGCTTGTGGGAGGCATGGCCTAACAGCGTTCGAGACAGGGGAGGGTAGAATTGGATGATACGAAATTGGGATGGGAGAAAAAGTAGATAAAAAAAATGAAATGTATACATCTGCTTCCCAATGGTGTAAAGATTTGAAAGGATCCCTTTCATTTTCTTGGGCTTCTACCCGAACAGTGCATAGTGAGAAGTCCCTTGAACTCCTTTTTAATTAGGACTCTACAGTAAATGCATATTGCTGACCCAAACATGGAAGTGTTTTGGAGAGTATATTCGGAGGGGTAACACAGTTGAATTATAAAGTTGTAGTGGACAATTTCTATGTAGTAAACAAACGTGTGATTAATTCAAGTAGTCTGGTCCCTGCTCTGCCTGATTACCAGTGGGCCATGAATCATCCACTGTACCACCCTGCACCATAGCCTCATCCAACTGAATTAGGGGAGGGGGAATGTTCTAATTAACTCTGGGTTAATTGTTCTAGTGGTTGATGCTAGCCGAAGGCTTTGCATCATGTGTCAGTAGTTTTCTTCCAGATTCCACTTCACCAGCGTTGCCCCTGACACTTTTGGAATTCAACACATGCCTTTGGAATTAATTGCAAGTGAATGTTGGCAGCTGATTATAACAAATTAATTTCCGGTTTCCGTTGGCACTGGCGTCGGCAGTCTGTTGCAACGGTTCCAGTGTGGCTAGTTAGTTGTTTTTTTGTAAATGTTTTACCTATTCTTTCTATGATCATTCAATCACTTGGATTTGTATTTGTATTTACATTGTGCAATCAAGTATTCAGAGAATATATGCTAGCCTACTCGCAAACAGCTTTTGGCTTGGAGACATTCTTTGCATAATACTGGGCGGGCCTCCCACATCTGCCAACAGAGCTTAAACTCTTAACCTCTGTATCTACTGTATCTACAAAAAAACCTGTAAATCATCTGCCCTTTATTAATTTGCTTAGATCTTTTTTTACACTTGATCTCAAGAAGGTGCTGAATGCTTTCAGCATCTGGTCAATGTTAGCATGGTGTTATTCACCATCAAAGATGGAAGAAAAAGTGTTATATTCTCCTTTGGTTCATTACAATTTACTCAAGCATAGTAACAGACACAATATTTCTGACACTGGGAATATATTCCCTGAGGTCCATAGATGTCCCTAGATACCAGGAACATGCAAATGGACATTGTACAAGTGGAGCAATCTTCCATTTACTTGGGTTTGTACTTTTAGGCACATTTTCAGAAAATATGGCTAGGGCTAGAGGTTAATTCTTTATTCTCTTTACCTACCTGCCAAACGCTCTGTCACTGTCATGTTGCTTGTCATGTAGCAGCATCTGGTGGTGATGATTAGTACAATGGGCAAATTTTGAGTGACCCAATACACAGTTTTTCTCTCAATATATTTATCAACATACTGTACCAAATGTGATACTTCTATCACGTGAATATTGTTTTGAAATGTGAATTGTGTCAAAAAATTTACTGGGGACTTTTTTTTCCCAACATGCATTGGTGACATCCCATATGTAAAATGGCATATCTCTGGTTCTATTTGGACTAATCCAATCAAATCCAATCAAATGGATTTGTAAGGCCCGACAACACACGTTAACACTAGAACAGCCATGGAGAAAATGTCACTGATTCCCGCCGGAAGGGGTCAGATGACCCGACAGCTTATATGAGAAATATGAGAAAAATAAACAGTGTAAACTATATAATTACCTCTTAACACATTGTGCGCCATAAACGGCGTAAGTCGTTATTGCCCCGCCATGCATTGAACGCCAACAACGGCGTAAATCGTTTTTGGGATCAATATTTCATCGACGATCGACGTCAAATAATTGGGATCTTTTTCCTCCAGTCTCATCGGCGAACGGTAAGAGTACACTAACGTCATTTTCAGCCCGATTGTCCATTTCTTTGTTTGCAATCAGTCTGATCAATATATCAACCCATACTAAATAAAGCCGTTACTGACGATCAAGGAATTATAAACGACCTCCCCCCCTTTCCTTCACGCATGATGAAGCATAATGTATACCGATCATATACATTTGAATTTTTTAATATAACGTGTATAGGAAAGAAACGCCAATCGATAATCTATCATATGCGTCAGGGCCTATAACTAGCGTTTTTGGAATTACAGCAGAAAAGCTTAAAAACATACTTATATTCTAGACGGTATTAACACAACAATGTATGAATGAAAAAGTATAACATTCCTACATCCTGAACGATAGATAATCGATGTTGAATGGGCCATAGTAATGTCAATTTAGCAATACAATTTAAAAAGTTATAGCCCTGCAAAGAAGGTGAACATCTCCATAGGCTTAGAGTGGTGGCAGAGAGAGGTATGAGAGGCAGTTAATGTGTTAACACTTTAATCGCCGGGCACGCCTTACTCGTCTTTGCTCGCCATGCTCATTCTGCCGAAGACGCCGTAACTCGTCTTTGATATCAATATTTCAAAAATCTGTGATCGAAATCATATTTCTCCTCCGGGGTTCTGAGATATACTGCTGATCTCCACTCAACTCTCTAACGGTTCAAGAGCGCCATCTGGTGGCCGATGCTCATCCATATTTCGTCCGGGCACTCGCGATCGTTAGCCGGACTCCGTCTCGACACACAGGATAATCAATCGCTCGCCCTAACTCAATAAACAACATTATTTGGACGTATATAGTATTATACAACCTGGAAATGGTTCATCTAAATCAACATCCCATAATCGAAAACTGTCTACTCCAAGCTGATCGTCCAATGGCGCGAGGAAGATACGGTAAGATCCAGCGTTATTTTCTAACGTGTTCCATATAAACTGCTCTGATGATCATATGACCCACACTAGGTGTAACTGAGGGGTACAATTCCCTGACTGTATTGATAAGTATGGTATCATTAAACCACTACCGCTTTATGTACTTTAATTACTGGCCATACAGTACATGATATATAAATATGATGAACACTTCCCACAATAAATCGGTTCCACACAAAGTTATAATTAAGTATTTATTGCAGCAAAAGGTACATAATATACTTCTCTATTATACTTTGAATGCACTTGTAAGGCAAAGGAATGTGCGTAGGCAAATCAATAATGAATGTCCATTCTCTGGTTACGCAGGAGGTAATTATACGACCTGAATCTTAGGGAATTATATCTATGGTGCACTGGTGATATATAGCGGGAGATACTGAAGGGTCCCCCCGGTTGTAAGCCAGCAGGGGTAGAGGATCTGTCGGTAGTAGAGAGTCTGGTCAACGATGACTAAGGAGACTCCAAGTACAGGAGACGGTGCAATAGTCTCTTGATCCACAGACGAATACAGCTGTTCTCCGTAGACTGTAGCTCCACAGTGAAGAAAGCTAGCCTGCCTCAGGCTCTCTGAGGCGCAGACTCGACGTGGCTCCTCACAGGGTAAATCCCACACACGTGTAGGCGTCGGCGATTCTCCGCTCCATAAATCACAGGACCAAAACAAATATAATCCAGCCGTAAATGGCTATGCAGTCGTCGGGTAGATTAATCCAGTGTACATGTCCACACGGTCCTCGTCTAGGTCTCCTCGGGTGAAAGCGCCATGAAAGCAGCCCAGCCTGGATAAGCACTCTAGCTGGTACGAGGAAGCGTTGGTGATGCTGGTCACTGTAGAACTTTAGCCGCACGATACACTATACACAAATAGACTATTACTGACTTAATAGAAATATGTCGCACTCGACGGTATAGCGCCAAACTCTGACACTTCAGTTATTAATTCGCACGCGGTCTCAATGCTCTATTTGGGGCCAAACAGGCCATACTTCACCGCACGGAGTATCGTGGGTGAGGCTTCAACTTTAGTTCCTAAGTGCTTCTGTATTCACCTGCGCCATATTTATATGCACAGCGAACAATCTAGTGCCAACCTCATTTCTGTCTCGTATTCTTGGGCAAGGCCGGGCATGTACAGACATGTCTTGACGGTGGCTTTGAACCTGACTCTGGAGGCATGGCCCTGGCGCCTGTGGACCGCTGTCCAATAGGAGAATGAAATATTATGGTCTGTACTAGGCTAAAGGGATATTCCGTGTATATGTACAAGGAATATACAAGGGATATCAAAACGATATACAAATACTATGCAATATATATCAATCAATAAATATATATATTCGGTTTAATCTGATCCTTTGTAACAGCCGCCTCCTAATTAGTCCCACCTAATTAGCTAAGCAGAGACAGATTAACCGCACTGTCCACTACTCAATGTCTGTTGTGAGGGGTCGGGCAGTTCACAAAGTCATGGGGTCATAATCGTCATCGATAGTATCGGGGAGCCTTGGCAGTTCTATTAGCCTCGCCACGGGTCGGGTGTAGATCCATCCTTGGACGAGCACTTCGGCTGCTCGGACCTTTCCGTCGGCACCGGTGATCACTTTGCTTACGCGGCCAGCCGGCCACATAGCTCGGGGTAGTGACTGGTCGATAATCATGACGACTGTTCCTTCTGTCAAATTGTCTCTCTCTTTCACCCATTTCTGGCGGGTCTGTAGAGACGGTAGATAGTGGAGTAGGAAGCTGTTCCAAAACTTGTCAGCCAATACTTGACTGTACCTCCACATTCTTCGGCCGTTCGCTTCTTCAGGCCTGTACATTGTCTGTGGTAGCGCGGGGTCCAGCCGCCCCATCAAGAGTGTGTTGGGGGTGACTGGGTCGACATCTGCTACATCACTTGAGACGTAACCAAGGGGCTTTGAGTTCAATACTCTCTCGATCTCCGTGAGGACTGTCATTAGGACTTCTTCCGCCACGGTCTGGGCCCCAAGCACGGCGTACAGGGCTGTCTTTATTGAACGTACTTCTCGTTCCCAAGTTCCACCGAAGTGAGGTGCGTTCGGGGGATTAAACTGGAAGTCAATCTGGGATGGAGCGAGGTGGGTCTTAAGTTCTGGGCCCATAGCTTGGAAGCTCTCTCTCAGCTCTCTTTCTCCGCCTTTGAAGTTTGTCCCGTGATCAGACAATAATATAGACGGTTTGCCTTTCCGCGATGTGAATCTTCGGAAGGCCATAAGGAATGAGTCTGTGCTCATGGTTGGAAGGAGTTCTATATGCATCGCTCGGGTGGTCATGCATTTGAATACAATACCCCACCGCTTCTCGGTTCCTCTTCCTTTCTTTATATACAGCGGGCCGAAACAGTCCATACCGGTGGAGTGAAAAGGCTTGTCGCCGAGTCGGAGGCGACAGGGAGGTAGGTCAGCCATCCGGGGTATACTGGGCTGCGCTCGCCATTTACGACAGTCTAGACAGGTTCGCTGGAAGCGCCGCACTGCTTCTCTCCCTTGCAGTATCCAATAACGACGTCTGATCTCCGCGAAGACTCTCTCTGCCCCGGCGTGATGCACATCCTCGTCGTATTTCTTTATGATCAGCTCTGTGACCTTGTGTCGGCTGTTTAAGACTATCGGGTACTTGACGTCATCCGGTAAGTCTGGAGCTCTCCGCAGACGACCACCCACTCTGATGAGACCATGGGCGTCGCTCTCGGGGGCTAGGTGGAGCAATCTGCTGTCTGATGGGACGGGCTTTGCTCCCTGTAGACAGTCTAGCTCATCGGGAAACGAGTCTCTCTGGGCTCGTTGTAGGAGAAGAAGTTCTGCTTCTTCGTAGTCAGCTGCAGTAATGTCAGTAGTGAGCTGAACCTCTGGGTGGTGCCACAGGAATGTCTTTAGCTGCGCACTCTCTAGGGTGAGGCAATCGTCTATGTCGGGGTCTGTGGAGACGAGTGTGTTCAATCCACAGAACATAGATTTCTTGTTTTCGGCCTCCTCTTTACTCGCTTCCCGTGGGGTGGGTGTAGGCCACTCTTCTTCCGGGAGCTTGAGGAACTCTGGCTCGTCACTGTATAGGTTGTGACGGGTGAGGTCATCCAGGGACATTCCCCGGGTGATGACGTCAGCTGGGTTGTGTTTTGTGTCCACATACCTCCAGCTTGCTACTTCTGTTAAATCTTGAATCTCTGTGACTCTGACTCCCACGAAGACCTTGTATCTGCACGAATCAGACCGGATCCATGTGAGTACTGTCGTGGAGTCTGACCACAAGATTGTTCTTTGCACCGGAATGGTGAGTTCACGTTGGATTAACGTGGCGAGTTGCGCTCCTGCTAGGGCTGCGCAGAGCTCTAGACGCGGGATAGATTGTTGCTTTCGTGGGGCTATTCTTGAGCGAGCCAGGATGAAAGCAGTATGTATTTCTCCTCCCTCCTCTCGGGCACGCAAGTAGGCCACCGAACCTTGGTGTTGTCCTCGACGACCAGTTGAACTTCTCTGCTCACATCGCAGCGACAACCAGAACCTGCAGATTCCTCCTGAGCAATGTCAGAAGGATACGCCCCTTCCTGACAAAAGAAGCCACCCAACTCCTCGTCCAATCAACAGTCATCTCCCGCCTCGACTACTGCAACGCACTGCTAGCTGGCCTCCCGGCCACTGCCACCAAGCCTCTTCAACTCATTCAAAACGCAGCGGCCCGCCTGATCTCAAACCTACCGAAGTCGGCCCATGTCACCCCACTTCTTAGGGACCTGCACTGGCTCCCCATTGCTGCACGTATCCGCTTCAAGGCCCTCGACCTAGCATACCGTGCGGCAAAGGGAACCGCTCCCGCCTACCTCCGGTCAATGGTCTCTAACTACACACCCTCAAGACCCCTACGCTCTGCATCTTCTGGCCGCCTCAGATCTACTCCTATCCAAGCTCCCGGAGGGTCATCAAAGAGAAGCCGCCTATTCTCAGTCCTTGCCCCACAATGGTGGAATGAACTACCCATCCCAGTTAGGACAGCCGAATCCCGTCCAATCTTTCGCCGTCGACTAAAGACTCACTTCTTCAACCATTATCTGAAATGAACAAAAAAAAAAAAATCTAACCCCGACTAACCTTACTGTCATGCACTTGTCCTAATAAACTAACCTACAGTACACTGTAACACGCAACACTTTGATGAACATTGTTACTCAGCTGATAGAGTTATACCCTTCTTGCTGTCTTGTCGCACAGAACTTGTAAGTCGCTTTGGATAAAAGCGTCAGCTAAATGACTAAATGTAAATGTAAATGAACCGTAGGCTACTTCGGAGGCGTCGCTGAAGACGTGCAGGTCCATCTGGCACGTCTCCGGCCTCACTGTGGGTGGAAAGTAGCTGCGGCGTATGTTGACACCTGGGAGTGAGCTGAGTTCCGTCTCCCACTCTCTCCATGTGGATGCAAGGTGTTCGGGTATGGGGTCGTCCCAGCCCTGGTCCTTGTCCCATAACGCTCTTACAATCGTCTTTGCCCTGGTGGTGTAAGGTAGAATACATCCCAACGGGTCATATTGTCTGGCGAGTGTTCTGTATACACTCCGTCTGGTGGTCGGTAGTGCAGTCGACCTTCCCTGCTCCTTGGTCAGGGGTGTGTGTTTATAATGGAGCGAGTCTGTTTTGAAGCGCCAGACTAGTCCTAATGTCATTTCTTGGGCTTCTCCTGGGATGGTCGCCATCCAGGTCTCGCTGCTCGCTGCCTTATCCTCGGGGGAGAGGCTGCGCAATACTTGCGGGTCGCTGCTGGCCCACTGCCTGAGATCAAAGCCGCCTTTGATCAGGGAGGCGCGGAGCTTGAGTAGAAGGGCCTCGGCTTCTTCTGGCGTCGAGACGCTTTGCAGACAGTTGTCCACGTAGAAACTATTTCCTACACTTTGTCGGACCTCTTCATCAGCTGCTGGATCCTCTGCGACGTGCTTTTGCAGTGCAAACGTAGCACAGCATGTGCTGCATGTGGTTCCGAAAGGGAGGACTTCCCATTGATAGATGGCTGGTTGCTCATCTCCGATCCTCTCTCTCCATAGGAACCGCAGCAGGGGCTTGTCCTCCTCTACTAGTCTCACCTGCAGGAACATCCCTTTGATGTCGCCGCTGATGGCCACCTTGTCTTGGCGGAAACATAGTAACACGCCTAGTAGAGAGGGGCCGAGTGTTGGGCCGGGCAAGAGCTCTTTATTCAGATTTTGTGATCCGATCTGGTAGCTGCAGTTGAACACAATACGATCCTTGCCGTTGTGGTGGACTTTGTGGTGCGGCACGTACCATGATTCGGTCGTCTGATCGGCCTCTTTAATGTCAATTTTCTTTATGTGTCCCGCTGTGATTAGCTTGTTAATCTCAGCGCGGTACACCGTCTCTTGAGCGGGGTCTCTGGCTAGGCGCCGCTCTGTGTTCAATAGATACCGCTCCGTCGCTTCTTTTGGGGCGTGGAAGGTAGGCATACCCTCTCGCCTCAGGAGTGGAGTTGCGTATCTCATCACTCCGTTGACTTTGACTCTCTTTGTCCCCTGCTCGAGGAGGGCTATAGCGTAAATGTCTTCCTTGGAACGAATGTCTTTCTTTTCGTTCTTAAAGGGCATTGTCTCTAGTGTCCATAGCCTCTCGACGTGCTGTAGGAGGGTGGTGTCTTCTTCTGTCACTCTGGAGTGGAGGCAGCTAGTGGCTGCTGTTCGGTTAAGAGACTTAGCGAGGGGGCCTTGTAGTGTCCATCCTAGGCGGGTCTCGACTGCTGCAGGGCAGCCTCTGGGCCCTGTGTGGACCCGGTCAATCGGGACGATGAGGTCTGCATGGTCGGAGCCTATCAGCAGGGTCGGGGTGGCACCGTCTATGAGTGGTATAGGTAGTTGACGCAGGTGCACATATTTATCCATCAGCTTGGCGATGGGGTAGGTGTACTGCGACAGGCCTATTTCTTGGCTGGTGAAAGCGTTAGTAATCCTATACCGTCTCTCTGGCTGCCCGCTTGCTGCGATAGTGAAGGAGACATTCTCGCCCTTTATCGTCTTTAGATCTCTTCTTATTGTCCGAATCGTCATCTGGTTTTCGCTCCCCCGCAGCCCCAGCTGGGCCGCAGCGGACGTGAGGAGAAGGGTCTTGTCTGACCCGTCGTCAAGGACGGCGTAAGTGTCCATGACCTTGTCTTGGTAACTCAGTGTTACGCGGACCACCTTTAAGAGCACCCGGGCGCCCCCGCTGCTGGCGGGGTCAATGTACATAACACTTGCCTTTGTGCTGCTTGAGGGTGCAGGCTTTCTTCTGTTACTGTCGTGTAGGACATCTAGGTGGGCTCCATCACACCGACTACACCTCTTCTTTAAGCGGCAATCGGCTGCCATGTGACTGCGCGCACATCGGTAACAGCGTCGGTTGGACTTTATCCATTGACTCACCTCGTCGGCGGTCATCTTCTTGAACGTGTCACATTGTGACAACCAGTGTTCCTTTTCGCAGTACGGGCACACCATCTTCCACTTCTCTTTCATCGAGGGGGTACTGTGGTTCTTGCTGCTCGGTACTGATTCTGATTGGTGCATGACGGTCACCAATCTTCGGCCATCGTTTGCTCTCCTAGGTCCCTCTCTGGAGCTTGGGGTGCTCCGCATGAACGTATCCAACCGTAGGCTGTTGACTTCTCTCGCCAGGAAGTCGGCTAGGTCTAGGAGGGATGGCTCGGGACCGTTAGGATCACGGTGGTCTCTTTGCCGCCTGAAGCGCTCTTGTCGGGCGGGCGGAAGCTTCTCTAAAATCCTCTCGACATTAGAGTTTGCGTACAGTTCGTGCATACCCTTTTCTCTTTGCGCCCCCAGCATCCCTACCAGGGATTGTACCTTGATAGACAGGTCATCTAGTGAGCGATTGTCTGTGGCTGGGGGTAGGCGGTCAATATGCCGTGTATTACGTGTCCCATATGCGTCCATATCTTTGGTCGAGTGCCGCTAGAGCCGCGGTGTATGGGGTAGTAGAGGTGGCATAGGCCAGCGCTATATTGTGCGCTCGGGGCACCTTGAGGTGCTTCAATAGGATAGCATATTTGTACGGTTCATCAGCTACATCGGACATCATTGTCTCTAAGCACATTCGTAGCTCCGTGTACTGTGCTCTGTTCTCGTGGGTGAAGTCCGGAAACGTCGGTGTGCCAATGTATGATGCCATGGATGGCTGGCACATCGGTGAGCGTTGGAAGAGAGGCCCCTTAGGCGAGTCTCCTCTTATGCCTCTTGGTGGGCTGGTACCTGCTGGGTACCATGGCCCGCGTATCCAGGTGCTGTTCCTCGGGGCTGGTCGTGCGTCAAGCTCACCCGTGAATTGAGTCGGGGGTCTGTAGCGCAGAGCCGCGGGGGTAGAGCCTGGGCTGTACTGGACCTCCTGGTCCTGTGGAGTACTGTGCTGCTGTCGGGCTTGACTCTCCTCCTCTCCCTCTTCTTCTTCCTCTGGCAGGTCCTCTAGATCATGTAGTCGTCTATTTAGCCTCTCCGCGGTGTAGACCGTTTCTTCCTTGTAGCTGGGTCTCGCTTGGACCGGTCGGGGAAGGAGTTCGGAGGGGGGTATAGGCTCTCTCTGGTGGTCGGGCTCAGGGTCGCTTGATCGGGTAGGGGAGGGTGCCCTTGACCCCTGTCTTGACGAGGCCCTGGAACCCCGTGTGGAGGGAGGGGGTGTTGCCCTGGTGATCAGCTGCTCCATTATCTGCGCTTGTAATCGGTCGCGCTCGGCTTCGCGCTTGGTGAGAGCGAGGTCGCGCTCTGCTTCTCTTTGGGCACCGGCAGCGGCGCGCTGGGCTTCGGCGGCGGCGCGCTGGGCTTCGGCCCGGTCCCTTCCCATATTCTCTTCCGTCTGAAGCCGTCTAATCTCTAGACGTATACGATCTTCGTTGCTCCGTTGCTGCGCTTGAAGGCGTTCTCTTTCCATGGAAGAATGTTCGCGCTCACTAAGCGTCTGTGCTTGGAGTCGATCGCGCTCTGTTGAGGCTGCTAGGCTGGCGAGGAATGCCTGTGCCAGCATCTTGTCCGCCTCGCTGGGGGAAGACGCTGGTTGAGGTGATCCGCTCCTGGCAGTACTCGTGGGAGATCTGTTCTCCTGTGGCGAGTCCTGGAGATCCATCTCCGGGATGCTCTCCTCTTCTTGTAGCGGGTTGAGTTCCATCCCTGGAGGGCTGTCTTTATCCTGGAGCTCTCCGGGGACTACTTCTTCGGTCTTGGCGGGGGGTAAAGTCATGTCAGGTCCCTCCTGGTCTCCACCGTGAGCTTGGTCAGTTACGTTAGAACCCACTAGGGCCTCTATTGGCGGGGTAGCCTGGTTGATAGGGTCGGACATAATTTTACTATCTACTTTTTCCGCGTTTACCGTCTGTAGAAAGCTAGGTAGTATATTGGCAACGTAATCCTCTAAGTACTGAGGTGTCTGCCGTCTACGCTGCGGGCGATCTACTTTAGGAGAACCGTTTTGTGGAGTGTTCATCATAGGCCATGTCAATATTAATACCACTATATTAATATTACACTAGTTACCCTCCGGCTCGAAGGACCAATTGTAACTGAGGGGTACAATTCCCTGACTGTATTGATAAGTATGGTATCATTAAACCACTACCGCTTTATGTACTTTAATTACTGGCCATACAGTACATGATATATAAATATGATGAACACTTCCCACAATAAATCGGTTCCACACAAAGTTATAATTAAGTATTTATTGCAGCAAAAGGTACATAATATACTTCTCTATTATACTTTGAATGCACTTGTAAGGCAAAGGAATGTGCGTAGGCAAATCAATAATGAATGTCCATTCTCTGGTTACGCAGGAGGTAATTATACGACCTGAATCTTAGGGAATTATATCTATGGTGCACTGGTGATATATAGCGGGAGATACTGAAGGGTCCCCCCGGTTGTAAGCCAGCAGGGGTAGAGGATATGTCGGTAGTAGAGAGTCTGGTCAACGATGACTAAGGAGACTCCAAGTACAGGAGACGGTGCAATAGTCTCTTGATCCACAGACGAATACAGCTGTTCTCCGTAGACTGTAGCTCCACAGTGAAGAAAGCTAGCCTGCCTCAGGCTCTCTGAGGCGCAGACTCGACGTGGCTCCTCACAGGGTAAATCCCACACACGTGTAGGCGTCGGCGATTCTCCGCTCCATAAATCACAGGACCAAAACAAATATAATCCAGCCGTAAATGGCTATGCAGTCGTCGGGTAGATTAATCCAGTGTACATGTCCACACGGTCCTCGTCTAGGTCTCCTCGGGTGAAAGCGCCATGAAAGCAGCCCAGCCTGGATAAGCACTCTAGCTGGTACGAGGAAGCGTTGGTGATGCTGGCCACTGTAGAACTTTAGCCGCACGATACACTATACACAAATAGACTATTACTGACTTAATAGAAATATGTCGCACTCGACGGTATAGCGCCAAACTCTGACACTTCAGTTATTAATTCGCACGCGGTCTCAATGCTCTATTTGGGGCCAAACAGGCCATACTTCACCGCACGGAGTATCGTGGGTGAGGCTTCAACTTTAGTTCCTAAGTGCTTCTGTATTCACCTGCGCCATATTTATATGCACGGCGAACAATCTAGTGCCAACCTCATTTCTGTCTCGTATTCTTGGGCAAGGCCGGGCATGTACAGACATGTCTTGACGGTGGCTTTGAACCTGACTCTGGAGGCATGGCCCTGGCGCCTGTGGACCGCTGTCCAATAGGAGAATGAAATATTATGGTCTGTACTAGGCTAAAGGGATATTCCGTGTATATGTACAAGGAATATACAAGGGATATCAAAACGATATACAAATACTATGCAATATATATCAATCAATAAATATATATATTCGGTTTAATCTGATCCTTTGTAACACTAGGTGAATGATATAACGTTGCCCACGGAATTATAAACGACCCCCCGCCCATCCGGTCATCATCAGATGATACGTAGTAACTTCTAGAAGTACCTCCAGTTGAAATTTTTTATCTGGCACAGATCGCTACCAAACTGTATTTGATCATCAATATAATGCATTTGGGGCTATAAATCAAGTTCTGGAGAAAGCTTCAGAAAACGATAAAAACATACTTATACTTTAGACCATATTTTAGTATGAATATGTGAATGAAAAAGTATAACGTTGCTACACCCTGAACAATGGATATAGGACATTGAATGGGCCATAATAATGTCAATTTAGCAATAGAATTTAAAATGTTATAGCCCTGCAAAGAAGTATATTACTGTATTTTGGAAGACCATGTGAACATCAGATTAGTATCATGAGTATGGGTTATGTTGTTCTTGGTTGTGTGATGTGTCATCTTTAATTCTGTTTCTTCTCTCTTTTTCCCAGAGACCACTCATCCTCCTGATTGAGCTGATTGCACCTGCTTGATTACACCTGTGGGCAGTTAGTTGGATGAGTGGATATAATCTGGAAGATGACACACACACAGGGGCCTCATTGATAGAAGTCACTGCCACGTTTCAGGGTGGAGTGAGGAGGCTGCCGTCTCGCCTATCTGTTGCCTGAAGCAACACTGTGTGGCTGGGTGCCATTTATCACATGGAGTGTGGATTAAACCCCATAGCTGTGGTGTCCTATGATGGGCATGTGGTTGTATGTTGACTACTAAGTGTTTGTTTGTTTACATGTATGTATTGTTTGTCCTCCCCTACCTTTTCCCCTTTTTGCATTATGGTGGAGGTTTAAATCCCTACCACCATAAATATATAATTTACTATTTGGAAAACGTCTTGTGTTGTGTCTTCTTTTACCTACACCTGGGACCTTGGTTTGAACGCATTTACTGAGAGAGGCTGCTTTTGCTCATGTGCCGCCCTCCAGTTGTTATTATTAGACCTTCGTACATGACATGGGGGCTCGTTAGTTTGCGCAATTGTATGGTTCCTTGTTGGTAAAATAACGGGGTGACTTGTCGATTGAAGCATGTCAGGTAGGATAAGATAGCGTTTTCTGATTGGTAAGTTAGTGTGGTTCCATTGTCCGTGCTACACAGTTTGATTGATGTAAACCATTGTTGTATGTGACACTCTTGAACTAATCTGTTTTTTCTGCCACATAGGTAACAGGGGGATCGCCTACTTGGTTAGCGGGTGGGGGGCACGCGTCGTAATTCCGGTGGAGCGCGCAATGAAATCGGTAAGCGACTGAAGATATGTGTAGCCTCATCCCGGCAGGGGAGTAGTTTAGCTGGGGTATGCTAGAGTGACGTGGGTGATCCTAGTTAGGTGGTTAGGCCAGCATTTGTTGTTTTTATAGATGGTAGATGTGGGCAGTAAATCAGAGTGGTTGAATTGTATACTACGGAATGTAATGATTAGATGTGTTACGCACGGATATTGTGGAGTAGGTGAGGGGTTATTTTCTTGGCACCTGTAATAATAATAATATTCGTTTATTATTAGTGTGTTATTTTGCGTAGGTTATTTGTGGTGTAGTCATATTCTGTAGGGACTATGGCTGGGGCGGCTTTTACTTTGGATTTGTTTGTGGCGGATCCTACGAGGGATCAGATTGATGACTGCACGAAAGCTGAATTGTGTGGGGTCGCCAAGCATTATGGCATTACGGTCCAAAGTTCAAAAAGTAAAGAGGAGGTGAAAGCAATTGTGCTCGCTGGGTTGGTTGATAGGGAGATATTAAGTTCGCCCATAGCCGGGGGAAATGACTCGGAGGACGTCACGCATGACGAGGCGTCTGGTGAGTCCAGTGAGGGAACAGGTGGTGCTATACAGGAACGGAGGGGTAGCGGTGCCAAGGCTGAGGAGATTGACAGTGATAATTCTGTACACTCAGGACGTGCCTCTGTTTCAGAGGAGAGAGCTGCTATGCATGACAGGGAAGAGAGAAAGGAGGAGAGAGACAGATTGGAGAGAGGAGAGAAGAGAGGAGAGAGACAGAGAGGAGAGAAAGGAGGAGAGAGACAGATTGGAGAGAAAAGAGGAGAGAAGAGAGGAGAGAGACAGAGAGGAGAGAAAAGAGGGGAAGGAGAAGGATAGAGAGCTCCAGATTACAATAAGGAGGATGGAACTGGAGAGTGGTGGCTCTTCTTCTCCCTCATCTGAAAGTTACCAGGGCAGTTTTAATATTGGGCAGCATATTTCTATGGTGCCCCTTTTTCGGGAGTCTGAGGTGGAAGCATATTTTTCTGATTTTGAGCAGGTAGCGTGGGCTTTACAGTGGCCGAAGGACCAGTGGGCACTATTATTGCGATATAAGCTCACAGGTAGGGCTAAGGGGGCATGCCAGTTATTATCAAAGGAGGACAGCATGGTATATGAGAAAGTGAAGGGTGCTGTCTTGCGCGTATATGAACTGGTGCCGGAAGCGTATAGGCAACGGTTCAGAGCACTAAGTAAAGCTCCCTCGCAAACACATGTGGCATTTTCCCAGGAACAACGGACAATGTTCACTCGTTGGTGTGAATCATGTAAAGTGGATGGGGTCGAGGCTTTGAGCGAGTTAATCCTCATTGAACAATTAAAAAAAAAATGCCCGAACGCATGATTGTGCTTTTGGAGGAGCGAAAGGTTTCTACCCTCCAGGAAGCTGCGGTTTTGTGTGACGAGTTAGCAATGACCCACAAATATATTTCTGTACGAAATGATGTGTATGTAGGAGGGGCGCGTTTTCTCCGTCGGGGTCGCCGTTTCGGGGAGGTGACGAGCGACCATTCCGACCTCGCTCACCGCCGTCTGAAAAGGTGTGTCATTATTGTAAAAAAGAAGGGCATTTTGTGAAGGACTGTCATGCGCTAAGGGATCGACAGGAGACCAGGGAGTCAGCCCAGGACCCGAAAGGGGTGGGGTTGATTGGTACGGTGTCATGTCCTGACCAGCATAGCTCTTTTGAACCCTTTTTGTTTGATGGTTATGTGTCCCTGTCGGGTAAAGTTGGGGACTACCAGCAGGTGAGAATACTCCGTGATACAGGAGCCGCTCAATCGTTCATCCTGGCTGATGTATTACCATTGGATGTGGACTCCTGTCAGTCGAGTGAATTGGTGAGGGGTATTGACATGGGGTGTGTGCGCGTGCCGTTGCATAAGGTGCATGTACAGTCTGTACTGATCACAGGTTGCTTTCCGGTCGCGGTTCGCCCATGTTTTCCCGTAAAGGGCGTGGATTTCGTCATGGGGAATGATATCGCTGGGGGTAAGGTCGTCCCTGTGTTGGAGGTTGGAGACGCTCCATTTACTAACTCATTGATTGATAATCACCCCAATGTTCCTTCTATTTGTGCTGTCCCTAGGGTACAGGAGCGGAAGCGAGACCAAGGTCTAGCGTTGGGTGACTCTGTCTGTGGTGAGTTTTGCAAATTGGCGGTGGCGCAGCATTTTGAGGCGGGGGATGAGGTGTTTATTGTGCTGCCCACGCCTAGTACTGTGCTCGCTGCCCGGTTCTCAGGACCTTATGTGTATGTATTGTTTGTCCTCCCCTACCTTTTCCCCTTTTTGCATTATGGTGGAGGTTTAAATCCCTACCACCATAAATATATAATTTACTATTTGGAAAACGTCTTGTGTTGTGTCTTCTTTTACCTACACCTGGGACCTTGGTTTGAACGCATTTACTGAGAGAGGCTGCTTTTGCTCATGTGCCGCCCTCCAGTTGTTATTATTAGACCTTCGTACATGACAAGCTGGCTAGGGATGGTAAATTATGAATTTAACCATGGCGATCAAAGTGTTAATAAACACCTCTAGCCAGGACAGCATGATGTAGAATGTCGGCAACTGACTTTCACCACCTGCAGCTCCACTTTTTTTTTAGCGTCCTTTTAATTCTGACAAACTTGTCCCGGATTTTCTTCCACTCTTTCGCCACATCAACCCAGTCCATACTCATCGTTTCCCCAATCTCCTTCCAAGAATTCATGGTCATGTTACTATCCTTATAGTCTTTAGATGCGCTATTATATAAATGCTGGTACTTTCGGACCTCCTCTGCTATCCGTTCTGTGTTTGATTCATTTTAAACTATCTTATAAATGACAATCCACTCTGTAAGCTATCGAGCTACACCTGTCGGTAAGGTTTTTTTTTGTCTCGAGCCAGGAACACTAGAAGTGACAGGCAGCCCCGCCCCCATTCACTACCTACCAATCACTGCTACGCAATATCAACGCAACGTTTGTTCAGATTCGATTTTGGGGAGAGGTACGCAGCATCCTCGCAACACAGTCTACAAGACCCTCTGCAACATGTTGCGTTGAAGTCGCGCTGATGTTGTGTTGCAGTTGCTTTGCAGTTTCTGTAGCATGCAGAGGCCTTTAGGCTGTTGCTTCCCCGTGCAGGGTGTCGTATCCTAGGTACGCAATCTCTTCTATTTCTCTAGCTGCTCACATCAGAGGCAGCAGTTATTTTCTTTTTTCCCTCACCTGTGCTGAGAAGTCTTCATTTATGTATATTTTGGTGTTCTTTAGCTTTTTAGTGTTTTCTAGTATGGCGCATCTGTCCCTGTAGTTAAGAAACTTAACTATGATGGGCCGTTGTCTTCTTCCACTGGTATCAGTCCTGCCGATCCTATGTGCCCTCTCTATTGGCATGATCTTGCCTTCCAACTTCAGTTTGTTTTCGATGAGACTGCGAACCTTCTCCTCTGTGGCCTCCCAGCTCTCTCTCTCTCCGATTCCTCGGTCCCATCTATTACCAGGTTGTTCCGTCTCGACTGGTTCTCTAGATATTCTACTTTTCTGTCCAACATCATGGTGCCTTCGCAGACTGTTTTCATGTCCTTCTCATTATGGCTTGTGTCCACCGAGAGCTTAGCGTTGGTCTCTGCTAGCTTTCTTATGTCCTTTTTCAAATGTTCTACTTCATTCTGTGTAAACTGTAGACTGGTATTTAACTCCATCGTGAGTTCACTAGCCTTGTCAACGCGCCCATTGGTAGATTCCTGTTTTTCAAGCAGTTCCTCATAATGTACCTTCTGTTGTGCTAGCTGTTTTGCCAGCAGCTTAGTGTACTCCTCTCTCTGCTTTTCCATGTTCTGTGCTATTAGCTGTTTCACAATGTCCACTGTGATGAACTCTGGTTCTGTGTCTGGCTCCATTCCCGAAGTCTTATGTTCTCCTCTTCCGTTATTGTTCGGCATAATCCACAAATATTATTCAGTGAAGCAGCAAGCAAGAGGTCTCACCATTGGTGGTGGTGATGGCTGTTCGCAGATAGGTTACTGCTGGCCTGGTGCAGACCGGTGGTGGTGGCTGGTAGCAGGTAGCCTGTGGCTGGCCTGGTGGTGGTGGCTGGTAGCTGGTAGCCTGGGGCTGGCCTGGTGGTGGTGGCTGGTAGCCTGGGGCTGGCCTGGTGGTGGTGGCTGGTAGCTGGTAGCCTGGGGCTGGCCTGGTGGTGGTGGCTGGTAGCTGGTAGCCTGGGGTAACTGGTAGCTGGTAGGCTGGGGCTGGCCTGGTGGTGATGGCTGGTAGCAACTAGGCTACTGCTGGCCTGGTGCAGCCCGGTTGGCCTGAGCTGCTGCATGGCCTGGGACTGGCCTGGTGGTAGCTGGCTGCTCCAGGGCCTGGCCTGGTGGTGACTGGCTGCTGCTGGAGCCTGGGCCTGGCCTGGCGGTAGCTGGCTGCTCCTGGCCTGGCCTGGTGTTAACTGGCTGCTGCTGGAGCCTGGGCCTGGCCTGGTGGTAGCTGGCTGCTCCTGGGCCTGGCCTGGTGGTGACTGGCTGCTGCTGGAGCCTGGGCCTGGCCTGGTGGTAGCTGGCTGCTCCTGGCCTGGCCTGGTGGTGACTGGCTGCTGCTGGAGCCTGGGCCTGGCCTGGTGGTAGCTGGCTGCTCCTGGGCCTGGCCTGGTGTTAACTGGCTGCTCCTAGCAGGCTTGTTTGTTATCCAAGCAGGTAATCCAAGCAGATTTCCAGACTAAATCCACAGAGTATATCAATGAAGGCAATATCAAGCAAGCTTTAGCAAGAAAACTCATAAAAAGCTATAAAAACACATTTAAAAGACATAAAATCTCATAAACACACAGCCTAAACACATGGACCTGCCATCTTGGACAAGGGGTTCTCCAGGATGGCTTTTTCCTCATCCTCCTCTCCGCCACCACCTCTAGTTTATCCAGCTCACCACCCACTACTGACCTAGCTTTCTTCACCAGCTTGTTCAGCTTGCTGGAGTCCCTCGAGTTGATGTTGCCCCCCCAGCACACCACAGCAAAAAAGAGGACGCTGGCTACAACCGACTGGTAGAAAGATAGCAGCAGTCGGTTGCACACGTCTCCTCAGGAAGAACAGCCTACTCTGTCCCTTCCTGTAGAGGGCCAGTGTTGTCCGACCAGTTCAGTTTTTTGTTCAGGTGAACTCCAATGAACTTGTAGGACTCCACCATCTCTACCTCCTCCCCTCCGAGGATTATGGGAGAAGGCGGACCCTTCCTACCTCTCCGATAGTCCACCACCAGCTCCTTTGTCTTGCTAATGTTGAGTTGGAGCTGGTTACTATCTGACCACCCTATGAAGCCCTCCACCAGAGCCCTGTATTCAGCCTCATCGTCGTCCACAATGTAGCTGACGATGGAGAAGTCATTGGAGAACTTCTGCAGGTGGCACGTTCTTGTGTGGTAGCGGAAGTCGGAGGTGTAGAGGGTAAACAAAAAGGGTGACAGCACGGTACACTGGGGAGTGCCGGTGTTGCTCACCAGCACCTCTGATTGGCTGCCCTGAAGTCTCACGTACTGAGGTCTGCTGGTGAGGTAGTCAGTGATCCAGGCCACCATTCCCTGGTCCAGCTGCATCCCAGTGAGCTTCTCCTCTAGCCGCAGTGGCTGGATGGTGTTAAATACACTGGAGAAGTCGAAGAACGTGATCCTCACTGAGCTGCATGGCCTCTCCAGGTGTGTATAGGCCCTGTGGAGCATGTAGGTGATGGTTTTAACATTAATAACATCAGAGGCTGTGACATATATATATATAAATTCAGCTTAAAGCTGCTGGTGCCGCTGGGATTCTGTGTTGAGTGTGTGTGCATGGGCTTGAAAAGTGATACAG
Source organism: Notolepis coatsorum (assembly GCF_963971535.1). Taxonomy (NCBI): domain Eukaryota; kingdom Metazoa; phylum Chordata; class Actinopteri; order Aulopiformes; family Paralepididae; genus Notolepis; species Notolepis coatsorum. Next base: position 135,800,736 of record NC_140171.1, read on the forward strand.
AGCTTGCTCTATTGTTGCTGACCAGGTAAACTCACTTTTGCTTCTTGTATTTTTTCCGAAGTTGCAGCTTTAACCAACTAAGGAGGAGGACAGCCCTAATCTAAATACAGTACGCTGTGTAGTATGTATGCATGCCCTCTAGAATGGCCCCCTAATCTAAATACAGTGCGCTGTGTAGTATGTATGCATGCCCTCTAGAATGGCCCAGATGGAATTACATTGATGGATATTATGAATACATCACATGTTCCTCCTTGCCGAGATTTTTATACAATTTTTATACAAATATTTTTAGTCCATAATTCCATTTTTGCCATGAATGTGAAACAGTTGAATGTGGAGCAGAACGAATCCCACGTCCACATTGTGGATGACCCTCTGTGCTAATGAAGGGCAGCTAGTGAGAAGGAAGTGGTTATGAAGTCATGTCTGGCCAGCAAGTCGCTCGACTGCCAGATGGGTCATGAGAAGGAGACTTCTAATGGAGTGCAAATGACAAGTCTTATCAGCAGTCTGGCAGTTGCAGAGAAAGTACACTGATAAGGAGGAAGCTAGCAGGCTTTGATGCTGTGTTGATGAGACAGGAGATGTAAAAATATCTTTAACACCCGACGGGGTCTGGAATAAGTATCCCATTAATACCATATGTCGAGAAGATGTGAATGATAAGCACAATTTTACTTATTTTTTTCTATTCAATGTCACTCAGACACACAGACACAGACACACACACACACACACACACACACACTGTAACAGTGTCTGGCTGTGTGACGTCAACTTGTCAGCATGAAAATAATAGCACCGGATAGCTTAGAAAGTAGCTTACCAGGCCTTGTCGCTTTTGGGATTTTGTACATAATCAATTTATTATTAACAACATATAAAATGAGGACTATGACCATACGATGCCTGGCCATGCGGCATTCATTCAATGTACACAACTATATCAATAAATAAATGGTGATCACAAACACTAGCCACATCGTTACTAGAGAACTAACCATAACAAGTTGACGCTTGACGCTGCTGTCGGACGTCAGGTGGAAGTCAAATTAAACCTGTAGCTATAAGGTATAAACAATGGAGCGCCACTTAGTGACCAAACATGGCACTGCACAGAAATACAATAGGCACATTTGTGACGGTTACAACACACACACTTCAAAATGTTGTATATTGTACAGTATTGCACTGTATCTACACATGAGATACATAACTTATATATGTATATATAATATAGATATAGAAAATGAATAGGTCAAGTGAGTGAAATAACACTACTATGCATTTTCAGAATTAGAAGCTAAATGAATAATACAAAATAAAAAGTTAAAATGTGTGAAAATTCTTGACTGCATTCAGAATATTATCACCAGTTTGGGATTGATTGTTATAAATGTGCCAATGTCACCAACATACTGTAATACCCCTCAAAACAGTTATATTGGTGAAACGAACAGCTACTGTATGTGGTGGAACAAACTTCCCACCACAGTTAGGCCAGCCGCAACCCAATCAATCTTTCGCTGTCAACTAAAAACACACTTCTTCAATCAATATCTGAAATTAAAATTAAAAAATATATAATAACAATAACCTTCTTACTGTCTTCTACTATCATGCACTCTTCCACTAATTAATCTTCCTTGTCTACATTACTACCTACTATACTAATATGTCTCTACTACTATGCACTCAACACTGCAGCACCCTAGTTTCAACACTGTTTGGTGTTTATTCAGCTGAAAGAGTTGTACCCTTCCTGTTTACTTGTCATACAGGACTTGTAAGTCGCTTTGGATAAAAGTGTTAGCTACTGTAAATGACTAAATGTAAATGTATATATTGGCTACGACATATTTCATATGCTTCACTTTCGATATGTCTGTACAGCAGTGGAGGCTGCTGACCAAATTTTTAGGTGAAGCACAAATGATTATATTATATATTAAATTATATTTTTTAAACATCCCCAACGCTGCAACACCCCCATTTCTCCCAGGTGTCAGGCTCCTCATTCGCTTCCATTCATTTTGGGGACCATGTTTAAATATCATCCTGTAGTACAATTTCAATAAAACAGACCTTTCTGAGTCAATGGTATGCAGTGGTGTTGCGCAATATGTCGGGGCCCCCCCCGCAGGGCAGACCACTCCCCTAAATCAAACCAAGCAGACCATGGCTCGGCGGCCCGATCAAACCAAGCAGACCATGGCTCGGCGGCCCGATCAAACCAAGCAGACCATGGCTCGGCGGCCCGATCAAACCAAGCAGACCATGGCTTGGCGGCCCGATCAAACCAAGCAGACCATGTACAGTATACAGTGGCTAATATACTATCAATACTACTATTGAATATACATACACTATTCATTTCATTTACACTATACATTTCATCAAACCAGCATGTCATGTCTCCCTTAACTGTCGGTGAAAAGAGGGAGAACTACAATGACCAGAATGCCTGGCAATGTTTACTTCCTCCTCCACAGAGGCACTAGTCACTAGATCAGTGCAACGTACGCTAGCCTAGCCACAAGCTAGCGGCAAACATTCATTCATTTAGGCAGCACCACTAACACAGTGCACATGCAAATATTATCTGCAGGCTGCATTAGCAGCCAGCAGCCAACGTGATACATTACATTGTGTTTATATGTGACATAGCCAAGTTAACAACGTTTCATTCCCTTATTCAAGTCTCTAAACAATTCGACTAGCTAATGTTAGCCATTAGCAAAGAACGCTAGCCTAGCCACAAGCTAGCGGCAACATTCATTCATTTACACTAACACAGTGCACATGCAAATATTATCTGCAGGCTGCATTAGCAGCCAGCAGCCAACATGATACATTACATTGTGTTTATATGTGACATAGCCAAGTTAACAACGTTGCAATCCCTTAATTAAGTCTCTAAACAATTCGGCTAGCTAACGTTAGCCATTAGCAAAGAACGCTAGCCTAGCCACAAGCTAGCGGCAACATTCATTAATTTACACTAACACAGTGCACATGCAAATATTATCTGCAGGCTGCATTAGCAGCCAGCAACCAACGTGATACATTACATTGTGTTTATGTGTGACATAGCCAAGTTAACAACGTTGCAATCCCTTAATCAAGTCTACTACAAGTATGTATTGTTCTCTAAACAGTTAGCTAACGTTAGCATCCAGGCTAATCAGGCTTTCGTTTTACAAACACTACAACTTACTTTTTTCTGATCCAGGTGCATAAGTCCACTTCTTCATGTTGCTCAGTTGCTGGTTTATACTTCGGTCCTAATGTTGGCGCAAAGTTTAATTTAGCCTACTGTGTGTTATTACAGCTGTACTGTAAACTACTAGCTACAAGTTAGCTTGCCTTCACTGTCCAAGATGGCACGTTCACGTCAACTACAACTACACTAGTCTTCAACTGAGATAAAAAAATATATATCATCCGGTGCACAACAATAAGTGAACAAGTGAATAAAGATCTTAAAATATGAATGATTATATTAGGCAAATTAATGTTCTTCTTCAGGCAAAATGCACACATGAGATGATGGAACACAACTTTGACTAGAACACTGACGCCAGCCCAGCTGCAGTTCTGCATGTATTTGACCAGGCAGACTCTGATTGGATTTGCAAGGCTGCCAATCATTCAACCTCCGTGTATTGGATGTCAAGGGCTGTCAATCATTAAATCCTCCATTCAATGGCAAGAGTTTAAATGCACAGTCCGTGCTTAGATGAAGTTAATAGCCTATTTTGATTGGCTGTTATTTATTATTTATTTAACAATGATATGACAAAGATATTCTGCACGAATAATTACTGCAGGCAATACTGCAGTGCAGGCCTGCTCAGAGCTGTCAATTCTGTCCATTTTTAAAGAAAAAAAAATTCACTTGCATTTTTTTTACAGGGGAAAACATTTATAATAATAAAAAATAAAAATATATATATATATATATATATATATATATATATATTAGTGCTGTCAAACGATTAAAATATTTAACTCGATTAATCGCATGATTGTCCATAGTTAACTAGCGATTAATCGCAAATTAATCACGTTTTTTTTTTTTTTTTTTTTACCTTAAACAGATCTTTTTCAAGTTCCAAGTTTTAATACTCTTATCAACATGCGAGTCAACAAATGCTTGCTTTGTGCAGCCATTTAACACAAAAGGATGACCCTCATGCATTGCAAATTTGCATCAAATTCAAAACAGTGATGCACAAAATAACTTAAAAGAAAATAATAATTTAAAACAATGAATAAAGTGTGCATGAAATAATAGGGGAAAGAAAACGTTAGGAACTTGTTACATTCACACACACAAGGGCTGATTAATCACACACCCCCCTCTCTCCCTCACACACACACTCTCCCAGATCTTTTTCTCTTTTGCCCCTTCCTCATCTCTCTCACCCCCCTCTCTCTCTATATATCTCACACACACACACACACACACACACACACACACACACACACACACACACTTCAGAAAAAAACATAGTATCAATGAGAGCATCAATAATATATAAGCAAAGGAAACAATATAAGCACCTGAGTGAAGTCTAGTAAAAAAATTTTTTTTTTTTGTTTTTTTTTAGTTAATCTTGAGTTAAAAAAATTAGTGGCATTAATAGAATCGGGAGTTAACGCGATATTAACGCGATATATTTGACAGCCTTAATATATATATATATATATATATATATATATATATATATATATTAGGGCTGTCAGTTTATCGCGTTAATTAGATTAATTAATTACACAGCAAATTATCGCGTTATGAAAATTAACTCAAAATTAATTACAATTTTTTTTTTTTTTTTTTTTTATAACCCTTTTTTTTTATCTCATTCATTCCATAAGAACGTAGAATACACATTACAGACTTTTTTTATATGGTCCATTTGCATGTTCTTGGTATCTGATTCTAGGGACATCTATGGATCTCAGGGAATGTATTCCCAGTGTCAGAAATACTGTGTCTGTTACTAGGCTTGAGTAAATTGTAATGAACCAAATGAGAATATCAATAATTTTTTTTTATCTTTGACTGTGAATAACACTATGCTCAAATTGACCAGACCTGAAAAATCTAAGCAAATTAATAGATGGAAGATGATTAAACAGAAGGTTTTGTAGATACAGTACTCAATTCTGCCATCCGGACACATGCAATTTGAAATATGATTATAGAATATAGAATATCAGGCATAAAATGGTTATGCGATTAAAATGCGATTAATTAGATTAATTAATTACAAATCCTGTAATTAATTAGATTAATTTTTTTAATCGCCTGACAGCACTAATATATATATATATATATATATATATATATATATATATTAGAGCTGGGCCGTTAACGGCGTTAACGTGCTGCGTTAACGCTATACTAGTATCGCGCGATAATATAATTAACGCATTAATCTAAAAAAAAAATATGTTTTTTTTACATTTTTTTTTTTACCTTTATTTACCCAGGGTAGGTTTGCTGAGCACAGATGCTTATTTTCAGGAACGCCCTGCTTCACATTCACACAGTTCCATTCACACCTGGGAGCTGCCTAGTACAACCACAGTTGACACCATTGGCCACTGAGCAACTCCACTGGAGCAGTTGATTCAAGCCATGTCACATAGTTCAAGTTTGAAATTATTCTTTCTGTTTTGCTCCTGAGAGTGCTAGATACTGTACTGTACTGGTAATATTATTTATTTGTGTTAACTTCTGAATAAAACAACTTATTAAACACAAGTACATCTTATTGAACATTATTTTGATATTTCATTACCAATTATCATAGCAAAACAGCTTTTTCAAACAGTCTGTAATGCATTTTGGAAACGGGAGATGGGCTCATGGTGTAATGGGCCACCTGGCCTGAGAAACATAAGGAGGAAAGAAAAAGTAAGGACTTACCTCTGGTCATTATTTGGGTAGAACTTGAATGCCTTCGGCAGTTTTTTTTTTTTTTTTTTTTAGCCATTTTAATCTAGATTAATCTAGATTAAATCCAGGATTGCAGATAGATTAATCTAGATTAAAAAAATGTATCTATGCCCACCTCTATCCTATACAGAAAAGACTTCACTTCCTCTTCCACCCAGAGAGCACTGAGGCTTGTATTTACCTTCCCCCAGGAAACAGTGGCCAGTCGGGGGCAACACAGTGAGCCTAGTTGTCGATGGAGGATTTCTTTAGATTCTGCACTAGAAGAAAATTGTCATGGATCAGCGTTTTTAACCATTTGAATGGGGAACACCACCCAAAGGAAGAATTCAATTATGTTATTTCCATCGCTCAGTAAAGTTCAATGAATATGTGAACATGAGCGATGATGTCATCAGGGATAAAGCTTGGAGCTGCTCCATAGACAATGTGTTGGACTGATTGTGTGGACCCCACAGAATGTTTGTTTGAGTTTGTATACCCAAATGAGCTTTATTATTGTATTCTCAGTTCTGAAACAGAAAATGTACTCAGAATATTCCCCTGGGTGTTCTCAGTCTAAAGACATAATACTTGATGACATCACAAATTTTAGTTTTAGCACACTCGTTTTTGGATTAGGGAGAGAGCTGTTTGTTTTCACTAGTATTTCTGGACTGTCTTAAACCACAGGAATAACATGTTTGAATTCTTAAATTTAACTCATTCAGCGCCAGCGCTTAATCCACAAGATGGCGCTAGTGCGCCACCGCTCTAAGTCAATGGGGGGACTGCGAGATTTGCGAGTCCTTAAAATATATCTTAAAGTATAGCTATGGGTCTAATACACCCGTCGATTATCAGTTAGTTGCATCCAGTCAACATGTACAAAATGGATTGTTTTTTCATCGGTACATTTCCGTTTTATAGCCTTTTGAATATGAGTATAACTTTGGATGCCAGAGAAAGACGGATAATAGCGTTTTAGTGGAATACACTAAACACGTTGTAATTTTTCGCCTGATTATCGTATCTTAATGAAATCAACGCTAGATTATCATTATTATCCTTCCTCGTGCATACATGAAAAGAGCATTGGACCGCGGGGCTCCGCCGCAGCCTCCTCAAACTCAACTGCACAAACACACACACAGCCGCGATCGCGGTAGAAAGATATATCAGATCAACAATCAAATGTATATATAGTGTTCTTACCTTGTATCTGATGTAATGCAAAAGAAATAATCCAATTATCTCATCGCCATTTGAAGTACTGGGCGCGGAGGTCCGTGCCACGTTCAACAGCATTGCATATTGAGGGGGGGGGGGGGACCCTCGCAGATGCATCGGTGTATCTGCCTACCTCGACTAAACCACGCCTGCACGGCTTGGATTGTCCCATAAAATAAACTAGACCATTCCCAATGGGGTGCAATACCAACTGGTGTCACAATCTGCCCTTTAGACTCAGGAACTCTCTGAACTCTCTGAACATAGACAATCCTCTGCTGCCCTCCGGCAGCCTGTCCGTGGTACTACAGCCAATTCAGATAATGGTTGAAGAAGTGCGTCTTTAGTCGACGGCGAAAGATTGGACGTGTTTCGGCTGTCCTAACTGGGGTGGGTAGTTCATTCCACCATTGTGGGGCAAGGACTGAGAATAGGCGACTTCTCTTTGATGACCCTCCCGGAGCTTGGATAGGAGTAGGTCTGAGGCGGCCAGAAGATGCAGAGCGTAGGGGTCTTGAGGGTGTGTAGTTAGAGACCATTGACCGGAGGTAGGCGGGAGGGGTTCCCTTTGCCGCACGGTATGCTAGGTTGAGGGCCTTGAAGCGGATTCGTGCAGCAATGGGGAGCCAGTGCAGGTCCCTAAGAAGTGGGGTGACATGGGCCGACTTCGGTAGGTTTGAGATCAGGCGGGCCGATGCGTTCTGAATGAGTTGAAGAGGCTTAGTGGCAGTGGCCGGGAGGCCAGCGAGCAGTGCGTTGCAGTAGTCGAGGCGGGAGATGACTGTTGATTGAACGAGGAGTTGGGTGGCTTCTTTTGTCAGGAAGGGGCGGATCCTTCTGACGTTGCTCAGGAGGAATCGGCAGGCTCTGGTTGTCGCTGCGATGTGAGCAGAGAAGTTCAACTGCTCGCCGAGGACAACACCAAGGTTCTTGGCGGTCGCGGTCACAGCTGCATTCTCGACTGTGATGGAAAGGTCGGTCAGGGGGGAGGATTTGGCCGGCAGGTGGAGCAATTCTGTTTTGCTTAGGTTCAGTTTGAGGTGGTTGGTCGTCATCCAGGCGGAGATGTCGGACAGACAGGCCGAGATCCGCTCAGAGACGTGGATTTCTGAGGGAGGGAAGGAGAGGAAGAGTGGAGTATCGTCGGCATAACAATGGTAGGAGAAGCCATGAGACGTGATAATGTTACCCAGTGATTTAGTGTAGAGGGAGAAGAGAAGGGGTCCTAAAACCGAGCCCTGGGGGACCCCCGTCCGCAGGGGACAGGTGGCCGACAGGGTCCCTCTCCATGACACTTGGTAGGAGCGGTCATTGAGGTATGATGACAGCCATGTCAGCGCAGAGCCAGCCACTCCCATTCCTGCGAGGGCCGCGAGGAGGATCTGGTGGTTGTTCGTCTAGTCCTGTATTCCCAGTGTTGTATTATTATTCATGTGTCCTACTACCAGTTGTTAATAATTAGTGTCCATATATATATGTGCCGCCCCCGTTAACAGTTTTGCGCCATTGTTCCGTCTACCCCTGTATCCTGCCGTGCTGTTCTGTTCACCCTGTGTACTGCCTACCCTGTCTTCGTGAAGCCCTCTGTATTATCCTTCGTGATGCTTTCGTGTTCCATGCCATTCCTGCAGTTTGCGGTATTCCCCCCTGTACGTTCTGTTTGTGAGTTTATTCTAGTGTTCTTGTTTTTCGAGTCTCAGTCCATTTCTAGCCTGTTTAGTTTCCCCTCTGAACCAGCCCGGCTGTGCCTTTTATGTTCCGTGCTTCGCTCCTGTTTCATTGTTTACTGCTGCTCAGTAAAGCCTGTTTATCTGCAACTTCGACTCGTGCTTGTCTCTCTCACCCATCATTGTCCTGCACTTGAATCCTACACCTCTCCTAAAACACCCCATTACAACAGAATGGCGCAACCTTCCCAGGATTCAGCGGCGACGGGAGAGACCGAGCAAGCGACACGCTGCTCACCATGGAGCATTTCTTCGAGGGGGATTATCGCTCTTCTTCCTGTGGGGAGATGATGCAGCTGCACGCGCTGCTCACCTGTGCAAGTGAGACGTGCAGCGCGGAGCAGGCGCCACTGCTGGCGGAACATGACCGGCAGCTGGGACTGATTATTCGGGCGCTCTGGTGCTCTGCCCCCAGCGAAGCCACGGCTACCAGCACGCCCTCCCCCGCAAGTAAGGCCTCTACTGCCACTGCAGCAGTTAGCATAGGCTCCGCAGCCTTCACTGCCCAGGCAGCTAGCACAGGCCCAATAGCTAACAAAGCCTCTGATGCTGGGACCGCCCCGTCGGCCGGCAAGGCCCCTGTGGTTAGCTTAGTCCCTGTAGCCAATGTAGCTTTGGCAGCTACCCCCTTAGCTCTCTCAGCTAACACAGCCCAGGCTACTAGCACAGCCGCTAGCCTAGCTCCCGTAGCTAGTGCAGCTAGCTGAACCTCTGTCCCCACAGCTAAGTCTATGGTTTCTTCTGTTAGGAGACTCAGTGTAGGCTCGTTCTTTACCCCTAGCTTAGTCCCTCCTGCTACCGCTAGCGAGGCTTCTGCAGCTGGCAGAACCTTTGGTGATAGAGCAGCCTCTGCAGTAGCTACCTACCTAGCTGCCCTCACGTGCACAGGCCCTATAGCTAACGTAGCCTCAGATGCTGGGACCGCCCCTTCGGCCGGCATGGCCTCATGGTTAGCACTGCCCCTGCCGCTAGTGTAGCCTCGGTAGCTACCGCCTCAGTCCCGTCCACTAGAGCACCTGCTGCTAGTCCCTCAGTCCAGTCCGCTAGAGCCCTGTCTGCTAGCGTAGCATGCACAGCTAGCAAGTCTCAGAAGGCTAGCAAACCTAAGAAGACTAGCATGGTCTCAGCTGCTAGAGTAGCCCTGTCAGCTTGTTCAGCCCAGGCTACTCGCACAGCACCCACTGCTAGCTTACTCCAGATTGCTAATGTAGCCTCTGACAGCTAGCACCTCTGTCTCGTCCGCTAGAGCCCCTTCTGCTAGCCTTTTGCTCACGTCCGCTAGAGCCCCTGCTGCTAGCACCTCAGTCTCGTCCGCTAGAGCCCCTGCTGCTAGCCTCTTAGTCCTGTCTGCTAGAGTTCCTACTGCTAGCGCCTTAGCCCCGCCGGCTAGTGTAGCACCTACAGCTAGCACCCAAACCCTCTCGGCTAGTGCACCCTCTGCAGCTTGTACTGGCCCTGCAGCTAGCACTACCCAGGTAGCTAACCCAGTCTCTACTGCCAGTTTAGCCCCTGCTAGAGTAGCTCTGGCTGCCCCTGTTTCTCCTCCGGCTCCCGGGGAGACCCCGACGTCTAGTCCGGGTCGTGCTCCTGCTCCTGTCCCCGGGGAGTCGCCTGCCTCCGGCTTCTCGCCTGGTCCCGTCTCAACGTCCGGCCCGGCCCCTCCTCGCCGTCTGGTCTCGTCTCTACGTCCGGTCCGGCCTCCACGCACGGCCCTTCCTCGCCGTCTGGTCCGGCTCCCACGTCGGGTCTCGTCTCTACGTCAGGACCGGCCTCTACGCCCGGGCCTTAATCGTCGTCTGGTCCCGGCTTGTCGTCTGGTCCGGGCTCCTCGTCTGGTCCGGTTGCAACGCCTGGCTCCGGTTCCTCGTCTGGCCCAGCCCTACGCCGTGGCCTGCGCCATGGTCTATGCCGTGGTTTGCGCCGAGGTCTACGCCAGGAGAAACCCCCGTCCGGGGCCCTGCACCCAGTCCCGAGGTCTGCACCTGAAGTGGCCCCCTTCCGGGGTCCTGCTCTGGGGTTGTCGCCCTCGTCCCTTTGTTCCGGGCCCCCTCACCGGGCCTCTGTCCCCATGTTCAGCCCCCTTCATCGGGCCTCTGTCCTCACTTCCAGCCCCCCTCATCGGCCCTCCGTCCACATTTCTAGCCCCCCTCTCCGGGCCTCTGTCCCTGTTTCTGGCCCTCCTCTCCGGGTCTCTGTCCACGCTTCAAGCCCCCCTCACCGAACCTCTGTCCCCGTCTCCAGCCCCCCTCTCCGGGCCTCTGTCCCCGTTTCCAGCCCTCCTCTCCGGGCCTCTGTCCACGTTTCGAGCCCCCCTCACCGAGCCTCTGTCCCCGTCTCCAGCCCCCCTCTCCGGGCCCCTGTCCCCATCTCCAGCCCTCCTCTCCGGGCCTCTGTCCCCCTGATCCTGTGCCCTGTTCGCCCTTCTCCGGGCTCCCCTCTGGTCCTGTTCCCTGGCCCCCCTGCTACTATGCCCCTCCTGGGTTATTTTCTCCGCCCCCCCCCCCCCCCCCCCCCGGCTCCAGTTGTCCGTGTCCTCGTCCCCAGTTTTTTCCGGGGTCTCGGCCCTCCACCCTGCCTGTTCCCGGTCTCGTGTAGTCTTTTACCAAATAACTTGCATTTTTCCGCGATCTGATTGGCCACTGACGTTTCTGGTCATGTGACATCTGCGCCAATCGCGTGACGCCTATTTACGCCTCTAACAGCCTGCAAACTACCCAATGCCTAGTTCTATCACTGGTTAAGCTTAGGCGACTCTTTCGAAGTTGGTTAAGGTTAGAGTTTGGAATCAGGGCTGGTGTTCTATCGCCCTGCTCTAAGACAAACTCTAACCTTAACCAACTTCGAAAGAGTGCCTAAGCTTAAGCAGTGATAGAAACAGGCGTCACACGATTGGCGCAGATGTCACATGACCAGAAACGTCAGTGGCCAATCAGATCGCGGAAAAATGCAAGTTTGTTGGTAAAAAAATATACGCTTCCCGGTCGATCTAGTGGGTTGTCTGGGAGCCGCCCTTCGGGGGGGGGTCCTGTCACAATCTGCCCTTTGGACTCAGGAACTCTCTGAACATAGACAATCCTCTGCTGCCCTCCAGCGGCCTGTCCACGGTACTACAGGCAACCACCTAGTGGTTACCTATTGTCTCACCCTGTGTACTGCCTACCCTGTCTTCGTGAAGCCCTCTGTATTATCCTTCGTGATGCCTTCGTGTTCCATACCATTCCTGCAGTTCGCGATATTCCCCCCTGTACTTTCTGTTCGTGAGTTTATTCTAGTCCTGTTTCATTGTTTACTGCTGCTCAGTAAAAGCCTGTTTATCTGCAACTTCGACTCATGCTCGTCTCTCTCTCACCCATCATTGTCCTGCGCTTGAATCCTACACCTCTTCTAAAACACCCTATTACAACAACTGGAAGGCGTAGGCGGCAGTATTTGCCCTTTTGCGAGCTCAGACCCATTCCCAACGATAACATCAGGCTGGATGGATGAAAATTAATAGATATCGCTAATAAAAGAAATAACGATTAAAACCCGACTATACTCTGGTCTGGCGCTCAAGCGATGGCGAGTTAACCCGACTATCATCATGACTGGCGCTGAATGAGTTAATAATTTGCTATTAAGAATTTGCAGTTGCTATGTTAAGAGTATTTGGTGGTCAAGCTGGCATAGCAACATAGTACAGTGTATAGTAACTTAGTATACTGTGAATTTATCCAGACCTCTCTAGGCAGAGCCTGAGGTATGGCCAGCAATATCAATCCCTCCCCCTATCCCAATCATATCCATGCCACGCATTAGACCAAAACCAAAAATGTAAACAATGTGCAATACCAAGCGAGGCTCTTTTTAAGCATTACATCACGAGCAGGAGTGGTTTGTGAACAATAAACCATGCCTAGGGGTGGTCGTTAGGCCCGAGGCGCAGCCGAGGGTTGTTAGACCCCCCTAGGCATGGTTTATTGTTCACAAATCACGACTGCAAGTGGTGTAATGCTTTTATACAACTGCCATATTCATCCAACCTTATTGCTATACAATAAACACACATTAATCGAAGATTTATTGAAAAAACCATCCGCCAGAAAAAGTAGTTCCCACAACTACAAAAAAGACAAGTTGCCTCCATGTGGAAGCAGCTTGAAGTGCATCCAACCAACTAACACATCCAACTGTGTATTATTGGAATGATTGAGAGAAGTTGCCTCCATGTGGAAGCAGCTTGAAGTGCATCCAACCAACTAACATATCCAACTGTGTGTTATTGGCAAACTAACACATCCAACTGCCTTTCAACTAAGGCATCCAACCAACTAACACATCCAACTGGCTTTCAACTAAGACATCCAACCAACTAACACATCCAACTTTTCTTTAGTTTTTAATTATGAAGTTAGTGGTTATTGGAATGATTGATTGATTGAAAATTGTATTACCAGATGCAGAATGGGTACAATACAGTACGTCCTTACGCACAATTGTTAAGGGGATGCAGACCTACTTTCTATAGAACTTCATTCTTAGATGCTTCTATAGAAAGTAGGTAAAACAAATTAAAAAGTTTTCTTTGCCCTATAACAGGGGTGGCCAACCCGCGGCTTGCGAGCCGCATGCGGCTCTTTGCCTGTCAATGTGCGGCTCTTCCATCCAAAAAAAAAAGAACGTAGAATAAACATTTAATTTCTTTTTTAAATGGTCCATTTGCATGTTCTTGGTATCTGAATCTAGGGAATTTCTCCACCATTTTTCATCATATTGCAACACCGTTTTTTGCAAGACGTTCACAGAAAGGTAGAGAAACTAACTGCGTTCTGTTTTATGGCAATAACGTTCAGGTTTGTGGGAGATAATCCCAAAAAATAAGAGAAATAAAAAAGTTAATCCAGAAGTCAGATGATTGACAGGGGCTGGTGTGAGCTGGGTAGGGTCGTTTTTCAAAATTTGAAAGCCCTGAGTCTCTTCCTTCAAAAGACTACACTCACTTTTGGATGTGCCACTTCCTCCTGTCAATATGCGCCGGTTTCCGACTCAATGCCCTGAGATTTCTATAATCTTATATTTCACTAATAACAGTTAAAATAATTGGTAAACAAACGTAAATCTAGAGGAAGGAAGGACGTGGTACTTACCTCACCATTTGAAAAAAACCTAGGTGTTCCATAGACTCACAGGAATTGTGTAAAAGTGCCCAAATAGTGAAAGAAATAGTAAAATAGTTCCCCTTTAACATTTTTTAAATAAACATTCTTTTTTTAAATGGCTAAAAGTGATTTTGTAATTTTGCAACCGTGGGTCTCACAGGGTACTTTTAACCCTGTGAGGCCCAAATAAAAAAGACATAAGCAACTTCAGAGGCCAGAGGGTGAGACCTATAAACACATGAAGGGTGCCGTGACTGAAAAAAAAGTTGAGAAACGCTGGTATATGTGTCACCTCACAGCGCTTTATGCCAGATCTCTACATTTTCATTTTTCAGATTATTCCAGATTGCTAAAGTACAGAATCTAAGCTTTCAAATGATGTGTCATATGTTGACATCTGAGAATGTTTTGAACACGATGTGCCCAATTATAACTTCTAAAACTGGCTGTGTTCTAGATTGCCTAAGAGGTGAAAAGGTGTCTCAAAGGAAGGCAACTTTTCACACTTCAGACAGTTTCAACTGGGCGTCAACAAACCCCCTCCAGCAACGCCCCTGACCTGAATAGCATTAACATAATTAAGTGCTGCCATGGCAGTTATCTCTCCTCAGGACCCGATCTTCATTCTCTTGTTTGTATTGAGCTATAGACATTATTAGCATAGTAGGTAGTAGTAGTAAGATGGATACTAGTAAAAGATGGTATGAAGGTTAGTAGTTTCAGATATTAATTGAAGTTAATTTGGCTCGTCTTCTGCCAGCTTGTACAGACAGGAGCTTAAGCACAAACCAAAGTGCTTTAATAAAATTAAATAGAATAGAATATTTCTAGAGTCTTTATTGTCATTATACAGACAGCGTTATATAGCTCAACAGTGCACAATTAATAAACAATAATTATTATTAGGAAGATACAATAAAATAGTCCATTTCTATGTACCCCCCCCCCCCCCCCCATGCTGCTTTGACACCAGAATTTCCCCAAGGGGATTAATAAAGGATCATCTTATCTTAGTAGGTAACATCACAATAAAAAATAAACAATTTTAGGAAGATAAAATAAAAGTCAATGTCTACAGTGTATGGATGCAGGGTCCATCTGTGTGTGTGTGTGTGTGTGTGTGATCTCAGCACTTATCTGTATCTTTGTGTGTGTTGGGTCTTCTAACATCGTACAGTCTTGTTCTGAGGTGCTGTAGACGTTGGTCTTGAGGGTATCTAACATCGTACAGTCTTGTTCTGAGGTGCTGTAGACGTTGGTCGCGGGCATGTGATGTCTTTTCCCGCATCAGAACAGTATTGTCTTATCTCCTTAAAAAGATAATTCTGCCTGTCATTGTCCAGACCGGGTGGGGGTATCACTGGAAAATTGGAGATGGTCGGGTAGCGTTTTGGGTCTTTCAGCAGTTGAAACTCGAATGGTTCAGCATCATCACGGTGTAATTTCGCCGTCACCATGCCAGGTCTGCTGGCATCGAAGCTGTAATAGAATAAAGAACACATTTAAAATATTGTCTATTTCGTAAAGAAAACACTGGTCCCAGCCTCCAGGACACTGTGAGTCAAGCATCCATGTCAACACATTTCGTACATTGATTACCAGAAACAAAATAAACCTTCTTCATCATAGCTAATAGGGCTAAGTAAATTAGCCTATTGCAATATTTGCAAACCAAAATTCTCTAAGATAAGAACAGAAAAAACAGGAGGAAAACATTTCCTCATTCGTAAAAAAAAAAAAAAAAAAAAAAAAAAAAAAAAAAAAAAAAAATAATAATAATAATAATAATAATAATAATAATAATAATAATAATAATAATAATAATAATAATAATAATAATAATAATAATAATAATAATAATAATAATAATAATAATAATAATAATAATAATAATAATAATAATAATACACTGAAGAAGGAACACCTGTTCCGAAACATGTCTGTATTCGGCTGCGAAAACCTGAGTGTGCTGGTCCGGCTTCCTGCTTTCTTCTACTTATTTTATTATGATAAAATATATATACAATATACAATAAAATATAGACAATTACCTGAAGTGCTGGTATTTCTTTATCTGTGGGAACCTTTTGAAGAAGCCACCCAAATGTGTCTGCCAGTCGTAGCTTCGGACAAACACTGTCCCATCTTCGCTTCCCACAAGTTGGGGGATATTGACTCCTTTCACCTGATTGATTGATTGAAAATGTTATTAACAGATTGCAGAATGGGTACAATACAATCATTCAGAAGTCTGTAATCTGTCTGTAATCAAGCAAAATAAGTGGTATCCCTTCCCCCTCTTTCTTCTTCTAATTATTATTAGGAAGATACAATAAAATAGTCCATTTCTATGGTCCATCTATCTGGACAGTATAGGGGACTAATAGAATAAACAATTTTAGGAAGATAAAATAAAAGTCAATGTCTACAGAGTGTATGGATGCAGGGTCCATCTGTGTGTGTGTGTGTGTGTGTGTGTGTGTGTGTGTGTGTGTGTGTGTGTGTGTGTGTGTGTGTGATTTACAGTGCTGTCAACAGTGCACAATTAATAAACAATAATTATTATTAGGAAGATACAATAAAATAGTCCATTTCTATGGTCCATCTATCTGGACAGTATAGGGGACTAATAGAATAAACAATTTTAGGAAGATAAAATAAAAGTCAATGTCTACAGAGTGTATGGATGCAGGGTCCATCTGTGTGTGTGTGTGTGTGTGTGTGTGTGTGTGTGTGTGTGTGTGTGTGTGTGTGTGTGTGTGTGTGTGTGTGTGTGTGTGTGTGTGTGATTTACAGTGCTGTCAACAGTGCACAATTAATAAACAATAATTATTATTAGGAAGATACAATAAAATAGTCCATTTCTATGGTCCATCTATCTGGACAGTATAGGGGACTAATAGAATAAACAATTTTAGGAAGATAAAATAAAAGTCAATGTCTACAGAGTGTATGGATGCAGGGTCCATCTGTGTGTGTGTGTGTGTGTGTGATTTACAAATACAGTACGGTTTGTGATACAAAAAGAGTTAAAAAAGAGTATTTGATGCAGAAACTGTACATTGTGGGGGGGGGGAACTGTACATTGGTTTATCGACTAAACCTTACTAGGTTACCTCAGAGCTTTTCCTCACGATGTGGTGTGGCTCTTTGTGGTACCACAGTAATTTTTGTGGCTCTTAGTCTCTGACTGGTTGGCCACCCCTGCCCTATAAGAAAAAAAAAGTTTTCTTCGCCCTATTTTTTTATTTATTTTTTTTAGCCTAAACTTAACCAGTTGGAAACCAGGCGTACAGTAATAAAATTAGCAATCAACCAATCAATCAATTCAATAGACCATGCTCACTTAAAACAGCGCTGCTTCTCTCTCAGTCTGACTCCCCCGCTGTTGCAGACAGGAGTGTGTGTGTGTGTGTGTGTGTGTGTGTGTGTGTGTGTGTGTGTGTGTGTGTGCAGGGGCGGACCTTCCTACAGGCGATATAGGCGGTCGCCTAGAGCGCCACCCAGAGGGGGGCGCCAAATTATTATTTTTTTTTTTCTGTGCAGTTTTGGCGCCCCCCTCTATATCTGCAACCATTATTTTTACATTAAAAAAATTCTAACATAAGGGAAAATGAGCCAAAAATCTAAAACGGTCGGTCGGTCTGAGCCTCAGCTTTAGGTGTTCACAGTCAGAACATGCTAGAGCGCTGTGCATTGATGGGTATCGGTCAAGTGGTTATAGAATTGAACGTTGAGGAAAGAAAGACTAACGTTAGAGAACTATGAAGAAAAAGCAAAGCAAAAAAAAAAAAAAAAAAAAAAAACATTTTTGCGGGGGGGGGGGGGGGGGGCGCAGTGGTGAATCTCGCCTAGGGCGCCAAATGGGCTAGGTCCGCCCCTGTGTGTGTGTGTGTGTGTGTGTGTGTGTGTGTGTGTGTGTGTGCGTGTGTGTGTGTGTGTGTGTGTGTTTGTGGGTACGCCAGCGTCGGACAGTGTGAGAGTGAACGCTGCAGTCAGTGGGAACGAAGTAGAAATTTAAAATAAAATTGCAAATAATCAATCAATCAATCCGCGATTTTTCTTTTGTTCTAAAATGACTCATGACCCATCAATTACATCATCCAACATTGTTTAAAGGACTAAGACATTCGCCTTGACAGAATCGCTTCATATTTAGTCGTTATGATGCTATCAACATATCCATTTTTAAAGATTATTGTCCGCCATCTTGTTTTCTCCCGGAGTGAGCCGGCGGAGTGATAAGTGATTCGGTTGTGGGCGGGTCCTGGGCCCAGGACCGTGGATTGTTCCCAATAAATACGTATAAATGGACTGTTTCAGCCAATCAGAATCGAGAAATTTGCATGCCGTTGTATAATAGCCTATAGTTCATTTGGCATTACAGATACATTGAGATGGTTTAATCTTAAAAGATATCACCCTTTCACTCAAAATATATTAAAACACAGAAATAGCATATATTTGGAATCAGCACGTTTGTCATCTTTGCTAAACAGTTTGCGTGTGACATTTTAGTTTTGAAAAGCATAGAATATTTACTTTTGGGGTATATCTTGGGGAACACAAGCTAACTAAACCCTCTGCAGAGCACATGCTGTCCAGGTCTCTTCCTCTGTGGTGGTGGACTTTATGACTGTGACGTGGGCACCGGTGGCACAGCCTTAGTGGGGAGTGCATAGCTTCTAATTTAGTCCATCTAGATCAAAGTGAGTGACATACATCAGTAGGAAATGCAGTGGTGTGGAGATGTTGAAAGTATGCTGGGTGGAACAGTACACCATGTTAAATGTCTCTGCCCCCGATATCACTAACTGTCCTCCTTTGGTCTCTCCTCTTTCAACTTTACTTTCAGTGTTTACACTTTTAAGTTGAATCAGAGAGGAGATTGATCACCACTTGCTTGCCTATCTGTGCCCTTATACTGTCCCCTCTGGGATTCCAGATTAGAAAATTCTAGCAGCGTTAGCACTGGGAATTCATCATCCCAAACAACTGAACTCGGCTGTTAACGTTAGGTTATGGCTATAACCAAGTTCTGTGAGTATTGGTGACGCTCGGCGTCACTACTGCACTGTACCTCGCTCGTGCACGCGCACTGAATAAAAAATTCCACAATGTACCTTTACATCCCAACATCCGTCTGACCACACCCCTATCAGCTTACCTTCATAAGCAGGTGTGTGGCCACCTACTCGCCTCCTTCCCAAGCTTTCACCACAAGGTGAGATCAAGGGCAGCAGCGGCGTCTGACACCGAGCGTCACCAATACTCACAGAACTTGGTTATAGCCATAACCTAACGTTCTGTATCGTATGGCTCCGCTCGCCGTCACTACTGCACAAGGGAGGCCGAGCGAGAGCCATCGCCCGACAAATGTACCCCGCTGAGGCCCCCCACAACCATCAGATCGGGGAGGACCGAGCCCCCCCAACCCCCCCTAATGGAGGGCACCCCCCCTATTGGAGGTTCCCGGGAGGGCGACGGACCCGACCGTGCGAAGAGGCACTCAAGCAACTCAACGCACAGGGTGAGCAGACCGTGGCTTGACCCCACGACTACACACACGCACAACCCGCATGCCACCCGGGAACGAACGGAAGGAACAACCTCGTTACTGCCCCCAGAAATCACGGGGTCAAGAGCAAACCCAACCCCGTGGCAAGGCCGTAGCAGCGGAGCGCGAAGGAAGACCCAGACCCACCAAAGGGACTGGATCCCCTGGAAAACAGGGGCCCGGAGAGGTCAATGACACCAGGCATCAAGACCCCACCAGGCGGTCACTTAGTGACACCGCCCCCCACATCGCCAGCGTATTCGGATCAGGCCCCTCCAAGAGCGGGCCCTTTCCCCCCAATACCACACCGCCTGGCATACTGACCCTGCAGAACAGGCAGTCAGCACGGCCGTAAGCACTCAAAAGGTTAACCAACGGAAGCAGGCAGCGTACCGGGGAAACCAGGCAACAGGCTGTAACCCGAGCCTGGAGCACTGCGGACGAGACAGGCGCCAAAGGAGTCAGCTGAAAACAGCCGCCCTGGCGGAAGGGGCGTATGCTGGCGTTGTTGATCACCATGACAAAGCCTCCTTTAAAAAAAAAACACCCAGAGGGGTTGAGGCAGAGAAGGCTGACATGATTGGCAGACGTCATGAACGTGCAGGGGCACACTCAACCGGACAACCCAGGAGTTGACACTGCTCCAACACACCAGGGAACCAACCACCCTGTCGTTACCCTATGCGGTGGTTGTTCCTATAACCCCTCAGGAAAAACTCCAAAACACACCTGCGGGTATCATACCGCAGTACAAGTGTTGCAGTTTTTCAAAAAAGGGTTATTCCAGGCCTACGGGTCGACGAAACATTACTTCGGACCGGGCCTGGCGGCACGGGAAGCACAGAGTTACCAGAGGAGGTCCAAGACCACCCCAACAGCCCCCTCCACGCCACGCGTGAGAGAGGAGCGAAAAGAATGGAGAAGCAGCCCCAAGCACACCGCCCTTGGTATTCCCAGGCGGTCTCCCAACCAAGTACTAACCAGGACCAAACCAGCGTAGCGGCCGAGATCGAACGAGATCGGGCGTGTACAGGTTGGCATGGCCGTAAGCCATTACGACAGTGCAGAGTACAATATGTACCCAACAAGGGTCTCCATAGCGCCTAACCCTGCGACACCCGGACCGACCTGGCATTTTTCCCCCCGAAAAAAGCACAAGTCCCTCAGGGTACCAGAACAGCAGATCTGAATCCCCGGCGGACAACGGGTTTAACTGACCTGGACCAGCGTGACCAGAACCAGTCCCGTGCCCTAACCACGCCGATATGCCTACTCCAGGAGAAGGGGCAGATATGCGTGTTGATCTTAAAACATGAAAAGAAGGCACCACCCAGACGGTCGGTGCGAACCGCGCCTGGTGGCCCACCCCATGGGCGTGAGACCCCTCTACATATGTTCAGATCCATTCCGTCATCATCCCCCAGATATGAACGAGAATCCGTCGATAACCAATACAGGTCGTCGGAAGAGGAAAAAACCTCCATCCCAGTTGCTTTATAAAAACGCTGTTTTAACCACAAGCAACCAAGGCGTGCTAGTCACCCGCCTGATCTTCAACAGAACACCCCGAGCTAGCACTTAACGTGTGTCGGGACACAACCACATCAATGAACAGGCTATTTAGACCTTTCAGTGAAACCCCAAGGCGCCCAGGGGAACGACAAGAGGGGTGTGGTGCTTCCTAAACTCCAACTATTTTTAATAAAAAAGAAGGAAGCACCAACAGTATGAATCCCAGTCTACACAGCCGAGGGTAAAAACTGTTTATATTTTTACATCCAGTCACCCCTTCCACAGAGGTTTTAGACCGAAATTCCCCAGAAAGCCTTCCCACGTGAGTTGTAGAATGAAAAAGCCATGGCAACTGCGAGTCACGTGACCAACTGACTCAAGTTACACATAAAATCGAGCGTAGCGGACCCGTAAGTCCTACGCTCTAACCCGACACTTTGACACAACAGACCTTACGTAAAGATCTAACTCACAGAAGCCATCGTCATAGCAACGTATCGTATGCTATGACGGGGGGAAACCCCACACACAACTCCTGTTTGTAATAGGAGCATAGTCAGGACAACCCTCCCCCCCCCCCCAGCCAAGGCGTTTAACGGCTTGGCCCTGACTGGCCCAACAGGAGATGAGAAAACCCATTTGACCAATCAAGTGGGAAGGAGGGGTTTATTCGGCACCCCCTCACAAAACCCTTCCCCCTGCACACAATAACAACTAATACAATGCATGCTACCCACAGAATGTGAACAGGGTTTACAACAAAACCAAGTCGTGTGCGTGTGTGAATCCTACACCCGCATTCCATGTTGTACATAGAAAAACACTGATAGAGAGTATAACGGCTAGGCCGTGGAACGTGTGTATACGAGCATTACTGCAACTAACACAACAGTGTTGTAGTTCAACATTACTTCGTGTGTAAGCAACAGACCATACAACCAGCTTCTACCTGCATGTGGAGCGTCAGGCCGAGATAGAAACCCTTCTATAACCGAGTGAATGCTGCAGACCTTGCTTTAATCTCATAACACGAACGTAACTCATCCATCAATGTATACCAATGTAGATTCACACTTTGCAACCTCATCATATTTTGGTGAAGAACACACAGTTTGTTTAACCAAAAAATACAGTCCCCCTTTTTAGGGGACTTTTTATTTAATCAACAAATAATATGAGAGGGCCGGGGAGGGGTAAACAGTGGGGACGGCATAGGGAAAAAAGTCACTGTCTAGCGGCGTCTGCTGCCTCGAGCCGCTCGGGCTTTGCCACCCCGAGAAGCCCCGGAGGGACGGTAGGCAATCGGTTGCTGGTCTCCTCGATCCCTACCGTCTCCTCCGGTCGTAGATGGGCCGGCTGCAGCAGCACCACCGTCTCTCCTCCTGGCCTTCGTCGACGGGCCAGCAGTGGCGATGGAGGCATTGGCAGCCACGGCGGAGGAAGCTTGACGACGTGGAAGCCTTCTGACTCCACCGGCGATGACGGGAGGTGGAAAATGGGGTTGGAGCACGGATCTCTCCTCTGCCATCTCTCTGCATGTTGAGGTCATCAATTGCAGGGCCTTCCCGAACAGTCCAGCATCGGAGAGGGTGGCCGTCAGAAGAGGAGCCCTCTTCTTCTCCGGCACACGGGCCTGCTCCAGCCAAAGGTGGCGCTGGATCAGAGTTGCCAGGGCGCGCACTTTCCCAGAGGCTATGGCCTGCACCTGAGTCAGATGCAGGACAGCTCCTGCCGCCTGGGTGAGCTGATCATGTTGTACCTCCGACCGCTCCGTGCCGCCCGTCATTATCCCGGATACAAATCTTGCCAGCTGTGCGATATTAGACGCAGCAGCCAGCGATTGTGTACCCGCGATGAATGACTGGTCACTCCAATACGCCAACCGCCTAGCCGATTTTCCTTGGAGAACCGGCTTGCATAACGGCTCCCACACCACATCCGGACAGAGGAGAGCGGCCATCGGCCTATCAAGCCGTGGCACACCCTCTCTCATACCTTCAACCAAACCCACCACCCGCGTAACTGGTACGTAGGCGGGAGTGAGGCCCATGATGTAGACAACGTCCACCCCTCTCACCGGGCGACGCTGCCAGAGATGACCTATTAGATCATCGGTGACAGGAGCAGGCAGTGGCTGCGGCAGCGGCACGCCGTTTGCAGCGGCCGCCACCGCCATAAGCTCGGGGAACAAAGCCTGCAGTTCCCCCTGCAGACTTTCCTCCACCGAACCCGCATCCCTCACATGCAGCAGGCTGCGACTGGTTAAGGAGCCACAGTCTGATGTGGCTGATAGTAGGGCATCCTGCCGATGAGGCCGAGGGGTTTCCCCGACATCCTTGAACAAGGCGCCCCAAGGAGACATATCACTCCCCTCCAGTGTTACCTGGACGGGTGGGATATTCGTCTCTACTGGGCCTTCAAACAAGAACCCGTCCGCCTCTACCATGCAATCCTCTGTTTCCATTGGGCAGCTAGAGACCGACGCATCCTCACTGGTCTCCAGCAATTCCCCAAACCCAGGCCGTTCACGTCTGCAGGACACCATCTTGCGACGGGACCGAGCAGACGCAAAAAGCTTGCGTCTCAAATCCTCCGGAACCAACGGAACCGGCCGTTCAACAACGGACGATTCCCCGGAACCAGAGCCAGGACCAGGCCATCGCAGAGGCGACGGCACCGGTGCACTGGCTCCTCGGAGAGGCAAACTACCCATCGGATGCCTACCGGGCGTGGCTGCCGACCACGAACGCGGCAACAGCCCCGCACCAGAACGCACGGCGGAGGCGGGAATGGAGAACCGCTGGTGAAGAGTGGTTCTACGACTCTCCGAAGTAGACATTATGACTTAGATTTTTCTCTTGAATATTTATGAGAGAAGAAAAAAATAAGCACAATGTAAACTCGTCTCAACTTTCTTCAACTAGCAACCTCGTCAAGTGGGGATCTACCGAAGGCACTTCCTTGTGGTGAAAGCGAAGAAGGAGGCGAGTAGGTGGCCACCAGTGATGCCAGTAACGCGTTACTAAGTAACGCGTTATTGTAATCTGATTACTTTTCCCCGAAAATAGTAATCTACAGTAACGCGTTAATCTTTAAAAGCCAGTAATCTGATTGCAGTTACTTGTCCAAGTGGCTGTGCGTTACTATTTCGTTACTATCTCATCATAAATTCATAATGCAGGCGGAATGCAGTATTTTATTTCGTTTTCGACAGTCAAAAATACATTTTGAGCTGTTTTTCTTATTTGGGAGTGACGTGGTGTGGCAGTGAAAGGGTTAAATACAAGAATGTGTCCCGCGGCGTGACTGGACGCTCTGTCTGTGAGTGACTCTGCTTTAGTCCAATCACATTCCCCATCCACAGTCTGCGAATCAGAGGCAGAGTAGGGTGGGTCTTCACAGCACGTCATGTGACATATGCGCCAATCGTGTGACAGCAGGGCTCCGTCGTCGGAGAATTCCACCCCAAAACGCTTGGCAAAATTAAAAGTGAAACCGCAAGATGACTTTTGCGGTTTCTGTTCAGAATTCCACCCCAATAGGGATAGGAAACAAAATACTGTCTACCGCTAAAAACAGCACATCCAATTGCATTGAAAGCATCTGGAATCACAACACTAGCCGACGCTTCGACTAGGTACAGGAGGGTTGATGGTGGCAGAGCAAAAGCTCCTATTTGCCAGATTTACAGTTAATTTACATGTTAAAGAGAGACTGATTGTATGTTTATAGAGAGACATTTATAAAAACTATTTAATAGTTACAGTTGATATAATTGAATAGTTCAGCCTGCATTTGTTAGATGTGATACACTGGTTTTGTAAAACCACTGGCTGGCTGCTCTAATGCTGTGAGCATCATAGACTGTTGCTTTACCATACTTGATGGTACAGAAGCTGACGCACTAGTTTAACAATTTACGTTATGTGCAGAGAAACAAGTTAAAAACAATTTATGCACTTTCAATAAAGCGTTTAAAAAAACTGTTGGGGGAACGACGACGACTTCATAACTTAGTTACTTTCAAAGTAACTAAGTTACTCTGATAGTCAAGTAATCAGTAAAGTAACTTAGATTACTTTTTAAAGGAGTAATCAGTAATCAGTAATCAGATTACTTTTACAAGTAATCTGTGGCATCACTGGTGGCCACACACCTGCTTATGAAGGTAAGCTGATAGGGGTGTGGTCAGACGGATGTTGGGATGTAAAGGTACATTGTGGAATTTTTTATTCAGTGCGCGTGCACGAGCGAGGTACAGTGCAGTAGTGACGCCGAGCGGAGCCATACGATACAGAACCCCTGGTTAACCATCTGTAATGTGGTAGTGAAAGGGTTAACCCGTTGTAATGTGGCAGTGAAATGGTTAACCTTCTATATTGTCACAGTGAAAGGGTTAACCCTTTGTCGTGTGGCAGTGAAAGGGTTAACCATTTGGTAGTGTGGTAGTGAAAGGGTTAACCAGGGACCGGGTTATGCCACTTCCTCATGGTAACGGAAACCCCATTGGAGAGGCAGGATGGCCTAGGCCAGTAACCGAAAGGTTGCTGTGAGCTGGTGACTGAAAGGTGGCTGGTAGGGGTGTAACGGTACACAAAAACAATGAAGTCAAGGTTCGGTACGGGTTTTCGGTACAGTGGGGGAAAGTTTGGCTTTCCATGTTCCACTCAGGGGTGATGTAGTGTGCAGTAACTAATTGTACTTGTAGGGCTGTCAACGAATATTCTATATTGAAATTAATAATCGACTTGTAAAGAAAAGAAAAAATAATAATAATAATTATATTAGATTGTGAAAAAAACAGCCCCTGGTGGGCGGGTAACATACCGTTGTATTTGTTCGGTACACACTACAGCCGTTCGGTACTGGCTGGTATTAGATCTATGGTGCCCATCATCCTGCCTAAGTGCCATTGGGCAAGGCACTGAACCCCAAAAAGGCAACCCTGCACTCTCTGACCTCTCTGATGGAATGCACATGTGTGGGGGACTGTGTGTATGGGTAATTAGGAGGGATGCAAAGACTTAATTTCCTTGTGTACATTGACAATAAAATGATCTTCTTCAAAGAATAGGTTGGAAAAGGATATTATGGCCTGCAGGCTATATGTCAATAAAAAAAAGGTATTTGGCAGAGTACAGTATCTTTGCTCGCAGCTACGAGTAGTTTCTCAAAGGAAGTTGATTGGTATGAACCACTGTGGTTCAGCCACAGACGCATAAACTTGAATCCTGACTAGATGGATTATCACCTGATCTCTTGCGAAGCCAGCTGAATGAATGAATGAATGAATGAAAACTTTATTTAACAGATTGCAGAATGGGTACAATACAGTACGGCTCAATACACACAATTGTTAAGGGGATGCAGACCAGAGAAAGACGTTTGTCTTGTTTACATCAGGGTCCCCCATTTTCAATTCATATTGACATTTATGACATACACAACATACATGACATTTATGGCATAGGGACATACAGGTATTTAGTACTGATACATTTGTGACATAAACGGTATTCAAATATACAGTATTGTTACCCATAGATCCTGACAGAGTATATACATATGATGGGGAGGAGACTGTACATTTGGAGGGGGTGGGTGGGTGGGAGTGAAATATACATACGGCGGGGAGAGAATATATACATGCGGTGGGGAGGAGACTGTCTATTAGGAGGGGGTGGGGGGTTTAGCTGCCGTGCAAGGTTAGCACAAAATGCAGCATGTGTATGAGCCTTTAGGCTACATGTTTATTGTAGCATGTGGCAGCGTTAGGTGACATATTCATGGTAGCATGGCTAACTAACAATGCCATTTGAACTAACGTCAACATGGATGCAAAGAAACCTTCTAAAACTCAACTGCAATAAGTCAGAAATCTTACTCATTGGCCCAGGCTCCCTCACCCATACCACCCACCCAGGATTTCACACTCAATATTCATTGCTCCAGTATCACCCCCTCCACCCAAGTCTGTAACCTTGGAGTCATTCTTGACCCCACCCTCTCATTCCTGCTCCATGTCACCAATACAGACTTCTTCCACCTCTGTAATTAATGCAATCATAATGTCCAGTCTTGACTACTGCAGACTACTAACGGTATCCTCTATCATACCACAAACACTTCAATAAACTCCAGTGACCACATCACCCCAGTCTTCTATGACCTCTGTGGGAGAATAGTTCCCCAGCCATGTTTCAACAATTCCCCAGCCATGTTTCAACCCCGCCATCCCATTACCCTCCCCCATCCATTCACCTTTTGTCTCTCACCTTCAACCCTCCCCAGCTCTCCCAAACCATGCCTCCCCTCCTCCTAACTCACCCCCCCCCCCCCCCCCTCCAATCCAATCGTCTCTCTCACCTGGACACACCCATCTTCTATGACCTATATAGATCAGCGTTTCCCCTGTCTCATGGAGCCCGTTACGAGACCCCCCCCCCCCCCCCCCGGCTAGGGACTCGCCGGGTCTCTTCAGCCAATTCTCCTGGGTTGTGAGCTAATAAACCTTTGTCAACTACTACATCTTCATTTGTCTGAGTAAATCCTTACTCACATCACATTCACCCACACCTCCACTCAATAGGGGGTATCTGCAGAGCCGCAGAGCCAGGCTGGACGGGTTGGAGGCGGGGCTTCGTGGTCTGGACAAGTATTAGTGGTCTGGACAAGTATTTGCAAGAATGTGAATCACTACCCACCTTCAAAAACACTCTCAAAAAACACCTACGTGAGACTGCAATTCGAAACTGGCCCCTACAAATGTCCTAACCTAGTTGTACAGTAAATGACCAAGTAAGGCTTTGTCAATATTCCAATGTACAGTGTAAAATGTGTGTGTGTCCCCTTCCCAACCCCCCCCCCCCCCCCCCCCCCACCTCCAATGTACAGCCCTCACCCAACCCACCCAACCCCACCCAACCAACCTCCTCCAATGTACAGTTTCTATGCCAAATGTATATACACTCCTTTGCTGGACACTTTTGTATCACAAACAGTACTGTATTTGCAAATCTGATATGTCATAAATGTATAGATGTAGCAGTACTGTCTATCTGTATGTCATGTATGTCATATATGTTATGATGAATTGAAAATGGGGGACCCTGATGTAAACAAGACGAAAGTCTTTCTCTGGTCTGCATCCCCTTAACAATTGTATGTATTGAGCTGTACTGTACTGTACCCATTCTGCAATCTGTTAATAAACTTTTCAATCAATCAATCAATCACTACTGCGCACCATTTTCAACTTCACTTTCGTCTCGTTTACATAGATCCCCCATTTTCAACTTACCTTCCCCCATTTTCAACGTAACTTTCGTCTCGTTTACATAGGTACATAGACAGTAATGTTACATCTAGACATTTGATTTGATTTGAAGTCTTTATTTCGAACATGCAATGAATACAACAAACAATAACAAAAAGCAAAACAACTCAATCTGCATGTTCGAAAAGGAGTAGGAAGAAGTATACACTTATTTAATCCTACCCCTTTTCCACTACTCAAATGAGTGTACTATTTTAAACATAAAAAAGAAAAGAAAAAAAAAATATATATATATATGCAAAACAAAAAACAAAAACTATATATGTATAAAAGAAAACAAAATAGAAAACAAAATAAAAATGTAAACACCCGTGAATATCAAGTCCCTTCCTCATCCCTGTACCTTGTGAACATAATTTCCTTATACATCAGTTTGAATTGTCTCATGTTTGGACATTGCTTTAGCACCACATTTAGACTGTTCCACAGTTTCACTCCACATATCGAGATGCAGTGTTTTCTCATGGTAGTGCGTACGTTTAGCACCTTTAAATTGTGTTCTCCCCTCAGATTATAACCCCCCTCCCTATCAAAGAACAATTCTTGAATGTTTCTTGGAAGTGCATGACTTTTTGCTTCATACATTAATTGTGCCGTTTTAAATTCCACAAGATCATTTAACTTCAATGTCTTTGACTCCAAAAACAATATGTTAGTGTGATCACGATAACCTGCAATATGAACTATCCTTATGGCCCTTTTTTGGAGTATAAAAAGTGGTTGTAGTGTAGACTTATAATTGTTTCCCCAGACTTCACCACAGTAATTTAAATATGGTAAAACTAGTGAACAGTAGAGAATGTAGAGTGATTTTCTATCCAGAATGTGCTTTACTTTACTCATGACTGAAATGCTTTGTGAGAGTTTAGATTGGACATGTTTTATGTGAGGTTTCCAACAGATTTTATGGTCTATTATTACACATAGGAATTTATTTTCATAAACTCTTTCAATAATTAATCACATAATTTATTTTAACTTGTACCTGAGTATCCAATCTACAGTTTCCAAACAACATAATTTTAGTTTTGCTCAAGTTCAATGATAATTTGTTTCTATCAAACCATTCCTTCAATTTCTTCATTTCAGATGTGATGACCTCTAAAAGCTGCTGGACATTCTCACCAGAAAAAAAATATTAGTGTCATCCGCAAATAAAATACATTTAAATATATTGGATACTTTACATATCTCATTAATTAATGTATAAAGCAAAAAGTCATGCACTTCCAAGAAACATTCAAGAATTGTTCTTTGATAGGGAGGGGGGTTATAATCTGAGGGGAGAACACATCTCGATATGTGGAGTGAAACTGTGGAACAGTCTAAATGTGGTGCTAAAGCAATGTCCAAACATGAGACAATTCAAACTGATGTATAAGGAAATTATGTTCACAAGGTACAGGGATGAGGAAGGGACTTGATATTCACGGGTGTTTACATTTTTCTTTTCTTTTCTATTTTCTTTTCTTATATACATATATAGTTTTTGTTTTTTGTTTTGCATATATATATATATTTTTTCTTTTTTTTTCTTTTTTATGTTTAAAATAGTACACTCATTTGAGTAGTGGAAAAGGGGTAGGATTAAATAAGTGTATACTTCTTCCTACTCCTTTTCGAACATGCAGATTGAGTTGTTTTGCTTTTTGTTATTGTTTGTTGTATTCATTGCATGTTCGAAATAAAGACTTCAAATCAAATCAAATGTCTAGATGTAACATTACTGTCTATGTACCTATGTAAACGAGACGAAAGTTAAGTTGAAAATGGGGGAAGGTAAGTTGAAAATGGGGGATCTATGTAAACGAGACGAAAGTGAAGTTGAAAATGGTGCGAAGTAGTGCAAATACTTGTCCAGACCACTAATACTTGTCCAGACCACGAAGCCCCGCCTCCAACCCGTCCAGCCTGGCTGCGTGTAGCTTATTGACAGCGGAAGAGTGCAAGAATGCTTCCGCATTCGTCACTGCACGCCAGTACGGTAATGCGCCTTTCCTTTCGCCCCGCTCAGACAAATGCATGTAGTACATTGCAACACAACGCAGCATTTCCGCGTACATTGCAACGAATCACTTGGAGTTTGAAAGTGATATCAGAAGAAACTACTCAACCTCGGCTGTCTTTAACTAGCAGGACGCTAGTGGGCTAGTCGCTAAAATATATATCGTTTTATATATAATTGTACCAACACAGATATTAGGCAGTACACACATTGTCCTGCAATACATGTACAGTGAATGCACAGCTACATTCGCCATATATATCTATCGCTGCTGCGGTCTACAGTGAAATGCAATATTATTATTATTATTGTAAAGATTATCATTACAATCGCAGCCTGGAGAGGCAATGTTACAAGTGTACGAGGGTTGTGTGCAAAGAGCACAGCCTCTCAATTTGCACAACGTGCACAAAATAATAATTGTAATGATCTTTACAATAATAATAATATTGCATTTCACTGTAGACTGCAGCAGCGATAGAAATATATGGCGAATGTAGCTGTGCATTCACTGTACATGTATTGCAGGACAATGTGTGTACTGCCTAATATCTGTGTTGGTACAATTATATATAAAACGATATATATTTGAGCGACTAGCCCACTAGCGTGAAGGGGCTCCTTTCCTCAGAGCAGCCCGCTTGTATCACCACGCTCGGCGCTGCTGCGATGGTGCAGGAGGTTGCCTCGCTAGTGGGCTAGTCGCTCAAATATATATATCGTTTTATATATAATTGTACCAACACAGATATTAGGCAGTACACACATTGTCCTGCAATACATGTACAGTGAATGCACAGCTACATTCGCCATATATTTCTATCGCTGCTGCGGTCTACAGTGAAATGCAATATTATTATTATTGTAAAGATCATTACAATTATTATTTTGTGCACGTTGTGCAAATTGAGAGGCTGTGCTCTTTGCACACAACCCTCGTACACTTGTAACATTGCCTCTCCAGGCTGCGATTGTAATGATAATCTTTACAATAATAATAATAATATTGCATTTCACTGTAGACCGCAGCAGCGATAGAAATATATGGCGAATGTAGCTGTGCATTCACTGTACATGTATTGCAGGACAATGTGTGTACTGCCTAATATCTGTGTTGGTACAATTATATATAAAACGATATATATTTTAGCGACTAGCCCACTAGCGTCCTGCTAGTTAAAGACAGCCGCGGAAATGCTGCGTTGTGTTGCAATGTACTACATGCATTTGTCTGAGCGGGGCGAAAGGAAAGACGCATTACCGTACTGGCGTGCGGTGACGAATGCGGAAGCATTCTTGCACTCTTCCGCTGGCAATAAGCTACACGCAGCCTGGCTCTGCGGCTCTGCAGATACCCCCTACTCCCTCCACTGGCTGCCGGTTAAACACAAGCTACAAATCTACTCACCCAGGGGTGCAGTGGTCATGCCACGCGGTACCACGCCGTCCCAGCACTTTTCTGAGCAGAAGTACGCGCACGGATGTGCACGCGCGTGCACACAAAAATGCGTTCACAACTTTCACTCGACTCGCACGGCGCGCCAAGTACCGGTACTCACCTATCACCTATAGTATTTGCATAACAATAGCATAGCAATAGCATAACAAAGAACGGGAAGTGCAAAACCAAAATATAAGCCTGTACCAATTGGTGGGGGGTTGCTTGAGCTGTGGAACCTGCCACTACAAATGGTCCCGACTGGAAGGATGATACATTTCTTAAATTGTGCTTCAGAAGGAAACTGTCCTTTTGTAAACTGTTACATTGTTAATTTAGTTTGTATTTACTTTTCTAGTTCAAGTTAATTAAATTAAAGTAATTGTAACTACAATATTGTATCTACAATTACATTTAAAACATTGTTTGTTTTTCAACCATATCTGTTGACAATATAATTTCTTTATATATTGAAGGCTACACATCCTGCTACCTTTTTCAGCTTCTCTATTTCAAGGCAATATTTACAAAAACTAAACTAAAACTGTATTTCCTATACAAACATGTTTCCTACTATTTATGCTTATTACATGGCGTTTTCACATTCGCCGAAATGCTTGCTTGTGATTGGTCAATAGCCCCCCGACAGCGGTCATTATTTTTCAATAATGACCGCTGTGGGACAATAATGACCGATGTGCGCAGCTGTTCGCAATCAAGCCCACATCAGTGCAGCAAATCAGACACACCTGCCGCTGCTGCACTGACAGCGGAGTGTGTGTAGATTACAGCAGAGCCAGAACAGAGGCTGCCCGCGATAATAATAATCACTTTATTTGGGCTGACAGAGCCACAGAACAACTGCGATTTGTCAAATGAATTAGGTATATTGTTAGTAAGTTAGCCATGTAATAAGCGGGATAATGTATAGCTTTACTCGGTCATTGTCGCAAAATAATTGACCTTCACTGACGTTTAAAACACCTCGCCGAAGCGGCTCGGTATTTTAAACTACGTGTCGGTCAATTATTTTGCGACAATGACCTTGTAGCTATACATTATCCCTTACATAATAATCATCTGTTCTGTGCGCACGAGAGGGAACATGTATGCGCGTGCGCATACGCACGTGCGGGAGTGCGCGTGCACGTGACGTCATTTAAACAGAGTACAGGCACTTCTGAAATTACGACTGCACCCCTGTACTCACCACCTGTAAGGCCTCAACAATCTGCCCTCTGACTTCTCTGACTTTCTCCACCAGCATGCCCCCTCCTGATGCCTCAGGTCTGCTGATGCCAATCTCCTGCAAATCTCCAGGACCAAGCACCGAAGCTGGGGTGACTCTGTGGAACTCCCAAACCACATATAAAATGCCCCCACACTCTCATCATTCTAAAAGGTCCTCAAACCCCACCTTTTCAGACTTGCCTTCCCCAGCTAACCCTCCGAAGCTATTGGAACCCTATTGTATTTGTTAGAATTATTATTATTATCGTTTCTCTCCACTAAAGGTATCCGAGGCTCAGCAACTACAGTATATGTTCTAGATTAGAAGACCAACCAAATTTGGTAGGTGGGTTCCTATGGCCCCTCACTACTCAGGTAACACAATCACCCATGTAAGCCAGATGCTGGCGCTATAACAAAAGATTCAACTCCAAAACCAACATGGAATCAACATGGAATTTCATGCATCTGAACTGTGCCAAAAGGACCATCCATGTCTGCCAGATTGTTTGCCTGCCATTTTAACTTTTTTTTCTTTTTCTTTTTGATCTTTTTCCCCCTCCATTTTCCTCCGATTTTTCTCCCATCCCAATGTTAGTCGTTATGCCAATTCCCAATCCCCTTCCTGGTCGCTGCACACTTACCCCCCACAGTCGGTCTGGGAGAGTGGAGGCTATCACGTGCTTCCTCCGACACACGTCCAGCCAATCAACCGCTTCTTTTCACCTGGCAGCGCGGATTCTCATTGAGAGGGCGTAGCGTGTGGAAGGATCACACTATCCCACTCAAGTCCTATCCGCGCTTAGCAGGCGCCCCGACCAAACTGTAGGAGACGCTGTTTACAACGACCCGGACCCACCCCGCCAGCTTCTCCCACCCTCTAATACTGCCAATTGTATTAGTGTGAACGGCCAGCCAAGCTGGTGACAACCCCGGAGCTGTGAGCTGGATTCGAACAGGCGAATCTAGCCGCTCCGGGGTTTGGTGACGAACGCAATCTCCGTTACGCCACCTGACCGCCCTCGCCATTTTTACTTTTATGAAAAACAGGTTTTTCTACAATCAGAACCAAATCGGATACAGAGCCTCAGTGGAACAACGCACATAAACACATTATAAATTAGCCAAATTGGATAAATGGTATGGACACTGTAAACCAACAAACCTCTTGAACTTTGACGAAGTGTGTCTCTTACTGTAGCACAAAATAAGCCATAAGTCATCAATATTGTATACAAACATCATGATATTCAGTAGATATGTTGGGTGAAGGAATATGATCATGAGGACAAAGACAAAGGCATTTTATAATTGCTCCATAGCGGGCGCAATAGTGTAAAGAATAGTGTACTAAATGAGGTGAAACTATGAAGTTAATCACTTATTTTTTATATATATTCAAAGTCAATTAACATCTATATCTCCACAAATCTTCATACAAATGAATATGAAGCTCTGAGCTACCAACATTGACACAGATTGTGCAGATGGATCGATATCACATGTTTCAAATGGTGTTCAGATATGTCAAACAATGAGTATGCAGTTACATTCAGTGTCTTACTGTTAATTAGTAGGCTCCTGTATGCACAATATTTTCTTCACCAAACCATATTTGATAATACACCTGATATCAGAATTCTATCATCAACACTTTAATTGCTCTTCATTTAATACAGGTTGTAATTGTTAGAAGGTGAGTTGAAGGCCATGTCATTCAGATTCAGATTCAGATTCCTTTATTAAGCCATTTGTGTAAAAACTAGAGCTGGGCCGTTAACGGCGTTAACGTGCTGCGTTAACGCTATACTAGTATCGCGCGATAATATAATTAACGCATTAATCTAAAAAAAAAAAAAAATAATAATTTTTAAACCTTTATTTACCCAGGGTAGGTTCGCTGAGCACAGATGCTCTTTTTCAGGAACGCCCTGCTTGACATTCACACAGTTCCATTCACACCTGGGAGCTGCCCAGTACAACCACGGTCTTTCTGTTTTGCTCCTGAGAGTGTGCTAGATACTGTACTGTACTGGTAATATTATTTATTTGTGTTAACTTCTGAATAAAACAACTTATTAAACACAAGTACATCTTATTGAACATTATTTTGATATTTCATTACCAATTATCATAGCAAAACAGCTTTTTCAAACAGTCTGTAATGCATTTTGGAAACGGGAGATGGGCTCATGGTGTAATGGGCCACCTGGCCTGAGAAACATAAGGAGGAAAGAAAAAGTAAGGACTTACTTCTGGTCATTATTTGGGTAGAACACACATATTTTGAATGCCTTCGGCAGGTTTTTTTTTTTTTTTCTTTTTAGCCATTTTAATCTAGATTAATCTAGATTAAATCCAGGATTGCAGATAGATTAATCTAGATTAAAAAAATGAATCTATGCCCACCTCTAGTAAAAACACATTGGTAATTGTTGCAGCAATACAGTATGCATTTTTTCCTTTCTTTTTTCACAGTAAACGACAAACACCAACACAGACACAGGACAAAAACAGTGCAGTGGAGGAGTAATCAATAAAATACATATATATATATATATATATATATATATATATATATATATATATATATATATATATATATATATATATATATATATAAAGTGAAGAGTGCAGAGTTCCAGTAAGGACTAGTGCAGTGCAGTCAGTGTCATTGTGCCAGTGTCACTTGGGGGCAGAGGGGGGGGACCTGAGGCATTGATCAGCCTGGCGGCTGAGGGGAAGAAGCTCAGTCTGTGACGAGCTTTCACAGCCTTTGGGATCCTCAGCCTTCTCCCAGAGGGGAGCAGGGTGAAGAGGCTGTGACCGGGGTGGGATGGGTCGGCCATGATCTTCCTCGCCCTCTTCAGCGCCCTGGAGTCGTGCAGGGACCTGAGGGAGGGCAGGGGACAGCCGATCACCCTCTTCGCGGAGCGAATCACCCGCTGCAGCTTGGCGAGATCTTTTGCCGCTGCAGCGGGGAACCAGGAGATGATGGAGTGGGTGAGGATGGACTCAATGATGGCCGTGTAGAATTGGGCCATCATGGTCCTCGGCAGTTTATATTTGTTCAACTGCCGGAGGAAGAACATCCTCCCCTGGGCCTTCTTGAGCAGGCCCGTGATGTTGAGCTCCCACTTCAAATCCCGGGAGATGGTCATGCCAAGGAATCGGCATGACTCCACGGAGGCCACCTGAGTGCCTCCCAGTATGATGGGAGGGGGCAGGGCTGCTTTCCTCCTGAAGTCCACTACCATCTCCACTGTCTTTTGAGAATTGAGCTCCAGGTTGTTGCAGCTGCACCAGCTCTGCAGCCTCTCGATCTCCCTCCTATAGGCCGACTCATCCCCCCTGGAGATGAGACCCACCAGGGTGGTGTCGTCAGCGAATTTCAGGAGTTTGACCGAGGGGTGGAGAGAGGCACAGCTGTTGGTGTACAGGGAGAACAGTAGTGGGGACAGGACGCAGCCCTGCGGGGAACCGGTGCTGGTGGACCTAGAGCTGGAAATGCTCTTCCCCAGCCTCACCCACTGAGACCTGTTGGACAGGAAGTCCGTAATCCACCTGCGAGTGGTGGCCTACAGGTTATAGGAGTGGGCTTCTGGCTTTGAATGAATGAATGAATGAAAACTTTATTTAACAGATTGCAGAATGGGTACAATACAGTACGGCTCAATACATACAATTGTTAAGGGGATGCAGACCTGAGAAAGACGTTTGTCTTGTTTCCATCAGGGTCCCCCATTTTCAATTCATATAGACATTTATGACATACACAACATACATGACATTTATGGCATAGGGACATATAGGTATTTAGTACTGATACATTTGTGACATAGGCGGTATTCAAATATACAGTACTGTTACCCCTAGATCCTGACAGAGTATATACATATGATGGGGAGGGGACTGTACATTAGGAGGGGGTGGGTGGGTGGGAGGGAAATATACATACGGCGGGGAGGGAATATATACATGCGGTGGGGAGGAGACTGTCTATTAGGAGGTGGTGGGGGTTTTGGGCATTTACGGTGGCCAGTTTCGAATTGCAGCCTCCCGTAGGTGCTCTTTAAGAGCGGTTTTGAATGTGGGCAGGGATTCACATTCCTTTACAGCTTTGGGTAGGGCATTCCACATTGTTGTGGCATAATTGCGAAACGTGTTTAGTCCCTTGTTTGAGCCGAATCTGGGTTTAACATGATTTGTTGAGCTTCCTCTGGTGTAGTGGTTGTGGTATTCACTGACCTTTGGGAAGTATTTTGACATGTACATGGGCACCCCGGTCGTATAGTGTATCTTGTAGACCAGGCCCATTGCAAGTTGCTGTACTCTGTCGTCTACTCTAAGCCATCCTAGGTTGGCAAAGTGGGCAGGGGTGAGGTGGGTTCTGGGGTTCAGGTCAAGTAGTAGTCTGACCAGTTTGTTTTGTGATGTTTGTAATTTTGTTTTAAGCGCCTTTGAGGTGCTTTGGTACCATGAGGTGCACGCATAGTCATAGTACCCTTGAATGAGTGCTCCTGCCAGAGTCTTCAGGGTATTCTTGTTTACCAGAGAGGAGATCCGGTACAAGAATCTAGTTCGTTGGTTGACTTTTTTTATTACATTGGATGCCATTTTGTCACAGGAAAGATTTGCCTCTAGGATGGAACCCAGGTAGGTAATTTCGTCTTTCCTTGTGACAATATTGTCACCCACTGTAACTGAGAATCCGTCGGTCTTGCTGAGTTTGTTATTTGAACCGAAGAGAATGGACTCTGTTTTGCCCATGTGTAATGATAGTTTGTTATCAGCGAGCCATATGCAGATTTTGCCTAGTTCCGTGCTGAGGGTTTTTTCAACCTGCAATTTGTTCTTGTCAGAGACCAGCAGGGCTGAGTCGTTCGCAAACAGGAACAAGTTGCAGTCACAGGCTGACGACATTCCATTTGCATAAATTAGGAAGAGTAGCGGTCCTAGTATGCTTCCTTGTGGAACACCACAGCTCACTGTGAGGGGGGGGGGATAGAGTACCGTTTACCTCTACCATCTGTTCTCTCCCCTCCAGGTAGGATTGCATCCAGCTCACTGATAAGCTTTCTGTTTGTTTTTCGTTGTTGTTTCAATCCCCCAGGCCAGCAGTAAAAAAAAATCACTCCTGCTAATAGGCCTAAAGTAACCTGCAATGGGATTTTAATTTAGGCAAGACATTTGTCCATAAACATGTGTATCTTTGACACTTGTTTTCCTCTCTGCCCTGAGCTGAACTGTAGACACATCCACTGTCACATTCATTTGCAGGATTTGATGTGGGGGTTGCTCAAGGTAAGGTGATCAGGTTCACCTGCGTGCCTATAGAGGAGAGTTGGGCTGCTATCACGTCAGCAACCCTTGTGTGAACACTGGCCTGGAGGACTAGGCCATGTTTGCGCTTGAATAAATTTTAGAGCACTCTCTTCAAAAGTGCTTTGCTCTTGTTTCTGGATGAACCCTTTCACTACCACACTACAGGTTAACCCTTTACTATCACACTACAGACGGTTAGTGAAAGGGTTAACCCTTTGTCATGTGGCAGTGAAAGGGTTAACCTTCTGTATTGTCGCAGTGAAAGGGTTAACCATTTGGTAGTGCGGCAGTAAAAGGGTTAAATATATCTTGCCTTGCGGGCAGGTTTCAGTCCACCCCTGGCTGCTCAACAGAGGTATATCTTCAATGAGTTCCTTAATTCATATACTGTACCTCCCAATGATCAATATATTGATGAATCCTGAGACTTCCTCAAGGCGAGAGAGGGGCAGAGGTAGAGAGCGAGAGATGGGTTTATGTTTGCCTCCTTCGCTCTTGGCAGTTCTCATAAATGGTTCATGAATAATAAATGTTTGGCCAATATAAACCTGACTCATCCACTGTGGCGTCAAATGATGGATCGGTTTACTAGAGCTTGACCTTCCTTTGAACAATGTTGCTCTTTGATATCCTCAGAGGAACAGAGGATGTGCTACTGAAAGGACCAGCTTTTCATTGTTCTACAACAAGGACCAACAATGAAAAGTTATTTCAGAATATAAAAAATACCTTGTTATTTGTCCTGCCTCTTAGTTAGGTAATGAAATTAAAGTAAAAAAAAATTAAACATTTAGTAACGATTTAGGTTACAGCCCGCATATTTACTCCTGAGTTAGCAGCAGTACAGTACAATACATACACATAGGTACAGGGGAACAAGAAGTTATGGAATAAGGGGGTAACACATTTGTCACATATAAGGTACATGTACATTACAGTGAAATTATTTGTTCTGTATGAGCCTCCTGAGTGTGCTTCATACAATAAAATAGAATGCAGCCCCCCCCCTGATCTCAAACCTACCGAAGTCAGCCCATGTCACCCCACTTCTTAGAGACCTGTACTGGCTCCCCATTGCCGCACCAATCCGCTTCAAGGCCCTCGACCTGGCATATCGTGCGGCAAAGGGAACGGTTCCCGCCTACCTCCGATCAATGGTCTCTAACTACACACCCTCAAGACCTCTACGCTCTGCATCTTCTGGCCGCCTCAGACCCACTCATATCCGAGCTCCGGGAGGGTCATCAAAGAGAAGCCGCCTATTCTCTGTCCTTGCCCCACAATGGTGGAACGAACTTCCCACCACAGTTAGGACAGCCGAAACCCGATCAATCCTTCGCCATCGACTAAAGACACACTTCTTCAATCAATATCTGAAATGAAAACATTTATAATAATAACCTTACTGTCATGCACTTGTCCTAATATACTAACCCAGTGGTTCTCAAACTGTGGTACGCATACCACTAGTGGTACTTGGTGGTACTGCTGGTGGTACTTGAAAAAATTTAATAAAATAAATAATATATATATATATTTTATTTTATTTTGCAGTCAGGCCACTGAACTTAGAAGCAGGCCAGGCCAGTGTTTCTAGTTGTGGTGGCGCGATAGTTAGATAACCTAAGTGGGGAACAACCAGGAGATCACTGTGACAGAGTAATGCAGTCTAAACAGTCATAAATCTTTTATTCAACTTCAGCCCTGATCATAACCATTTATATTTTTAGATTTTTTTTGTAATGTCAGATAAAAAATGAAATACTCCCACTTTTCTGAAAAGAGTTGTTGTTAAATCTGACATTACAAAAAATCCATCAAAATCTGTGTTGTTGCTAATCATTGACACATGCCTAGCCTGTAATAATCCCCCCCAGAAAAATGTACTTTGCATTTGATATATTGAAAATATTTTACTTTTTGTGTTTTTTAATTTTTTTACAATAATTTGTGATGCCCATCACAAACACTGGAATTTAAAGGGTACGAATTTAAAAAATCCTGCACCAGAATGCAGGAAATTAAGTCTTTATAACAAAATAATTCAGAAAGTGGCCTGACTGGGGCTATATTTCACACTATATTTCCCAGCCTGAATTATTTCCCCAGTCCGGCCCTGCTTGTGTGTGTGTGTGTGTGTGTGTGTGTGTGTGTGTGTGTGTGTGTGTGTGTGTGTGTGTGTGTGTGTGTGTGTGTGTGTGT
The DNA here is from genome assembly GCF_963971535.1 of Notolepis coatsorum. Lineage (NCBI taxonomy): Eukaryota > Metazoa > Chordata > Actinopteri > Aulopiformes > Paralepididae > Notolepis > Notolepis coatsorum. The sequence continues at coordinate 135,841,386 of NC_140171.1, forward strand.
GTGTGAGAGAGAATGAAGGACAATTGCTTGCTGTGTGTGTGTGTGTGTGTGTGTGTGTGAGAGAGAGAGAGAGAGAGAGAGAGAGAGAGAGAGAGAATTAAGTACATTTGCTGAAATACAGTTGTTCTTAATTTTCTCACTTGCTATGTGAGAATGTTAGTTATTATGTTCTCAATGCCCCTTGCATTGTATGAGTTGTGTGGAAGAGTTTGCTAGTTCTAGTGCTACCCCTTTGTACATTGTGGCTGTGTCTGACAAAAGTTAACAATAAATAATGGTATTAGGAATACATTTGCCTCCTGCGTGAACTGTGCATAGCTGAATAGACTGTATTTTAACGTCGGTCATATGGTGGTACTTGGAGAGCCAGCTACGTTCTCAGGTGGTACTTGGTGTAAGAACCACTGATCTAAGGGATTGTAATATCTAGTCCTATAAGCTCAACTGCAAACAGTCTCTGGTTTCTCTATTTTTTTTTAAACCCTTTCTCCCGCTGTGCTCCCTTTTAGTAATTTCTCGCATTAATTTCACATCCTTCCCCCCAAAAACATTTTTTAAATTAAATTCTATACCATAGTGACACATATTAAATTGTGCTGTCTTTGGAGGATTTGAGTTGCCAGATTTAATTGAGAGACGTCTCAATTCAATTCCTGCACAATCTGGCAAGTGGCAACCGAGTGTGAAAGTGAAACTCCTTGGCAGTGCGCAGTCAGCCTCCGACACGTTCTCTTCATCTGGTGTGAAATAGTTCCCCTAATTTGCACTGGACTAGTATTAGGCTGCGTGGGGACCAATAGAAAATTACCCTGAGATTGACCAAGATATTGTTTCAAATGGCACCTCAAATTAATTTATAACAAAACCAAATACACTGCCAAAAATGGAATCATGTAGAGAAATTAAATACTTTTCCAATGATAAATCTATGACAATCCAGCTTTATTATTTTATTGTGGATCCCCATTAGTCTACTCTACACCAAGGTGAGCCTACTCTTTCCTGGGGTCCAAACATTTAAAATACAAACACATTTTTTAACACTTTGATCGCCATGGGTTAAATTCATAATTTACCATCCCTCACCAGCTCTATTTGTCTATGGAGAAGTTCCCCTTCTTTGCAGGGCTATAACTTTTTAAATTCTATTGCTAAATTGCCATTATTATGGCCCATTCAATGTCCTATATGTATTGTTCAGGGTGTAGCAACGTTAAACTTTTTCATTCACATATTCATACTAAAATATGGTCTAAAGTATAAGTATGTTTTTATCGTTTTCTGCAGCTTTCTCCAGAACTTGATTTATAGCTCCAAATGCATTATATTGATGATGAAATACAGTTTGATACAATCGGCGCGAGAAAAAAAATGTCAACTGGACGTGGTTCTAGAAGTTACTACGTGTCATCTGATGATGACCGGATGGGCGGGGGATCGTTTATAATTCCGTGGGCAGCGTTAGATGATTCATCCAGAGTGGGTCATATGTTCATCATAGCAGTTTATATGGAACACGTTAGAATATAACGCTGAATCTTACCGTGGCTTCCTCGCGCCGCTGGCAGATGAGCGTGGAACAGAATTTTTTCTATTATGGGATGGAGAAATGCCCGATCCATTTCCAGGTTGTATAATAGTATATACGTCCAAATCATGTTGTTTTTTCGAGTTATTTGCACCGATCGATGTTCACTAAGTCAAGACGGAGTCTCTCTAACGATAGCGAGTGCCCGGACCACATATGGATGAGCACTACCGGTTCAAAGGCTCATTTCCGGTTGGCGATCTGCCGATCGGCCACCAGATGGCGCTCTTGAACCGCTAGAGAGTTGAGTGGAGCTTTGCAGTGTGTCTCAGGGCTCCGGAGGGGAAATATGATTTCGGTCACAGATTTTTGAAATATTGACATCAAAGACGAGTTACTGCGTCTTCGGCAGAATGAGCATGGCTAGGAATGACGTCTTAACTCGTCCCCGGCGATCATAGTGTTAAATATAAAACCACAAACATTGAAAACATCACAACAAAAACAAACAAAACAAGTGAATCAAAGCTCACTCGATATTCATAAGTCAAATATCACAACAATTCTCCAACCATATAATACATATTCCATAATAAGTCCATAAGAAAAAAACAGATAAAATAATTTATATGATTTTAACTCATAATATAGCATAACCTGTCTCCAGTCACCTATCACCTTTATCAAAGTGCACCATGCACTTTACCTGGACTTGATAACCACTATGTTTACCGCTCATCATGCACTTTTTCATGCTGCACTATTCTGCTATATGTACAGTGTTATGTGTAACATGTATGTTGTACTACGGTCTGTGGGAGCTCCCCTGCAATTTCGTTGTATACTTGTGCAGTGACAATTAAAAGTCTATTCTAGGGCTGGGGGATATGGCCAAAAACGTTATCGCGATAAAATTATAAAATTATTTTCATATAACTCGATATCGATAATTATCGTCGATATAATGTCTGTCAAGTTTAATTAACTTCTTATGCCCGGCGCTGATGGACGGGCTATTAATAGACTTGTTTTGCTGCTGCGAATGTCTCGAGTTGATGTCGTCATCAGTCCATGCACGTTAGCAGTTAGCTAGAGCAAGCGGTGTATCCCATGACAATGTACTAAATATGACCCTAAAATACTCTGTTCCGCCCCAATACATTGCAACGACGTCCACCGTATACCCCACACTACTCTAACCGTTACCCTCAGAATTCACGCCACACACCCACTCGGCACGTAAACTATAAAATAGCGCCGTGCAAGCTAATTATCCTAGCCAGCCTTGTTTCCAAGCGGTGTATCCCATGACAATGTACTAAATATGACCATAAAATACTCTGTTCCGCCCCAATACATTGCAACGACGTCCACCGTATACCCCACACTACTATAACCGTTACCCTCAGAATTCAAAACACACACCAACTCGGCAGGTAAACTATAAAATAGCGCCGTGCAAGCTAATTATCCTAGCCAGCCTTGTTTCCAAGCGGTGTAGCCCATGACAATGTACTAAATATGACCATAAAATACTCTGTTCCGCCCCAATACATTGCAACGACGTCCACCGTATGCCCCACACTACTATAACCGTTACCCTCAGAATTCAAAACACACACCAACTCGGCAGGTAAACTATAAAATAGCGCCGTGCAAGCTAATTATCCTAGCCAGCCTTGTTTACTACTTGAGTCATACCTCTCTACGTCTCCTTCCGCTGTCGGCCATCTCCTTCACTGATTGGTTGTTAGTGCGTGTGCTCATATCCAAGCTTGGAAAATCGATATATCGAAACTTTGCGACCACGTTTCATGTTTATTTTTCGAGGAAATAATTTATCGCGATAGTTATCGTTATAGTTTTATCGCCCAGCCCTAGTCTATTCTATTCTATATTTCCATACTAATTTCCATAATAATAATAATAAGTAATAATGTATGTCGTTATTCCTGAGCGATTATTATTATTTTTTTTTTTACATACATTTGTTCCTTTTCTCTGTATACTATTCCAATAAGCAACTGCTCTATACATTACCGTCTTTTTCAGAGAATTTGTTTTCGGTAGTGAATGGTTACAGCATTTGAAACCTTGCTGTATTGATTGAAGCTACTACCATGTTAACAGGATTAACCCTTTCACTACGCACTACCAAATTGTTAACCCTTTCACTGCGACAATACAGAAGGTTAACCCTTTCACTGCCACACAACAAAGGGTTAACAGCTGTCCCGGCTGCACACATTTTTACACTGTTGTTACAGGGTATGTCCACTCGGTTCACAGGACACTTGCCATGCAGTAGGTATAGAGGCAGAGTGATGATACAGACGTTATTTTCCTGTCAGGCTAAATAGCAATGGTCTAAATAAAGAAACCTAACAAGAGCACAAGTGTGTTTATTCAGTGGATATGACAAGATATCACATATAGGTTGGTAGAACAGGGACGTTTGGTGGAGTTGGCCGCGCTGTAAGTAGCAGGGTAGCTAGCGAGGCGGGAGCAAGCTAATGCTAGCGCATGAGAAGCTATTTGACGTTGTGCTACCGTTACACCCATAATTCCCAGAGAAGAGCCCCTAAAGCAGGAGCTGATGGTGAATGGAGTCAAAGTAAACTATGAAATAAACACCGGTTGTGGACTAACAATAATGTCACAGAGAGAATTTGAGAAGCTAGGGAAAAAAGACAAAGAAGTCAAAGCTGGGATATTGTAAAATCAACCTGCGAACATACAGCAAATGTGAAAGTGGACCCCAAAGCAATGACAGAGTCACTACCAGTAGTAGTAGTAGTAGTAGTAGTAGTAGTAGTAGTAGTAGTAGTAGTAGTAGTAGTGTAAAAGGGTCAGGTCCAAGCCTGATAGGGCGAGGTTGGATTAAAGCACTTGGTGTGGACTGACAAGTAGTGAACAAAGTGACAGAATTGAAAGAGACCCTAGGGCCTACAGGATGTGTTGACAATGAAACGGTGTTCAATGATGATCTGGTAAACATTGAAGGGATTCAAAGCAAAGATACATGTAGCCAGCGATGCCTCGGTTCTACAAGCCAAGGTCAGTACCATTTGCCATGAAACAATGCCATGTCTGCATCCCTAAGAGGGGGAGAGAAATACAGTAAGCTGGATTTGAGGCACGTGTATCAACAACGAGGAATCCAAGAAATATGTGGCAGTGAATACGCACAAGGCTATTGGAACATAAAATCATTAACGTTAGACCCATTTGTCTGCATTTAGCAATCCAACGTTAATGGTTTTTTGTTCCATTTGATACAGCACAGCATCAGAACAGAGTGGTAACGTTAGCGACTAGCATGCTATGTATACAGTCAAATGAGTCTGTTTCACTAGCATGCTGGTGGCTAACTCTAGTAACGTTACTATCACAGAAGGTATATGACATATACGCATGCGTTAAAAACATGCAGACATATGCTTGGTTTTAGTTGGATCGCAAGGCATCCTGGGTATGTTCCCCACAGTAAGGTACTATCTATCCTCTCCCTTCTGGCAATTATGTAATTCCACGGATGTCTGTAGAATCGAAGTGACACAATACCCAAGGACTTCTCCCAAAGACAGCTTTTGAAAACACTTGCGCACACCGGTCTGTCCGACTTATTTCGAGTTCATAAATCCAATACAAAGCCATTCGAGAATGCTGAAGAAGTTCGTAAATCGAGTTACGAAGGAATTCCTTGGTTCGAGAATGAGGACTGTTGTGAAGGGCCAGATTAAACCGAATATATATATTTATTTATATATATATATTTAATTGTATTTGTATATTCTCTAATATTCCCTGATATCCCTTGTATATTCCTTGTACAATATGCATTGAATATCCATTCTAGCCTACTGAACATCCCATAATAGTCTCCATTCTACTATTGGTCGAGACCTTGGTGCCAGGCTGCCATACCCCCCAGACCCAGTTCAAACGTACCGCTCAACATGTACGAACAAGTCCTAGTTCCGCGTAGGAATCTGGCTACCGCACCACTAATGGTACTATTTGTTCATAGTGCGTATATATACTGCGCTACTAAAGTAGGACTTCCCTTTTAGTCCAGTTTCTTACCCTCCCATAGAGTGACAGACGTAAAGCCTCCCCGCGACGCCACGTGTGGGAGTAAGGCCAAGTTCGGCCTACCATCGGTATTGAGACATTGTGTATATTAATATTTGAATAGTCATATTTGGTACTATATCGTCGAGTTGGACGTAGTCTATTAAGCTAATAATAGTCTATTCATATGTAGTGCTTCGTGCGGTGAGAATACTATCGTAGTCAGTACCCCCATCGTTTCGGGTAGAACTGGCTGCTTATCCAGGGTGGCCGACCCCATGTGAGGCTGCACCCGAGGAGCCCCAGAGCCGACGAGCGAGTGGACCTGCATACCGGATTATTCTACCGACGACAGCCCGCCTTCCCAGGCACGGATTATGCTTTGTATACAGTGATTATTCTATGGATAAAGACCAACACTGCCGTGTGTTGGAAACCCCCCCCCGGAGAGGACGACAGGTGAGGAGACGCTCTACACGACGAGGTCGCTTCACGTCTCTCCATCGTGGACCGGAGGAAGCCGGCCCACAGAGAGTCCAACTGCTTTCATCTGTGGATCGAGGATCGCTGAGGCACCGAGCCGCACAACCGTGGGTTCTCCCAGGATACCCTCGGCCAGACGGATACAGCCAGACTCTACCCCCCCCCCCCCCTTCTCCAGTTGTCTTACAAGCGACCGGAATTCCCCCCTAGTGTATCCAGTTCTATAATCATTAAAGTATCATTGCTATTATTCCTTAAATATTCCAGGTTGTATATTTACCGCCTGCGCCACCAGAGATTGGACGTTCTCTATTGATATACCAACGAATACTCATTTGCCATAAAAGTGCATCCTATTTCAAATCATAAATGTAATTAAGTGATTGCTCTACATACCTTTTGCTATGTATTAATTATTATTAAACGCAGACTTTCGACTTGGTACATTTGTGTTGGATCGTTTCATCTACGTGGGAGTGTTTACCATAATTATTTATGCCTAGTACTGGGTGGCCAGAGTCTAAAGTACAAGAGGTAGTGGTAGTAAGTATCATATCTAACAATACAGTCAGGGAATTGTACCCCTCAGTTACAAGGACCAATGTCAACAAACCAATCAACCAAGCCACGATATAGAACATGTTTAGAGGTCTGTTTTCTTTGTAGCGGGATACCACCAAATCAGTATTCACATCTGTTTTCATATGCCTTAGGACAGTTACGTTTGTATTAAGCCTACTGAACACTCACTGTGCTCTAGCTCTGTTATCTATAATGTGATACTAATGTAAGTCCAACTGAGAGCGATAAGGATGGAAAGGGTGACTGTGATCACCTCAGGCTTATTTTCTTGAGATGTGAGTGATTAATATAAATTATCACTGCTATATAATGAATATCATAGCACAAAGGCCACCCCCCATTGTTCTCTGTCCAGGAAGCGTGAATATTAAAGGCAACCAACTTGTGTTCGGCTTTTCTCTGATTGGCCGCGCCCCCACGCGCAGGCAAGCGCAGTCGTCCCACGTCCCAAATGAAATCCAAGGAGCGCGCGCGAGCGGCAGCGCGGGCAACCAACTTGTGGCTGCTGTTCCAACGCACTTGTGTTGGGCTGCGGTAGCAGTGGAGCGCTATGAAATGCGCTGAACTAGAAAGCGCAACGTTATTATGTTTCGCGTTTTTAACAACCAACTACCTGATTCACTCGTGTATAAACAAAGCCCATACAGTTATGAAATGCGCTGAACTAGAAAGCGTAACGTTATTATGTTTCGCGTTCCATTGATTAACGCCATTACCTGCTGTGCTGTAGGAAGCAGAGGTACAGTAAGTTACAGTAGGTGTAGGTTACATGTTTAATCAAAGCCCATACAATTTTTTAGATGAATGATTGTGGATATAATATAGAAAACACATCATTATGATATTGTCAGAGGGAGAGGCATGACTTCGCGACAGCCATATTAGACACTCACTGTACATCAGTGTGGAACTGTAACGTTATATGTTATTTCGCCCGTGGAGGCTGCTGAGCCTGAAGTGCCAGCGGGGCGACGCGGTGGTTTATCCCCGGCTTTCGTGCGCCGCCGCCGGCTTGATACAGCTTCAGCAGCAGCAGCGGCGGTGCTCTGTTGTAGGAAGCCCTTCAATGACAGCGGCGCGCTCTCATATTTTGCGCATGCATAAACTATATCTTAAATTATGGCTATGTGTCTAATATGGCTGTCGCTTATCAATGACTTCGCGACAGCCATATTAGACACATCGCCATAATTTAAGATATAGTTTATGCATTCGCAAATATGAGAGCTCTGTCATTGAAGTGGGTGGTGGCAGCATTACTAACAGTAGCGATTTTTATTGTTTTGTCATGACCAAACATAATCCCAACATAGATAGGAGGTGTACTGTATGTCAAATGTCGGTCATGTGGTGGAAGAGTTTAGTACAGTCACACAACAGAACACCGCTGTAGTACAGTCACACAACAGAACACCGCTGGTTCGACCAGCGCTTCTGCCGCGCCGCAAGGGCGTGTGCTAGTGGATTGATTGATTGGCCGTGTGGCCAATCAGAGAAACGCTGAACGAAAAGCTGAACACAAGTTGGTTGCCTTTAATATTCACGCGTCCAGGAAGGAGGGGCATGATCGCTCGCCATACTCCGGGTCGGCGGAGCAGTGCAGCCAGGATTTCACCTCAGCCATTGCCTCACTCCGGGTGCGGATCAGTGAGCCAGGATTTACTGCAAGGAGGAGGGGGTGCCCGGGGGCCACAGAGGCCACGATGGCATCTTGAATCTCACCTCAGACAGAGTCGCCTGTTCGAATCCCACCTCCTCGCCTGTTCAAATCCCGCCTCAGACGTGACATGTTATAATAAATAATAATAATTGTTAGACTAGAAGTCTTTATTTGTCATGCAGTTTAACACACACACGCGAGATGGGCGACCCACAGGAACACACACACACACACATGCACTGAGTCGCCGATGAAATGTCTCTCTGCACTTTTCCCATCCCGTTGTCCTTCCCCCCATGGGCAGCCGGGAGCAGATACAGCGTCAACATGAGCCGCGCCCCGGGGACCAATCCAAGTGCTCCTGTCCGTCTTCGTCAAGGACGCCACAGCGTTAGCGATCTGTTGTGCATGTTTTTCCATTGGGTTTATCTTACCGGGGGGGAAACCCTTGTGAGCACGGGGAGAACATGCAAACTCCACACAGAAAGGCCTGGGAGATACCCCACCTGAGTACCTGACATCATGGAAACCTGGTCCCCAAGAGGGAATCGAACCCTGGACCTTCTTGCTGTGAGGCAACAGTGTTAACCACTACACCACCGTGCCGCTGTGCTTACCATGCTGCCCTTTGTCCTGGTTTACTGAAGGTAGCCCTCAGCCTGCTTATCTCTGTCGGTAGATCATGGTATATGTGAACCAGTGTGCCTTGGAAGGTGAGGGAACCTTTCCCCTGGCAAGGCCCACACTCCTCTCTTTTTTGGGTGAAGTAATTCAGCTGGACAATGATAGGTGTTGGTTGGTCTCCTTTTTGGGCTTTGGTGGTAGCGATCTATGAGCTCAGCCCCCCAAATCTTTGAGATAAGTTTATCCCTGAATTTAGTGGGCCAATTTCCCTCTGCTCCTTATGGGATGCCGTAATCCTCAAGTTTTGCCACCTGCTCCTGCTTTCTAGGTCAAAGCCTTTATCCTAATAAAGATAAATAAACACATAAATGTGCGTAAACCGTGCGTACGATCATTTATAAGTAAAGTGTGGGATTTATCAATATGAACGTGTGCTTGAGATTGTGCGTACATCTACGAACAGCTCCGACCGTGCGTACATGGCACCAAGCGGTAGAATAGGAAAACTGCTTTTTTGGTAGCTAATATCCTTTATATTTTACTGGCTTTGAACTTCAGGAGGATGAAATTATATATCTATTCTACGTTGTCTTCCCTTAGTGGGAGTGAAAAGTGGAAACGTCTACAGCAGGGGTTCTCAAACTTTTTTATACCACAACCCCATTTTATTTAGGATTGTTTTTGGCGACCCCACACCTAATGTATCACGTAATTTCAGCGTGGAATTTAGGAATATCAAAATAAAACCACACGTTGTTGAACTTGATCATGCATATTTATTAGAAAATGTAATTACAGCACATGTTATCAATTATTTATTAGAAAATGTAATTACAGCACATGTTATCAATACACATTTATAAAACGAGGCATATTTAGCCAAAATATGTTGCCAGAACATAAAAAATTTAATAATAATAATAATTACTTGCCAATGCCAATGTCACCTACCCATGACCCCACTTTGGGTCGCAACCCGTAGTTTGAGAAAGCTGGTCTACAGTATGTATAGTACAATAGATGACAGGAGATTTTTCACACCATTGGCCCGAAAGCCCAGAAGCCATCTGTGACAGTAAAATGGGGAAAGATTCATTGGAGCACTCGGACAGTTTAGGCCTATATTTCTGGTGCATAGACTACATTTTTTTTATCTAGTACATCTTTATCAGAGTCAAGTATGGACAAAGGCAGTGGTGACACATTATACAGTAGCATACAGAAGTCACCTTGCAGATGAGTGAAGGGGGCAGTGCACTCAATTAGCCAATGTCTACATTCCACTAATAATACATGTGGCAACAGCAGCCACTCCACAGCCTCGTAGAGGAATAATGTATACATACGAATCTACGATACAAGTACATCCATAGAAAAACAACATCATCCTAGTAGATAAACACATGGATATCATTCATCCCTAGAAAAGGGACAATGGGATATAAAGTAATGGGTATATTACTCATAAAGACATAATAAAGGTCTAAGCATAAACATGATGGGTCTTAATGAAGAGCTAAGCCCAAGGGCTCACGTGTGTTAAGTTTATGGATCCAATGTGGTTCTCTGCACAGTGGTTTTTTGATGACATCAGCACCTCTTGAGGATACGGAGACGTTTTCAATACCCCAGCATTTCAAAGATGCTTGGATATCTCCCCCATCTCATCAGTCTACGAGAAGCGATGCTCACGGAGAGCACGGAACATCATCAGAGACGCTTCTCACCCCGACCATGGACTGTTCACCCGCCTGCGGGGTTCTCGCTCTGGGCCACGCTACCGCAGCCTCCCAGGCAGAACCAACTGGCCCACAAATAGCTTCTTCCCCTCAGCTGTCAGACTACTGAATCAAAACACTACTCTGTCTCAATCTGCCTAGCCCACCCAGTTGCAACTGTGTTTGGGCATAGATCATGCTGTTTTACTGACTCTATTTACTGTACATATATTTACTGTATCTACTGTACATATATTGCACTGAGCTTACCATTGCACTACTCTGCATATTCTGTTTACATAGCCCACTGCACCTCACTGTATATCCTGTGTATATAGCCCATAGATTTTTCTTACCATTGCACATTGTGCTAGCCATTGCACTTTACTGTACAGATTGCTTTATATATACTGTGTGAGGATTGGTTCTTTCCCCGCCACACGCTTCTTGGGGTGCTGTGATGATTGGTCCGTTGTAACGCACACTTCTAGGTTAAGTATCAATTACCATCACGCACCTGATGTGTGTGCTAATCAGCGCCTCAGAGGGCTTTATATACCTGGACCTTCTTTCTATCGATGTCGGGTCGTTCTGGAATACAACTGCTTTGCCTGCTTTTTTCCCGTTGCTGTTTCCTGGTCTATATTCTCTCCAGGACCTTTCTGTGGAGAACTGTTTGGAGCTGCGCCTTGTTACCCGTTACGCGTTGCACTTGGGTGAGTGGAATCAAACCCCTCTGGATAATTTGGATTGTGTGTTATTGAAGAAACACAGAAGATATCCTTTTGTTTGCTCTGGATAGTTCTGATTGTGTGTTATTGAAGAAACACTGAAGAGATCATTTTGTTTGCTCTGGATAATTCTGATTGTGTGTTATAGAAGAAGCACTGAAGACATCTTTTGTTTGCACTGACTCTGCTAATTGTGTGTTTGGGAAAACACTGATACCTATCTCTTTCTCCGTTTCCCACCTCGAGGAAGAGCTGGGAGTATCTGCAGAGCCGCTACAACATCATATGCCAAATTCCCACCACTGTCGCCAGGAGGATTCTGCAGAGCGGCTGATGACTCTGCCGGAGGCAGTCTCCCCGTTTGTTTGATTACTGTACCTATTCCATCTTTTGACTCTGTAAATAAATACGCCCTAGCATTTGGCTAACTCTGAACTTCCTGTCTGTGCCGTTGCGTTTGAGGTCGGTTACAAACCATAACATACTGTGTTTCATTCCAACTAATTATTGATAGTCACATCCTGGTTAGACGCACACAATTTAGTTGCACTTGTCTTGTACTGTGTAATGACAAAGTGAATCTCTCTAATATAATGTTGTGTGTCATGGAATAATCTAGGTTTTTAGTGTGTATAACTGTGTTCAGCTATTCTAATTTGCATTGGTCATTGGTTTGGCCAACATAGGCTTGAACACAAGGACATTACACGAGTACTATTGCAATTAGGGATGCCCCGATCACGCTTTTTGTCACCGATACCGCAGCGTCTGTGCATGTCTGACTGCTCCACTGTCTGTGTGTCTGTCTACTCTGCTTTGGTCCAATCACATTGCCCCACCCACAGTCTGCGAATCAGAGGCAGAGTAGGGCCGGGTCTTCATGGCATGCTTGTTGTCTCTTTCAGCGACCGGCTGTGGAGGCGTGATTTTTTTCCGTAGCCTATGTTTGCGACGACGCTCTGATTGGCTAGCCGCGTACAGCGAAGACCCTCTCTGATTGGTTTAGCACCGAAGGGTCTCTTCCGCCTTGTACATATATATTCTCTGCGGTTATGCTTTGGCCCTCTTTCGAAGCGGGTTATGCTTAGAGTTAGGGTTAGGGTTAAGGTTAGGGTTAGGGAACAACATATCAATTGTTGTTGAATATGCGGAAGAGACCCTTCGGCGCTAAACCAATCAGAGAGGGTCTTCGCTGTACGCGGCTAGCCAATCACAGAGCGTCTTCGCAAACATAGGCTACGGGGGAAAAATCAAGCGGCTGAGAGAGTACTCATCTCGACTACACTTAACCTGTTCCACCCGTACCGGTCCCGAAATGACATCTGGTCATAAATCAATATTTTTCAGAGTGTTACAAGTATAAAATTTGCGATTTTAATTTCAAACGTATTCAAGTCTTAACACCATGAACATGTCACAACAGCATGTAGAATGTATATTATCATCAATACGTTAGTTTAGCAATAGGTTAAAAGTGTCATTAGATAGATTTAACTTTTCGATTTGCTCAAGTCTATTCCGAGAGGGCGACCATTTTGGAAATTTTGAACCATGGGAATTGTAGTCTTTTTGTGGCCATTTTGTAATAGACATCGCTAGCTGTCGATCAGCGATGGAATTTTTCCAAACTACACTTCCTGAAGGGATCTATGGGGTTCAAGGTTCATAGTTCTGTATGAATTTCTTTAATAACTCTTATTATTCGGGATAATATAACACAAAAGGTAAAGTTTTTGACAAATATTGAAAGGCTTTCAAGTTTCTCTTCCCTATTGTTAACATGTAGGAACAATTAGATCTGAAATTAGTTTCAAAACGGTTGCACTGTGGGGAAAATAAAAAAGTACAGTAGATTACAGTAGATTTCATTATCTGTTCTTATGCACGCCTGGTGATACTAAATCCAAATTGAACTCGGGCATTTGAAAGATAATATATGTATATAAATGTGCGAATTGGCTATAATAAGGTAATTTATAAGCCTCCTATTCTATATTCTATAATAATATTTCAAATTGCATTGGTCCGGATGGGAGAATTCAGTACTGTATCTACAGAACCTTCTGTGTAATCATCTTCCCTTTATTAATTTCCTTAGATTTATTCACTGTCAAAGATGCAAATACAAATCATAATTCATTATTCTCCTTTGTTTCATCACAATTTAAGCAAGCCTAGTAATAGACACAATATTTCTGACACTGTGAATACATTCCCTGAGGTCCATAGATGTCCCTAGATACCAAGAATATGCAAATGGCCTTGTAGAAGTGGAGCAATATTCCATTTACCTAGGTATATATCTTAGGCGGATTTTCAGAAAATATTCCACGGTGGAACCGGTTAATGGCTGTCCAGCCCTATGAATTTCATGACTTTTCTTGTGATCGCCTTAGTCTTCTGACTATCAGAGTTATACGCACAGGTGCTCTCTAAAGTGGTTTTCGTTAGCGGCCGTTTGGGTTCTTTGCCTTTTTCTTTGTACTCTCCGTGGTAAGCTTAACGAACTCTCCATGCTCCTCTGGGTGATGGGACTTCAAGTGTCTTATTAAATTTGTTGTGTTGAAACTTTTTTTTTTTGTATTTTACTTTTTTATTATTTTTTAAACAAACACATAAACAAACATGACAACACATGATAAGATATACAAGTATTAGTTGACAGTGCACATCCAATGAAATCACCATTTAGTTAATTGTCTTATACAGGATATACCCTTAATACCTGTTATCTAAAAACCTACACACATATGCTCTAGCTCGTACCCCCCCCCCCTCCCGGACCCCCCATTAGATAATCCATCCATTATCCCTCGCTCCTAACCAGATACTACCATTATATGCTAGCTTTTATTTTCTCCACCACTTCTAACCACAATGTCATTTTGGATTCATTGAGACCCAAAATTCTTGCTGTAGATATTTCTTGATAGATCACATCGAGATATGTAATAATCCAGATCTTTCGGCAAATTTTTTCCGGTTGGAATCATCGTGATGCTATCAGCTTTTTAGCCACTGTGATACCCGATAAAACCAATCTCTTTAGCTGTGGATGTACTGCACACTCAAAAACATCATTCAGCAGTAATACAGAGGGGTGTACAGGTATATTCCAAGTTAAGAGATTTGATAATTGCTGGGTCACCTCTTTCCAGAATATCTTAACTGGTGGGCAGTCCCAGTACATGTGCATAAATGTCCCCTCGTCCCCATTTGTACATAAGGAGCATTTGGAGTCTTGTATAAGACCAATTTTTTTCAGTCTTATAGGAGTCAAGTATGTCCTGTGAATATAGTTAAGATTGATTTGTTGATGGTCCGGGTTCCTTGATGTGAGTCGAACATTTGCCCAGGCTTCTTGCCAATCAAAATCACTTTCCAGGTCTGGTATATCCCTCCTCCAGACGGAGTCTAGGTGGAGGGTTTCATACGACGAGGACGTTAGTAATTGATGATAAAAATCTGAAACAAAACCTCTCGATGTCTCTCTTTCATAGAAGAATTTGTGGTATCTGTGGTGTTCAATTGGTATATTTAATGGAACACCTTGAGACTTCAAACATAACAATAACTGTATGTAAAAAAGATGTGTGGACTTGGTGAGATAAAAAAATTTGCGTATTTCTTCATAACTACAAAAACCCTGTTTGTTAAAAACATCCCCTAACGAGTGTATGCCTTGCTTTTCCCATATAGGGAATCTTATAGGTCGTTTACCAATCAAGAGTGCATTGTTATTGAATAAGGGAGTATGATTATGCCATTTATGTGGGTTAGGATATTTTTTTTGTGTTTCACGCCATATCCGGATCGCATGAGTAATTATGGGGCCATATTTCCGTTCGCAATGCTTAATTGATAGTTTAGTGTATGCTATGTCCTTCAGTCTATGTGGGGCTACTATATTTTCTTCTAATTTTCTCCAGGATACTAATGCTTGGGGATCAAACCATGTTGTCAATGGTCTTAAAGTGTACGCCTTAAAATAGTGGAAAAAATCTGGAAATGCCATACCACCGTCTGCTTTATTTCTCTGTGCGGTGGATCTTTTTATACGTGGTGGTTTGTTATTCCAAAATAAATTTGTATGTGGAGGAGTGTAATTTTTTGGAGGGGGTAACGGTAGCATTGAGCTGAAGAAGTTGATTCTAGGTAGTACGTCCATCTTAACTATTGATAAACCGTGCCTGTACTGAGTTTTTAAGTTTTGCCCACCTATCAAGGTCGTCTTTGATTTTGTTTTGGATTTTTGTGTAATTGTGCTTCACCATTTGTCTTATGGTGGGGAATATTTCCACTCCCAAACATCTAAAGTGTTTTAAGATAGGTATCTGTTCTGGGAGGGTTATATCTTTTTTTGCAGGGGCGTTAAGTGGAAGGAAAGCCGACTTCGGCCAATTTATCTTAAATCCCGATAAATCTCTAAAGTTCTCAATCAACTTGAGCAGATGAGGCAATGTGGTGTTGGGGTTTTGCATGAACAGTATTACGTCGTCCGCATATAAACTAATTTTATGTTGTGTGCCCTTGATTACGATTGGTTCTATGAATTGGGATTGTCTTATATATTGTGCTAAAGGCTCTAATGATAGATCGAATAGTCCGGGACTAAGAGGGCAACCCTGTCTAGCTGAGCGTGATACCGGAAAGATTCCGGAGGTGATTATACCTGTTGTAATCATGGCCGATGGGTCTTTGTATACTACTTTAATCATATCAATGAAACCTTTACCTAACTAAGGTTAGGTGTTGAAACTTTTTACGAGGTATTTTATCCTGGCATACATTGCAGATGGCATTTGTTGCATCTGTCTCAGACACATTGTAATAGTTCCACACCGCCGACATGTTTTAGGTTAGTTAACATGCGAAAATGACACCAACTCCGCTGAGAATTGGCTCATGTTTTTTGCGCCATTGATCGGTTTTCGCAATCGGCAACTAGAAAGCATTATCAGAATTCCCCAATCTCATATTTATACTGAATATCAGCCGATACCGATCGCTGGCCGATCGATCGTGGCATCCCTAATTGCGATTGATAAAAGATTAAATCTTGTATTGTCCTTCCTGTACGAGAGTGTGTGAGGTCTTTGCTGTTAGTGGAATCGGAACATTGGGCACAGTTGCCACACTTGCAAGAAAGTGAGGTGGGTTAGAAAACCAAGTGGAAGGGGGAGGGATTCTCATATCAGAATGGACAAGACATTCTCTTAACTTACATCTAAAAGATAAAAATAGGTTCAGAACAGAAATCTCTGAGGCGAGGGTCACTTTGAAGAACATGCCTGCATTTCAAAACTATACTTTGTATTCTCCCTGCCGCTGGTGTACACTGGGTAGAATAACAGACACGAGGTGGTGCCTTCTTCATTTACAATGATCGAGGCAGGGCATATAAAACTCATCTCCCTGGTGGGACCAAGGACATTTCCCACCCAGTCTACTGTTTTAGCTCATAATCACTTTCTCTTTTAAGCGGTGACTGAATGTAGTTGCCTTCTCCTGAACCTTTTCTCCTATAGGATTGACACAAAAGGCAGTGAGGGTGAGAGTGGCGGCGGCGTGGAGGAAGTGGCAGGAAATTAGTAGGCTACTGTTGAATTGAAACATAGATGTAAAGATCAGAGGAGGGATATTTGAAGCATGTGTGAGATCAGTTCTCCTGTATGGTTCAGACATGTGGGCAATGACAAAAAGGGGGGGATGTGTGGAGAATGATAGATCTGGAGATACATGAAGACATGGCACAAAACCGTGCCCAGTGGAGTCATCGCCCGTCCAACCTCACTGTAGTGGGAAAATAGGGACGTAAAACGAAGATGATGATGATGACGGTCAGTGGTTTAGCTGACATGGATTGTTGCAAGAAACAGGACAGGAGGGCAGCAGGGATAATCACTCTCTTACTTTTATAGACAATTACACACAGCTAGCAAAGCAGAAATATAATTTTCTCTTTCATCCACTCTTCTGTCTTTGGTTCGGTGTCCTTTTTACATCTTAAGTTTCACAGGAAACTGTGACTGTTGGAGCTGAATAGCTGTGTTGATTATAAAATGTCCTGCCTGTCAATCAGTGTCTTCATTACACTGAGTGGAGTTGATTGTGTTCATTATGGGACTCTGCAGTAAGCCATGGGAGATGTGTTTCAGGCTAGATTAGAGCAAGTTGGTATAACTAAATGTGCTCACTGCCTACTGGACATTACAAAACAAATTAGCTGTCACTCTACTGATTTTTAAGCATTTCATCTGAAATCGCTAACCATTAAACTTCCAGTGGAAATTAGAATCCCGATGATTCCATAATATTTTTCTCTGATCAGTTCATGTTAACCCCTTAACACTTTCTCTGCCAGCTATTATTCTCATCCTGTAGTAAATGCGCCACGCTTTATATAGGCATTTTCATTGTGAGTCGCGGTGTTTGCAGGGCTATATCTATATTCTATATTATAGCTATGGAGACAATACTATGACTCATTTGACAGTAACAACAGATAGTTCAACATGTGAAAAAGGAAAAAAAAATTCATGTATACATTCGCGTGCTGAATGAGTTTTTCACGTCTGGTTAATGTTAGCATGTTGTTATTCACCGTCAAAGATGAAAAAATATAATAAAAAATAGAAGATTTATATTCTCTCATTACAATTTACTCAAGCCTATAGTAACAGACACAATACAACACAATTCTGACAATAGGAATACATTCCCTGAGACCCATAGATGTCCCTAGATACCAAGAACATGCAAATGGACCTTGTAGAAGTGGAACAATCTTCCATTTACTTAGGTATGTATTTCTAGGCGAATTTTCTGAAAATATGGCTAGGAGGTTAAGAGGTTAAAAGTATTTTATGGTTGGAGACAAGGTGGAGACATATTACATGGAAAAGGGAACCTTTTTGGGGACACTTTATTTGTGCCAAACACATTTATAATGCACGAACAAGATCTTCAACATGGTACATTGTCCGGCAGCGTGGCCAGGGCCGTGTTAAGCTCAGGCTCTGACATAGGCAAGGCGATTTCTGGGCCCCTCCCCCCTCCCCAAAAAAACATGCATGCACAGTCGCGCACATAGTAAAGTGTAGCGGCATCGTTTCACAAGCGTTTCTCAGTGTTACAGGGTAGTGGAATAAATTCAACCATTTGACTGAGCTTCATTAGAAGCCCCAAATCATATTATTGCATGTAACAACATTACATGACCTACTTAGTCACAACATGATAAAATACAAGGTAATGATTTTTACAAAGTTACAAAACACAAGCCTTATGCATATGCAATAACATGCCTATATATAGCACCATGGACAGCGACACTGTAACAAAACATGGACATACAAGTTATTTTTTTTGTGAAGGTAATCCTACACGAGAACAAATATATAACAATTGGTAACATCTATAGGCCCCCTTCAGCTCCTGCTGATTCCTTCAACTGTTTAGTCTCCACCATAAATTCTATTCATGACAAAAATGAACTTGTAATTTGAGGAGATTTTAACCGTTGCTGGTTGGATAAAGCCTCAAAACATGCTAAAAACATTATTGGGAACTTGAATCTAACCCAGCTAATAAGTGAGCCCACTCGGGTTACACCCACTTGCCAATCTCTGCTCGATTGGATCTTGGTCTCACACCCTAATCGTATTATTGATTCAGGTATTTCGGCAGATTGCTTTGGTGACCATTGCATGATGACCCAAACGTCCCCCAAAATTTATAAAAATTAGGCAAGATATAAAAATCAATGTTGATGAATTCATTAATGATCTAATTTCAGTTAACTGGGACCGATATCAAATCATCTCAAATGTTCATGAAGTTTGGGAATTCCTTCACACGGAACTAACCAGAATTATCGACAAACATGCTCCATTCAAAACTATCAAAGTCAAGGGTAGTCACCTTCCATGGATAACTTCTGACCTCATCAGTACCTTCAGGCAGAGAGATAAGGCATGGGCCACATATCGTAGGACTAAGGATCATGCAAACTGGGAAACATACAGACAGCTTAGAAATAAAAGTAAAATATTGACTCCGAATGCAAAATCTAATTATTATAAAGAATCTCTCAACTCTGATTTAAAAAAAACACTAAACAATTTTGGGATTTTTTTTAAACTATAACTAATTCATCTGATAAAAATACTCATTGTAATCAATTAAAAGTTAATAACACCATATTGCATAATCCTCTTCTTGTAGCTCAAGCCTTTAACCTACACTTCTCTTCAGTGTGTACTCCCACAATACCGGATCCTTATGTCATCTGTAACAATGCACCATCTTGCAACAGCTCCTTCTCGTTCACGAAAATCTCACCTATTGATGTTCTGAATGCCATAAAATACCTCAAAGTGTGTAGTGGCCCAGGCCTAGATGGTTTAGAAAGCAAATTTCTCAAACTTGCTCCACACATTTTGATGTACCCCCTCTGTGATCTCTATAATCTGTCTTTATTATCACATGAAATACCATCCATCTGGAAGCACTCAAAAATCACTCCTCTCCACAAAGCAGGCAATGTACTAGATCCCAATAATTACAGGCGAATAGCAATTATCTGTTCCATAGCAAAAGTCTTTGAAAAGTTAATTTATAAACAACTGTCTAATTATCTCAGCAACAACAATATTTGATCACCTTCACAATCTGGTTTTCGCTCCAATCATTCCACAACTACTACTTTATTAAAACTCACTAATGATATATTTTCTTCATCTGGTAATGGTAATCTCACTGGTGCAATATTTATTGATTTAACAAAAGCCTTTGATTTGGTCAACCATTATCTCCTATTAGACAAACTGTATGCTATTGGCCTCTCACGCAATGCCTTACTCTGGTTTAATTCATATCTGCACAACAGAAAACAGTGTGTTGCTATACAGGATGGTAGATCTGAATTGGCAGTACAGGAACGTGGGGTGCCTCAAGGCTCAACATTAGGCCCGCTCTTGTTCTCAATATTTATTAATGATCTCCCCTCAATTTTCACAGGTTGTAATGCTCAACTCTATGCAGACGACACAATGATATATACATCTCCATTTACCTTACCTCAAATTCAAATACCTCAAGCAGACCATGTACTACAGTATGACTCGGCGGCCCATCAAAAAAGAACACAGTATGCTATGACACGGCAGAACATACATGTATGTATGGCTCGACACACACAGCGGCATCACTTATGAAAAGTTATTAGGTTACTCACCTGGCTATAGCATCTTCCTTCTGGTCTTTGTTTTGCGAATTCCTCGATTACATCCTCATAGTCCATGGCATTGGTGATGCTGCTTTCAATAGCCAGCAATGCAAATGCATTGAGCTTGTCCTCAGTCATTGTAGATCGAAGGTAGTTCTTGACACGCTTCAGAACAGAAAAGGATCGTTCTTCCGAGCAATTGGATATTGGAAGGGTCAAATACATGCAAAGGTATATTTCAACGTTGGGGAAAGTGTTCTGCAGGCCAAACTTTCTCATCTGTTTCAGCATTGTTGCAGCTGATGCGCCTTGGTCCAAATTTGTAGACAGTGAAGAAAAGTGGCAAAACTCGTCCACAAAGTTCTTCTCCAAGTCCTGTGGGTATTGTCTCCTAATTTTTTCTGCAGCTGAGCGAATTTCAGTTCTGCTCAATGAATGAATCCGAGAGAGGAATCCGAATTTCCCCTCTATGTATGCTTCATTGCGTCGCCGTAGTTCCACATCAAGACAGTCGCATATGGGGTAGTGCGTTTCCATCAGGAATGTCTCCCTCCTGTGCGTCTCACTCTGTCATCATCAGATTCGTCAAACATTGCTTTTCGTGTTCTTTTCCTTTGCTTGTCTGCTTTGTAGCTGTCAGTTGCTGTCATTGTTGCTTCGGCCTCATAGGCGTCAAAATCATTCCTGGTCTCACCGATTACATCAATCAGCGCATTGTACAGGACTGGGACCGTGCACAGGTCTAGGTTAACCTGTTGCAATGCTTTGTCCCAAACAACAGTCAAAATGGCTGTTTCCAAACTGTCCATCACTGCACTCAGCTGGCCTGATTCACATTGAACACTTTTAGCATTCGCGTCATCGTTCTGAATACTTTCCAGGGCTTGCTTTATGGCCTTATAGCCCACTCGGAGGGCTTTTGTCGCATCAGCCCTAGCTGACCATCTGGTGCTAGACAAGCTTTTTAACGTGAGCTTGCGTTCCTGGCCCTGCTCAGAATTTCGAAGGTGCGACATGAGAATCTCCCACTGACTTGGGCTTTTTCAGGGGGAAAATGCCAGGTCGGTCCGGGTGTCACAGGGTTAAGCGCTATGGAGACCCTGGTTGGGTACATTTTGTACTCTGCACTGTCGTAATGACTTACGGCCATGCCAACCTGTACACGCTCGATCTCGTCAGATCTCGGCCGCTACGCAGGTTGGTCCTGGTTAGTACTTGGTTGGGAGACCGCCTGGGAATACCAAGTACGGTGTGCCTGGGGCTGGTTCTCCATTCTTTTCGCTCCTCTCTCACGCATGGCGAAGAGGGGCCTGTTGGGGTGGTCTTTGACCTCCTCTGGTGATCCTGTGCTTCCCGTATCGCCGGGCCCGTCAGAAGTAATGTTTCGTCGACCCGTAGGCCTGGGTTAACCCTTTTTTGAAAACTGAAACACTTGTACTGCGGTATAGCCGGTGTATACCCGCAGGTGTGTTTTGGAGTTATTTTTTTTTCTTGAGGGGTTATAGGAACAACCACCGCATTGGGTAACACCAAGGTGGTTGATTCCCTGGTGTGTTGGAGCAGTGTCAACTCCCGGGTTACCCGGTTGAGGGTGCCCCTGCACGTTCATGACGTCTGCCAATCGTGTCAGCCTTCTCTGCCTCAACCCCTCTGGGTGGGTTTTTTTTAAATGGAGGCTTGGTCATGCAACAACGCCAGCATACGCCCCTTCCGCCGGGGCGGCTGTGTTCAGCTGTCCCCTCTGGCGCCTGTCTCGTCCGCAGTCTCCAGGCTCGGGTTAACAGCCTGTTGCCTGGTTTTTTCCCCGGTGCGCTGCCTGCTTCCGTGGTAAGTCTTGTTATTGCGGCCGTGCTGACTGTCTGTACTGCAGGGTCAGTGTGCCAGGCGGTGTACTATTGGGGGGACAGGGCTTTGTCCGAATACGCTGGCGATGTGGGGGGCGGGGTCACTAAGTGCCCACCTGGTGGGGTCTTGATGCTGGCATCATGGACTTCTCCGGGCCCCCGTTCCAGGGGGTCCAGTCCCTTTGGTGGGTCTGGGCCTTCCTTCGCGCTCCGCTGCTACGGCCTTGCCACGGGGTTGGGTTTGCCCTTGACCCCGTGATTCTGGGGGCAGTAACGAGGTTGTTCCCTCCGTTCGTTCCCGGGTGGCATGCGGGTTGTGCGTGTGTGTAGTCGTGGGATCAGGCCACGGTCTGCTCACCCTGTGCGTTGAGTTGCTTGAGTGCCTCTTCGCACGGTCGGGTCCGTCGCCCTCCCGGGAAACCTCCAATAGGGGGGGTGCCCTCCATTAGGGGGGGTCGGGGGGGCTCGGCCCTCCCTGTTCTGATGGTTGTGGGGGGCCTTCAGCGGGGTGTATTTGTCGGCCGGTGGCTCCCGCTCTGCCTCCCTTGTGCATGAGTGACGCCGAGCGGAGCCACTATGTATACAGAACGATAGGTTATGACTATAACCAAGTTCTGTTAATAGTGGTGATGCTCGGCGTCCGACGCCGCTGCAGCCCTTGATCTCACCTTGTGGTGAAAGCTTGGGAAGGAGGAGAGCAGGTGACCACACACCTGCTTATGAAGGTAAGCTAACGAGGGGTGTGGTCAGACAAATACTGGGATAAAGGTACATTGTGGAATTTTATTCAGTGCGCGTGCACATATGCGAGGATAGTGCATGAGTGACGCCGAGCGTCACCACTATTAACAGAACTTTCGTTAATTATGGGCGGTTCTATATGCAAATACTTAAAATCGTGCACGAGCGCGGAGCGTAGAACAAATTGTATTTATCAACATGGAGTGTGCGTAGAACCTGTGTACGCACGTTTGATAAATCCAGATTTTTCTGTGCGTACACACATTCTAAATTCCGCGCGTAGGAATGGAAATAGAACACTTTCTACGCATTGTTGATAAATGAGGGCCCTGCTTGTTGTTCCATAATTTTGAACAGATTTAGAAAAGTCACCAATGTTTTGCCTTTGTTTATTTAAACAGATATGGTCCCGCAAACGTTCATTAATTGGTGGCCATTCCGCAGGATCCGAGGAATAGTTTACCAGCCTGTCCTCCTTGTTGGTATCATCATGCATTGATGTCGATCCGCTCTCGCCTCCCCCCTTTCAGTTCCATCCTCTCCAGGCTCCGCCGGCGTCGTAGGCAGCAGCTCAGATGATGGAAAATTGGTAGCATCGTTGCTAGCTCCCGGCTGAGGCTCGGACGTTAGCCCACTGGGTGTCTCCTCAGATGATGGAAAATTAGTAGCATCGTTGCTAGCTCCCGGCTGAGGCTCGGACGTTAGCCCACTGGGTGTCTCAGATGATGGCAAATTGGTAGCATCATTGCTAGCTCCCGGCTGAGGCTTGGATGTTAGCTCACCGGGTGTCTCGTGTTCGACTGAATCGTCCTTTTTATTTATTTTTAGGAATCGCCCCATAGCTTCCCTCTGCTTTTCAATATGTTTTTCCTACATTTTATTTTTTTTTATTTTTGCTGACCCCGAAGTCGACGATGCAGACATTTTTGGCGTGGTACATTTGAAAATATTTGTAACCGGATATTAACGTAGCCTACATTCCCGCTCAGAGACAAGAGGATACACTATTATTGACATGTATTTTTTTTTAATACTTTTTTTATGTAGCATCATTGGTAAGTTAACCCTTTAATCGCCAAGAACGTGTTACAACGTCATTCTCCGCCATGCGTAATCTGCCAATGACGTCGTACAGCGTCTTTGAGATCAATATTTCAAATATCTGTCATGGCAATCATATTTCACCCACGGAGACTTGACGGGTGCTGTAGATCTCCTCTCAACTCTCCAACGCTTCAAGACCGCCATCTGGTGCCGATCGGCGAGTTGCCAAAACCGGAAGTGAGCGGCCGGAAGTGGTGCTCACCCATATTTCGGACTCCATCTCGACACACTGGATAATCGATCGGTTGCCATAATTCAATAAGCAACATTATTTGGACGTATATAGTATTATACAACCTGGAAATGGATCGCATATATCAACATCCCATAATAGCAATCTTTTTGCTCCACGCTCATCACCCAACGCTACGAGGAGACTGGGGTGAGTTTCAGCCTGTTTGTTTACCATTTTCGATACAAACTGCTATTATCAATACATCACCCATACTACATGATTCATTTAACGTCGGTCATTGCATTATAAACGACCCCCCCCCCCCCTCCGGTCAACATCAGATGATGAGTCATGACGTTTAGGACCTTGTACAATTGAACATTTTAATCTGACGTCAATCGCTAGCAAACTGCATTTGATTATGTAATATATGCATAAATGGCTATATCTCACGTTCTAGGAATTACTGCAGAAAACGATAAAAACGCTTTGCAAATAGAAAACTTAAAGTACACTTTTAACCTATTGCTAAACTATTGCCAACCTAACGTTTTACATTCTACATGCATTTGTAACATAGTAGTGATATTAATACTTGAAAACGTTTGATTTTAAAAACACTAATTTATTGCATCACTCATAAAAATATTAATATATGATAATAATGTCAAAAGGGGTCGGTACCGACCCCGTGGGGGGGAACATGAACCCACCTATGGCAAAGAGTAGGGGGTTCCCCGACGCTCCTGGCCAAATTCCCAATCAGGTCTCTGACATCAAGGCCACCTAATCATCCCTTCCCCCTTAATTGGCTGGTATCAATCCCTTACCTGTCTCCTGAGCCGTTCAGCCATTGTGTAGTGTGATGTGTGCCTGGTGCCAGTGTATGGCAGCCATTGAGCCTGAGTAGCCCAAGGTTTGGGGCTACAATACCAGTGGTGGTGAAGGAGGCAATTTCCACTTTGAGTGTCTAGAAAAGCGCTATATAAATGTAATGATCATTCATTCATTCATTCATACATTAATTAATTAAAATCTGAATTCTTGCATCAGCTTTCAATGGTAAATGGACTGCATTCATACAGCGCTTTTATCCAAAACGCTTTATACTTAGGCCTCACATTCAGTCATTCAACTCACACACCGATGGCGGAGGTAAGGTGCCAACCTGATCAGCAGTTAAAGGGTTAGTGGCTTGCTCAAGGACACTTCGACTGCCGGGAGGAGCCAGAATTTAACCTCTTAAATTGACACGGTTACAAATTGTATACATTTGTATGCACATAATATTCTCTTGACAACAATCCTAAATCGTTGTGCGTATTGTGTTCTAGTGCGCAAGCTGGTGTCGTTGAGCTGTAATTGTTAATTGTTAACACTTTAATCGCCGGAAACGCCGAAACTTGTCATTGCCCGCCATGCTCATTCTGCCGAAGACGCCGTAACACGTCAATATTTCAAAAATCTGTGATCGAAATCATATTTCTCCTCCGGGGACCTGAGATATACTGCTGATCTCCACTCAACTCTCTAACGGTTCAAGAGCGCCATCTGGTGGCCGATCGGCAGATCGCCCAACAGGAAGTGACGCGCCAAACAGGAAGTGCTCACCCATATTTCGTCCGGGCACTCGCGATCGTTAGCAGGACTCCATCTCGACACACTGGATAATCAATCGCTCGCCCTAACTCAATAAACAACGTTATTTGGACGTATATAGTATTATACAACCTGGAAATGGTTAATCTAGATCAACATCCCATAATAGAAAACTGTCTACTCCAAGCTGATCGCCCAACGGCCCGAGGAGACTGGGGTAAGTTTCAGCGTTTATTATTACCGTGTTCGATATAAACTGCTCTGATGATCATATGACCCACACTAGATGAATGATATAACGTTGCCCACGGAATTATAAACGACCCCCCGCCCATCCGGTCAACATCAGATCATACGTAGTAACTTCTAGAAGTACCTCCAGTTGAAATTTTTTATCTGGCACCGATCGCTACCAAACTGTATTTGATCATCAATATAATGCATTTGGGGCTATAAATCAAGTTCTGGAGAAAGCTGCAGAAAACGATAAAAACATACTTATACTTTAGACCGTATTTTAGTATGAATATGTGAATGAAAAAGTATAACGTTGCTACACCCTGAACAATAGATATAGGACATTGAATGGGCCATAATAATGTCAATTTAGCAATAGAATTTAAAAAGTTATAGCCCTGCAAAGAAGGGGAACTTCTCCATAGACAAATAGAGCTGGCTAGGGATGGTAAATTATGAATTTAACCATGGCGATCAAAGTGTTAATGTTATTATTATTGTCATATTATGTTAATTATAAAATGTATGAAGCAAAAACGGAATAAAAGTGAAAACATGCAGCTCTGTGTTGATAAATCTAGAATGTTTTCAACGGGAGAAGAGAGCGACTTGGAGATACGGTATCATAATTTATAACCAAGCTGTATGAAATACAATGTATATCTGCACTACAATATTGGTCAGTGAATATGTTTTGGTGGCATGATCAAGTACATACCGTATATATATGCTCTAGTCAGGCCCAGATCATGAATTAGGCTAGAATAGAAGGCTCACCAAATACCACCCGGTGCCTCTTGAGCACCATGTCAAGGAGTAGGGTGAATAAGAGAGACGCTGCAGTCAAGTGGCATCTTGTTTTATTTTCCTCCTCTCACATTACAAAGTGAAAGCACATTTTCAATTGATCCGACTTGATTGGTGCTTTTAAGGAATTGAAAGTCTCGCTCAACTCATTTAGCTTTGCCTCGACCCATTGAAAGGATAGTAATTACACTCTCGCCATCCTTCCCAAGAATTTGGAGAGGCCAGATCCAGAGTTGCTAAAGAAAAGTTTAAAATTAGACATGGTTAGCAATTCAATTCCAGGCTATTATTATGAGTCTCTGATTGTAAAAAACAATGTCAATGTTTTGAGTCAAGGTCAAGCTGCGGTCAAACGTATTCTGATGTAATAGTGGAAGGGTCAGATTAGGCTGGGTAAGCATTTATTATTCATGAGCCGTTGAAGGGAAAGGCAAACAACTCTCCAAGGGGAGGACAAATTAATATAAACACCACCATCGCTCCCTCTCTTCTTACTCTTTTCTCTCCGACGGTATTTTACCCTTGGAGCAGTCTCGGCAGCCATCGATATATTGACTGGTAACACTGCAACTCCCAGAGGAACCTTCCTTCTGCCGTCCTCCGTCTCTCCGGACAGCCTGAGGAAGATTGAAACCTGCCTCTTTAAACAAGCGAAACTGCTCTTTAACATTGAGATCGGTTTCAGTTTGTTGGATTTATGGGGGGTGGGGGGGGGGGGGGGGGGCGAAAAGTCCACTTTGAAGATTAAGCAAACTTTTAGAAGAGCTGATTCTCTTTTTGAAAGTACTGTGAATTCAATTAACAGCAGTTCGGGTGAAAATTAAATATACTGTATTACATGCTTGACACTGCAGCCCAGAATCTGGAGGCTATTGAGATATACAATTTCTCCTTTATCTCGACTATGAATATGGGGTTTTCTATTACCGCAAGGAAGTGGGATCACCCAACCCCAGACTGTTCAAAAACGGCTGAGTTCACTCGGCCAGGAAGATGGATTTACAGCATTAACACTCACAGCATTAATTCCTCATGAACGGGAACATGGAATGCCTCTTCTTTGATGTGGACCACCGTAATATTGTAATCTGGAACCCGTTTGTGATGACGGAAACAGGACGGCAAGTAGCGGCTCATATTATCCCTAGCTCTAGACATTCAGACAGAGGAGAGAGAGAGAGAGATTGTGGGGGGTTTGACCAAAAGAGAAGAAAAGTTACAGATGTTGGAGGAAATGTCTCCTCACTTCTTCGTTTCCTGCTGACGTCTGCGTCACTCTTTGATCTGGTTCGACTAAATTAATAGCTGCGCTTCCCCCACCAAGGCTGTGCCACCCTCGCTCTCACCACAGTTATCATCTCCTCCACCACAGAGGAAAGGAAGCTGGGCAGGAAGGGCTTCTGGGGCAGAATACTACAGTATATACTTTGACTGGGGTCTTTGTTTGGACTGTTTCTCTGTTTTTCTTCTTTTGTGTGGCTTTACTCCGAATGAATGACATCATTCCGTTCCCTCACCTGTTCCCTCACCCTATCTCGTTATCCCTGCTCTTCGCTACTGCATATATACTAGGGCTGGGTATCGCCACTGATTTCCCAAAACTATTAGATTCCGATTCACAAGGTCCCGAATCGATTCGATTTCCGATTAAATTCTATACAATAACATGTTGCATTGTTAAATATATCAATGTTTACATTAAGAATTGACTCAAGCAGTTACATGAATGTACTTTTTATTGGAACATTGGCTTTTGCATAAAATTCTATTCCGATTCACAAGGTCCTGAATCAATTCGTTTTCCAATTAAATTCAATTCAATTCTATACAATAACATGTTGCATTGTTAAATATATCAATGTTTACATTAAGAATTGACTCAAGCAGTTACATGAATGTACTTTTTATTGGAACATTGGCTTTTGCATATGTCACGTCTGGGTGATGTCTCAGTAAGTGGTTTCGTAGATTTGCTGTATTTCCACAATCATTATCTATGTCTGTCACTTTGAAATTGAAATGCTAGAAATGGTCACGTGGGCTGGGAGAACCAATGGAAAATGCCTGTCCCGAGGCCAAACTTAATAGCAGACTCCTGGTCTACACCCTCCCCAGACCGACAGTGGGGCAATGTGCGCAACGACCAGGAAGGGAATTGGCATAACGACTAAATTGGGGGATGAAAAAACTAAAGATATATAATACATTTTTTAAGATCGATCTTGGGATTTTATTAATCGATAATCGCTCATTCAAATGAAGATCGATTCAGAATCGAGAAATCTATATTTTAACCCAGCCCTAATATATTCCCCTCTCTCCTCCTGAACCATGCTGATTCGTCATTCTGATACAGTGGGACCTCGTGTCAGTGTGTCTCAGGTTGAAAAATATCCTATTCTGTTGTTTTGTTATTCTATGTTATCCTTACTGCTCCTTGCTTTATTGCTGATTATATGACTGGTTGATTGATTGATTGATGTGTATTATTACTAGGAATGTCTGAATACTAAGTGTGTCTGACCTAAACTGCACGGACTATAAGGTATGACGTATATCATGCCAGTTAGGGTACCTTATGTATACTGCACCTGTGTATACTGTATACTTTACTTACTCATAGTATGACATTCCGACTCAAGTGTTTATTGCCGATGTTTATTTATTGTAACATATACTATAACTGCTCGGGCATACAGACCCTCATCTGCACCTTTCATCACACTTTTTTTTTATCCACTTTTTTCTCCTTATTTCTATTTTTCTCCCATCCCAATTTCGTATCGCCAATTCTCCCCTTCAATTCTCCCCTCCCCTGTCTTGAATGTTGCTAGACTATGCCTCCCACTGGTCGGCTGAAGTGAGGATAGAAGCCTTGCATCACGTGTCCCCTCCGGTAGCCTACACGAGGAGGCAGCCTGTTGCATCTTTTCACCAGACAGCGCGGACTCTCAGTGGCGAGGAGTAACGCGTGGGAGGCTCACGCTGCCCCCGATACTTCCTGTCTCTGCTGTACAGGCGTCACCCAACCGACCTGTAGGAGTCACTGTCCACAACATCCAATCCCCACCCATCGACTTTCCACCCGCTACCCACCAATTGAGATAGTATGACGACTGGCCCAAGCCGCAGGCAACGCTGACTCGGGGAGTCGAGACCAGAGTCTCTTGCATTGGTGACGAGCGCAATCTCCGCTACGCCACCCAGCCGCCCTCTCATTACACTGTTTATACACTTGTAATACATATTCTTATATTCAGAGATATTGTTTACACTGTTTATTTGTATCTTTACTATAGTTCTATTGCCTATATTTATGTCTTCTACTAGTACCATGTCCGTACCTGTACGCATGCTGCTATGCCCGAATTTACCCAAGGGGATCAATAAAGGATAATCTTATCTTATTATTGTGAATTCATTCATACTGCTTGCTGTCCTCCCTACCTCACTGACCCTTCTTTGGGTGGAGCTCTAAGAACCCAATCAACGCTTCATCCTCCCTCCTTTCACCCTGTTTCTACCTCCCTGCCTCCAGCCCTGTCTCTGCACTTAAAGGGAGTAGAGTGTTCTGCCTTTATTATATATTTCGATAACACCACTGGACCATGAAATGTGACATCCTCTCCTACGTGGTGCTTTAACCGACCTTCACATCCCTGGGGTGGGTGGTGGTGGTGTGAGGGGGGTGGTTACCTTCATTGTTCTCTATTTGCATGTTTCTGTGAGTACACCGGGCAAGACCTTTTCTCTGCCACAAGTAAAGGGAATTGTTTGGGTTACTTATAATGGTCCTTCATACCAATGGCCATCACGCTCCACAACAGTGGGCAGGGACTTCTGCCAGACATCCAGCAACTAGGAACCTCCATTACTGAGTGTGTCTGACTCCCACCCAAAAGGACAATATATAACGTGACATACGGACATACCTTATGCATACTGCACCTTGCACGTATACTGTAAGTTCTCTTTAATTATGCTGGGATCTTTTGGTGATTATGAGCGGCTGAGTAGGAATAAAAATCAGGAGACAAAGTCCAATCGGTGGTCTTTATTGGCTGAAACACACAGGGAGGAAAAACAGTCCTATGAGTCCAAGGCCCTCCAAGGCCCTCAGCGGGCAATGGCTGCTGAATGAGAAACACACAGGTCTTAAATACTCTTGCAAGTTCTACATTTAGGCAGGTTGACTGGCTGGTTTGATGACTGATGATCTGATAGATTTTGCCCATAAGGTCTAAATCCAACGTTGTGTTATCTGAGATGGTGCCAACGTGTCTGGGCAAATCCTGCTGACCAGAGCAGACTTTTCGTCTCTGGTGTGAATGTGGGGAAAATGACAAAGGAGGATGGTTTTGTAATAAAGGATTGTGATTAGGATTGTGGATTCAAGATTGATTTATATATCAGTATTAAGTGTTAATCTTTTAGGGAGGATGATTTATTAGCTAACATACAGTATGGCTTTCTGCTATTGTAAAGTCAGTTCTGACCATGCAAGCCTGTGACCAAGCACAGGTCATCCAGGTCAATGTATTCCTGTGCCTGCACTGCCTGGTCACCAATGCACAGTGGGGGAGATCTGGATCTAAGGATATGTAATCATTCAGTGGAATAGTAATGAATATACATTACAATCCCCATTTTGACATTCAATATGTCAACAATAATTCATTACTGGACCTGGACCTGTCGATCATCAACCATTAAACCAGAAGAAAAATAAACATATATTTAGCATTTTTTGATGATATATTAGATATTATATTATATTATTATATTATATATATTGTAACTATATTTATTGTAGGGAAAATATAACTGAGAGGGCATACATACCCTCATCTTGCACCTTGTGCCCATATGCGCATGTCCAGAGTTAATTATATTGTTATATTATTTACACTGCCTTTTAGTTTTATTCTATTTTTATTTTTACTTCTCCACTGTACTATAATTCTATGACCTGTACCATGTCTTCTACTACCTGTACCTCCCCTCCCCCGCCTGAATTTCCCCAAGGGGATCAATAAAGGAATATCTTATTCTTATTATTCGTACTATTTTAACAGGTTAGTTCTGCCTTCCCCTCTTTGCCAACTGTGCAACCACAAGTTTAACTCGTGTAATGTTTTGCTACTTTCAGACAGGCGGGCTCCTGAGTTGAGAACAGAATAAGAGAGATACCTCTCTGGGCGCTCCAGTAGCACACCACATAGCGCGCTGAGTCGCGAAGCGATCGTCCCGGGTTTGTTTCCCACACCCGGTGACCACAACCAGGCTGGATAAGCTGGTCAGGAAGGCCAGTAGCGTGGTTGGGGTGGAGCTGGACTCCCTAGCGAGGGTGGCGGAGAGGAGGAGCCTTGCTAAGCTCCAGGCCATCAGGGAAAACCCCTCCCACCCACTATACACAGACTTGGCTGACAGGAGGAGCATGTTCAGTGCTAGGCTCACACTACCCAAATGCAGCACTGAACGGCACAGGAAGTCCTTCATTCCAACAGCCATCAGACTATACAATGCATCACTGTGCCTCACTCAGGGGCGTAACTATGGGGGGGTCCCCGGGAAATGTCCCCCGCATGATTTCAGAATGCACTTATTTTCCACGTTTTTACCGTCCAAAGATCAAAGATAATACATGCACGCGACCGCGCGGCCAGCAATGTGACTCGCTACAGTACTCATCTTTGCATAATAATAGCGTACATGTAGTACATGTAGTGATTGTTAATTGTACATAATTCACCCACGGAACTATTGTTAGGAACAAGAGTTCCACCTGAACATTATACCTGGTGGCACTACCTGCCATCACAGGTCAGTCGACTGCAAGCAACGTAGCAGTTAGCATGTTGTATTTCTGTGCTTAATAAATGCTATTCACTCTGCCTCGAGCCACTGTCTCCGACTCCCATCTCTCGGCACTACACTGGTGACCACCCCGACATTGGTCTCGCTGAAGTATCAGGGACCAAACCGAACATGGCAAACAATGCCGCTATTCTTCGATTGCCGGAGTTTTGGGAGCATTCTGCGGCTGCGTGGTTCGCTCAAACAGAGGCGCAGTTCGCCCTACGAAGGGTAGTGGCGAGGCCCGCAGAGGGTTCATCTTCGGCAATGACAATGAGAGTGGAGTCGGGCGAGAAGAGGTACCGTTGACTACCATATCTGCCGTCATTGGCGGCAAAATGCCTGGTGGTCCTGTGGATTTATGCCCTCAAAGAGAAACGCAACGTTGAAACGTGGAATGCAATCTGGGAGTGTGCCAGTGACCAGTGCGCTTCGGTGGGCATTGAAATGCAGCGACCGCAGGTGAGGAGAAAAGCACAGCCGCCTCGCCACCTGCAGGGGTTCGTGGTGAACAGCACACACACACACACACAGACACACACTGGAATGTCGGGTCGCTGTGCCCAGTTTAATGTCGGGTCGATGTGCCCAGTTTAATGTCGGGTCGCTGTGCCCAGTTTAACACTTTGGTCGCCAGGCTTATATTCACAATAAACCATCCCACGCCAGCTCTATTTGTCTATGGAGAAGTTCCCCTTCTTTGCAGGGCTATAACTTTTTAAATTGTATTGCTAAATTGACATTACTATGGCCCATTCAACGTCAAGTATCTATTGTTCAGGATGTAGCAACGTTATACTTTTTCATTCACATATTCATACTAAAATACGGTCTAAAGTATAAGTATGTTTTTATCGTTTTCTGCAGCATTCTCCAGAACGTGATTTTTTTTTTTTAAACTTTGACCAGTCAGCTGGTTCTTTTAGCGTTTATCGCTTTTTTCTGGTCAAGCATGACCGACAGAAGCAGGTTGAATGGGGGGTATAGATCGGGGGAAAGACACTCTGAGAAAATACGGCTAGTCCGGGAGTCGAACTCGCTACCCCAGATCCGTGACGCGCACGGTTGTCCCCGACGCCGAAATAGCGTTCGAGGTACGCGGTGAGCTACTGGAGCTCCCCCTCCAGAACGTGATTTATAGCCCTAAATGCATTATATTGATGATCAAATACAGTTTGATAGCGATCTGCGCGAGATAAAAAATGTCAAATGGACGTGCTTCTAGAAGTTACTACTTATCATCTGATGTTGACCGGATGGGGGGGGGGGGGGGTCGTTTATAATTCCGTGGCCAACGTTAGATGATTCATCTAGTGTGGGTGATATGATCATCAGAGCAGTTTATATCAAACACGTTAAAAAAAAAACGCTGAATCTCACCGTAGCTTCCTCGTAGCGTTGGGCGATGAGCGTGGAGCAGAAATATTCCTATTATGGGATGTAGAAATATGCGATCCATCTCCAGGTTGTATAATAGTATATACGTCCAAATCATGTTGTTTATCGAGTTATTGGTAACGGATTGCTATCCGTTGTGTAGCTCTAGTCCTGGGACTATTAGCGAGTGATCGGACCAAATTGGAATGAGCACCAGCTTCCGTTTTCCTGTTTCCGGTTTGGGCGATCCGCCGATCGGCCACCAGATGGCGCTCTTGAACTGTTGGAGAGTTGAGAGGGGATCAACAGTAGATCTCAAGTCTCCGGGGGAGAAATATGATTGCGATCACAGATTTTTGAAATATTGATCTCAAAGACGTGGTACGGCGTGGCAGAATGAGCATGTCGGGGAATGACGTGGTAAGGCGTTTTTGGCGACCAAAGTGTTAATGTTGGGTCACTGTGCTGTGTTGTTTTAAATTGTAATATGAGCGACCGCTGGCACTGACCACGCCCCCTAATCTGTCCCCCGCACCACTAGCAACAGAGTTACGCCACTGGCCTCACTGCATCACTGAGCACAGAGTGGCAGTTACCATCTTCCTGGACTTAGTTCGAAACAGTACTGTGCAATACTACACCTACTGTAGACCTCAGTATATTTTTACTGTATTTATTTACTGTATATTTTATTCCATATTTTTATTCTATTTTATTCATATGCTGCATGTCTTCCCTTCTTCTCCTCCTGTTTCTCCCTCTCCTCTGTCGGTCCTGCGTGGCCAAGAAAAAGCGAATAAAGATAATAAAAAATAATAAAAAAGAGAGATACCTCTCAGACATGTACAACCAGGGCTTGACATTAACTTTTTGGCTCACCAGCCACTGTGGCTAGTGGTTTTCCAAAGTTACTAGCCACTCAGCATTTTCACCAGCCAAAAAACACGCACACACACACACACTCTCTATCCAAATATCCAGTTTGTTTTTATAGTGTAAAGTTTGGCTACTTGAGAAAGAGACTCTCATTACGTGCAACGCAAGTAAGCACGCACTGCGTTCCGAGAGAGAGAGACTCTTCACTACGACTCTAAAACAGTGACGCTGCACGGTCTACCAGCCAAAGTGGCTGGTAAGACCAAAGTGGCTGGTAAGAGTGACAGAGTTACACGCCACTGCCGAATTCTACCCGCATTTGGCGGGTGTTAATGTCAGGCCCTGTGTACAACAGAAAAAGATGATAAAGGGACCAGGGGAAGACCACAAGGCTGCTGCATATATATCCTCCACTGAAACCCCTCTGAGAAGGGTAGATGAGGCGGCTACTCCGCGGTTGAAGTGCGCTCTGACCCGGACTGGTGGAGCCTGACCTGCCTGGGTGTAGCAGAAGGCGATGCCTTCACACATCCACTGAGAGTCTGAGAAAAGCGCTTTTTTTGACAGAGCTCGACCTTTGGCTGTCGCGCCGTGACATATGAGCAACTGTCAGGCAGATCTGAAGCCCGCCGTGCATCTCACAGAGACTGAGGGCTAGATCCACAAAGGATGGATTGCACGGTGCTAAATGCACCCTTACTTACAATTCATTATGAATTTAAAATGGGGGACCCCGATGTAAACAAGACGAAAGTCTTTCTCTGGGCTGCATCCCCTTAACAATTGTGTGTATTGAGCCGTACTGTATTGTACCCATTCTACAATCTGTTAATACAATTTCCATTCAATCAATCACTGCGCAGGTACACTACAGTATGGCTCAATACACACAATTGTTAACACATTGACTGCCACGCTTCTATCCATCAATGTATGATCACTGCCACCAGTCTAAGCCTATGGAGATGTTCACCTTCTTTGCAGGGCTATAACTTTTTAAATTGTATTCCTAAATTGACATTACTATGGCCCATTCAACATCGATTATCTATCGTTCAGGATGTAGGAACGTTATACTTTTTCATTCATAGATTCTTCCAAAAATAGCTTCTAGAACAGTGGTTCTAAACTGGTCTAGCCTCGGAACCCAACATTTGCCTTAGTCATTAAGTCGCGACCCAAAATTTTGAACCACTGTGATTTATGTAAAAAAAAAATGCAGTAATACGCAATCTTTCAAAACATGAAATAAACACAAAAAGTGCAACAAAAGTGCAACTATTGCTAAAAACCCAATGAAATAAAATTATAATAAATAATATGCTTCTTAGCAGATTTCTTAGCTTAACATAACAGATCTAAGTTTGGGGGAACTAATGGGATAACTGGGGTTGCAACAAAAGTACAACTAGGGCTAAAAACCCAATGAAATTAAATAATAATAATAATAAATAATTATGCTTCTTAGCAGACTTCTTAGCTTAACATAACATACCTAAGTTTGGGGGAACTAATGGGATAACTGGGGTTGCAACAAAAGTGCAACTAGGGCTAAAAACCCAATACAATAAAATAATAATAAATAATATGCTTCTTAGCAGATTTCTTAGCTTAACATAACAGACCTAAGTTTGGGGGAACTAATGGGATAACTGGGGTTGCAACAAAAGTGCAACTAGGGCTAAAAACCCAATGAAATTAAATAATAATAATAATAATAATAATAATAATAATAATAATAATAATAATAATAATAATAATAATAATAATAATAATAATAATAAATAATTATGCTTATTAGCAGACTTCTTAGCTTAACATAACATACCTAAGTTTGGGGGAACTAATGGGATAACTGGGGAGTGGGGTTGCAACAAAAGTGCAACTAAGGGCTAAAAACACAATGAAATAAAATAATAAATAATATATCCTTCTTAGCAGACTTCTTAGCTTAACATCCCAGGGAACTAATGGGATAACTGGGGATGTTGTTTGCTCCTGACAAGAGTCTCAAAGTCTGGGGTGATGGTAGACAAAGCAACTCTGAGGTCATGCTCAATGTCCAATCTGTTCCTCCGCTTTGTCTTCAGCTGGAACAGAGCTGAGAAGCCACTTTCACAAAGATAGCTAGTGAAATAAATATATATATATATATATCAAAATAAAGAAAATAAACACATCCGCGACACACTCAAAATGG
The DNA here is from genome assembly GCF_963971535.1 of Notolepis coatsorum. Classification (NCBI taxonomy): domain Eukaryota; kingdom Metazoa; phylum Chordata; class Actinopteri; order Aulopiformes; family Paralepididae; genus Notolepis; species Notolepis coatsorum. The sequence goes on from NC_140171.1 coordinate 135,878,831, forward strand.
CCCCGCGACCCACTTTTGGGTCGCGACCCACCAGTTGAGAAACACTGCTCTAGAATATAAGTATGTTTTTATCGTTTTCTGCAGTAATTCATAGAACGTGAGTTATAGGCATAAACGCATATATAGATTATCAACTGCTGTTTATTGCCGATACACGCTATATTAAAAAATTCAACGGTACATGATCGTATACGTTATGATTCATCATGCATGGATGAAAGGGGGGGGTCGTTTATAATTCCGTGATCGTCAGTAAATGCTTTATGTAGTATGGGTGATATATTGATCAGAGCGGTTTGCATTGAAAAGAATAAACACTGCCCTCTTACCGTTCGCCGATGAGACTGGAGGAAAAAGATCCCACTTATTTGACGTCGATCGACTAGATCCATTTCCGGTTTGTATGGCTCAATAAACGCCCAAATCATATCGATTATTGAGTTATGGCAGCGATCCATTGCACGCCAGTGTGTGTCTATAGTCCCGCAACGATATGTGACTGCCGGACAGATTTCCCAGATGCACCGAGATCATCAGATCCACTTCCGGTTGTAACTCGCCCGATCATCCACCAGGCGGTGGTATTGAGGCGTTGCACTGTTGTGCAGAGTCCCACTGTATCAGCAGAGGCTGGGTGGCGGAATTATGAATGCCATGGCGAAAAAAAGAAATATGATCTCAATAACGTCGTACAGCGTGGTCTGGCAGAATTAGCATGGCCAGCAAACACGTCGTAAGCCGTTTTTGGCGGTCAATGTGTTAAGGGGATGCAGACCAGAGAAATACTTTCGTCTTGTTTACATCAGGGTCCCCCATTTTCAATTCATAATGAATTGTAAGTAAGGGTGCATTTAGCACTGTGCAATCCATTCTTTGTGGATCTAGCCACAAGAGTGCACACATGGGACATAACAGATCCATGCTCTCATTAGGGGCTCTCGTTACCTCTGTGGAGTCAAAACGGGCTTGATTGGTTTAGAGTGCATGGTGCCTTACAGGAAGTGCTTATCCTCTGTTTAGCCACCTGTTGGTTTATTGTCAAAACCGCGGTGACATTTTGAAACAGTCGAGCCATGTACTTTGACAGTTGAGAAAGACAAGCAGTGACACAGAGACCGGAGAAAGGTGAGGACCGATTCCAGAGGACAGAAAATTGGATAGAGACCTGGGCCCTCATTTATCAACAGTTCTTAGAAAGTGTTCTACCTTCGTTCGTAAGCACAGAATTTAGAATGTGTGTACGCACCAAAAAATCGGGATTTATCACACGCGCGTAGACGTGTCCCATGCACACCGGCAAATACTCCGTGTTGATACATGCCACTTGTTCTACGCTCCGCGCTCGTGCACGATTTTAAGTATTTGCATATAGAACCGCCCGTAATTAACCATATACGGTAATGAACACCCCCATGAAATGTGGAAAAATTTACTAAACCGAGCGAAAGCGTGTTATGGGAAAAATACGTGACAGGCTGACAGACATGTACACGGTGATGTCGGATATTATATCTATTAACTTCCTAAAAGACCATTGCTGCCTGGACACCGCAAAACACTAATAAAGACCTTAACCACTGTTTGCCGTTGCCCGTTGGTGTCATTAATGCATGCTGGAATATGAATGCCTTTCTTTGTTTAGTTCTTTTAACGTTCGATTAATACACAGGGATTAAAGTTATCCGTAAATGTTCTACCTGCATGGTTTAATATGATTCGTAGAGGCATACAATCTATTTTGATGTCGGTATTAGGTAGCCTATACATTATTATTATAATTTTTAATATTAATAATTATTATATTACAATAAAAGACAGCTCCGTCTTTTAATACACACATATATTGTACAGTAACGTCAAATAAACACGTACAGTCCCCGCTGAAATAAAGGTCCTGCACGCACGTACCAGCAGTGATCTACAGCATAAAAAATAGCCACTTATACTATTCTGAGTAGATAATTCATCTGTATCGCAACAGAGTCACGGATCTGGTCGGGGCAGGTAGCATTATGTCGGGAAAATCTTTATGAAATAAACAAATGTGAATTAAAGAATTTAAAACGAAGTTTAGCATATTAAATCGTTTTATAAGCTTATAGCTTTTTTCGTGCTGATTTGAGAATGGTCCAGCTGCAGAGCCGGAGAGCGCTCAGGGCCAAGATAGCACTTATACTATTTTGAGAGAGACAGCAGAGAGACAGACAGCAGAGAGACAGACAGACAGACACTGTTCGACAGTGTGTGTGTGTGTGCGCGTGTGTGTGACTACTAGTAGAGACTCCCCCCCCCCCTCTGGACTAGTCTCTACTAGGAGGTGTCCAGAGGGGGGGGGGGGGGTCTCTACTAGGAGACTAGTAGTCACACACACACACACACACTGTGGAACAGTGTCTATCTGTCTGTCTGTCTCTCTGCTGTCTGTCTCTCTGCTGTCTCTCTCAAAATAGTATAAGTGCTATCTTGGCCCTGAGAGCTTGCTCTCCGCTTCTGCAGCTGGACCCTTCTCAAATAAGCACGGAAACGGCTATAAGCTTATAGCTCCAATTTGGGTCCCAAATTGCGGTACAAATCAAGGAGGTGTCTCGGGTAGCGGACTCTAGTTAATATTATGTTCTCTCTGCAATTAGACTGCCCCTCATTCATTCATCCCTATCTGCTATCTCTGAAAACAGTTCCCCGCGAGCGCAGTCAGTGCACCCGATAACGCTATATATAAACCATGCTGCATTCATTCGGAGAGAAATACCTATTCCAAATGCTATATTTATAGGGTTTGACAATAATTACACTACTGTTGCTATTTTACAATGAACTATAATGAATTATGGTTCATACAGAACACGCCAGTTTTGAAACTAATGCACGGAAGCTTATTTCCGCGTTGCAATATTCATATTCTACCACCGGGCACCAGGTACGCACGGTCGGAGCTGTGCGTAAATATACGCACAAAGTCAAGCACAAGTTCAAATTGATAAGTCCCACACTTTGCTTAGAAATGAGCGTACGCACGGGTTACGCAATGTTGATAAATGAGGGCCCTGGCCTCCCACACAAGTTTTGTAATGATAATCACTTCTCTGCATAAACAGAGGTTGTGGATGGAGCGTGGGTGAATGGTTCTGATGATGTCAGGTGTGATACCTCTGTTATCAAGGTTCAACCTTTAGAAACTAGAGGCCATGGAAACTGAGAAGATGGAATGGGCCTTGGGAGGAGCGGCCAGTTGGTGTATCAGTTTGGGAAACCAGCATCCTGATCCCAGTTCCAGAGCTATCAGATTTGGAGACTGGCACTCTAGTTTCACCCTCTCCAACAGCTGACTCGTGAGATGGATGGGGTGAAATGCATAAAGGAGTGCGGGGAGAGGGATAACGCATCCACACCAAGTGGGGGGTTGTCACTTTACCTGTTGGAGAACCGCATGGGGCAATGAGTAGATCCACTACCGCTTCGCCAAACCAGTTCCAGATCTGTTTGACAATGTCTGGATGTTACCACAACTTGTCTTTTTTTTTTAAACTTTGACCAGTCACCTGGTTCTTTTAGCGTTTATCGCTTTTTTTTTTTTCTTCGCATTCATACTTGGTCAAGTTCGACCGACAGAAGCAGGCTGAAAGGGTTCAGATGGGGGGGAAAGACACTCTGGGAAAGGCACAGCTGCCGTCCGGGATTCGAACGCGCTCAGCCCCAGATCCGCGCGAGCGCGGTTGTCCACGGCGCTGAAATAGCACTCGCGGTACGTGGTGAGCTACTGGAGCTCCCCTCCACCACAACTTGTCTTGAGGGGTTCCCCCCTGGAACATCAGATCCACTCCTACTACATTGTCCTCACCTGCAATGTGGAGAGCTCTGAGACTGCGCAGATGGACTGAGGCCCAAAGCCCACGATCCACTGCTGCTCGGTGGAGCTTGGATTGGGACAGTCAAATATATCTCTGCATCATGGTAGAAATATGCATTGCTATCATGGCTTGCGCCTGGGTAAAGTGAAGAATAGCACCAGTGGATTGGGTGAAGATTTCCATTTCTTCTGGGTTGAGTTGTAGGCGGAAAGAAGAGCAACGTTGTTTGCAGCATCGCTGCTCTGAGCCGCAGAAGATTCTTGTCTGCCAGGTCAAATCATTTACATTGGAAAACTGGTTTAGGTCTTGATTTCTTGTCTGGGTCCCAGATACCGCTCTAAAAAAAATCACCTACGGGAGGCCGCAATTCAAAACTGGCCCCGGTAAATGTCCAACCCCCACCCAACCCCCCCAATATACAGTTTCCTCCCCCTCAAATGTATATATTCTCTTTTAGAAACTGTCTGTAAATAAACAGTACTGTATATTTGTATATCTTGTCATAAATGTCTGGATGTAACAGTATTGTATATCTGTATGTCGTGTACTGTATGTCATAAATGTTATGAATTGAAAATGAGGGACCCTGATGTAAACAAGACAAAAGTCTTTCTCTGGTCTGCATCCCCTTAACAATTGTGTGTATTGAGCCGCACCGTATTGTACCCATTCTGCAATCTGTTAATAAAATGTTCAATCAATCAATCAATCAATCAATACAATCGGGGCAGAGGAGAGAAACTAGAGTTTAGTCCAACCGTGGAACACCCTCTTTCTGCTGCTTCACACAACCCTCTACCTGTGTATACTCGCTGTTGCTTTTATTCCAGCCATGTCTGTACCAGCCTTGGCTAGATACGGATCAATAGAGGGATTACCCCTTCGCCGACCACAGAAATACTCTTCCACCATACTGTCCAATTTAGGGAACACAGCAAACATACTGCTCTCAGTGGTATGTCATCTTCAGTTTAGTGTTAGTGTAGTGTAGACTGTATAGTAGTACAGTGTTAGTACTATTAGTGTAGTGTAGACTGTAGAGTAGTAGTACAGTATTAATACTATTAGTGTAGATACTATTAGTGTAGTGTAGATGGTAGAGTAGTAGTACAGTATTAATACTATTAGTGTAGTGTAGACGGTAGAGTAATACAGTATTAATACTATTAGTGTGGTGTAGACAGTAGAGTAGTACAGTATTAATACTATTAGTGTGGTGTTACGAACGGGGTAAGTGACTTCCAAGTTGTCGAGAAGAAGAACGAGACAGAGATATGTTTACTCTTCCAAAACGGCTGTACTGTTTATTATCAGGGATAAGAGTATAATGCAAGTACAGGGATAAAGACTGTGTCTGTGCTTGTTCCAGCTGTATCTTGTCCGTAGGTTTAGGTGAAGCTCTAGGGCCTATAAAGCGAGGAGCCAGCTTCCTGGACTCCACCCGGAGAGGGAGATCACGAGTGGAAAGCCAAACCCGCTGTCCCGGACGGAAAACCGGAGCCGGACGACGCTTGCGGTTAGCTTGCCGCTAAGCCTTAACCGAGGCCTTCTGCAGCGCCGTCCGCACCCTATTCCACGTCCTGCGACAACGAGCCACATGTGCCGGGCCGACGGCACCTCCACCTCCTGCTCCTGTTCGGGAAACAGAGGAGGTTGAAAACCATATTGACACTGAAAGGGAGACATACCAGTAGAGGAGGAGATGAGGGTATTATGCGCATACTCAGCCCAGGCCAACCTCCTACTCCACGTCGCCGGACACCCAGCAACGTAGCACCTCAGAACGCCCTCCAGATCCTGGTTGACACGCTCCGTCTGCCTGTTCGTCTGCGGATGGAACCCAGACGACAGGCTGACGGAGGCGCCTAGACCGGCGGCGAACGCCTTCCAGAACCTGGAGGCGAACTGAGGACCCCGGTCGGACACAATATCCACTGGAAGCCCATGAACCCGAAAGACGTGCTGCACCACAAGGTCAGCCGTCTCCTGAGCCGAGGGGAGCTTGGGGAGGGGAATGAAGTGGGCCGCCTTGGAGAACCGGTCCACCACCACCAGGATGGCAGTGAACCCATCCGATAGGGGAAGGCCGGAAATAAAATCCAGGGATATGTGCGACCAGGGACGCTTGGGAATAGGAAGCGGTCGGAGAAGACCCGCCGGCGCACGGCGAGAGGTCTTACTGCGCGCGCACACCGGACAGGCCGCCACAAAGGAGCGTGTATCCCCCCCCTCTGTCGGCCACCAAAACCTCCTACGGATAAACTCCAGGGTTCTGGTGGCCCCAGGGTGGCCTGTGAGAGAGGATGTATGTGCCCACTGCAGCAGGCGCGAGCGTGCCACCTTGGGCACATACATCCGACCCGGAGGACCCCCACCGGGATCGGGCTCCCGTGCCTGAGCCGACCTCACCACCCTATCTATGCCCCATGACACGTCTGCCAAAATCAAGGCCTGTGGAATAATAGGGTGGGGCTTCTCCTCTCGACCCGGAAGATCAAACTGACGTGACAGGGCGTCAGGCTTGACGTTCTTGGAACCGGGTCGATAGGAGATGGAAAATCGAAATCGAGTGAAGAATAATGCCCACCTGGCCTGGCGAGCGTTAAGGCGTTTAGCCCCTTGGATGTAAGCCAAGTTCTTATGGTCAGTCCAAACAATGAAAGGATGTGCCGCCCCCTCTAACCAATGTCTCCATTCCTCCAATGCCAATTTGATTGCCAACAACTCCCGATTACCCACGTCGTAGTTACGCTCGGCCGGAGACAGCCGGCGCGAAAAGAAGGCACAAGGATGCACCTTACCATCCTTTAAACATCTATGCGAGATTACCCCTCCCACCACGGTGTCAGAGGCATCCACCTCCACAATGAACGGAGCCTCTATGTCGTGATGGATCAGTACAGGGGCGGAGGTAAATCGACGTTTGAGGTCGCAGAAGGCCGACTCTGCCCTAGGCGACCATTCAAAGCCAGGGAGAGAGGACTTAGTGAGAGCTGTTAATGGATTGATTAAGGCGCTAAAATTGCGAATAAAGCGGCTGTAAAAATTTGCAAAGCCCAAAAACCGTTGTAACTCCTTGAGCGACGAAGGCCGTGGCCAATCCAAGACTGCACTCACCTTGGCTGGATCCATGCGAAGATCGCCCTTCGTCAACACAAAGCCCAGGAAGGAAACGGTGTCAGTGTGAAACACACACTTCTCTGCCTTAACAAACAGTTGATGCTGAAGGAGACGTTGAAGCACCTCACGAACGTGCAGTTGGTGTTGCACCATATCGCGAGAAAAAATAAGGATGTCATCCAAATATACAAACACTGACACCCCAATTAGATCCCGCAGCACGTCGTTGACCAGGGCTTGGAAAACTGCTGGAGCATTAGCTAAACCAAAAGACATGACTAAATACTCATAATGCACATTAGGAGTATTAAATGCAGTTTTCCACTCGTCCCCTTCTCTAATCCTGACCAAGTTGTACTGTATGCATTACGTAAGTCAAGTTTAGAAAATACCTGTGCCCCCTGTAAGCACTCAAAGGCGGTGTCCATGAGTGGTAAAGGATAACGGTTCTTGATGGAAACGTCATTCAACCCCCTATAATCTATGCACGGCCGCTGATCACCATCTTTCTTAGCCACAAAAAAGAAGCCAGCGCCTGCAGGGGATGTGGACGGTCGGATATGCCCCGCGGACAGTGCCTCTCGAATGTAAGTGTTCATGGACACTGTCTCAGGGCGGGAAAGAGAGAACATCCGTCCCCGGGGCAGAGAAGCGCCGGGTAGAAGATCAATGGTGCAGTCGTAAGGTCTATGACGCGGTAGTGCTTTAGCACGCGTTTTACTAAAAACGTCCGCCAGGTCACAATAGACCGCAGGAACACCTGCCAAATCGGGGTTGGGGGATAATAAAGAATCTGCAACGTCCACCGTCAACCTGGAGAGAGACAAAAGAGGGGGGTGGGAGGGGACGGATGAACTCACGCCAGCGTCAGCGCTGACGCCGCTTCCCATGGAGAGTTCACCCGTAGCCCAATTAATAAGAGGATTATGCAGCACAAGCCAAGGGTGGCCTAAAACAATGTCAGAATGGGGAGACATAACAACAAAAAAATTCAAATATTCCCCCTCGCTACCCGCCACCCGAACCCACAGTTTCCCGGTGCGCTGGGTAATAAATCCACAGCCGAGCGGTCGGCCATCTAGCGAACGGACAGGGATGGGCACCTCTAGTGTTTCTAAGGGAACCCCCCATTCTAGAGCCACCCCCACATGAATCAAGTTGCCCGCTGCCCCCGAATCCACTAAAGCCTTGGCCGTTTTAGAAGAATCCCCCCACCCGACAGTGACATCAAAAAAAGTACGTGAGTCGTGAACGTCTATGACCGGAGGCGTCTATATTTATCACAGCCGAAGAGTGCAAGATTGCTTCCGCATTCTTCGCCATACGCCAGTACGGTAATGCGCATTTCCTTTTCCTTCGCCCAGGTGCTCGCCGCGCATGCGCATGAGGTCGCCGCTTGGTTCGACGCGGTTCAGACCCCCATTAGCCACAGATGCCAGAACGCGCCATATGCCATATTAAAGCCAAAGCCTTTGGTTCATATTAACGCTGGTCAATCACATATTAACACGCCAAAGCCTTTGGTTCATATTAACGCTGGTCAATCACATATTAACACGCCATATTAGCACACATTACAAGACGAAAGTCTTTCTCTGGTCTGCATCCCCTTAACAATTGTGTGTATTGAGCCGTACTGTATTGTACCCATTCTGCAATCTGTTAATAACATTTTCATTCAATCAATTTCATTCAATCAATTTTATGAATGCCCGAATAACGTTATGGCGTTGCGAGTGAATCGCGTCGCGATAATATACATGTATTCCATAATATGTAAAGTACAGTTGACAGCTGCGTTGTGTTAACGTTACAATGTACAGGGAAATAACATTATGGCGTGTTATGGCGTTATGTGGTCCTCGTTTGGATAATATGTAAAGTACAGTTGACAGCTGCGTTGTGTTAACGTTGCAATGTACAGGGAAATGCTGCGTTGTGTTAACGTTGCAATGTACAGGGAAATGCTGCGTTGTGTTAACGTTACAATGTACAGGGAAATAACATTATGGCATGTTATGGCGTTATGTGGTCCTCGTATGACGTTATGTGGTCCTCGTTTGGATAATATGTAAAGTACAGTTGACAGCTGCGTTGTGTTAACGTTGCAATGTACAGGGAAATAACGTTATCGCGTCGCGATAATATACATGTATTCCATTTGGGCGTCTGAGCGGGGGAAAAGAAAATGGGCATTTGGAGGGCGTTACCGGGGCCAATCAGGGCAAAATGCGGAAGCGCTCTTGCACTCTTCGGCTGTGATAAATATAGACGCTGACCGGAGAGACATGCCCACCTGCTAGCACCTTCCCCAGGCCTAGCGGGCTCCTCCGTTTCCCGAGCCACGACAGGCGGCGAAGCGATGCCCTGTGCGGCCGCAACGAAAACAGCGCCTCTTGTTGACCCGCCTCTGCTTCTCCGCTTCAGAGAGATTCAGCGCTCCCAGCTGCATGGGCTCGTCATCGCCCCGGTGCTCTCTCATGGGCTGGTATGCTGGCCGTTCGACACTAGGAGAGGGGCGGAAGAGTACCTGTGACGAAGCCTCCCTCTCGCGTCCCCTCTCCCGGTGACGATTATCCAATCGAATGGCCATGTTGATCAGCAGATCCAAACGCTCGGGTAGCTCCCGTGTAGCCATCTCGTCCTGCATGCGAGTGGAGAGACCATGCAGGAAGTGGACACAGCAGGGAACCTCAGGCCAGTCCGCCTCTCGAGCCACAATGCGGAAATCAATGGCATAGTCTGCTACGGCGCGAATGCCCTGCCGGCAGGACATAAGTCGACCGCCGGCCTCGTAAATGGAAATCACCCTGGAGGTATCGAATACACGACGTAACTCCAGGGTGAAGACATCCGCGTCGCGGCAGACCACAGACCCACTCTCCCACTCCGCTGTGGGCGGCCCAAGAGAGAGCACGACCCGTGAGGAGAGTTATAATATACGCTACCCGAGCCACATCACTGGGGAAAGTACGCGGCTGCAATTGAAAAATGAGAGAGCACTGGGCGATGAACTCACGACAGCCGGTCGAAGCCCCTCCATAGCGATCCGGCGCCGAGCGATCCGGCGCCGGCAGGCGTGGCTCTCGGTAGTCCTCCCGATCTACCGGATACCCCCGCTCGCCTTCCCTGCCGATCGATGATGCTCCGGCTGCGGATCTCATCGTTGGTGTCGTCCCAGCGGCTGCAGAGCGGGCCTGGTTCACCGCTGCCTCCGCCGTCTCCTGAGAAGACAGGGAAACATCTCCCAGTCGACCCAGCTCGACACCGACTGCCATCTGCCGCTCCATCATGATCCTGAGCTGGTCCCGTAGGCTCACCATTTCGTCCCGTATCTCCTCGTTGGAAGTCATGTGGCTATAGCTTCTGTTACGAACGGGGTAAGTGACTTCCAAGTTGTCGAGAAGAAGAACGAGACAGAGATATGTTTACTCTTCCAAAACAGCTGTACTGTTTATTATCAGGGATAAGAGTATAATGCAAGTACAGGGATAAAGACAATATGTCTGTGCTTGTTCCAGCTGTATCTTGTCCGTAGGTTTAGGTGAAGCTCTAGCAAAGGACAAAGGATAGAGCAAACGTTAAATAGGTACATACTCAACATTCCACGCTGTCAATGAGTGACAGCAGTCTGTCAACCAATGACAGCACCCAGGTGTGACAGACAATTAGTGATGACAGCAATCAGTGGTGACATACAAGGTGAACCCATAACAACAGGAGTGACCCAGGTAGACAGTAGGATACTATCCTAAGGAGGATAGTCTCCCGAACGTTACAGTGTGGTGTATTGTATACAGTAGAGCAGAGCTACTAGAGCTACTTTTTAATGAGTAAGTGTTGAGCAGGTGAACTTGAGAATGAAACACACCTGACTCTGTAAAGAAGGCACATAGAGTACCATCTGCTTCAAGTCTCGAAGGAGATCCTCGTCCATCACAACTGCTTTGACAGCCCAGGAAGCAGGCGACTCTGCTTGGAGCCACTTCTTTCTTCTCTGCTGCTCCTCTGTCAGGGCTGGGGGGTGACAGGCACACTCGTCCCATCTATGCACGCTGCAAATATGATGCAGCTGTGACTTCATTGGGGGCGACAGTGGCTCAGGAGGTAGAGTAGTCGTCTGGTAATCTGGAGATTCAAGATTCAAGAGATTTATTTGTCACATACATACACAAGACATGTAGTGAAATTAAGGTGGCCATGCAATACAAATAATAAAATAGAATAATAAAATAGAATAGATAATAAAATAGACATGATACAAAGTACAAGAATAAAATACAATACAATGCTAAGCTTAAGAATTAAAGGCAATGAGTACTATATACAATAATATACAAATATACAGTTATGTTTTTTAAAGTGACCTTTTTTGTAGTGTGTTTGTGTGTGAGAGAGTGCAAGTGCGAGGATGTGTGGTGTGTGCAGGCCCGGACTGGCCATCGGGAGCACCGGGAGTTTTCCCGGTGGCCTGGCCTGCACAGATAAAAAAAAGAAAAAAAAAGAAAAAATTGCCAGGCCATTGGGTCTCATTCTCGAACGAAGTTACGATAAAATATTTCGTCTTAGCCAGATTTCGACCTATTTAAGACATATTAGGGCTGGGAGTGGGAGTCCTGAGATCTTATTTGAGAGCAGATCTAAGAGTGCTGAGGAGCACACTTAAATATGCTCTCAGCCCACGATCAAATCTCATGATTGATTGACTAATTTAAAAATGTATTATAACTTGACAGACTGTGTTCTCATAGTGATTCCTTCATGTTAACGCTACAGGCCTCCTTGGAATTAATTACTTGATCATAATTAAAATAAATATGACAATATTTAAAAAAAATATATAATATGGATTCATCTGATCACAGCCCATGCTGGATTAACCATATCTGAACCAGCTATTTTGGACAAATGTATAATTACTTTAATTACTCAGATATTCAAACACAATTATGCAATTATTGTGAAATAATTGAAAATAATAATAATTTAATGCCTTCTGTGGAATTTGCATTTCTTATTTGTTACACATGTTTTAATGATTAATTATATACATTTGAAAGAATGCAGGTCAACATGCAATGTATCCCATTGAGTGGTATTGATTGAAAACTTTATTAACAGATTGCAGAATGGGTACAGTACAGTACAGCTCAATTACATAAGGGGATGCAGACCAGAGAAAGAATTTCGTCTTGTTTACATCAGGGTCCCCCATTTTCAATTCATCATAACATATATGACACACACGACACAGATAAACAGTACTGCTACATCTATACATTTATGACATACCAGATTTGCAAATACAGTACTGTTTGTGATACAAAAAGAGTCCAGAAAAGAGAGTACATTTGACGTAGAAACTGTTGGAGGAGGTTGGGTAGGAGGGGTGGTAGACTTACACTGTACAAGCAAAACTGTACATTGGAATATTGACAAAACCATACTTGGTCATTTACTGTACATTGGAGGGGGTTGATATAGCTATAAACCTGCATTCCTTCAAATATATCAATTAAACTTATATTGAAATACACTATATAGCCTATACACCAACACTGAAATGACAGTGGATAAATAAATAAGAAGTAAAGCTAATCGGTGGAAATAGACTGCATTAATATTCCATAACAAGTCTTGTGTGCGCCTACGAATGAACAGTAGCCTATAGGCTTATGGAATAATAAGCCATAAGATACTGCTTCATTCATTACGCCCGCCGGCCCGTAGGCTATATATATTATATGTCATTCATTCATTCATATACAGTACTGCGCGCGTGTGTGTGTGTGCGCGCGCGCTGCGGCAGGTGTGTACCGCAAGCTGTATATGATGCCAATACATTAATCTAATCTAGTTTTGATGGGCGCAAGCGTGATTATGAAACCTAGCCGCATTTCTCGGAGACGCTCTCTGATTGGCACTGACTGACGCTAGGTTTCGTAATCACGCAGCTCTCAAAGCACTTCCGCCATTCCATTTCACACAGCTGCGTCAACAGTTGCTTTATAAGGACTGTCGGGGGCGTGGTGTGTATGCAAATGACCTGAACGGGAACGCGCTTTGGAGTTTACGACAGAATGCCATTCTCCAAGCAGATATCAGATCATATAATTTCTGCGACCGTTTCAGCCACTTAAGACATATCTCCAGCACGTTCAGGACTCAGAGTGTACTTGTCATAGATTATGTCTCAGTGGTTCCAAGATAAGTCTTCCAGAATATATCTTTGAAAAATTTTCGGGAATGAGACCCATTGTTTCTAGTTGTGGCGGCGGCGCGATAGTTAGATAACCTAGGTGGGTGGGGAACAACCAGGATTTCACTGTCTGCGACAGAGTTGGAGAACTATCTGACTCTCTCCCTCACGCGGATCACACACACACAATGGAGCCGTGCTGCCGCTTGTGATTGGTGGAGGCGGGACCAGGCGATACAACTGATTGACAGCGGAGGCGGCGAATGGAATGGCAGACGGCACTCAGATGCAGAATAACAGCCAGGCAGTGAGCCAGGTAGTGAGGGACTCGGGAGAGATACAGTAGAGCGAAAGTCAATTAACGTTGATGTCAAGATGGACAGTGGAAGAAAGAGAAAGGGTGGAGGAGAGAGGGATAAAACAAAGAAAAAGAAAGGCCCTTACAGGAGAGAGTGGTTCACTGTATTATAATAGTAAATAGAAAAATATGTTGTGCTCTTGCTTTTTTCTTTTTGAAGGTGGAGAGAGTAGCATTGCTAGTGCCACAACAGTTTTATTTGAGGTCCATAACAGTACATTGTACTAAGCAATTGTTGGCTCATTAGTTTGTGATTCACATGCACAAAAATTCACCAGAATGCAGGAAATTAAGTCTTTGTAACAAAAAAATTCCTGGTGGGGGACCCCCAGACCCCCCGCTTAAAAAGTGGCCTATATTTCGCACTATATCTCCCGGTATGAATTATTTCCCCAGTCCGGCCCTGTGTGTGTGTGTTCCCAGTTCGATTCCAGCCCCTCCATGTCGAGGTGTCCTTGAGCAAGACACTTAACCCCTAACTGCTCCCAATGAGCAGGTCGGCACCTTGCATGGTTGCCTCCGCCGTCGGTGTGTGAATGTGTGAGTGAAAGGGTAAAATGTGAGGAAAGAATTGTAAAGAGCTTTGGATAAAGGCGTTATATAAATGCACCATTTACCATTTACTTCCACCAATGCATACAATCCTACAAAACATTTGTATGGACTCTAACTGCCACATTTATCCTTGGAGAACACACAGTATGGGGAAGAAACATACAACAGGAGCTGTATGACAGACAGCAGATCAGGAATATTATTTTCCCTTTTGGACTATACCAGGATGAAAACAATCGACCGGTAAATACTACTCGCATTCAGTATCCTATCAATAATCTTTCTAATACAGATGAAAACATGGTCTCTAGTCAATGATAGTGTATTACTAAATAATGTCATTATTACCTCCTGATCACCTTTACATGAGTCGCATAACCAAGTTGTCAAATCTTGTTGTTAGAGATTGATTTCAGCCATGGTTGGATATCTTTCTTCTCTTTATTATTTGGTGAAGCCACAATGTTCTTCTTCACACCTAAGTAAAACAACAACAACACATCATTACAAAATAAGGTGCTATATAAGTTATGAATTGAAAAGCAGTTGTGCATTGTCCATGGGTTATGTAGTCAGCTTATCTTACTTACACTTGTTGACATGCCAGGGGTTAAATTAATGGGTTATTGGGGTAGGTATGGTGTTATGGTGATCTGTCATAACACCTACATCCACTTATGTAACTGCCCCTCACTGACTCTGGAAGGGAAGGCTATAGTGTGGAACAATAGCTGTCAGTAAGCATATAGCAATTTACACAGGGAGATAGCTAATTGAAACAATGCTGATAAACAATAGCAATGCTCAATATGTCTCACCACTGGTCCTAGCTGTCCTCTCTCGTTCAATAGAAATAATAATAATAATGAAGACCAAATTTTACACAAAATAATTATATAACCGCAACTCTTTCAGTCCCCTGCAGGCTTCTTAAAACGAAATCAATAACCTTTCTGGTCATTCAAAACGAATGTAAATAGTCTTCTTTTCTTTTTACATTTACATTTAGTCTTTTAGCTGACGCTTTTATCCAAAGTGACTTACAAATTGTGAACAAGTCAACAGGAGGTGTACATCTCTGGCAGCTATGGGTAAGTGGCATTGTTCATCAAGTAGTGTCGAACTTTGTGTTGTATAGACATATTAGCATGATAGGTAGCAGTATAAGGATATAAAAAGAGTGGTGAGGTACATAAGAGTAAAATACAGAAAGAAGGTTATTCTATTAATTTAATATAAATTTATTTTTATTTCAGATATTGATTGAAGAGGTGTGTTCTTAGTTGACATTCTACACTCTACACACTATTAACGAAAGGTTATCCTATAACCTAGTTATATGAATACTGGCAGAGCGTCTCGCTCTTTGCCATTATGAGATAACTCTTATCTCCTAGCACCTACTGTGCTCATGAACAAACAATTTGCACTCACATGCACGTGACCAGGCCACGCCCCCGCGTCCTGCTATAAGACGCCGGACATGGTCACACTCTACCTTCCTCGGAAAAAAGTTTCCAACACTGAAAACCCAACCAAGGGACCTCAGGGCACTAAGAGCGAGACGCTCTGCCAGTATTCATATAAGTAGGTTATAGGATAACCTTTCGTTATATTATCATACTGGTCATTGCGTCTCGCTCATTGCAATTATGAGATATGGGACAGAGCAGACGCGTGACCCGACAAGTGTACCCCCTGAGGGCCCGTAAGCCCCACTACCAGGGAGAAGGGGAGTCCCGTCCACCCGCCCGTCCTAACGAAGGGGGGGAGGCAGTCAACTCCACCAAAGTGCTGAAAAAGGGGGAACCAAAGACCCCTGAAAACGCACAGTACAGGCGGGACCATGTGTGACACAGCACCCTGTGGCACACACCCACACACCCCTGCAAGCCCACCAACTGGCGGGACGCAGGGGAGGTCCCAGACCTCAGAACCGCCTGGGAGACAGAACCCCCAGTCATGTCCATGAGGTCAAACTTAACGAAGGGACCCGGGGAGGATCAGGAGGCCGCAGCACAGATGTCCTCCACCGAGGCCCCCCCTAACAAGGCAGCAGAGGCACGAGTGGAGTGCACCCTGACACCCCCAGGGGGGACCTGTCCAGCCAACGTGTAGCAAAGGGCAATGCCCTCGCACAACCAATGTGACAGGCGCTGCTTGGACAGTGCCTTACCTGCGCGAGGGCCACCGTAACAAACAAACAGTTGATCGGCAGCCCTGAGATCCTGCGTCCGACTGAGGTAAACCCCCAATGCACGGACAGGACATGACAGATGAAGGCTCGCCTCTAACCCACTAGCGTGAGGAGGCGGATGAAACGCCTGAATCACAATATCCCTGGAGCGAAAAGAGCTCCGGATATTCTTTGGCACGAAGACTGGATTAGACCTCAGAGTCACACCGCTATTTGCCAGAATAGACAGGCACTCAGGCCGCACCGAGAGCACACAGCTCACCCACATGCTTAGCGGAGGTGATGGCCAGCAGGAACGCAGTCTTGAAAGACAGCTACTCCAACAGGGCCTGCTCAAGAGGCTCAAACGGGGCCTCCGTCAACCGGCCCAGGACCAGTTGGAGGTCCCAACTCGGAGACAGAGAACGTTCCACCGGCTTGAGACACCGAGCGCCAAGCAGGAAACGTTTCACAAGAGGGTGGCTGAACAACGTACCGCCCTCAAAACCCACATGACAAGAGGATATAGCTGCGGCGTATACCCTCACCGTCGAGGCCGACAGTCTACCCAGGATAGACTGAAGGAAGGAAAGAACAGTGTCTAGGGGGCAGGACACCAGATCCCAGCCCCCCACCTTACACCACTCTTGAAAAGCACGCCACTTACCCGCGTAGTGGAGGGAGCGCGCGCGCTTCGGATGGTGTCGACCACAGAAGGGTCAAGACAAATCCCCTCCAGGATTGTCCCCCCGACTGACCGAGAACCATAAGGGGCACTGGTGAGACTGTCTGCTCGCAAACAGATCCACCGTGGCTTCCCCGAACCGGTCCCAGACCTGTCTGACTATGTCTGGACGTAGTCCCCACTCGTCGGGATGAGGACCGCCCGCGACATCACATCCGCGCCCACATTCTCCTTGCCAGGGATGTGGAGCGCCCTCAGGCTGCGCAGATTGAGAGACGCCCATAGCCAGAGCTCGACCGCCGCCCGGCGCAGACAGACGGAGCGTACTCCACCCTGTCTGTTGATATACGGCACTGTCGTCGTGTTGTCGGTCCTGACCAACACGTGCTTGTGACCAGGGCGTCTCGTGGAGCCGGGATATCGCACCCTGACACTACCAACGAGGCAATCGCACCCAAGGGGGGATCCCGACAGAAAGGGCCGGTTTGATACAAGGGAAGCTGACATCACACTGGGTGACAAAAACTCCCCCACAGAACACCTCCCCGGCATGGATTGCTGAGGAACCGTTCTACAGCTGGACATGCAAGGCGCAAGGTCCCCACACTGCCCGATAGGGTGGGTTCCTACACACCGTAGCCCTGCAGTGATATTACTACCACCCAAATCATACGCGCCTGCCTGACATGGGAGGCACTAACGTGATACCCGGCCTGGCGAGGGCGAGGCTGGGGGAACTCGCGCTGCGACCCCCTCGGCCTCGCGTTCCCCCGCTGACAACCTTCGTCGTTGACAGACACAACACCAGGCTCACCAAACACAGACGCAGAACGTGTGGCATGGGAGCCGCTTGACAGCACAGCATTCTCACGGACAGACCCAGGCCTAGCCAGCAACTGGGTGTCAGCCCCTGTCCCCATGAGAAGTGAAACGTGGGGCCGCTCGTGCTTCACTGAAGGCACGCGGCCCGCAGCCAAAGGGAACAAATCTGAGCCCGTATCCCGCTGGTGTTGGGGGGGGGGAGTGACCGGAGAGCGAGCTAGACACAACTAGACGGCAATGGTTTTTTAGGGCGTGCTCATCTAATGTAGCCGATCCCTCGGCCGCCAAGGCTGTCGGCCTTGTGATCACCTGTTATCTTTGTGTCCAGGGTACCTCAGGCGGGGGAAACATGGCCGCTGGTTAGAGGCCTCGCCACAGCCGCTGGCGAGGCCGCGCCCTCACATCTGGCTGCGCGGTGTGAGGTGGTGTGGGGCCTAGGTCAAATACCGCCCGCGCTCCTGCGGAAATACCAAAGTCCCTCTGCGGAGAGGGGAGCCCTGAGGAGGGAAAAACCTTCTCTCCTCCTCAAGGGGAGACTAATCCAACCAAACAAGCGTTGACAGCATCCTAGCCCTCCCTGCGGTTACAGATTGCGGCTAGGTCAAAAGCTAATCACCTCAAAACCTTGCGCGATGTTTCAACGTCGGCTGGCCCTAAGGCCCCACCATCCGATACCATTTTTTACAGAAAAAACAGCAATTCGAACAATGTTGCTCGTCGCTGCTAATTCTATACCACGGCGGTATAGGCTTTAACAGCCCACCAGCCACCTGCCGGGCCGACTCGCCTCATGGCGTGGGCCGGGCGGGACACCGTTCCACCATGTCAGAGGCAAAGGACTGATGCCACCTGCTTCACAAGCACGGAGCACCAGTGGTGGCTGCAGACAAAAGACTACTACTAGTGAAGCACTGCCTCACCAGTAGGCATGCAGCAACCTCCACTGTGGTGTGCACCCATGAAGGGGTAGATGAATAAATGAAGGAAAACTCCACTAACACACTGTAGAATGGGCTAGCCCATACACACAATTGTTAAGGGGATGCAGACCAGAGAAAACACCGGTCCCGCACACAATTCATAGATTCACAAAAAGCACACCAGCCCTGAGCCTCAGCCCATCCACCCATGAAAATGGTAAACAAGCCCCCGTCAAAACCCCCAACATTAGACACCGATTGACCGTCAGCATGAATGGTTAAGAGGAGGGAAGACCTTTTAGTAAAGACAGCCCTCGGCGGGGAACAAAGAACGGAGACCCAGCATTGTAGCATTAGCATTAGCCGCGCGCACTAGGATAGTTGGGAAAACACCCAAAACAGAGTCATGACGACCATGTTTCCCCAAATATCCTGCCCCTCGCGCCAATACATCACACGGCTGTCTCACGGGACAACGAGCAGTATTACTCATGCTAGCATCAATGCCTGACAACGCAGGCCTACCTGTGCGCGACGTAGCTCGA
This sequence comes from Notolepis coatsorum, assembly GCF_963971535.1. Lineage (NCBI taxonomy): Eukaryota > Metazoa > Chordata > Actinopteri > Aulopiformes > Paralepididae > Notolepis > Notolepis coatsorum. The sequence continues at coordinate 135,898,059 of NC_140171.1, forward strand.
CTGCTAACCGTCGCGCGACGTCCCTCGATCCGCTGTCACGAGATGAGGGAATCCCAGGATGTGCCGAGAACATTCCAGGGGCTGGTGAACCTCCGGCGAAAACCCAACATTGTGTAATTTCTCCCTGCGTTTCATAACAACTAGTTCACGGAGTGCACTGCAACGTCCGTGTTGGAAACAAAAAAAGAGGAAGGTGTGTGACCATGTCCGGCGTCATATAGCAGGAGGGCGTGGCCTGGTCACGTGCATGGAGTGCAATTGTTTGTTCGTGAGCACAGTAGGTGCTAGGAGGTAAGAGATATCTCATAATGGCAAAGAGCGAGACGCGATGACCAGTATGATAATATAACTTACTTACGGTAGTAACAATGGGTCTCATTCCCGAAATTTTTTCAAAGATATATTCTGGAAGACTTATCTTGGAACCACTGAGACATAATCTATGACAAGTACACTCTGAGTCCTGAACGTGCTGGAGATATGTCTTAAGTGGCTGAAACGGTCGCAGCAATTATATGATCTGATATCTGCTTGGAGAATGGCATTATGTCGTAAACTCCAAAGCGCATTCCCGTTCAGCTCATTTGCATACAAACCACGCCCCCGACAGTCCTTATAAAGCAACTGTTGACGCAGCTGTGTGAAATGGAATGGCGGAAGTGCTTTGAGAGCCGCGTGATTACGAAACCTAGCGTCAGTCAGTGCCAATCAGAGAGCGTCTCCGAGAAATGCGGCTAGGTTTCATAATCACACCTGCCGCAGCGCGCGCGCACACACACACGCGCACGCACACACACACGCGCGCGCAGTACTGTATATGAATGAATGAATGACATATAATATATATAGCCTCCGGGCCGGCGGCCGTAATGAATGAAGCAGTATGGCTTATTATTCCATAAGCCTATAGGCTACTGTTCATTCGTAGGCGCACACAAGACTTGTTATGGAATATGAATGCAGTCTATTTCCACCGATTAGCTTTAGTTCTTATTTATTTATCCACTGTCATTTCAGTGTTGGTGTATAGGCTATATAGTGTATTTCAATATAAGTTTAATTGATATATTCGAAGGAATGCAGGTTTATAGCTATATCAACCCCCTCTAATGTACAGTAAATGACCAAGTATGGTTTTGTCAATATTCCAATGTACAGTTTTGCTTGTACAGTGTAAGTCTACCACCCCTCCAACCTCCTCCAACAGTTTCTACGTCAAATGTACTCTCTTTTCTGGACTCTTTTTGTATCACAAACAGTACTGTATTTGCAAATCTGGTATGTCATAGATGTAGCAGTACTGTCTATCTGTGTCGTGTGTGTCATATATGTTATGATGAATTGAAAATGGGGGACCCTGATGTAAACAAGACGAAATTCTTTCTCTGGTCTGCATCCCCTTATGTAATTGAGCTGTACTGTACTGTACCCATTCTGCAATCTGTTAATAAAGTTTTCAATCAATACCAATCAATGGGATACATTGCATGTTGACCTGCATTCTTTCAAATGTATATAATTAATCATTAAAACAGATGTGTAACAAATAAGAAATGCAAATTCCACAGAAGGCATTCAATTATTATTATTTTCAATCATTTTACAATAATTGCATAATTGTGTTTGAATATCTGAGTAATTAAAGTAATTATACATTTGTCCAAAATAGCTGGTTCAGATATGGTTAATCCAGCTGCCCTGTGATCAGATGAATCCATATTATTTATTTTTCCGACATCAAATGCGTAATTTCTTATCGTACAAATATTTGTCATATTTATTTTAATTATGATCAAGTAATTAATTCCAAGGAGGCCTGTAGCGTTAACATGAAGGAATCACTATGAGAACACAGTCTGTCAAGTTGTAATAAAGTTTTAAATTAGTCAATCAATCATGAGATTTGATCGTGGGCTGAGAGCATATTTAAGTGTGCTCCTCAGCACTCTTGGATCTGCTCTCAAATAAGATCTCAGGAAAATTTGAGGACTCCCACTCCCAGCCCTAATATGTCTTAAATAGGCCGAAATCTGGCTAAGACGAAATATTTTGTCGTAACTACGTTCGAGAATGAGACCCAATAACCAAGGGCACCACTTGTAAGTGCAAATGCAGTACAGCATAGCTAGCTATTATCCACTATACTGGGATATGAATTCTTCTGAACCAAATAAAAAATATAAATGTAAACAATTGCACATGTTTCAGTGCATGACATCTCAGACAGTCAAGTGTGTCCTTAAGTGTTCTTCTTTGGGAGGTTTTTCTTCAAAAAAACTACATGCTCAGCAGACAAACAGCTGCGTTCTGAACGGACAATGTCACCTGCAGTGCTAAAAACACACTCAGAAGGTACGCTAGTACCAGGAATGCAGAGGTATGTTTTGGCAAGGTTTGCCAGGAGAGGAAGCTCAGTCTGCTGGCTTTTCCACCACTCTAACACATTACCTCCGAGGGCCAAAGATGCAGTCTCTTTATACAGTACTTAGCAGCTTCAGCCTGGGCTCGCTCTCTGGATGACTTGGTCTGGCGAGGGTCCACATCGCAGAAGGTGTCACCAAACAGTGCCTTTGACTTCTTGGAAGCGGGAACGTATTCTGAAATGACACAGAAAGACAAACACTTGTTAGCTGATTAAAAAAGGGGAACTTCACTGAAAAAATTTATAAAGTTCCCCTTTATTTAACTAATTTACATGTTTATAACATTGAGTCAATAACACTTTCCACAAAAAGGAAACCTACTGTGCACACACACACACACACACACACCTTGTGCAGTGGCTTGAGCCTGAGACGTCCCGGCACTTCATCAGAAGGTTGGTCATCATCAGAAGGTTGGTCACCAGATGCGTGAGGAGGTGTACTCATCCTACCCGCACCTGCACCGCTGTGTCATTCTGTAGAGACACACACACACACACAAATATTAAATGGAAATCATTACAACACTAAATAAAGTAATGAATAATACATATGAATAGTGTTTGTATTTCTAAAACACATAGACAAAATATGATCTTACTTTCTGGTCCGACAGCTCTGCAGCCACATGGATGACACCCTGGAATGTTGCAGCTCTCTCTGCCTCACTTAGAAATGGCAGCTTTTTGAATCTTGGGTCTAAGGCAGATGCTCTATGCAGGACTTGCTGCACGTCCACATACCCTCCAAGCTGGCTGGCCATTACCTCCTTCATCTCTGTCACCAAGGCGGAGTCTTCCTCTGAGATGATGAAATGCTCCAACAGTTTAGCTTTCATTGGAGCAATGACAGACAGAGTGGGCTGTGTTTCCTCACACATGATGGTGCTGGCACTTTTCACTGGTCCGAGCAGGTTGACCAAGTCCTCAGCTGCAGTGATGTCACTCTCGCTGAGTGTATGCACGTCCTTTGCACTTTTCCTTAATTTTCTGTCCAGCAGTGAGGCGCACACTGTAGGTTGTTGCTCCAAAAAAACGCTCGATCATATCATATCATACGAACTGTTCCAGCGTGTGCTCACGTCTTGCTTCAGTTTGTGCTCTGGCAGTCCAAGCAACTTCTGCTTCTCTTTCAAAAGTGCAGTTGCCACCGTGCTGCGGTGGAAAAACGAGACAATCCGTCTCACTCTGCCCAAAAGACGTGCTGCACATGCACATTTAAGGCCTTTCTGGGTCGCCAAGTTGATGGTATGTCCAAAGCATTTAATGTGTGGCGACATATTTGCCTCTACTCCGGCTACAATCATGTTGCTGGCATTATCTGTTACAAGCGCAGGTTTTTTGTCGCTTACATTCCACTCTTCACATGCTTCGGTCAAAACTGTGCCTAGATTTGCTCCTGTGTGTGCGTCGTTCAAAACGCGCGTCTGGAGAACATCATTTCTCATTTGCCAGTCTTTGTCAATATGATGACAGGTCACAGTTACATATGATTCTGTGGTACATGACGTCCAACCATCTGTAGTGATAGTGACTCGTTCTGCGTTCATTAGCTCACCTTTTACTTCATTTCTAATTGTATTGTAGAGACTCGGTATACACGTTTGGGAGCATGTCTATGTTCCCTGCGTCCTATGTTCCCCGGGTTCTATGTTCCCCGCTTTGATTGATTGATTGAAAATTTTAGACCACCAGCCCTGATTCCAAACTCTAACTGTAACCAGTTCGAAAGAGGGCCTAAGCGTAACCAGTTTGAAACAAGGCGGACATTAACACTTTAACTGCCACACACGAGAATACTCGGGTTTATTTATAGGTGGTTGAAAGCCACTCACGAGATTTCCCGGAATTCTTTTTTTTTTAGCGATCTGAAATCATATTGCATCACCCGAGCCTACCCGAGCGGCGCCGGCGATCATTGTGGAAAAAAGCGCCCCCCTGTCGTCTCCCAGATGACATAAGGGATTTTGGAATGGACTCAATGAAAATGGATGGGGAAAGAAATCCAGTACTCCACATTTTCCAGTCCACTGATCCAGCCGGGGTTACCACAGTTCATTCTGGAGCGTCTGAGCCCCGCTGATCATGGAGTTCTACTGTATCGCGTTGGATCCATACACTTATCGATTTTTTCGAATGGTGATCAGGAATTGGAATATACCAGTTGGATACCATCTGATGTCAGGTAAGGACTCTATGTTATCAGTGTTAGGATAATCAGACTAATTTTGATGAAGTTATAGGCTGTTTTGTGAAATGGACTCTTTCGGTTTCACTGTAAAAGTCAGAGGAAATCAACGCGGCTATTATCCGTGCGCGGCCCGAATGTGCTTGCGTGCACGTATAATATTGATCATCTAGCGTTTATTTGAAAACGATTCATAAAAAGGCAGACGAATATCAACGTTGTGGAATATTCCAGTAAAAGACGATTTTCATAGAATGGTCCAGAATGGGCTGTTTTTTATCTGAAAACGGGTGCTTTTCTAAATGCTCTGAAACGGAAATGACGCGATAAAAAAACAATCTGCCTTGACAGCACTGACTGGAAAATAGTCTTTGATAATGCGATGGGCAGATTAGACACATAGCCATAATTTAAAACATAGATTAGGCGATATTAACGTTAACATTGGTGGCATTCAGGGGGTAAAAACCCGGCGTGGCACTCAAAGTGTTAATAATTAATAAAATAATAAAAATTTATAAAATGTTCAATCTATTAATCAATCAAGCGGGGAACTGTTATGTCGTAATAAGAATGAGTAATGGACACTTTAGTACCAGCGTCTGTCTTTATTCACATCCATACCAAGAGCTAACTTGCTCAGTCATTCACTCCACCTGGTGTGTCACACCGGGGCGCGTGTATCACTTCCGCAACGGATTTAGTCGGATTTCGGTTTCCGGGTTCGCCTGATTGGCCACTAAGCCCACGTGACCCTACGCTAGCACGCCCCCCTTACCCCGCTTACGCCTGAGAGTCACACACAGCTAGCGGCAGCCAGAGAGCCTTGCTACTACTGCCGAGTGATGAATGAAGCTGTATCTGTTTCACCTAACAGCACTATTGCTCCGTGATCATAGCCATCCATCTCTAAAGCTAACCACTATTTGTAAAAGCCACAACCACGTTACCATATGTAATAATGTAAATCATTGTGATGTAAATCATTGTGACGTTGTACATATTGTGTATACACCGTTAGAAGCTAACGTAGCTTAGCTTGGTAGCTATTGTTGTGCTAACGTTATACCACGACACCCAGCTTGTTAGCCAGCATGAATGCCCGATGTAGAAGGCATAGACGCAGGTCGCTTGTTGGGGTGGTTAGCTCATAGCTATCGTTAGCTTCTAACGGTGTATACACAATATGTACAACGACACAATGATCAAACACCTTATAAATAAGCTTCTAACGGTGTATACACAATATGTACAACGACACAATGATCAAACACCTTATAAATACTATTGTCATGTCCATAAGTTCCCTGGCAGAATACTTGTGAGGACAAGGGTATACAAGGAGGAGAGAACCATTTTAAATCGGGTATTCATGCTGGCTAACAAGCTGGGTAGCTATGAGCTAACTAGCGCTACAAGCTCAAACACCCTACAACCACCACTATTGTCGCGTCCACAAGCTCCCCCGGCAGAACACCCGCAATGACAGGCACACAAAGAGGAGAGAACCACCCCAAATCGGGCACTCATGCCGGCCAACAAGCGACCTGCGTCTATGCCTTCTACATCGGGCATTCATGCTGGCTAACAAGCTGGGTGTCGTGGTATGGCGTTAGCACAACAATAGCTACCAAGCTAAGCTACAATGATTTACATTATTACATATGGTAACGTGGTTGTGGCTTTTACAAATAGTGGTTAGCTTTAGAGATGGATGGCTATAATCACGGAGCAATAGTGCTGTTAGGTGAAACAGATAGAGCTTCATTCATCACTCGGCTAGTAGTAGCAAGGCTCTCTGGCTGCCGCTAGCTGTGTGCGACTCTCAGGCGTAAGCGGGGTAAGGGGTGCGTGCTAGCGTAGGGTCACGTGGCCTTAGTGGCCAATCAGGCGAACCCGTAAACCGAAATCCGACTAAAGCCGTTGCGGAAGTGATACACGCCACCGGGGCACATCCAGCCCGGTGTAACCCATGCTCTAGGTTAGAGCTCCGCCTACAGGCCTAATGGAGACACCACATATCCTTCTCAATAAGACAACACTTACATGGCTGGTTATAACTGTAACTTAGAATCCATTAAGGCTAAACAGTAAAGGACATTTCAAAGTGTGTAGGCTACTCTTACCTTTCTTAAGTTATAACTAAGATAGAGTCCATTAAAGCTAAACAGTAAAAAGAACATTTACTCTACCGTTCTTATTCCTGCCTATGAAAAACAGAATAAACATTTGTATACATATTTCAATTCTATGCATTACTAGCATTCAGGTCTGCCACAATTATAATTAACCAGACCCGTTAACTCTTTCACCTTTCAGCATTACTAATATCAATATTACATAACACTTTTCTCAGTGGCTCATCACAAAGTCCTGAGTCCACACAGGTAGGGGTGGACGGTATGGTCTAAAATTTATATCACGGTATAATTTGAAGCATAGACGGTAACGGTATATATCACGGTATCAGTGTTTCCGTTAGAATCATTTTTTTGCCTGATAGGCAGGCTATATAAGAATGACATCCTCAAGGCATGTAGATTTATAATATTTTAACTTAAAACTAGGCTACTTTTGCGTATAAAGTCATTATATTCCAAATAAAATAAGTCCCGAGTCCGTGCTGCTCCCATTGCAAACAGCGGGCTGGATGCTGGATTTTGCTAGAAGCATATGTAGCTGCAGAGCCGCAGAGCCAGCGGCGCTTTCAGGTCTGGTCACAGCTTTCAGCCGTTGGGTGGGGGGGGGGGGGGGGGGGGGGGGGGGGGGGGGCGCTGTTGAGCGGGCCTGTGACCAGACCTGAAAGCGCCGCTGGCTCTGCGGCTCTGCAGCTACATATGCTTCTAGCTAAATCCAGCATCCAGCCCGCTGTTTGCAATGGGAGCAGCACGGACTCGGGACAGCACGGACCCGCTGCAGCCGTCGTTATCATAACACTACACGCATATCATAATGTTTACAGCAAACTGTAGTTGATCACCAGGTATGTTTTATTAACGTAGAATAATTCATATAAGAAAAACGATAGGGACATCTCTTACCTTTCTCCACTGGTTAAAAATGCCAGGAACTGAAATTGAAACTTGCTGTGCGCCGCGGTGATATGTGTTTATTATGAAATGACAATTGCGTGTTGACACGCCCACTGCGCGAAGCCTCCTAAATAACTTTTTCCAGTTTGCACATATCTATTATCTATGACTAATTCTATCTATTTTTAGGGGCAAATGCGATTGAAATAGTCGCGCTGTGGTTACATGACGTCATTGCTATTTTAGAGCTGCCCTACCGGTTACACGGTATAGTCAAAATCCATACCGTAGAGCAAATTAATACCGTTTATACCGTATACCGTTTATACCGTCCACCCCTACACACAGGTGCTCGTCTCGGCCTGGCCTGTCTTACAGGTTCTGTGTGTGTGTCAGAAGGTGGCCCTGCTGTAATGTCACCGTCCAAAGGCGACCCCTCGCCGTCCCCCTCTCCTCTCCAAAGAGAGACCGGTGCCAGATGGGAAGCATTCCAACAGTGTCCATCAGCCAGCACGTAGGTGTGCGGTCCTTTCTGTCCCACCACCTTGAGTGGCTTGGAGAACTTGCACTGAGTCTTAGGAAGAATGCCAGGTTTCTTAACCCGAACGTATGAGCCACATGGGAATGACACACTCTTCGCACCTCGCCTTTGATCCGTGTACGCATTGCTTCTGTCCTGTTGCACGGCTACTCTGGCGGCTATGTCCTCCGACGAGTGTGGTGTGGCTTGTGGAATCTGAAATCCAGCCACAAAGCGTTCTATTTCCCCATTTGCCCGTGGATAATACACAGATGACTTCCTGTGCACTATGCCCCTGTCTTGGAGAAACGCCTCAAACTCCCGAGACACAAACTGAGAGCCATCGTCAGAGACGAGCTCTTTCGGATTGCCCTCTCTGCTGAAAACTGTAGATAGGAATATTGTCACAGTCCGTGATGTAACCTGTGGCACAAAAGCTATCTCAGGCCACTTACTGTAGTAGTCTATTAGTGTTATTGCAAAGCGACAGTCCAGGGGCGCTTTATCAAAGGGCCCCACCACGTCAATTGCCAGTTTCTCCCAAGCCCCAGTAGGATAGGGCACAGGCTGCAGTGGAGAGGTGCGTGTGACTGCTGACTTGTCATGTGACTGGCATGTGTTGCATGCTTTGATAGCCGACTCAACCTGGGCATCCATGCCAGGCCAGCAGTATACTTCTCTGAGTCTCTGTTTTGTCCTCACGATTCCCTGGTGAGTATCGTGAGCCAGGGAGATCAGTTTGGGCTGTAGACTCTCTGGGACGAGCAGTCTATATGGGCCTCGCACGAGCCTCGCACGACACAGTCATCGTGTAGAGAGAGTTCGTTCTGTAGTTTGAAGAACATCCGTAGGTCCGGGTCTAGATCCTTTTCGGATTTAGGCCATCTGGAGGTGAGTATCTCACGTAGTTTCAGCTGCACCGGGCAGGCAGTGCATGCAGCTTTGAACTCCACCGTGATAGCTGAGAGATTAGAGACAAGGGCTACCACTTCCACATCCTCCTCCTGGCTAGGTTCTGAGCCGGGTAGTGGGAGACGGGACAGGCAGTCCGCAGTGACGTTTTCTCTGCCGGGCTTGTACTGAATGTCATAGCAGAATGACATTAGCCTAGCGGACCACCTGGCCACGCGCATGCCCGCTCTACCTTGACCTTTTGAAGAGAGCAGTGTGGTCAGGGGACTGTGGTCTGTCCGTAGTGTGAAGTGTCTTCCCCACAGGTATTTTACATTTACATTTACATTTAGTCATTTAGCTGACGCTTTTATCCAAAGCGACTTACAAGTTCTGTACGACAAGCCATCAGGAAGGGCACAACTCTATCAGCTGAGTAACAATGTTCGTCAAAGTGTTGAGTGCTACAGTGTAGGTTAGTTTATTAGGACAAGTGCATGACAGTATGGTTAGTTAGGGTTAGATCATTTTTTAATTTTTTTTTAATTCAGATAATGGTTGAAGAAGTGCGTCAGAATGTCCTCCACTTTTCCGTTGCCCACACACAGCCCAGCGCCTCTTTTTCCACAGTAGAATATTTTCTCTCTGCCTGGGACAGCGTGCAGGAGGCGAACGCCACAGTCCTTTCTGAGGCGTCCGGATGCATCTGGGTGAGGACGGCGCCCAGACCGTAGTCCGATGCGTCTGTAGTGACGACCGTGGGCAGCTCAGGGTCAAAGAGTGAGAGTGCAGGGCTATCAACTATGAGTCCTTTAACTGCCTCAAAACTCTGCTGAGCCTCAGGAGTCCAGTCGAATGTTGCTGACCCTCGGAGCAGCGCTCGCAGCGGCTCCACGACAACGGCGTAGTCTGGGATGAATTTTGAATACCACCCTGTGAGCCCCAGGAATGACCTCAGCCTGATGAGATCTGTAGGTGGGGGTAGCTCAGACACAGCAGCAGCGTGAGATGCGTCAGGTTGTAGTCCTTTTGCTGACACTGTGTGCCCCAGGAAAGTCAGCTCTGTTTTCCTGACGTGACACTTGGAGTAGTTGAGCTTGAGCCCCGCGTCGTCTATGCGTTGCAGCACCGCCGTCCTGTCGTGCTCCTCCAGTGATTTACCTGTGACAATGATGTCATCGAGATAGCACTGGACCCCCGACAGATCTTTAAGGATTATTGACATCATCCGTTGGAAACAGCTGGGTGCCGATGCCAGTCCGTACGGCACTCTCTTAAAGCGAAACAGTCCATCATGAGTAATGAATGTCGTCAAGCTACGGCTGTCCTCGTGTAGTGTAACCTGGTGATAAGCACTCTGAAGGTCTAATGTCGAAAACAGTGTCGCGCCCCTCAATTCTGTAAACAGTTCCTCCATGTGGGGTAGTGGAAACCCATCTATGACTACTGCCTTATTTGGCTCCCTCAGGTCCACACAGAGGCGTAATTCTGCGTTTTTCTTTGTAGTAACGACTATGGGTGAGATCCATTCACATTTACATTTACATTTAGTCATTTAGCTGACGCTTTTATCCAAAGCGACTTACAAGTTCTGTACGACAAGCCATCAGGAAGGGCACAACTCTATCAGCTGAGCAACAATGTTCATCAAAGTGTTGAGTGCTACAGTGTACGGTATATGTGTTTATGTGTCTGGCTGTTCTGCCGTTGGGATGCAGGGGGGGGGGGGGGGGGGGCGCCGGTCTAAACCACATTGCATGCGTGCACCACAAAGGATAATAGTGATGATCTAGCGTTGATTTCAGGAAGATCTGATAATCAGGCGAAAAATGACAACGTGTTTATTGAATTACACAAAAATGCTGTTTTCGTGTCTTTTCACTGGAATTGCTCAGAAGCGGCCGGACTATGTTCATATTCAAAGCGGTATCAAACGGAAATGTACGGATGAAAAAATAATCTGTTTTTTGCACGTTGACCAGAAGTAGCTCAATGAGACTCGAGGGCGTTATTAGACCCATAGAGATACTATAAAATATAGGTTTAGTTCTACAAACTACAACTACGTTTACATGGGGTTAATGGGCGGCACGGAAGAGGTCACTTCCCGGAAGGGGCGTGGCATTCAATGTGTTAACAGCAGGAGTATGTACAAACATTTTTCACACATCAAAGACTATCTGAGTCAATTTTCAACAGTTTAGTTTAGTAGCAATTTCTGAGACCTGGATTGTCCAAGAGAAAGAAGAGGTTTTTGAGTTGGATGGGTATGACTTTAGATGTATAAACAGAATCCACAAAGGGGGAGGCGGGACTTCTTTATTCATTGATAAAAAACTAAAGTATAAGGTTATTGATCACATGAGTGCTGCTATTGAAGACCTCTGTGAGTATATTTCAGTGGAGATTGAAATGGAAAAGCAGAAAAACATCTTGGTTAGCTGTGTTTATAGAGCACCTAGTTCAAGCATTGAGAATTTCAGAGAAAAGATGGAAGAGCTACTTACATTAATTTGTGGCGACTTTAATATCAATCTTTTAAACCCAAACAAAAAAACAATTATAGATGCTTTTACATCAACCATGCATAGCCTAGGCCTCTTCCCGATAATTAATAAGCGTAGCAGAATAACCTCTCATTCTGCTACTTTGATCGATAACATTTTCACTAATGTTATAAATAATAGAATTGTGTGCAGACTGCTGACAAATGATATAACAGATCACTTACCAGTTTTTGTAATAATAGAAGATAATAATCAGCCAAAGAGGGAATCTATTAGAATTTATTAGTAATAAAAAACACCTTTCAGAGGACTCAATAGGGGCACTCAAAAGGGAACTGGCTCTCCAGCAATGGGTTGAGGTGTTTGAAGCAACTGATGTGGACTCAGCATATGGCTGCTTTCTGAATACATTCATGACTTTATATGATCGTTTCTGTCCTATTGTGCAGCAAAGTAGCCGACGAACAAGGAAGCCAGATAAACCATGGATAACTAAAGGAATTTTAAATGCCTGTAAAAAGTAGAATACTCTTTATATATTTCATCAAGCATAGAACTAAACAGAAAGAAATCAAACATAAAATATATAAAAATAAATGAACAGATACTATAAGAAAACGTAAGAAAGATTATTATAATAACTTACTAGAAATTAATAAAAACGATATTAAAGGAACATGGAAAATTATAAACACAATAATTGGAAAATCAAATAACAAACCAGGCTATATTGAAAAAATTTCTGTCAATGGAACGGAAATAACCAACATGCATGAGGTAGTGGAGGAGTTTTACATATTTTTTTTGTAAATGTTGGCCCAGATCTTGCAAGGGAGATCAAGCCTCCACAAGGGGGAGCTATTGCAGAACAATACATTGATAGAAATCCATCCACAATCCTTTTGTATGATGTATCTAGTATGGAAATAATTGATATTGTAAACAATCTCAAGAATAAAACATCTACAGACGTGAATGGGATAGACAATGAATCAAATAAATTATAGATCCCATTACTTTCATATGTAATCTATCTTTTAGGGTGGAGACCTTTCCAACTGAAATGAAAACAGCCAAAGCAATTCCAATACATAAAGCAGGAGAAAAAAAATTATTTACAAATTATAGGCCTGTTTCTTTACTTCCTCAATTTTCAAAAATCTGGAAAAACTTTTTGTTGCACGTCTGGACAGTTTAATTGATACACATTTGATATTGATTGATAGCCAGTATGGATTCAGAACTAACAGATCCACATCAATGGCTCTCATGCAGGTAGCAGAAGAGTTAACTAATTCAATCGATAATAAACAGTATGCAGTTGGAGTTTTTATTGATCTGAAAAAAGCTTATTGATCATGACATCTTACTCAGGAAACTTGAAAAGTATGGAATTAGAGGTGTAGGGCTCAGTTGGATAAAAAGTTACATAGAAAATAGGAAACAGTGTGTGCACATGGGGGAGACCAGATCGTCATGCAAAGAGTTAACATGTGGGGTACCGCAAGGATCCATTTTAGGCCCGAAATTATTCATATTGTATATCAATGATATCATTGCTGTTTCTGATCAACTTAAATTTGTCATTTTTGCAGATGATACTAAACATTTTTGTTCAGGTGCAGACCTTCAACAGTTGCTAACAAATATTACAGGTGAACTGGGGAAGCTGAAATGTTGGCTTGATACTAACAAACTCTCCTTAAATATAAGTAAGTCTAAATGTATTTTGTTTGGTAATAAAAGAAATACATCCGGATACTCGAGTAGAGATATGCATAGATAATGTTCATCTTGAAAGAGTAAATGAATATACTTTTTTGGGTCGTGATAGACCAAAACCTCAGCTGGAAAGCTCATATTAACGATAGGTTATGTATATAACCTAGTTATATGAGTACTGGCTAAGCGTCCCGCTCTTACGCCATACCGAGATATACCTCATCTCATGTACCTAGTGTACTCCATCAAATCTCATGTACCTAGTGTACTCCATCAACGAATAAAAACAAATACACCCAGCACCTGCCAGGCCCCGCCCTAGTGACGTACTATATAGTACTAGGCGTGGTCACCACTCGCTCTTCCTCGGAAAATCGTTTCCAAAGAAAAGTTTCCCCAAGGGACCCCAGGGCACGCTAAGAGCGGGACGCTTAGCCAGTACTCATATAACTAGGTTATATACATAACCTATCGTTATATACTCGTACTGGCATCGCGTCCCGCTCTTACGCCATACCGAGATATGGGGTAGAGCGGACGCGAGGCCCGACAAATGCACCCCCTGAGGATCCGTAAGCCCACATCAGGGGGGAGGGGAGTCCCGTCACCCCATTCTTCCTAATGAAGAGGGCGCGGCAGTCAACTCCACCCGAGTGCGAACAAGAGGGAACTAGAACCTCTCGAGCGCACAGCACAGGCGGAACCATTGTGGCCCACACCCACACACTCCTGCTATCCCACCAAAGGACGGGAAGCAGGAGAGGTCACAGACCTCAGAACCGCCTGGGAGACAGAACCCCCGGTCATGTCCATGAGGTAAAACCTTACGAAGGGACCCGGTGAGGACCATGAAGCCACAGCACAGATGTCCTCCACCGAGGCCCCACCCAGTAGAGCAGCAGAGGCCGCCACCCCACGAGTGGAGTGCGCCCTGACGCCCCCAGGGGGAGCCAGCCCGGCCAAAGTGTAGCAAAGGGCAATGCCCTCGCACAACCAATGGGACAGGCGCTGTTTCGACAGTGCCTTACCAGCACGAGAGCCACCGTAACAGACAAAGAGCTGATCGGTAGCCCTGAGGCCCTGAGTACGGCTGAGGTAAACCCCCAAAGCCCGGACCGGACATGACAGGTGAAGGCCCGCCTCCAACTCACTAGCGTGAGGAGGTGGATGAAACGCCTGAACCATAATATCCCTGGAGCGGAAAGAACTCCGGATATTTTTAGGCACGAAGGCAGGATTAGGCCGCAGAGTGGCACCTCAATCGGAACGAAAAGACAGGCACTCTGGCCGTACCGAGAGAGCACAAAGCTCACCCACGCGTTTAGCGGAGGTGACGGCCAGCAAGAACGCGGTCTTGAACGACAGCTGTTCCAACGGCGCTTGCTCAAGAGGCTCAAATGGGGCCATGGACAACCGACCGAGGACCAATTGAAGATCCCAGCTCGGAGCCAAAGAGCGTTTTACCGGCTTAACGCGTCGAGCGCCAAGCAGGAAACGCCTCACAAGAGGGTGGCTGAACAAAACAACACCCTCAAATCCCTCATGATAAGAGGATATAGCTGCTGCATATACCCTCACCGTCGAGGCCGACAGTCTATCAAAGAGAGACTGAAGGTAAATAAGGACAGCATCCAGGGGGCAGGACACCGGGTCCCTGCCCCCCGCCTTACACCACTCTTGGAACATACGCCACCTACCCGCGTAAAGCGCGACAGTGGAGGGAGCATGCGCATTCCGGATGGTGTCAACCACAGAAGGGTCCATCCTCTCCAGACTTACCCTCTCACCAGCCAAACCATCAGAGGTTGGCATATCACCGGGGGCTGAAACAGCGACCTGTGTGCTTGAGAGAGGGCCCTCGCCGACCAAGGAATAGGCCACGGCGGGGCTACCAGTAGCTGGATCAGGACCGGGAACCACACCGCTGTGCCCCGGTCCGGCGCGACCAGGATCACGGTCCTGCGCTCCCTCCATATCCGCTCCAACAACTGACTCAACAGATGTGTAGGGGGAAAGGCGTACAGAAGGCCGGGCGGCCATGGAAACATTGAGAAGGCATCCACCCCCAAGGGGGGATGGTCTTCCCGACTGACTGAGAACCACAAGGGGCACTTGTGAGATTGTCTGCTCGCAAACAGATCCACTGAAGCTTCCCCGAAGCGATCCCAGATCTGCCTGACTATGTCTTGGTGCAGTTCCCACTCGCCGGGACAAGGACCACCCCGAGACATCATATCTGCGCCCACATTCTCCTTGCCAGGGATGTGGAGCGCCGTCAGACTGCGCAGCCTGAGAGCTGCCCATAGCCAGAGTTCGACCGCCGCCCGGTGCAGGCGGGTGGATCGTGTTCCACCCTGCCTGTTGATATACGCCGCTGCCGTCATACTGTCCGTTCTGACCAGACCGTCTTTCCAGGACGGAAACCCCCGAGCGCGTGGAGGATAGACACCCTACGTTGCTCCGAGAGGGTTACAATCATGGGCTTCGACCTCAATGTCAAGCCCAAGTACTCCACCTGTTGACTGGGAAGAGGCGTACTCTTCTTCCAGTTCACAGCAAAACCCAGCTTGGTGAGGAATTCCACCACCAGCCTGGTATGAGACCTGGCGACCTCCTCCGACCGGCTGAGGAGCAGAATGTCGTCGAGATAGAATAGAATTCGTATTACCTGACGACGTAGAGGCTCCAGCGCAGTCTCTACGCACTTGGTGAATGTGCAGGGAGCCAGAGAATAGCCGAACGGCAACCTCTGGTATTCGTACGCTACGCCCTGAAACAGGAACTGTAGGAACTTCCTGTGAGGAGGGAAAATCGGGATGTGAAAATAAGCATCCTTCAGGTCTATGGAGGTGAACCAGTCTCCCACTCTAGTAAGTAGCAGGTGTTTGACGGTCAACATTCTGAATGGTCTCGCCACAATCAGACGATTGAACGCGGACAGATCCAGTATAGGTCTGACCCCTCCGGTTTTTTTGGGCACCAGAAAATAACGGGAGTAGATGCCTGACATCGCGTCCTCTCTCGGGACCACGACTACGGCCTGCTTCGCCAACAGAGATTGGATCTCGTCGGCCAGAGCTGTCACTGCTGCTGACCCTGACAATAGGGTCTGCACCAAACCTGAGAACGGAGGGTGGGGTTGTGCGAACTGCAAAACAAGCCCCAGCCTCAACGTTCTCTCCATCCACCCCACCAAACGGCATTCTTGTCGCCATATGTGATAATAATCCCAGAACGCACCCGCCGTCAACTGACGCTGGGCCGCAAGGAACAGTAGATAGGTGGCCCGGTCCCTCCCGCTGTGCGTAGCCTCTGAACCCGCCAAAGCGGACAGGGCGGTCGCACCCAAGGGGGGACCCCGACAGAAAGGGCCGGTTTGATACGGGAGAAGCTGCCATCAAACTGGTTGACACACGCTCCCCCCCTGAACACCCCTCTAGCGCATGCTGAGGAGTTGTTCTACAGCTAGACATGCAAGGCGTGAGGACCCCATGGGTTCCTACACACCGTAGCCCTGCAGCGATATTGCTACCACCCAAATCACGTGCGCCTCTTCTTTGCAGACCACTGCCGATCTCGCGGGAGTGGGCGGCATCAACGTGATACCCTGCCTGGCGAAGGCGAGGTCGGGGTAACCCGTGCTGAGCATTCATACGAAGAGGCCTCGAGTCCCCCTGCTGACCACTGTAAATAGTGGCAGCCGTAACACCAGGCTCACCAGGCCTCGAGTCCCCCTGCTGACCACTGTAAATAGTGGCAGCCGTAACACCAGGCTCACCAATCACACAACGTGTGGCGCGGGAGCCACGTGACAGCACAACATTCTCATGGACAGACCCAGGCTCAGCCATCAACTAGGTGTCAGCCCCTGTCCCCATGAGAAGCGAAACGTGGGGCCGCATGCGCTTCAAAGAAGGTTCGCGGCCCGCAGCCAAAGGAAAACGATCAGAGCCCCTCTTCCGTTGGTGACGGGGAGAGGAGTGATCGGGGAGCGGGCTGTTCGCGAGTTCGACCTATTCTATTAAGTCAGTAATAGTCTATTTATGTATAGTGTATCGTGCGGCTACCGTTCTACAGTGACCAGCATCACCAACGTTTCCTCGTACCAGCTAGTGTGCTTATCCAGGCTGGACTGCTTACCCTGGCGCTTTCACCCGAGGAGCCCTAGACGAGGACCGTATGGATCATGTACACTGGATAACCTACCGACGACTGCATAGCCCTTTTCGGCTGGATTATATTTTGCTTTGGTCCTGTAATTGATGGAGCGGAGAATCGCCTACACCCACAATTGTGTGGGATTTACCCTGTGAGGAGCAATGTCGAGCCCGCCTCTCAGAAGCCTGAGGCCGGCTAGCTTTCTTCCATGCGGAGCTGCATGCCACAGAGAACAGCTGTATTCGTCTGCGGATCAAGAGATTATTGCACCGTCTCCTGTACTTGGAGTCTCTCTATTCATCGTTGACCCAGACTCTACTACCGACAAATCCTCTCCCCTTGCTGGCTTACAACCGGAGGGACCCTACCAGTATCTCCCGCTACCTTACTAGAGTACCATAGATATAATTCCTAAGATTCAGGTTGTATTATTATCTCCTGCGTAATATGAGAATGGACATACGTTATTGATTTGCCTACGCACATTCCTTTGCCTTATAAGCGCACCTTATGTAAAGTATATTATGTACTATCATTGCTGCTAATAAATACTTAAACCCAGTTTTGTGTGGAACCGAGTCATTGTGGGAAGTGTTCATCATAAGATACCTATGTACTGTATGGCCAGTAGTAATGTACATAAGACAGTAGTGGTTTAATGATACCATACTTATTAATACAGTCAGGGAATTGTACCCCTCAGTTACAGCTTGTATCTTCCAAGCCGAGTACATCCAACATGGCCGATCCCTCGGCTGCCAAGGCTGTCGGCCTTGTGGACCCCTGTTGACTCTCCGACCAGGGTACCACTGGAGGGGGAAACAAGCCTGTCGAGGGCCTCGCCACAGTCGCTGACGAGGCCGTGCTCCAACCTCTGGCTGCATAGCGTGAGGCGGTGTGGGACCTAGGTCAACAACCGCCTGCGTCTCCGCAGAACGACCAAAGAGTCCATCTGTGGAAAAAGAAGCCGTGAGGAGAGAAAACCTTTCTTCTTCCCCAAGAGGAGATTGCTCCAACCAGAAATGCCTATTAACAAGAGTTGATAGCATCCTAATCCTCCCGCAGTTATAGCTTGCGACTGAGTCAAGATCTCTATAACACCAAAAACATGCAAAATGTTTTCAGCGTCGGCTGGTCCTGTAGCCCCACTACCCAACGCTAACAGTCAGCTGAGCCACAACACTGGCCGCCGCTAAATTCCATCCTGCAGCAGTATAGCTCTCATCAGTCCATACTGCCACCCGCCGGGCCGACTCGCTCTCAAGCGTCGGCTTCCAGGTGGGACACCGTTCAACCCCGCCGGGGCACAGGATCGATGCTACCTGGCTACTTAGCCACGGCACACCCGCCCTGCACCCTGTTGTCAACCCATTCACCCGTAAAAAGGGTAAATAGGACTCAGCAAAACCCCACACATTAGCTACCGACTGACCTTCATCAATGAACCGGTTAAGAGGAGGGAAAAGCGGCAACATCCCACGGCGGGGAACATTAGAACAGTGACCCAGCATTTCAGCATTAGCGTTAGCATTAGTGTTAGCATTAGAGTTAGCAGCGCGCTCCAGGATCGCTTCAGGGGAACGTTCACCAAAACATCCCGCCCCCGGCGCCGACACACAACTCGTTGTGTAACAAAACAACCAGCATTACTAACACTAGCATCAATGCCTGATGACACAGGGCCTACCTATGTACGAGCCGGCTCGATAGCCAAACCTTGCACGCTGTCCCTCGATCTGCTGCCACAAGACGAGGAAACATCAGAATAGACCCAACGTGTCGTTGGAACATGCCGCGAAGATTCCAGGGGTAAGCAAATCTCCGGTAAGCACTCAATATTACGCAATTTCTCTAAACTTTTCATGACAACTAGTTGCATAGGGTGCACGCATCCGCTATGATGGAAACGAAAATAGAGGAAGAGCGAGTGGTGACCACGCCTAGTACTATATAGTACGTCACTAGGGCGGGGCCTGGCAGGTGCTGGGTGTATTTGTTTTTATTCGTTGATGGAGTACACTAGGTACATGAGATTTGATGGAGTACACTAGGTACATGAGATGAGGTATATCTCGGTATGGCGTAAGAGCGGGACGCGATGCCAGTACGAGTATATAACTATGTAAAGAAAAAAACAGCGCGTAGCTTAGGTATCTTAACTCATTCAGCGCCAGAGATTAATCCGCAAGATGGCGCTAGAACGCCACCGCTTTAATCAATGGGGGGACTGCGAGATTTGCGAGTGCTTATCTTAAATGATAGCTATGGGTCTAATACACCCGTCGATTATCAGTGAGTTGCTTCCAGTCAACATGTACAAAACGGATTGTTTTTTCATCTGTACATTTCCGTTTTATACCGGTTTGAATACGAGTATAGTTTTGGTGATTTCTAGTAATCCCAGGAAAAGACACGATAATAACCCTTTAGTGAAATACACAAAACACGTTGTCATTTTTCGCCTGATTATCGAATCTTCCTGAAATCAACGCTAGATCATCATTATTATCCTTCCTCGTGCAAGCATGCAATGTGGTTTAGACCGGCGTGTCCCCCCCCCCTGCACCCAACGGAAAACAGCCACACATACACACGCAGAGACAGCGTCGATCGGGGTAGAAATAAATATCAGATCAACGATTAAATTTATAGTGTTCTTACCTTGTATCTGATGTAATGCAAAAAAATTATCCAATTATCTGATCGCAATTGGTATTTCCAGGAAATGTGCTTCTTTTGTTGCCCGTCCCCTTTTATGTCAGTGCAAAGTTTAGTTTTATGTCATCTTGACTATTGCTCTGCGATGTGGTCATCTGCTGCCAGTGGTGACCTCAAAAAGCTCCAGGTGGTCCAGAACAGGGCAGCACAGCACGTATGCATGCCCGCCTCTCTTGGCTTAACGTTGAAAATAGATTGTCTTTTAATATACTTGTGCTGTTGGTCATGAGCAGTAAAACTCCTGTTTTTATACATAATCAGATTGTTTTTAGTAATACTGTGCATGAGCATTACACTAGAGGTTCCAGTAGTGGGCAGCTTGAATTGCCAGGTCTTAAAACCAACGCCTTAACACATTCCCTGCCACGCACTTTCAGCATCTTATACCATTCTCTGCCAGTACTGTAAGTCTATGGAGATGTTCACCTTCTTTGCAGGGCTATAACTTTTTAAATTGTATTGCTAAATTGACATTACTATGGCCCATTCAACATCGATTATCTATCGTTCAGGATGTAGGAACGTTGTACTTTTTCATTCACACATTCATACGAAAATACCGTCTAGAACAGGGGTCAGGAATCTTTTTGACTGGGAGAGCCATAAAAGCCAAATATTTCTAAATATATTTCATTGAGAGCCATATAGTATTTTTAACGTATAATGAATTAAATATGTCTTACTTTTAATGCGACTTCTGGTGCTGCATGGTTTTGCTGATGGCCTTGTAATCTGGTTCATACGTGGTGAGGTTGAGCTTCATGCAGGCGTTGAGGCTTCCATCAGTTAAACGTGAGCGTAGGTTGGTCTTAATGTTCCTCATATGCAAGAATGACTGCCCACATGCATATGTAGAGCCAAACATGGTCAATATATGGCAATACTCATGCTGCATTGTGTGGTATGTCACAGGAAGCTCGTTCCAAGTTTTAAGAATCAGCTGGTCTTCAGGTTGAAGATTTTTAATTTCTGTCCACTTGTGTTCCCTCGCCAGCTCTGCTCGCTATATCTTCAGCTACAGATACTATTAGCTGTATCTTCAAAACTAATTACTGTTTACTTTTAAATGACACAGTATTATTAAGAAATATCACAAGTATTAAAAAAAAAAAAAAATTATTATTATTATTTTTTTTTTACTCAAAAAATTCTGGGAGCCATATGCTGTCACCAGAAGAGCCATATATGGCTCGCGAGCCATAGGTTCCCGACCCCTGGTCTAGAATATAAATATGTTTTTATCATTTTCTGCAGTAATTCCTAGAACGTGAGATATAGGCATAAATGCATATATAGATTATCAAATGCCATTTGTTGCCGATCCACGCTATGAACGGGGGGGGGGGGGGGGGTCGTTTATAATTCCGTGATCGTCGTTAACACTTTCTTCGCCAGGCTTATGTACATCATTATACCATCCTCTGCCAGCTCTATTTGTCTATGGAGAAGTTCCCCTTCTTTGCAGGGCTATAACTTTTTAAATTGTATTGCTAAATTGACATTACTATGGCCCATTCAACATCAAGTATCTATTGTTCAGGGTGTAGCAACGTTATACTTTTTCATTCACATATTCATACTAAAATACGGTCTAAAGCAGGGGTGTCAAACTCATTTTCACAGAGGGCCACATCAGCATTATGGTTGCCCTCAAAGGGCCAAAGACCGTATAAATGTTATTGTAATGTAAAATAAATGTAACTACACATTTACATATTGTTAAACATGTTGTTTCTGTATTTATTACTTATTCAAGTTATACATATTGCATATGCATATGCATTTGCATAAATGTAAAAATATATGTTAGCTTATGTTATTTTAACAAATAATTTTAGTTTATCAGAACCCCATATTACTCCATCAATCAATGATTAAACCATTCAAGTAAATAACAGAAGAATATCATCAAATACAAGCTATGACATTAAGTTTGTTCAAAACCTTTTTGTCACAGTCAAGAGGGGCAGAACTAACAACTGTGAGCTGCAAATAACACGTGGGACAGATGTAGCAGATGTTACAAAAACAAATGGCTGCACACAACCTTGCAGAGGCCATACATCCAACTAATGGAAGATAGTTTAATTAACTTTAATTAACAGATTGCAGAATGGGTACAGTACAGTACAGCTCAATACACACAATTGTTAAGGGGATGCAGACCAGAGAAAGACTTTCGACTTGTTTACATCAGGGTCCCCCATTTTCAATTCGTAATGAAATTGCTATTATGTGTCAGCATGAACACACAACTGTAACTGTACTCAAAAATAACAAAATAAGGGTTGTCTCAGTTCACAACTATATTGGTCAAGTTTTGGGTGGGACTTGTTTGCGTCCCTACAGCTTCTTATTCAATTGAGCGAGATGCTCGGTTATGTCACACAGCCAGTTTGCATCTGACAGTTCAGACAATATTTCTTCAACCCTTTGTTACCTATTCCGCCTGGATCTTTTTTGTATTTTGGGCTGTAAAATTGTCAAAGAATGTCTGAGGAGTAAGTGCTTTTGGCTTTTTTCCTTTGTTACTTCATCAATACCTCAGATGTTCAACATACATGTATGTGTAAGAATGTGTAATAACTAAGGCTGTCAAAGTTAAAGCTTTATTAACGCATTAACCCACAATTATTTTAACACTGCTATTTTTTAACCCAATATTATATGTAAAAAAAAAATATATATATTTTTACCTGAGCTCTTGGGGGGCCACATCAAATGACGTGGCGGGCCGCATTTGGCCCGCGGGCCGTGAGTTTGACACCTATGGTCTAAAGCATAAGTATGTTTTTATCATTTTCTGCAGCTTTCTGCAGAACGTGATTTATAGCCCTAAATGCATTATATTGATGATTGTATACAGTTTGATAGCGATCGGCGCGAGATAAAAAATGTCAAATGGACGTGCTTCTAGAAGTTACTACTTATCATCTGATGTTGACCGGATGGGGGGGGGGGGGGGGGTCGTTTATAATTCCGTGGCCAACGTTAGATGATTCATCTAGTGTGGGTGATATGATCATTAGAGCAGTTTGTATCGAACACGTTAAAAAAAACGCTGAAACTCACCGTAGCTTCCTCGTAGCATTGGGCGATGAGCGTGGAGCAAAAATATTCCTATTATGGGATGTTGAAATATGTGATCCATCTCCAGGTTGTATAATAGTATATACGTCCAAATCATGTTGTTTATCGAGTTATTGGTAACGGATTGCTATCCATTGTGTCTAGCTCGAGTCCCGGGACTATTAGCGAGTGATCGGACCGAATTGGAATGAGCACCAGCTTCCGTTTCCGGTTTGGGCAATCCGCCGATCGGCCACCAGATGGTGCTCTTGAACCGTTGGAGAGTTGAGAGGGGATCAACAGTAGATCTCAAGTCTCCGCGGGAGAAATATGATTGCGATCACAGATTTTTGAAATATTGATCTCAATGACGTGTTACGGCGTCATTGGCAGAATTAGCATGGCGGGGAATGACGAGTTTAGGCGTCCTTGGCGGGGAAAGTGTTAAATGCTTTATGTAGTATGGGTGATATATAGATCAGAGCAGTTTGTATGGATAATAATAAACAAACAGGCTGAAAGTAACGTCAGCCTCCTCTTACCGTTGGGTGATGAGACTGGAGCAAAAAGATCCCAGTTATTTGATGGGGATCGAGTCGATCCATTTCCGGTTTGTATAATACTAATACACGCCCAAATCATGTCGATTATTGAGTTATGGCAGCAATCCATATCCACAGTGTGTGGCTAGAGTCCCGCGACGATATGCGAGTGGCCGGACGCATTTAGGAGAGGCACCGATATCCAACCGGCCATTTCCGGTTTGGTAACTCGCCGATCATCCACCAGGGCGCAGTATTGAAGCGTTGCAGAGTTGTGCCGGCTCACACAGCATCAGACCAGGCTCTGTTAGGGAAATATGAATACCATGGCGAAAATATGAAATATGATCTCAATAACGTCGTACGCCGTGGATTGGCAGAATTCGCATGAACTTGAAACACGTTGTACAACGTGATTGGCGGGAAAGTGTTAAGGAGATCTTTTATTTTTAGAGCATTAACTCTTTGGAATAACCTGCCTCAAAACCTCTGCTGCATTTACAGTAGATTCACTTTTAAAAATAATCTTAAATTGTTTTTAAATTGTTTTTAACACTGTAAAGTAATTTTTGTTTTTGTTTTACACTGTAATGTAATTTTTGCTATCTTAATTGTTACAGTAGTTTCATTATGCATTGTGTGTACTGACTTTTAATTATTTTGTTTTTGCAATAATAATTGTTTTTGTATGTTTTTTTGTGTGTGGACCCCAGGAAGACTAGCTGGTTGCTATGGCACCAGCTAATGGGGATCCCAAATAAAATAAAATCAAATTCCAAATACTGCTCGTGGAGGTCCGTACCACATTACCGACCGTTTCACAATGACGGGCAGGCGGGGTTACTGTTCAATGCTATCGTTGCAAAGGCCTACCTCGCCTGAGCACCTAAACTCTGCCCGCGCGGCTCGGATCGTTCCAGAAAAGAAACTACACCATTCCCAATGGGGTGCAATACCAGCTGGAAGGCATAGGCGGCGGTATTTGCCCTTTTGCGAGCTCAGACCCATTCCCAACGATCCCAACATCAGGCTGGATGGATGAAAATAAATGGATATCGCTAATAAAAGAAATAACAATTAAAACCTGACTATCATCGTGACTGGCGCTGAATGAGTTAAGGCTGAAATGTACAACTGTCTTATGGCAAATGTGTTGTCTACATCAGTTTCATGATTATATGACTAACAGATCAGGAGATAATTGAAATTGAAATAATTTTCATTATTTAAATACATTTTATAGGGTCACCAAAATCAATAGGTTTTTCCTTTAGGGGTCATGGATGTGCACAGCAAATTATAATTTTTTTATTAATTTTTTTTGATGCCCCTCGTCACTAGAGGCCTTTTGGAGGCCCCTCGTCACAAGAGGCCCCAAATTATTATTATAATTTTTTTTACTTTTATTTTAAATTTTTTTGGAGGGCCCTCGTCACTAGAGGCCCCAAATAATTTTTTTTTTCTTTTTTAACTTTAATTTAAAAACAATTTGGAGGCCCCTCGTCACTCGAAGCCTTTTGGAGGCCCCTCATCACTAGAGGCCTTTTGGAGGCCCCTCGTCACTAGAGGCCCCAAATTATTATTATTATTATTTTTTTTTTTTTTTTTTTGAGGCCCCTCGTCACTAGAAGTTGCCTTTGAGAACCAATGGTTTTCGAGCCGTAACGGCACATGGGGCAGGAGCCTATCTCCTGTTTCCGTAGCGTGAGGCAGCTTGATGTACAAGTACACCCCTTGGACATGACGCTAGTATGTCGCAAGGACTTCCCCCCAAACCAACCATTGATGCTGAGTGTCAAGCAGGGAGGCTATGGGTACCATTTTTAAATAGTCTTTGGTATGACTCGTCACTAGAGGCCCCAAATATTTGTTTATTTTTTTTTAACTTTTATTTTAAATTTCTTTTGAGGCCCCTCGTCACTAGAGGCCCCACATTTTATTAAAAATAAAAATCTTATTTTGGAGATCGATGTCATACTGTGACACTGAAATGAAAACATATTTCATCAACTAAAATATTTAGTCAACAAAAATATTTCATCAACTAAAATATACAGTACGTCACACCCTGCTGTCTGCAAGTGGCTAATCTTGAGTATTTTTCCTCCTCTTCATAAGAGTTTGAGGTTTTCCGTTTGAGGTAAAAACAGCAATAAAAAGTCAAAACTTGCATCTCCACATCCCAGCCCCGAATGAATGAATGAATGAATGAATGAATGAATGAATGAATGAAAACTTTATTTAACAGATTGCAGAATGGGTACAATACAGTACGGCTCAATACATACAATTGTTAAGGGGATGCAGACCTGAGAAAGACGTTAGTCTTGTTTCCATCAGGGTCCCCCATTTTCAATTCATATAGACATTTATGACATACACAACATACATGACATTTATGGCATAGGGACATATAGGTATTTAGTACTGATACATTTGTGACATAAACGGTATTCAAATATACAGTACTGTTACCCCTAGATCCTGACAGAGTATATACATATGATGGGGAGGGGACTGTACATTAGGAGGGGGTGGGTGGGTGGGAGAGAAATATACATACGGCGGGGAGGGGATATATACATGCGGTGGGGAGGAGACTGTCTATTAGGAGGTGGTGGGGGTTTTGGGCATTTACGGTGGCCAGTTTCGAATTGCAGCCTCCCGTAGGTGCTCTTTAAGAGCGGTTTTGAATGTGGGCAGGGATTCACATTCCTTTACAGCTTTGAATACGACGCCTGAATACTTTTACCAACGGATTTCCAGTTCCGCGTTCTGCGCTCTGATTGGCCACTGACGTTTCTGGTAGCGCCAATCGTGTGACGCCTCTTTCTTTCACCGGTTAAGCTTAGGCACTCTTTCGAAGTTGGTTAAGGTTAGAGTTTGTCTTAGAGCAGGGCGATAGAACACCAGCCCTGATTCCATACTATAACCTTAACCAACTTCGAAAGAGTCGCCTAAGAAACGTCAGTGGCCAATCAGATCGCAGAAAGCGAATGCGGAACTGGAAATCCGTTGGTAAAAGAATAGACACAGCCCCGACACGAATAAGGCAGATTGGGATCATTATTCATGACAGACAGCAGAGACCCGCCGGTGCTAATAGCGGATATCATCGAGCTCCCCCTAGTGACTAGGGGGCGTTATTTCTAAACCTAGCCGCATTTCTGGCAGACGCTCTCTGATTGGCACTGACTGACGCTCTCTGATTGGCCACTGACATGTTTGCCCAATCGCGTGACAAGCTATGTATTTGCCCATTTCCGCGTCGAACAGCCTGCAAACTACCTGGCGTTCTATCGCCATGCTCTAAGACAAACTAACCTTAAACAACTTCGAAAGAGTGCCTAAGCTTAACCGTTGAAAGAACTTGCCGTCACGCTCTAAGACAAACTCTATCCTTAACCAACTTCGAAAGAGTGCCTAAGCTTAACCAGTGTAGAAACAGGCGTCGGCCAATCAGAGAGCGTCTTGCCAGAAATGCGGCTAGGTTTAGAAATCATGCGACTAGGGGCCTCCACTACACACTAGTAAAAAAAGAAAAGAAAAAAAAACTTTATTAACAGATTGCAGAATGGGTACAGTACAGTACAGTACAGCTCAATAATTGTTAAGGGGATGCAGACCAGAGAAAGACTTTCGTCTTGTTTACATCAGGGTCCCCCATTTTCAATTCATCATAACATATATGACATACATGACATACAGATAGACAGTACTGCTACATCTATACATTTATGACATACCAGATTTGCAAATACAGTACTGTTTGTGATACGAAAAGAGTCCAGAAAAGAGAGTATATACATTTGACGTAGAAACTGTACATTGGAGTAGGTGGGGGGGGGGGGGGGGGGGGGGGGGGGTTGGGTAGGAGGGGTGGGTGGGGGACACTGTACAACTGTACAAGCAAAACTGTACATTGGAATATTGACAACCATACTTGGTCATTTACTGTACATTGGAGGGGGTTGTGTTAGGACATTTACAGGGGCCAGTTCCGAATTGCAGTCTCCCGTAGGTGTTCTTTGAGAGTGTTTTTGAAACTGGGTAGTGATTCACATTCCTTTACAGCTTTGGGTAGGGCGTTCCACATTGATGTGGCATAATTGCGAAACGTGTTTAGTCCCTTGTTTGAGCCAAATCTGGGTTTAACATGATTTGTGGAGCTCCCTCTGGTGTTGTGATCGTGGTATTCACTGACCTTTGGGAAGTATTTTGACATGTACATGGGTACCTTGGTCGTGTAGTCAGTGTATCTTGTAGACCAGGCCCATTGCAAGTTGCTGTACTCTGTCGTCTACTCCAGTGGTTCCCAAAGTCGGGGTCGCGATCCAATTTTTTTTTTTTTTTTTTTTTTTTTTTTTTTTTCAGGCCACTGAACTTAGAAGCAGGCCAGGACAGTGTTTCTAGTTGTATTCTAAAATTCTATTCTATTGTATTCTAAAATGTGACTATATGGTTTTATATTAACTTAAGTATAATCTCTGGGTACTTTTTACACCCCTGCTCTACGCTCTCTAATATCTTGTTAAAAAATCAACCATTGCACTGTTGTCATCTACCAATTATTTGACAGACGACACATCACATCCTCACTCACTCACAGCAGCATGATTGACGTCATGGGGTGGATTGGAACTGTGGTCAGGGTCATCGGATGGAATTGCAGGGAACAGGTAAACCATGCCTTTGTGCCATGTTGTGCAGCACAGCACTTTCCCATTATGATCTTGCAGACTGTTTCTGGCTTTGTACAGCAGCCTGCCACCAGATACATCAAGGCATTGCTATCGGCCTTTGCGCTCAACGGCTGAACGTGCTCGAGCATGGATCTCATGGATGCGCCTCTCCTCTGCGCTCGAGGGTTGGGGAATGAGGTGAGGAGCCAGCGTCTGAGCAGGTAGCTGCTGTCCCCTAAGCAATGATAAAGCATTTGTCATTTCTTTTAGTCATTTATTTATGCACAGGGCATAATATTTAAAACCAGTTTAGCCAAGCTTGGTTTTTACATGTGGTGTATCTAAAACGAAGTAATGCTGTGACCTAGAGCCTATTATCTAACCAAATTCGTAATTATTTTTAACATTCTACAATTTCTCTTTGAGAATCCGGAACTTCAAAACACATGGTTATGGTTATATATTATATATTTAATAAATATTAGACTCATATCTACATTGCAGATTATTCGGACATTGATGGAATGAAAATGCTTTCGATAAAAAAAAAATTCAACAAAAGCAAGTTTGTTTTCAGATGGTGCCTTTATTGCAATGTGAGTGCAGTCACGATTACATTTGGGAAACTGGACATTGTTGCAAATTGCCTTTTCTTTTTGATAACTTTTTTGTAAAAAAATTCAACAAAAGCAAGTTTGTTTTCAGATGGTGCCTTTATTGCAATGCGAGTGCAGTCACGATTACATTTGGGAAACTGGACATTGTTGCAAATTGCCTTTTCTCCTTTTTCTTCCCACATAACAAGAGACAACCCAATACAGTAGTAATAATAATAATAATAATAATACACAAGACATCACAGGACAATACTTCAACAATAATAATAACAAGAACATTTTATAAAATTTGATTAATCAGTAATTTACAGTATAATCAATATAAATTAAGGAATAGTGGAATATCCCGAGCCCCCATTCACCCCCATCCCGACCCCTACGGTCCGCACCCTATGAGGACCCCGGGTCCAGTGCCCCAGTGATCCAGAGCATCACGCCCAAGGGCGTAACTTTGTTGTCAGTGGTGGAGGGGACACATTTGGGGGCGTGGTCAGTGGCGGAGGGGTGCTACGTATAGTGGTATGGTCGCGGGGGGTGGGGTGAAGGGGGGGGGGGTCCCCCCTTTAAGTAGATTTATTTTTTTAAATCAGTTGTGCAAGTCAATTTTGGTGAGTTGTTTCTATATACAATTCACTTATGACAAGTCATAATGCCGCATGAGTCTCGGAACGTGCGTAGTGTGTGTGTGTGTGAGAGAGAGAGACCGAGAGAGGGAGAGAGAGAGAGAGATATCGCGCTATTTATTATCTACAATCAGGCCCTACTGGAAAGGACTGGACACGGACGCGTTAAACAGCAATCAATTAATTTCATATAACAGTCCGGTTCTGTGTTTGTTTGTGTCTGTAGATTATTGGTGAACAACTAACACGTCCGTGTCCAGTCCTTTCGATTAGCCCCACCCTTCATTGTAAACAATGATGCATGTAATTACTGTGTGTTGTTGTAGCCACCGGTTAATTCGCGATTTTTTATTGGTTTGTCATGACAAACCAATTACATAATCCAACATATGTGTAAAGGCACAACATATTCCAGTTAACGGTATATTTTTTTAATGATTCGTTACGGCGAAATCAATACTTCCATTTGTATAAATTGCGTTAAGATTCCTGCCTGGCAGAGGAGCGTGTCGCGGCTCATGCACGCGCGCTCGGCCAATCAGAGCAACGCGGAAGGGCATGTTGGCTGCCGAAAGTATTCACGTGGCCCGGACTGGCCATCGGGAGCACCGGGAGTTTTCCCGGTGGCCTGGCCTGCACAGATGAAAAAATATTATTTTAAATTTTTTTTGCAAGGCCATTGTTTCTAGTTGTGGCGGCGCGATAGTTAGATAACCTAGGTGGGTGGGGAACAACCAGGATTTCACTGTCTGCGACAGAGTTGGAGAACTATCTGACTCTCTCCCTCTCGCAGATCACACACACAAATGGAGCCGTGCTGCCGCTTGTGATTGGTGGAGTCGGGACCAGGCGATATAACTGATTGACAGCGGAGGCGGCGAATGGAATGGCAGATGGCACTCGGATGCAGAATAACAGCCAGGCAGTGAGCCAGGTAGTGAGGGACTCGGGAGAGATACAGTAGAGCGAAGATGGACAGTGGAAGAAAGAGAAAGGGTGGAGGAGAGAGGGATAAAACAAAGAAAAAGAAAGGCCCTTACAGGAGATGCTGCTAAATCCGGCAACATTTATCAAATGTTTTCTTGCACCAAGGTCAAGGAACCAGCAGGTTAGTCAGTGATAAAAATAAACATGTGGATGTTAGCTAGCTAACGTTACCATGCAATGCATCATCTCCCCTGTCAAAAGCCCAATGTTAAATCTGCCAAGAAACAAATAAATCATTTAACCCTTGTGTCTGAAAACTAAAGTGTTATAATCTTACCATATTAGGGGACTAAATTGAAAAACACCATAAAAAGATTATATGTTGAAATAATTTCCCACTTTCTTTTCCATAAATATTTTATTCAACTTCAGATTAAAAATGAAATACTCCCACTTTTCTGAAAGGAGTTGTTAAATCTGACATTACAAAAAACAATATGTGGTGGTTATGATTGGGGCTGAAGTTGAATAAACAATTTATGAAAGAGAAAGTCAAAATAATTCAAAGATAATTCAAAGATTACACACCTTTGCCACATATATTGGCTAGAAACATAATCACTGCAAAGTTATCAAAAAATAAGAATCTGATCAGACACAAGGGTTAAGTTGTTGTAAAATAATTCCAAGATAATTCAAAGATTACACACCTTTGCCACATATTGGCTAGAAACATAATCACTGCAAAGTTATCAAAAAATAAGAATCTGAGGGCGGTTAGGTGGCGTAGCGGAGATTGCGTTCGTCACCAACCCCGGAGCTGTGAGCTGGATTTGCCTGTTAGCTCCGGGGTTGTCACCAGCTTGGCTGGCCGTTCACACTAATACAATTGGCTGTATTAGAGGGTGGGAGAAGCTGGCGGGGTGGGTCCGGGTCATTGTAAACAGCGACTCCTACAGTTCGGTCGGGGCGCCTGCTAAGCGCGGATAGGACCTGAATGGGATAGTGTGATCCTTCCACACGCTACGCCCTCTCAGGGAGGATCCGCGCTGCCAGGTGAAAAGAAACGGTTGATTGGCTGGACGTGTGTCGGAGGAAGCACGTGATAGCCTCCACTCTCCCAGATGATCTGACTGTGTGGGGTAAGTGCGCAGCGACCAGGAAGGGGATTGGGAATTGGCATACGACTAACATTGGGATGGGAGAAAATCGGAGGAAAAATGGAGGGGGAAAAAGATCAATAAAAAAAATTAAAAATAAGAATCTGATCAGACACAAGGGTTAAGTTGTTGTTCCCTTTCTAATTTCCTCAAAAACATCTAGTCTAGTTAATGTGATCAATATTATTTGACAATTGATGCTTTTTGTTGGAAATTTCAGTCAGTGAGCTCAAAATTCGCCATTTTAACTCTGGCTGATGCTGAAACCCTGATTCATGCTTTTGTCTCATCACGTCTGGATTACTGTAATGCACTTTTTTCAGGCCTACCTAATTCAAGCATCAAAAATCTTCAACTCGTGCAAAATGCGGCTGTACGGATACTAACTAGAACTAGAAAATTTGATCACATCACACCAGTTTTGTCCGCCCTACACTGGCTTCCTATCCAAGCCCGATCTGACTTTAAAGTGCTACTCCTCACCTACAAAATTTTAAATGGGCTTGCACCGCTCTATCTATCCGATCTCATCTCCCAATACTCGCCCGCTCGTGCTCTGCGCTCACAAAATGCGGGGCTTCTATCGATCCCTAGGGTTAAAAAGAAATCCGCAGGCCACAGAGCCTTTGTCTACCGCGCTCCCTACCTGTGGAACAAATTACCTGCCGTCATCAGGTGCGCCTGCTCTGTCGAAGCTTTTAAATCACTGCTTAAGACTCATCTTTTCTCTCTCTCCTTCAACCTACCCTGATCTCACCTGGTCGGGGACTGACCTTTAGATTAATCTGTCTAGTTTAGTTAGGGTACAGGGTACTACATGGTACTACTGGGTAGTTTACTACAGGGTAGTTTAGTTAGGGTACAGGGTGCTGCATGGTACTACGGGGTACTGCATGGTACTACATGGCACTACGGGGTACTACATGGCTCTACATGGTACTGCGTGGCACTAGTTCAAGTTCAAGTTCAAGTTCTTTAATAGTTGTCATACAGAAGTACAGAATACTTTCATACAAAATGCTTCTTACTGTTACGCTCCAGAGACTGTGCTAGACAAGATAGTATCAAGTGCCACTACATGGCACTACGGGGTACTACATGGTACAACATGGTACTACAGGGCACTACGGGGTACTACATGGCACTACAGGGTATTACAGGGCACTACAGGGTATTACATGGCACTACGGGGTACTACATGGCACTACAGGGTACTACATGTCTGCTCTTTTGCAGCACCACAAACATGGGAACTCTCTAACTCTTCTCCCCCCCCCCCTTCCCTCCCCCCCCCCCCCCCCCCCCTCCCTCCCCCATCTCTCTGAGTGCCCGTCTCCTGGCGCTGACTAAGGTGATGGATGCCTCGGGGTTTCATTGCTGGGTTAAGTACTTCTATTCTATTCACATAATATGCTTACTTCATATATCTACTCCATTCACATATATGCTTACCACTTGTATCTATTGCTATGTCCGCCCACTACAATCACATGAGCTGTCTAACGCCTGTCCCGTCTCCCTGTCCCCCTATGACTTGCTGTCCTGGAGTGCTGACCGGAGTGTCGGACATCCCGTGATGAAGGCCGGGAGGTTGCGACCCCCTCTGCGTGCCCCCCTGTCTCCGGAGGTCTCGTAGTGGTGACCGGAGTGCCGGACGTCCCGCGATGATGTCGGGGAGTTCGCGACCCTCTCTGCGCCGCCCCCTATCTCCCTGTCTCCGGCTGTCCCTGAGCAATGACCGGAGTGTTGAATGTCCCGTGACTAAGACGGGGAGGACGTGACCCTCTTTGCGCCGCCCCTGTGCCTCAAATAGATCCGCTATCAGCTCTATCTTTAATCTTTCAAAATGTTCAGTTGCTATCGCTATTTGCTTTATCTTTAATCTTTCAAAATGTTCAGTTGCTATTGCATGCACTCATCTGCGTTTCACTACACACATGAGTGCATGCTTACCAACTATCCGTCTGCAACACTACTATCACCAACATCTAAGAAGGGAGATCCCCCCTTGAATGGCCCTTCTAAGGTTTCTCTCCTCCACACTGCCTGTGGAGCTTTTTTTCCCTATTGTTAGGTTTTAGTGAGTTTTTCCTTACCTTCGCGTGGGGTATGTCTGGGAGTGCTTGCATTCTTTAATTTTTTATTTAAATTTTTTGCATTTATCTAAAAATGTTTGGACCTTATGGTGTTCTTGTTCTGTTCTTGACTTATTGTTATGTTTTCTTCTTGACTTGTTTAAAGAAGACCTGTACGGCCCATGGGGACATTAACGTGTGTTGTCGGGCCTTATAAATAAATTTGATTTGATTTGATACTTTGAGCAAATTTTATAGTTAAAATGATTGAGACAACGCAATCTTCTGTCTTAGTTGTGCATGCATGCATGTGCTCACTGACTGTGCTACCTGGCTTATTTAATGTTTGTGTAAAGGGCTATTTTAACTGTTGATGGGTAGTGCATCAGTAAAGTGAATATGGTATTGTGGTGGAGAGAGTAGCATTGCTAGTGCCACAACAGTTTTATTTGAGGTTCATAACAGTACATTGTACTAAGCAATTGTTGGCTCATTCGTTTGTGATTCACATGCACTAAAATTCACCAGAATGCAGGAAATTAAGTCTTTGTAACCAAAAAAAATCCTGTGGGGGACCCCCAGACCCCCCGCTTAAAAAGTGGCCTGACTGGGGCTATATTTTGCGCTATATATCTCCGGGTATGAATTATTTCCCCAGTCCGGCCCTGTCTACAATGTATAAAACAACAGCCTAGAGGCTTTTAAATACAGACAGACAGATATTTCACAGACACCAAGCAATACTGTTGCATTTCATGGCAATTTCAGTCACACCAAACTTTAACACTTTGAGTGCCATGGACTAGGGGTGGGCAATATGACGATATTAAATGAATATCGGGTACAGTTCATTAACGATACACTTTTTAAACATATCGTGGACATCGTGATGTTTTTCCCAAAACCTCACGTCAGTTTCTAAGCCGCCGCGGCTGAGATGCGACTTACTTTAGCGCAGCACTTTCCTCTCTCCCTCACACAGACACACACACTCGCCCAATTTACGTCACGTACACGCACACACCCAGAGACAGAGAGGCGGTAACTAAGGTTAGCCGCTAACCCTGGAAACGCTCACAGGAGAGTGATCCACGACACCAGTTCCATTAGTAGGGAAAGGGGGGGTTATATTGACGAGGCTTGACAACAGAGGTTTATATAATCATCATATTGGCGTGACTGTATCCATCAAAGGGTTAAATCAAGCATTTTTAAGTGCTTTAGAGGAAATGTAAAAATATCGCAATATATATCGTGATGGAGCAAAAAAATATCGTGATATCATTTAGAGGCCATATCACCCAGCCCTACCACGGACGAGATATCTCGTTATTTCAATCCAACCGTTGAGTGCCAGGAATGAGATATGCCGTTTTTTAATCGATATTTCTTTTATTAGCGATTTCCATTCATATTTCATCAATCTAGCCTCACGTTAGTGCTGCAAACTCTCTCTGAGCTCCATTTGGAAAATACCGCCCCCTATCATCTCCCGGATGGTACTGCACCCCTTTGGAATGGATTGAATGAAACGCATGGGGACATTTTTTTCCAGAATCCACATTTTACTTCTCAGGCAAGTAACCGGAGCCGATTGCAGTCTTTGTGGTCCCGCAGAACAGCGTGGAATAATGTGTTCGAGCACGATTGCGTGTTGGATCAATAAACGCAATCGATATTTTGAATGGCGATCAGGAATTGGAATAATCCTTTTGGAGAACATCTGATCTGAGGTAAGGAATCTATTTGACCAGTATTGGGATAATCGGAGCTATTTTCGAGCACCCAGTGTTGGATCAATAAACGCAATCGATATTTGGAATGGCGATCAGGAATTGGAATAATCCTTTTGGAGAACATCTGATCTGAGGTAAGGAATCTATTTTACCAGTATTGGGATAATCAGAGCTATTTTCCCCTATATATCAGCATGTACCATATGTGTGAACATATTAGACCATGTATACTCGCAATTTAAGAATGGGTACAAGTCACAGGCTCTTAGTCCATTCGGTAAAAGCGATCACGCCGCCATATTCCTTTTGCCAAAGTACAAACAGAGTCTCAAGCGAACGCCGGTGGTCTCGCGAGAGGTTAAGCGTTGGGCCGTGACGTCAGTGGAGTCACTCCAAGCAGTGCTGGGAAGCACAGAATGGAGTGTATTCCGTGATAACACAGCCAATATTAACGAATACACCGAAACGGTGATTGACTATGTCTGTACTCAGGTAGAAGTAATAATCCCCAACACCAAAATTAATATCTACCCAAATCAAAAGCCCTGGGTAGACAAATCCGTCCGTGAGGCTCTGAAAGTGCGCACATCAGCATACAACACCGGGCTGGTGACAGGCAACATGGAAGAACACAAGATGGCAAGATACAACGTCAGGAGAGCAGTAATAGAGGCAAAACGGCGTTACAGGGATAAAGTTGAACTTCAGTTTGAACAGGCTGACTCTAGAGGCATGTGGCAGGGCCTCAGAACAATGACAGACTACAAAGGAACCCCCCTCAAACTGAACAGTGACATCTCCTTAGCAAATGATCTCAACTCCTTCTATGCGAGGTTTGAGGCTGTGAATAACAACACCAGCCTACAAACCACGGCAATGGGGGGGGGGGGGGTCTGCTGATGGAGACTCAGTGTTCAGGGTAACAGAGCATGAGGTGAGACGGATCTTTAAAAAAGTGGATATCAGGAAGGCAGCAGGACCGGACGGCATCCCCGGCCGCGTCCTAAAAGTCTGTGCCGACCAACTGGCCCCGGTATTCACTGACATCTTCAACCTGTCCCTGGAACAGGCCGTCATCCCCACCTGTCTGAAGAAGTCCACCATCATCCCTGTACCCAAAAAATCTACGCCCGCTTGCCTCAATGACTACCGCCCTGTAGCCCTCACCTCCATAGCCATGAAGTGCTTTGAGAAGCTAGTGAAGGGCTACATCTGTTCCTCCCTCCCCATCAACCTGGACCCTCTGCAATTTGCATATCGCCCCAACAGGTCCACGGAGGACGCCATAGCCCATGTGCTGCACACAGCAGCATCACATCTGGACAAGAGGCAGGGGAACTATGTGAGAATGCTGTTCATCGACTACAGCTCAGCATTCAATACCATAGTCCCCTCCAAACTCATAGCCAAGCTCAGGGACCTGGGCTTGAACTATGACCTGTGCCAGTGGGTCTTGGACTTCCTGACGGGCAGACCCCAGGTGGTAAGAGCCGGCAACTGCACCTCCTCATCCATCACGCTCAACATAGGGGCCCCCCAGGGCTGTGTTCTGAGCCCCCTCCTCTACTCCCTGTACACACATGACTGCGTAGCACAGCGGAACAACAACACCATCATCAAATTTGCTGATGACACAGTAGTGGTGGGCCTGATCTCTGCCAACGACGAAAGGGCCTACCTGGAAGAGGTAGAGAACCTGTCACAGTGGTGTCAGGAGAACTGCCTCT
This sequence comes from Notolepis coatsorum, assembly GCF_963971535.1. Lineage (NCBI taxonomy): Eukaryota > Metazoa > Chordata > Actinopteri > Aulopiformes > Paralepididae > Notolepis > Notolepis coatsorum. The sequence goes on from NC_140171.1 coordinate 135,935,375, forward strand.
CCCTGAACGTCAGCAAAACAAAAGAGATGATTGTGGACTTCAGGAGGTCGGGGGTCAAGGACTACAGCCCCCTCAGCATCGACGGGGCACCGGTTGAGAGAGTGAACAGTTTCAAGTACCTCGGAGCCCACATATCCGAGGACTTGACATGGACCACACACATTGACAGTGTTGTGAAGAAGGCACGACAACGCCTCTACTTCCTCAGGCGCCTAAGGAAGTTCCAAGTCAGTCAGAAGATCCTTAGGAACTTCTACTCATGTACAATAGAGAGCATCCTGACCGGCAACATCACCTCCTGGTTTGGGAATAGCACTGCACAAGACCGTAGCAGACTACAAAGAGTGACACGTTCAGCCGAACGCACAATTGGAGGGGGGCTTCCCACCCTCCAGAACATTTACAACAAGCGGTGCAAGGGGAAGGCTAAGAGAATTATTAAGGACTCGAGCCACCCGAACAACTGCCTCTTTGAACTGCTGCCGTCAGGCAAGCGATACCGGAGTCTTAAGGCGAGCACAGAAAGACTCAGAAGGAGCTTCTATCCCCAGGCCATCAGGCTGCTAAACGAAAAAAATCGCTAAACGAACAATAATCACTATGCAACAACCATCAAATGCACACAGCACACACACCCACACGCACACACTCACTCAAACAAACAACACACTGCAGCACCCACTCTCCACACTTTAGATCACACAAACACACTTACACTTTATATTTATTGATAAAGGATTTGCACTACAACTCGTACACCTACTGTGAATTGTACCTAAACTGCACCTCGTCCATTTATGCCTTGCACTATATAGTATTGTATATTAGTACACTGCACAGTATTGTATATTGTATGGTAACTACGTCTACGAACATTGTACATATGTCTAAACTGAACACTGTGACCTCTTTTTTTACTTCTAATTTTTACTATGTTTTTATTTCATACTTATCTTGTCATGCACAGTCTCTGGAGCGCAACAGTAAGAAGCATTTTGTACAAAAGTATTCTGTACTTCTGTATGACAACTATTAAAGAAACTTGAAACTTGAAAAACTTGTGTATGTATGTGTGTGTGCGATCAGGAAATAAGAAATAGATTTTCAGCCCGCTTCTATAGCGTGCATAAGTACACATATACTATCGATAATCTAGCATTCATTTGAAAACGATTCATAAATAGGCAGAAAAATGACGACGTGTTTTGTGTATACAGTAAAGGGCGTTTATCACAGAATCTTCTGAAATCTTATGGAAGTTTCAAGAAACGAGCGTTTTTCAAAATGGTATAAAACGGAAATGAACCGATTAAAAAACAATCCGTTTCGACAATGTTGACTGCAAACAAGTCATTGATAAGCGACGGCCACATTAGACACATAGCGATAATTTAAGATGTAGTTTATGCGTTCGCAAATATGAGAGCTCTATCATTGAAGTGGGTGGCGGCATTCAATGGGGTAAATAGGAAAATACGGCCGGCACGGAAAGTGTTAAGGGGAGGGGTGCTATGTATCCTATTTGAGCACACCTGAAGACTGGGCTGTTATGCAAAGACAGCTGTGGTCGGTAGTACTGTAGTACCGTTTATTATCGTGCAGGGGACAATAACTGCATTCTGAAAACATGCAGGGGACATGTCCCATGTGTCTCCCCCATAGTTACGCCCCTGATCACGTCCCTTTAACACCGAACCAGGGGCCCCCACCAGCCCGGGACCGCCAACCACCAAACCCACAACACCAAGGGCCATGTAAAGAAACCTTTTATTTTTTTTATTAGTGTGTAGTGGAGGCCCCTAGTCACTAGGGGGAGCTCGATGATATCCGCTATCAGCACCGGCGTGTCTCTGCTGTCTGTCATGAATAATGATCCCAATCTGCCTCATTCGCGTCGGGGCTGCGTCTATTCTTTTACCAACGGATTTCCAGTTCCGCGTTCGCGTTCTGTGATCTGATTGGCCACTGACGTTTCTGGTGCGATCTGATTGGCCACTGACGTTTCTTAGGCAACTCTTTCGAAGTTGGTTAAGGTTAGAGTATGGAATCAGGGCTGGTGTTCTATCGCCCTGCTCTAAGACAAACTCTAACCTTAACCAACTTCGAAAGAGTGCCTAAGCTTAACCGGTGAAAGAAAGAGGCGTCACACGAGTGGCGCTACCAGAAACGTCAGTGGCCAATCATTTTACCAACGCGGAACTGGAAATCCGTTGGTAAAAGTATTCAGGCGTCGGGGCTGGGATGTGGAGATTATTTTTTTATTGCTGTTTTTACCTCAAACGGAAAACCTCAAACTCTTATGAAGAGGAGAAAAAATAAATAATTTTTTTGTTGACTAAATATTTTAGTTGATGAAATATGTTTTCATTTCAGTGTCACAGTATGACATCGATCTCCAAAATAAGAAAAAAAATAAACAAATATTTGGGGCCTCTAGTGACGAGGGGCCTAAAAAAAAAAAAAAAAAAAAGGTAAAAAAAATTATAATTATAATTTGGGGCCTCTAGTGAACAGGGGCCTCCAAAAGGCCTCGAGTGACGAGGGGCCTCCAAAAAAATCCAAATAAAAGTTAAAAAAAAAATAAAAAATTATTTGGGGCCTCTAGTGACGAGGGGCCCCAAAAAAAATAAAATAAAAGTAAAAAAAATTATAATTATAATTTGGGGCCTCTAGTGAACAGGGGCCTCCAAAAGGCCTCGAGTGACGAGGGGCCTCCAAAAAAATCCAAAATAAAAGTTAAAAAGAAATTAAAAATTATTTGGGGCCTCTAGTGACGTGGGGCATCCAAAAAAAATAAAATTTAAATTGTTAAATTTTTTTTAGGTCGTTAATCTGGCCCTGTAAACGTGTTATCTATAGGGATGGGTTAGTTAACCCTAACCTTAACCCTAACCCGAATTGGGTACTTTTAAAGGTACCTACCGAATCACGTCGGTACTACCGAGTACTGATTCACGTGAGATCAGTCTGTGCCACATTTCGGTACTGTAAAAAAAAATATTAACTTTTTATTTAATTATTTTTTACGACATCAATGTTTCGTTTACCACAAAACGAAACCTATGATGTGTGCCGCACGTTCACGTCAACGTTCACACGCACAATATACGCTTACCTAGGATTTGACTTGATTCAACAACAAAGCAGTCGGGGCAATGGCATGCCGAAAACGGTCGAAAGTGTGGTTATTTGAAGTTTGGATTTTTTTTTTTTTTTTTTTTTTTTTTATTACAACTGAGGTAGGTAGATTACATTTTTTGAGACTAAAGTACAGAAAAAAGGTACCGTTGGGTACCGGTATCGATTCACAGGTACCGGTATCGGTTCAAATGTGAAAGGTACCCAACCCTAGTTATCAAGCATGTAAATCAGACTTAGAAACGTAAAGTATTATAAACTGAACATGGGGACAGCAGCTATATTTAGGTTACAATTTCACTTAGTTTTAAAGTGAAAGAAGGCTCTAGAGGCGACACAACATATTACCCAATGCTAGCATTTAAAAGTAGTGCTGTCAGGCGATTAAAAAAAGTAATCTAATTAATTACAGGATTTGTAATTAATTAATCTAATTAATCGCATTTTAATCGCATAACCATTTTATGCCTGATATCTATATTCTATAATCATATTTCAAATTGCATGTGTCCAGATGGCAGAATTCAGTACTGTATCTACAAAACCTTCTGTTTAATTATCTTCCATCTATTAATTTGCTTAGATTTTTCAGGTCTGGTCAATTTGAGCATGGTGTTATTCACAGTCAAAGATAACATTTTTTTTATTGATATTCTCATTTGGTTCATTACAATTGACTCAAAATAAGATTTTCATTCAATCAATCACAGCGCAGATTGATTGATTGAATGAAAATGTTATTAACAGATTGCAGAATGGGTACAATACAGTACGGCTCAATACACACAATTGTTAAGGGCATGCAGACCAGAGAAAGGCTTTCGTCTTGTTTACATCAGGGTCCCCCATTTTCAATTCATAATGAATTGTAAGTAAGGGTGCAACTTGCACCGTGCAATCCATTCTTTGTAGATCTAGCCCACAGTATTTCTGACACTGGGAATACATTCCCTGAGATTCATAGATGTCCCTAGAATCAGATACCAAGAACATGCAAATGGACCATATTAAAAAAAAGTCTGTAATGTGTATTCTACATTCTCATGGAATGAATGAGATACAAAAAAAAATTATATAAAAAAAATATTATTAAAAAAAAATAAAAAATAAATTGTAATACATTTTGAGTTAATTTTCATAACGCGATAATTTGCTGTGTAATTAATTAATCTAATTAACGCGATAAACTGACAGCCCTATTTAAAAGTAATTAAAAAGAGATGTAGACGGACAGTCAATCAATCAATGTAGCTGCATAACGTTAAAGATCAAAGTAAGCGCTCTATAGATATTGAGCATCATTTTGTAAAATGTCTCCTGAAATGAGTTTATTAGTCATGGGAAATTCCACATCACCATGGCAACTATACATTACGCATGCATGCACCATTGTTACCAAGACCCATTTATACAAGGCTGTTTGCTTTGCACCTTGTCACAATTATTTATGTATAATAATGAGCCACAAATGGCATATTGTTAGATTAAGAATGGAGAGATGCTGTAGGACAATTGGCAGAGTTAACTAGTTATTAACTGCCACTCAGCAGCATCCACAAGAAACGGACAGTTATATTTCGTATTGCATCGCGTCCCGCTCTGAGCCTTACGAGATACTCCTATCTCCTGTGATACCTAATGTATCTCCCACGAACAAAAACACATGCACCCCACCTGTATGGGGCCCCGCCCCTTATGGTGGCACCGCCCATATAACCATGACCCTGGTCATGAAACACCCTTCCTCTATTTTCGTCCCAGCGTATTGGATGCGTGCACCATACGAGCTAGCGGAATGAAAAGATTAAGGAAGATTAATAATGTTGGAAGCTTACCGGAGGTTGCTGGCCCCTGGCATCTTCGACGCATGTTTTCGGCGACACGACGGGCCTGTGATGTTCCTCGTTTGATGACTGCACATCGAGGTTCAGCTGTACAAGGCTGGCTGTCGGGCCAGCTTGTACTCAGGTAGGCCCTGTGTCTTCAGGCATGGGTATTAGTGTTAGTAATGCTGGTTTGTGTTGTTAACACAACCTTGTTGTGTGTTGGCGCCAGGGGCAAGATGGTTTGGTGAACGTTCTCTGCAGGGAACGGTTTCCAAGCTGTCTTGGGCGTGCTGCTAAAACATCTAAAGCTATGCTAACATGCTATCGCTACTGCCGCATGCTATCACTACTGCTAATTGCTATGCTGTTTTAATGTCTCCGCCGTGAGATGTTGTCACTCTCCCGCCTCTTGCCCGGTTCATCAATGAAGGTCAGTCGGTAGCTGTTGTGGGGTTTTGAGTTCTATTTACCTTTTTCGGGTAAATGGGTTGACAACGGGGTAGGTCGTGGCTAGGTTCTAGCCAGGTATTACCTTGTGTTCCGGCGGGGTTTGTTGAACGGTGTTCCCATCTGGGTTGGCGTCGGGTAGTGGGGCTATGGGTCCAGCCGACATGGTAAACATGTTGCGTGTCTGTGCACAGGCAATTGTTGTCTTGGGTTCCACATTGCCTGGCGTTAGGCTGCAGTAGTATAAGGGCAGGGCCGCTTGGGAGAAATGTGAGGCCCTGTGCGTTTTTAGACGCGAGGCCCCCCATCTCCTGGGGCGGCCCTGTGTAGGGGGCTATTGTTTCATTTTGTCACTCTGCTATGAGAAGGTCTGTCTTGCTACAGCTTTCTCTCCTCTCAAACCATTCATACTGACGGTCAATCGGTATACTGGGGGAGTAGTGCGGGGGGGGGGCTTTGTTTACCTTTTTTGGTAAATGGGCTAAACTAGGGCTGGTGTTCTGTTGTGAATATTTTGAATGAAGACGGGTCTGGTCCGTCTCCCCTTAAACTTTGTGTGTATGGGTTTGCTCATTCTACAGTTTTTGTGGTTTAGCTCTTTTATTCATTTAACCTTTTCATGGTCCACACCACAGTGGAGGGTGCTGTTTGCAATCACCACTGGTGCTCCATGTTAACGTCAGTCCTTTGTTTTTGATATATTGAAACAATGCCCCGCCCGGCCGACACCATGGGTCGGCCTGGCGAGTGGCTGGTGGGCTGTTAAGGCTTGTACCGCCACGGTATGGAATTGGCAACGATTAGAACTGTGTTCGAATTGGTGTTTTTTCTATTAAAGAAATGGTGTCTGGTGGAGGGGCCTTGAGGGCCGGCCGACGTCGACACATCGCGCAAGGTTGTTGACGTTATTAGCTTTGACCCAGCCGCAAGCTATAACCGCTCAGGGTTCCCCTCTCCACAGGGGATTTTGGTCTTCTGCTGGAGCGCGGGCGGTATTGTCCTAGGCCCTACACCGCCTCACACCGCGCAGCCAGAAGAAGAGAGAGCACGGCCTCGTCAGCGGCGATGACGGGGCCCTCGACAGGCGGCCATGTTTCCCCCGCCAGTGGTGCCCTGGTTGGAGAATCGACAGGGTATCGCGAGGCCGACAGTCTTGGCGGCCGAGGGATCGGCCATTTTGGGTGATTTCGGTGTTGGTAAACCACTCCGTCGTCATTTTGCCGCGAGCAGCCCGCTCCCCGCTCAGTCCGCTTTCTGTTACCCTCAGAAGCGGGGCTCTGGGTGTGTTCCTTTGGCTGCGGGCCGCGAACCTTCTTGAAGCGTATGCGGCCCCATTCTTCGCTTCTCATGGAGACAGGGGCTGACACCCAGTTGATGGCTGAGCCTGGGTCTGTCCGTGAGAATGTTGTGCTGTCAAGCGGCTCCCACACCTTGAACTGTGTTGGTTGAGCCTGGTGTTACGTCTGTCAACTTAAGTGTTGTCAGCAGGGGGGCTCGAAACCTTTTGAGGCACACAGTGCGGGCTTCCCCGGCCTCGCCTTCGCCAGGCCAGGTATCATGTTGGTGCTCCCACCCCTGGAATATTGGCAAGTGGTCGCAGCTCACATGGTTTGGGGTGGTAGTGATATCACTGCAGGGCTACGGTGTGTAGGAACCCATGGGGGCCTTACACCTTGCATGTCCGGCTGCAGAACAACTCCTTCAGCATGTTCTGGAGGGGTGTTCAGTGGGGGGGCTTTTTTGATCGGAAGCCCCCCGTATCAGACAGGCCCTTTTCTGTCGGGGTTCCCCCTTGGGTGCGATTGCCTCGTGGGTGGTGTCAGGGTCAGGTGTTCCGACTCGGAACGCGCTCCTCGCACGATTCCAGGGTTGTCTTCGCACAGCGGGGGGGACCGGGCCAACTATCTACAGTTCCTGGCGGACCTGCGCCACGTGACGGCGGGTGCGTTGGGAGTGTCGTCACATATGACTACGGCAGTACCATATGTCGAGGTAGATGGAGAGAATGGTGAGGCGGGGACTTGTGTTTACGCAACCCCACCCGTTTTCAGGTTTGGTACAGACCCTGTTGTCGGGGTCTCCAGCAGGGACAGCTCTGGTCGACGAGATCCAATCTCTGTGGACGAAGCAAGCCATCGTCGTGGCGTTCTCCTCCCGGTGTTCTCTGCCCGAGAAGTCGGGAGGGAGGGGTGTAAGACCCAGGCTGGACCTGTCCCATGGGAAGGTTCAGCATTTTTTGGATCGTCTCCTACCTGTTGAACACTGTCAGGTGGGGGTCTGGTTCTCCTCCATAGACCTGTAGGATGCGTATGCGCATCCCCGATCTTCCATCCTAGGGCTTACCTACGCTTCCTTTGCAGGGTTAGCGTATGAGTACCAGAGGCTGCCGTTCGGTTTTCTCTGGCTCCCCGCATCTTCACCAAGTGCGTGGAGGCCGCACTGGGGCCTCTGCGTCATCCGGGGTTACGGAGTGTTCTGCCCTGATGACGTTCTGGTCCTTCGCGGTCAAGGTGTATCGTCAGGTCTCGTACCAGGCAGGTCTCTACCAGCCTGGGGTTGCTGTAGACTGGATGTAGAGTATTCCTCTTCCCAGTCAACGGTTGGAGGGCTATGGGCATCCATCTCAGAGCGTGTTGTCAACACGCTCGGGAGGTTCCGTCCTAGGACGGTTACGGCGCTGTCTCACGTCGCGTTTTCACCGACGCCTCCCTCGCTGGTGATGCGTCGGGCCAACGCAGTAGGGGGCAGCTGGCAAACCATGCTGCCCGGTCTGCGCTACGTTCAATGTGTTGGTGTTGAAAGCGGTCCTTCTGGTCCACAAATGGTGTTGATCAGGACGGACGATACGACGTCAGTGTTGTGTATCGACAGACAGGGAGGAGTACGCTCCCCCTGTCTGCACCAGGCGGCGGGCGGCTGGCTATGGGCGTCCTCCATCTGCGCGGCCTAAGGGCTCCCCACATCCCCGGCAGGGAGAATGTGGGTGCAGGTGTACTGTCGCGGGGCGGCCCTCATCCTGACGGGTGAGGATTGCGTCTGGACATGGCCAGGCAGGTCTGGGACCGATGCCGTGCCGCCAGGGATTCTTCCCCATACATCTGTTAGGTCAGTTGTTGGGACGCGTACGTTGAGGGGCGCAGGTTCTTGATCCTGATGGTGTTACCATCTGGAATGCGCATGCTCCCTCCACTGTCGCGCTTACGCGGGCAGATGACGTATGTTCCAAGTGTGGTGTAAGGCGGGGGGCCAGGACTCAGTCTCCTGCCCCCTGGTTGCTGTCCTTAGTTACCTCCAGTCTCTCCTTGATAGACTGTCGGCTTCGACGGTGAGGGTATATGCAGCAGCTATATCCTCCTATCATGAGGGGTTTGAGGGGATGTCTTGTTCAGCCACCCTCTTGTGAAGCGTTTCCTGCTTGGCGCTCGACGCGTTAAGCCGGTGCAACGCTCCTTGGCTCCGACTTGGGATCTTCAATTGGTCCTCGGTCGGTTGTCCTTGGCCCCGTTTGAGCCGCTCGAGCGGGCGCCGTTGGGACAGCTGTCCTTCAGGACCGCGTTCCTTCTGGCTGTCACTTCCGCTAAACGCGTAGGTGAGCTCTGTGCTCTCTCGGTACATCCAGAGTGCCTGTCTTTTCGGACCGATTGCGGTGTCACTCTGCGACCTAATCCTGCTTTCGTGCCTGAGAATATCCGGAGTTCCTTCCGCTCCCGGGATATTGTGGTTCAGGCGTTTCGTCCTCCTCCTCACACTGGTGAGTTAGATGCGGGCCTTCACCTGTCATGTCCAGTCCGTGCTTGGGGATTTACCTCAGCCGTACTCAGGATTTCAGGGTTACCGACCAGCTTTTTGTCTGTTACGGTGGGGCTCGTGCTGGTAAGGCACTGTCGGAGCAGCGCCTGTCCCATTGGTTGTGCGAGGGTGTTACCCTCTGCTACACGCTGGCTGGCAGGATCCCCCTGGGGGCGTCAGGGCGCACTCCACTCGTGGGGTGGCTGCCTCTGCCGCTCTCCTGGGTGGGGCCTCAGTGGAGGCCATCTGTGCTGCAGCTTCATGGTCCTCCCCGGGCTCCTTTGTAAGGTTTTTCCTCATGGACATGACCGGGGGTTCTGTCTCCCAGGCGGTTCTGGGGTCTGTGGCCTTTCCTGCTTCCCGTCCTTTGGTCGGGTAGCAGGAGTGTATGGGTATGGGCCGCAGTGTGTTGAGCCACACGTGGTTCCGCCTGTACGGTGTGTTCAAGGGGTTCTGGCTCCCTCTTGTTCGCATTCAGGTGGAGTTGACTGCGCCCCCCCTTCGTTAGGAAGGATGGGGTGACAGGGCTCCCCGCACCCCTTGATGTGGGCTTACGGGTCCTCAGGGGGTACATCTGTCGGGTCTCGCGCCCGCTCTTCCCCATTATCTCGTAAGGCTCAGAGCGGGACGCGATGCAATACGAAATATAACGATAGGTTATGTAGATAACCTAGTTATATTAGTATTGGCTAAGCGTCCCGCTCTGCGCGCCCTGAGTTCCCTCTTGAGGGATCTTTTCCTGGGACGGGTTTTGGCGAGGAAGGGTGTTTCATGACCAGGGTCATGGTTATATGGGCGGTGCCACCATAAGGGGCGGGGCCCCATACAGGTGGGGTGCATGTGTTTTTGTTCGTGGGAGATACATTAGGTATCACAGGAGATAGGAGTATCTCGTAAGGCTCAGAGCGGGACGCTTAGCCAATACTAATATAACTAGGTTATCTACATAACCTATTGTTAAAAAGGCCTCCCAAATAGTTGAGGACAACACACACACCCTTCACACCCATTACAAATGAATGCCCTCAGGCCGTCAATACAGAGCTTCACCATTAAACAAAAGGGGCTCAGGTAGCTTCGTGCCAACCTCAATCAGACTGCTGAACACCTAGGTCTGGTGGATGCCGGACTGCCCCCCCCCCCCGCCCCCCAAGGACTTTGGACTACTTAAAATAGACTCCCCCTTCCACCTGATGGACACATATCACCTGTACTACTATTGTTTATTATTTATATAGAACTGCTCCACATGGATTTGAATATATCATGCTTTAAGTACTGTCGTTTTAACCCATTCTCTGCCACGCTTATATCCATCGCTGTTTGATCTCTGCCAGCACTGTAAGACAATGGAGATGTTCACCTTCTTTGCAGGGCTATAACTTTTTAAATTGCATTGCTAAATTGACATTACTATGGCCCATTCAACATCGATTATCTATCGTTCAGGATGTAGGAACGTTTTACTTTTTCATTCACACATTCATACGAAAATACCGTCTAGAGTATAAATATGTTTTTATCGTTTTCTGCAGTATTTCCCAGAACGTGAGATATAGGCACAAATGCATATATTAGATCATCAAATGCAGTTTGATACCGATCAACGCTATATTAAAAATTTCAACTGTACATAGTCCTAAACGTTATGACTGATCATGCGCGGGTGAACGGAGGGGGGGGGGGGGTCGTTTATAATTCCGTGATAGTCGTTAGATGCTTCATGTAGTATGGGTGATATATTGATCAGAGCAGTTTGTATCGAAAATGATAAAAATCGGTGGGCGATGAGAGTGGAGCAAACAGATCCCAGTTATGTGGTGGGGATCGAGGCGATCCATTTCCGGTTTGTATATTACTAATACACGCCCAAATCATGTAGATTATTGAGTTATGGCAAAGATCCATATCCACGGTGTGTGTATTGAGTCCCGCGACGATAAATGAGTGGCAGGACGGAATAGGGAGACGCACCGGGATCACAAGAGATCCACTTCCGGTTACAACTCGCCGATCAGCCACCAGGTGGCAGTATTGAAGCGTTGCAGAGTTGTGCTGGCTCACACAGCATCCGACAAGGCTCTGTGAGTGAAATATGAATACCATGGCAAAAATATGAAATTATGATCAGAATCACGTACGCCGTTATTGGCAGAATTCGCATGAACTTGAAACCCGTTGTACGACGTTATTTGGCGGGGAAAGGGTTAAACATTACTACATAATCACTAATTACAGAATAATTCTATATACAACCACTATGGCTTTTGACCAAATAGTAGCCTAGTTGACTCCTACACCTCCTCTGTGGATTACATTGTGGATTACATCAATTCTAACATTGACAGTGTCACCACCCTTAACCTCTTAACTCATTGGACGCCGACACCATTTATATACGTGTTTGTCCGACAACCGTTGAATGCCAACCACATATATATACGTTATTTGATCGTTGTTTCTTTTATTCGATATTTCTATTCATTACAGGCCCACTGACTCGGCGTTAACATTGGGAATCACATTGAGAATGCCTAGGTGCAATACCGGCCGCATCACGCTAGACGCCGGTATCGAGCACCCTTTTTACCCTTGTATCTTTCTATGTGGGATGGCCCCAGGTCTCGGGTTACATTTTTCCTTGTTGGGCAATACATGTGCATCAGATATCTCCGATCCATATGTTGTGGTGAATTATGCCGTCGAGCAAATGGACATTGGATATACCGGATGGCGACCAAACAATTGGAATATTCTTTTTGGATTATTCCCGGCCATAGGTAAGGGCGATTTGATGTACATTTTAGCTTGATCCTGCAATGCTTTCATACTGATCGAGCTGATAACAGTTTTTAGTGTTTTTTTTTTGGATCCACTTTTTCTCCTTATTTTTTCTATTTTTCTCCCATCCCAATTTCGTGTTTCCAATTCTCCCCTGTCTTGAACGTTGCTCGCATATGCCCCCCACTGGTCGGTCGTAGGGAGGATAGAAGCCTTGCATCACGTATCCCCTCCGGTACACGAGGAGGCAGCCTGTCACATCTTTTCACCTGCCAGCACGGACTCTCATTGGCGAGGTGTAACATGTGGGAGGCTCACACTACCCCCGCTATTTCCTGTCTCTGCTGTGCAGGCGTCCCCCAACCGACATGTAGGAGTCGCTGTCCACAACGTCCAGATTACCACCCATCGACTTCCACCCGCTGGCTCTGCCAATTGAGCCAGTATGACGGCCGGCCCAAGCCGGAGGCAACACCGACAGCCGAATTTGAACCCGGTGTCTCTTGCGTTGGTGACGAGCGCAATGTCCGCTGCGCCACCCAGCCGCCCCTAACAGTTTTTAGTGTTCAATGTGAATGGCGTTACTGACAATCAAATAATCAGAAACTACCCCCCCCCCCCCCCCCCTTTCATGCATTCATGATGGAACATAATACCTATAATGTGGATTTGATTCCGGAACAATAGTGGGTTCAGGAAGGAAACGGCAACGTCTACAATGTAATCGACGTATACTGCCATAACTAAGCAGTTCATGAATTACCCTAGACCGCTCTAAAACCATACTTATATTCACCACGGTATAACACGAGAACGTATGGATGGAAAAAGTATCTATTTCTTGCATCTTGACCGGAAGAAACCCAATGTCAAATTACTATAGTATTGTATCCATGGCTATAATATAGAATATAGATTTAGCTCTACAAACAAGGTGACTAACTCCCATCGTTTACAGCTTGGCAGGAGCTACCACAGGTTAAGGATAATAGCTGGCAGCCAATGAGTTAACAGGCAGGCAGAAAAGTGGCCATTTCTTTACTTGAACTTGAGGACTGCATACTTTTTTTGCAAAGCTTTATACTTATAAGACAGGCATGAGCCTGGTCTCTTTTGAAAGATAACATTCTGAAATTACTAATGCAAAAAAGCATAATCACTTCTAGTGATACATTTTAGCATGGTGTTATTCACCGTCAAAGATGAAAAAACCGAATAAATTAAAATACTATTTATATTCTTCTTTGGTTCATTAAAATTTACTCAAGCCTAGTAACATACACAATATTTCTGACACTGGGAATACATTCCCTGAGATCCATAGATGTCCCTAGATACCAAGAACATGCAAATTGACCTTTTAGAAGTGTAGCAATCTGGGCGCCCAAGTGGCGAACCATGTAACGCGCTGCGTCGCGAAGCGGCCGACCCGGGTTCGACTCCCGGACCTGCCGTCCTTTGCCGAATGTCTTCCCCCCACTCCGTCTCCCGCACTTCCTCTATCTCTCTCTCTACCGGACTGCCCGGTAGTAAAAACAATAAAAAAATATACCAAAAAGATAATAAAAAAAAAAGAAGTGGAGCAATCTTCCATTTACTAGAAAATAGGGCTAGGGCTTAACACTTTCCGTGCCGGAGCTCGGTGCCCCGGAACTTCCTTGAATGCCGTGACCCACTTCAATGTTAGCATTAAAAACGCCTAATCTATGTTTTAAATTATGGCTATGTGTCTAATCTGCCCGTCGCTTATCAATGACTCGTTTTCCAGTCAACATTGTCGAAGCGGATTTTTTTTTATCGGTTCATTTTCGTTTTATAGCATTTTGAAAAGCCCTCGTTTTCAAGGAAAATATAAAGATTCCATGATAAAAGACATTTACTGGAATATTCTAGAATACACAAAAACTTTTTCAGCCTATTTATGAATAGTTTTCAAATAAACGCTAGATTATCGATAGTATATGTGTATGTAATGCACACTATAGAGGCGATCTGAAAAATCGATTCTCTTATTTCCTCATCAGCGATCGCACACACAGAGACACATCACACATATGGCAAACGCTGAGATCTCAGCGAATACAACTCTGATTATCCCAAGACTGGTAAAATAGATTCCTTACCTCAGATCAGATGTTCTCCAAAAAGATTATTCCAATTCCTGATCGCTATTCCAAATATCGATCACGCTTATTGATTGATTATTGGCTGCTGTAAATATATATTCCACGCTGATTCCCGTCCCGCGATGACTTCCATGTTGATCAGACTTCTTACCAGCACAAGGAACCAGCTGGCTCCGCCCCTACATATCTACAGATCCCAGGCAGTTACACAGGGATAGACGATAGGGGGCGCTTTTTTCCATTCTGAGCTCCTGTAGGGGCTGCTGTACCAACGGGAGACTCGTTGATGAAATATGATTTCAGATCGCTAATAAAACAATAAAACGATATTTGTCGTCATCGGCACTCAGTGGGGGGGGGGGGGGGGGGCTAATAAAGCGAGATATGTCGTCCGTGGCACTGAAAGTGTTAAGAGGTTAAACAGCAAAATATAGGTACAGACAGGATGCTCAGTACTAATTTGTATATTTTATACCCAGTTTTATCACCTGTACATTGTATATTAATGGTGTCTCTCCATTGCCTCCTCACACACCTATGAGAGACCTAGCAAAAGGCAGGGTCTTTCCACCATTCATTCACACAACCCACAGCTGTGGCCACTTAGACGCTAATCAGCCCATTATTACAGTACTGGTCACACATGGGGGTGATGAGAGCACAGGTAATTCCACAAAACATGGCAAACATGTTTCACTGTTGGCAAGTCTACTTCTGTACAATGTATCCCTGCACTGGTGCAGCTATTTAGTTGTTACAAGTTATGTTTTGTTATTTATTTCTAATACACAGGTTGGAATTAGTAGGAATTGAAGTTATTGGATATGTTTGAACTTGTGTGTAGCTGGTGCAACCCAGTGGTATATCAAAGAACTTGTGCAGTCTTTTTGTGACTAAAATGGGAGTGATACATTATAGGTATAGATCTTTTCTAAGCCCTTGGAAATGCTTGTTCAGACGAACTGATGAATGATTGGTTAGGTTTTGATAGAGTTTGATTAGTACACAGTAGAATCAAACAGTGACATAAATCAGTGTTTATATTACATAGCACAGACCCTAAAGGCATGCAGATGCTCAACAATATCGGTAGAATGTAATTAAATGCAAAGTAATCAATCCAACATATGTTACACAGTAAATCATCCATAGTAAACCATGCAATGAGATTTATATTGTTTTTTTTTATTATCATGACTGCAATGCTAAATAAATGTGACGGATAGTGAAGTATTTGGATGTTGGAAAAGGATGAGAATGACTGATGAACAAAAAAGAATTGCTCTTCAGTCTTGTATCCACATCCTGGGTGGCTATCGCCTAAAGCACTCCCAACAGACTATTGGCTAGACACACACTAGTCCGCATCAGAAATCAATTACTTCATCCAAACCCACACATTACTCTAAGCTTGTTCTCTCAGTACTGGCAGTTCTTTCAGTAGTTTGGCAGTGTGTCCTGCTGGAAAATGAAATCAGCCTCTCCATAAAACTCGTCAGCAGAAGGAAGTATGAAGTGCTCTAAAATGTCCTGGGAGATGGCCGCGTTTACTTTGGACTTCAGAAAACACAGTGGACCAACAAAATCAGAGGAAACGATATTCTAATGTATTGAGCTTTACATGTAGACCCTACAGGCACACCCACTTGCAGGACAGCAAAGAACACAGTTTATCTGATGCTGACAAGCTAAGGCTTGGTTATGTTCCTAACATCCTTGCTAAGGCTTGCAATACCCAAGATAAAATGAGTAGATGATAATGGGATAAGAGAGAAAGAATAGGTATTGAGCTTTACATGTAGACCCTACAGGCACACCCACTTGCAGGACAGCAAAGAACACAGTTTATCTGATGCTGACAAGCTAAGGCTTGGTTATGTTCCTAACGCCCTTGCTAAGGCTTGCAATACCCAAGATAAAATGAGTAGATGATAATGGGGTAAGAGAGAAAGAATAGATGGGTTCTATAGGCTTGGATTTAAAGTTTGCCTTCCTGATTACAGCATAAAATGTACTCCACAGATAAAGGGCATGGTGGGAGAATGCTCTGTTGCCCGCTGATTTCTTGGTAACCCTTGGGATAGATGGGTAATGGGCATCTTGTGAGTAGAGGTGCTGATTATTGTGTGATGAGGTCTGATAAATACAGCGATGCAAGCCAATGCAATATTTTGTACCGTTTTGTTAGCAGAAAACACTTTAAAGTCAGATCTAGCCTGGATTGCGAGACAGGATAGGCATCGCACTGCATGATTGAATTGGTTTTAGTCAGGATTCTGGCAGCTGCATTTTGTACGAGTTGAAGACATCCAACGGTAGATTTTGCTAGGCCCGAAAACAAAACATTTACAGTGATTGATTCTAGACGACACAAATTTGTACAGAGAAAACACAATGCACCATCTGCAGAAAGAGAAAGTAAAAGGGAATGAAATATAGATGAGACATTTCACAAAGAAAGAGCACAGTGAGGGATGGAAAGGTCATGGAAAACAGAGGTGTGCCAAAGGTTTGAGTGAACGGAAGGTGTGATTATGGTGGTTGAAGATCCAGGTAACATATCACCCGTCACCAGGGGCTCCCCTTCCTAACCCTGTAATTCCATTGTATTCCAGCCCCCAAAGCCCTCGCAAATAATCACTCCTGCACCCTGGGCAACTACAACTGTAATAGAAGGAACGGCGGTATGGCCATGCCATTGGAATGCTATTACAAGCCCAAGATGAGAAGGTACCACTGTAAATCAATGGTGGATTAAAATGTAGACGCACATGTCTACCTCGGGGATATATTCAATTATGTAGCTGTAGCGTCCCCAAGGTTTAGAATTGTGCAACGTGAATGGAACGCATACTCATTTCCATGCCATTGTAAAAGGCAGTCATTTTATCTGTGTTCCATTATGTGCCTTGCCATTGTCGTTTTAAGGGAGAGAAAAATTACTCTGGAGTCTGGACACATCAATTTTTATATGGAAATGCGTACAAGGGTGTGTCTGTGTGTACATGCATGCATGTGTGTAAGTGAGTGTGTATTTGCACTCATGGCTTATGTACTGTAGGCATTTGTGCGTTGCTTGTAGGCAATGTTACATTGCATTTTATGATTGACAAACAAAATAGATTCAGCCTGGATGGTATTGGAATTCTTCCCCTGTAAGAGGACAGGCACACAGAAATCTTTTAGGAAGCGGTTCTAACTGCACCTATAGGTTTCAATCTATTTTTCAATATCAACAAACTCGACTGCCATCTGTTACTAGGAATCAATATGTCACCATCCTCCAGTTGTGATTGTCCTGCAGTGGTCAAATTCACCCATTTAGTGCTTTCTGAAACGGTTGAACAGTGTGGCAGTTTGTCATATACATCAAGAAAGGGTTGATGCCTTGGACATGGAACTCTGTGAGGAATTCATCTCTGCCCATGATCGGAGACAACATGTGTTTGGAAGCATTGGGTGAGTTTAAATGTCAAAATGTCACTTTAAATAATGGAAAAGTCACTTTAAAGGAATGAGGTATATAAAAAGTCACTTTAAGGAAAGAACAGATGTGGCTCTTGTATAATATAGTTTAGATACATTAAGTATAATAATGACTGAGTTAAAATTGTATATTGTATAGTAGTCTACATAGGAACCAGTACCCTCTCAGGTATTTTATTATTGCACAAGCAATGCGGGCATGACCATAAGAGTTAGAGTTTTATTAAACGTGTTTGTTATATAACTTATGTACCAGTGCATAAGAGTTTGATTTATATTAACGTTTTGTACCTGTAATTAAATTTGATTAAAAGTGATTGGTGTCTGTGAAATATCTGTCTATGACCTTGTTGTATTTAAAAGCCTCTAGACTGTTGTTTTATACATACAGTATGTTGCCTACTTGACCCTCAAAGTGCACCAGATTGATGCATTTAAAATTCTAAATGTTCAACATTTTCGCCGGACCACGCCCATTAAAACACAGTGCAACTAGGTATGAAATCACCAACGCACCTCTGACCACGCCCCCAAATGTGTCCCCTCCATTGAAAAGAAAATTACGCCCTTGTGCAGCAGTGTGAGGAGAGTAAAGTTAGGCAGAAATCTCAATTTGGCAAAATAATTACTTAGGCAATTATCGTATGAGGCCAACGATATCTGGCTAGATACATTGTGGCCTAATAACTTAGGCATATCTGTTATCTTGTTTTTCCAACGAAAGGTTGAGGAATGCGATGTCAAAGCTGTAAAAGGGAATAGCGGAGTATTAGAACGACACTAGGGAGTATTAGAACGACACTAAGGAGTATTACAACGACACTAGCTTGCAAAGCAACCAGCATCCCCTCACACACAGCCTCTTCAGTCTCCTGCCATCTGGGAGAAAATACCAGAGCCTCTGATCCTGCTCCACCTGACTGAGTAACAGCTTTATTCATCAGGCTGTCACGATGATGACCTCTCTCCCCTCTGCCTCCAAACGGTCACAACTGTAACTTACCTACCCCATCCCCTACACGCCCAACAGCACCAACCATAAGTAAACTTGAGATTTTAAATAAAGGTTGAAATAAAAAATGTATCCTGTGGATGACGTTATTACTTGCACAACACTATTTGCACTATATTTGTCATCATTACAGTCTTTGTACTGATATGTGCCTTTTTATTGTCTCTCCCCCACCTTAACTTAGAAATATTTAAACTTTTAGTGTTTTGTTTTTATCCTAGCACTTTTGAACCCTTGTTGTTTTGTTTTAGTACCTGCTTACACCGGGGGTCTGAGATAAATGGAATTTTGATCCACTTGTAAATGCTAACATATAGCACATGGGGCAGTTCACCCACAATAATTCATTAAGAAAATATCTCTACCACAAATAACCATGTTTTTATATTCCCATCAAAGGTTTTTAAAAGTAAAGTAAAGGTAAATGATGGACTTTTCCACTTGACATCACTAATTTGGTTATGGACCTACATTAAAGTGAGTGCACAACTGCACAGCGTAGGTTATTATAACAAAACCACAATGCAGGCTTTCAAGATAAAGCTATCAAAAACTAAACTTGGGTATTTCAATCAGTATGAATATTACCAATATAGAAATAGGCTACTGTATACAATCTGATACGCCCTTGGATGACATGCAACTATAGTAATTTATTACATGGCGTTTTAACATTCGCCAAAATAGCGCTCGGTTGCCCCTGACAGCGGTCAGTTATTTCTCGATAACGGACCGCTGCTATGGGCAACGCGCAATAATGACCGCTGATACGGGTAACACAGCACTATTGACCAATCACAATTAAGCATTTTGGTCGCAGACAGTCACGAAAGCTAAGCTCAGCATATGCACAGCTGCACTCATCAGGTAATCAGACCACACACCTGCCGGCGATGACAGAGGAGCCACAGAACAACTGCGTCTGCATTTGATCTCGTCTTGTCGATGGTGTAAAATGAATTAGGTATATTGTTAGTAAGTTAGCCATGTAATAAGCGGGATAATGTATAGCTATACTCTAAAATAATTGACCTTCACTGCGTTTAGAACACCTCTGCGCGGCGCCTCTGTGTTCTAAACTCTGTGTCGGTCAATTATTTTGCGACAATGACCTCGTAGCTATACATTATCCCTTACATAACTACTAGGGCTGGGACTTTATCGCATACATTTCGATTAATTAACTACAGAAATAATTAAAAGTAAAAAAAATTGATGCATTTAATCGCATGATGATTTTTCTTTATTGTGTAAGAATGTTACCTTTCAAAGGAGACCAGACTCATGCATGTGCTATAAGTATAAAGTATAATAAATCGCAAATAACTTTTTTTCTTAGTCTGGTTTGTTCATAAAAAAGAAATTGAGATCAATCAAGAGTTTTTTCCCCCCAATGGGCAACTGTTCTGGAATGTACTTGAAAGTACTGCGTTTTACTTTTACCTCGAAAGTGCTTGAGTTTACAAAAGGTCCTTTGCGCTATGTGTCACTGACGCCGGGGCAGCACGCACACATACACACAACATTCACTCATCATATACATTCATAAATAATCAAACATGCATACATATCCATTAATCTAAGCATACATGCATTTATACATACATTCATATATCCATTGGCATTCATACATATATTTATTTATTGTTGTTGTGTTGTGTATATATATTTATTTATTGGGTTGTGTATATGTATTTATTTATTGGGTTATGAGGGTTTTGGTGTTGGAGGTTGTTTTTAGATAATGTGTGTATACCTATAGGAAACGGCAATTCATTTGATGTGTAGCACCTGTTTTAGTAATGGTAATTAATTATATGTGGCACCTGTGGAGGGGGAGGAGTGCAGGTGTCATGAGGGCTGCGTGCCCAAGGTTCTGGGTTCTTGCCCTGCACCAGTTGCAACGTAGGTGACTGAGGGAAGTGCCGTATGTGTCTGTTAGTCTGTTTGTCTCTGAGGTGGTGCTTCACCAGATAACGGTTGCAAAATGGGTAACTATAGGGAAGCGCCACCCAGTAAGTGTTTTGTCTATCAGATTAAGTTATTGTGGAACGCATCTGATAGACTGCAGAGGTAGTATAGTTTAGTTATTTATTTAGTTTATGTCACTTGTTATGTAATGTCACCTCTGCACCGTGGATGGCCGGCAATAAACACCCACCAACAACACCTGTGATTCCGACTACGCCATCATTGTTGCGAGTTTGGAGGAGTTCGAGAGAGGACCCCGTCACACGCTATATATATATATTATTCCTAAAATTGCTGCACTTTGTTAAAAATGGCATTGATCTGCTGGTCTGTGTAGTAGCTAATACAGGATTTTGCTGCTTAAACGTATACATGTATATTCATTGATTCACTCGTAGACCAAAATTAATTTGAATTGAACAATTTTGCTTTTCGCATCAAATATTGATATGTGATTAAAATGTGATTGATTTCGATTAATTAACTATAAAGTCTCGAATTAATTACATTAAAATGTTTAATCGAGTCCCACCACTAATAACTACTAGAAAAACCTGTAGGTTTGCATACGGATTGAATTGTCTTTGGATCCAAATTTGGGTTTGGACATGATTCAGCACACACACAGGTGCCAGGATTACCTATAATCTTTTGAAAACAACTTTCCAGAGGTTTGGCATAGATAGGGTGCCGGATTCTCAGTTATTATGATAGGCTTGTTTTCTCACCTAACATATATTATGATAGGCTTGTGTTCTTCTCACCTAACACATATTATGATAGGCTTGTGTTCTTCTCACCTAACACATATATTATGATAGGCTTGTGTTCTCACCTAACAGATCTATTATGATAGGCTTGTGTTCTTCTCACCTAACACATGTATTATGATAGGCTTGTGTTCTTACCTACAGTAACACATTATGATAGGCTTGTGTTCTTACCCAACACATATAGTATGCATAGCATGCATTTACTTGATGTTTTGATTACTCTGCAGGGAAAGATAGGGCTCTTTGTTTGTGCTCTGAATTAAGTAAAGATACAGGGGACAATATGGTGCCACTCTTCAGAGCTAATGTGTATTCTGAGACAACCTTGATAGCACAGCGTGACTGAATATCCAATCTAATATTATGGTTATGGGTCTGTCAAACCTACACTGTATGTTGTGTAACTCACGTTCTGTAATGTGTCTTCTTTGATTAGCATTATTGTGCCAGTAGTATAGCATCACACATTGTTTTGAGATGGACTGATTCATTATGTGGAGCAGACATTAAATCTTGTACATTATTATAGTAGTATTTCATGACCGTTTGTGCTTGACGTTTATTTGATTTTATTTATTTGACAGGGACAAAGCACAATAAATGTATTGCAGATATAACAGATATAACTAATACAATTGTCATATGTGGTCTCTAGATGGGAGTCGTCTGTGACAAATGATTCAGAGCAGTATAAAAGTACATATCAAATACAAATAGTACAGTGCGAAACATTACATAATTCAATCTATGAGGTGAAAATATTTCAGTCAAGCACATAGTATAAATACATTTTAAAACAATCTAATATACAGTAGGCCCATATAATGTTGGTAGGCCTATATAGAACTTCTTTCAGCAGGTTTGTTAGGCAATATCTGAAGGTTTTAAAAAGGACTGCATTCGCAGCTACTAGTCGGAAAGGTCCTCCATAACCCAGCTGCCATAACTGAGAAGGCAACATTGTGGACCGGGATTTGACGTACCAGTCCCCATTTTCAGCAAGACTTGTTTTTCTATTTAAACATTGTCTGGCATGATGTTGACTAGTATAGGCCATAATACAATTTTCTCACCCAGGCTCCAATCCAATGGGGTATGTTTTTCTTTTCTATTTAAAAAAAAACATTATTTGTTATTTTCCAAAAGAGGATAATCAGATGTGTCTTTATATAGTATACTCTGCTGAGGAAATGGTTGCATACCATACATTCTATCAAAAGTTATGAGTTTCACAGGCCTCAACTTAGCACATGGTCTATGAAGTTAATTGTAAAGTTTGATACGATGTATGGTTTGCAATCATTTTCACAGTAGAAGATATGTCTAACGTTTGGGGTTTTGCTCTCTTCTGGGAGCAAAAGCCCTAGCGTTACCCGATGTTCTATTTCATTATGGCTCCGCTCAGCATCAGTTGCATATATCTCGCTTCAGTGGATATGCACTGAATACATTTCAAAATGTACCTTTACATACCAACATCCGTCTGACCACACCCCCATCTGCTGCCTACATAAGCAGGGGTGGGGCCACACACTCATCTCCTTCTCAAATTTCATCCACAATATAGTGCCTGTATACCAATCACTTGGCGAGGAAGAAAGTATTAGCTGGAGAAAGGAAAACAGAAGAACAAGGAGATACGTTGACATATCTTTATTTTCTCTCTCACTATTTTCGAGAAAATACGGCGATATTGTCTTCGTCACTGGAGTGTCTGGAAGATGATGATCATTCTAAATCTCCACAGTTTTTTCCGTATTAGGGGCTCGCGTCGCTGATATACTCCCCAACTGCAGTCCTCCTTTGCTGCGGCTGGATGGGTTTGGCCCTCCGGCCATGCAGCTGGACTGTGGAAGGCACCGTCTGTTGTGAGGGACTGGTTGTTTTCGAGCCTGGGTGAGTAATGTTTTGCTTGCGAGCGCCAGTTGTCTGTTAGTGCTATGGGGGCTAGCTGACCATTTTTACGAAAGCCGGCCCCAGATTAGGGTCCTCTGTTCGGCCTCTTAAGGCCTCTGCATGCTACAGAAACTTCAAAGCAACTGCAACACAACATCGACAAAGCAACGGTGTTGCAGACATTCTGCCTTTATGCTCCTGCAACATCGACGCGCAAAGTTAGTTTAACTAAAGTTAGTTTAGGTTCGTGTTAACGTTAGATAATGTACAAAATAAACGTATTTCCGGTGCTTTTAGACGTCGCTCTTTTATTTTGAAATCCCCCGACCGGAAGTGTTATAGTGTCTGTTGCTAGCAGCTTAACTTCTGGACGTCAGTGTGTGAGCAAACTACCTAGATAGCAGCTAGGAGAGAGGGTCGGAGCTGTTAGGGTGGAAGAGAGGAGGAGGAGGTTGGGAATGCCGAAATATCGGATGTGTTGTGGTGGTCTTGTTGCCGAGTGGGGTTGGGGCGACGGCGATGGTTGTGAGATTTGCGACTTGTGTACACATGTTGACCAGTTGATGGTATGGGATTTGCCGTATCCGAGCCCTGTTTCCCCCAAGGGTTCGACGTTGGGAGCCAGGGGGGGTGGAGCAAGCAAGTGCAATTCCAACAGTGGTGGCCGTGATGAATGAGAGGGGATGGCTAGTGATATGGAGTGTAGAGTAGGCGAGGAAACGAGGGAGAGGTGTGGGAAAAGGTGGGGAAAAAGAGCAGGGAAAGTGGGGGGAAGGGGAGTAAGAGGAAGAAAGAGGGGGGAGATAGCTTGAGTGGGTCAGAGGATGAGGGTAGAGAGAAGGAGTTTGTAGGGTTGAATGTAGTGGTGCGATTTGAGGGAGTAGACGGAGTTAGGAACATAGAGCCAGCTGTCAAAACTCATTAGAGCACAGTTAGGAGAGGTAAGGTACGGAAAGGTGTTAGACGATGGGAACTTGTTTATAGGGTGTGTAAGTGTAGTGCAGGTAGAGAAGGCAAGGGAAATGAAGAGCATTGGCAAAGTGAAGGTCTGTAGAGTAGTGATAGTAGGGGAGAAAAGGGATGGTGGTTGCAAGGGGGTGATTAGTGGAATTCCAATTAAGGTTAGTATGGAGCAGCTGTTAGAAGAGTTGAGGAGTGACAAACGTAATGGGAAAGTTAAGAGTGTAGATAGGATGAAGAGCGGTGTAGAGAAGGAGGTGACAGGGACGATAGTTATTCAGTTTGAGGGTGAGGTTAGTCCGAGAGTATTTTTAGGGTTTTTGGCATATAGGGTTAGGGTCGGGAGTTTGTGCCGAAACCGTTGAGGTGTTACAGGTGCCAGGAGTTTGGACATATAGCTAGGTCATGTAGGAAGGGACAGAGATGTGCTAGATGTAGTGGTGAGCATGAGTATGGGGAGTGTGACCAGGGAGTGGAGCAGAGGTGTTGCAGTTGTGGTGGGAAGCATAGTGTCGCGTATTGGGGTTGTGAGGCGATGAAGCGAGAGGTAGTGGTCCAGCAGGTGAGAAGGGATGATAGGATTTCGTATGCAGAGGCAGTTAGGAAGGTAGGACAGGCAAAGCAAGGTAAGGAAGGAGAAGGGCATTTGGCAGTAAGGGTAGTGCAGGAGGATCAGGGGAAGCAAGGTGAGGATCAGGGGTTTAGAAAAGGGCATTTGTCAGTAGAGGAAGTACAGGAGGAGAAAGAGAGGGTGTGTTAGGGAAGTTAGGGAAGAAGGTTGTTGTGAGTGATCAAGTAAGAGAGTTAGGGAAGGTGGTTGTGAGTGTTCAAAAAAGTCAGTCAGCCCACAGGAGGCAGTGAATGACTCATAGATTAGGTTTGGATAGGGTGGTGATGTTAGGGATGGGGTTTTGTTTTGTGTGTTATGGGGTTGAATGGATTGTACAGTAGGTGGCGGTATGCGCCTTTTGTGGTCGCGATCTGCCATTAAATCACTGAAGAAGAAGAAGAAGAAGAAGCTTAACTTCTGTTGCCCGTTTCTGTGCTTTTCGAGCTAACATAACATTAGTCTCCAACGGAGAGTGGAATAAATTAATTGATTGATGTTTAACTTGTCCCTGTGTGTGTCCAGTCATTTCGACTAGCAAACGTTGTATTTAACATTACCTCAGGATACCATTGTATTTAGTTGGTTAGCTATGTAGCTAATGTGGATAGCATTTTGAATAGCACCAATGCTAGCTGGCTGGCTACAGCTTTATTTACTAAATTATGGAGGCTTTTTAATCGTCAAGGTAAGAGAGGATTTGTCATGATCAACTGAAGGCGTATGCTATGGAACAATATGTGCTTGGGTTTTCAGAAAAAGGCCAGCTATGTGACGCTAATTATTTAGCATCAACGCTGGCTGGTTACAACAATGGAGGATGGTATTCTCTGCGGGACCAATATTATTCTATGACAGCCCCGCCCCCATTCACTAACCAACCAATCACTGCTACGCAATATCAACGCCACGGTTGTTTAGATTAGATTTGGGTGAAAGGTACGCAACATCCTCACAACACAGTCTACAAGACCCTCTACAACAGGGCTATTCAACTGGCGGCCCGCGGGCCGATTCTGACCGGCCCGCCAAAGATTACATGATAATAAAATGTTTTTTTTTTTTTTTGCTTTTTTTTTCATGTCAACGTTAACACGCACAATTGAGCCAAAAGTCACTCAATTAATGACAGATTTCATTGATAAATTGAGGGAACACTTTGCAAGTCGATTTGATGAATTTGACATGTCCAGAGAATTGATGCATTTTGTGAACAACCCATTTGCCAATGTAGCTGCTATTTCCACAAAAGGACAAGAGTTCCTTGCATCACTTCACATTGATGAAGGTCTCCTGCAACTTGAAATAATTGACATGCAAGCATCATCTGCTCTGAAGCAGGCACTTGAGAATGAATCCACCACAACATTTTGGATAAAGTGTATTCATGTCAAGACATTCCCCAAAATAAAAACGCTGGCAATATCTGTGCTAACAATGTTTGGCTCAACATACACCTGTGAATCCAGTTTCTCTCACATGAATGCCATTAAAACAAGCAACCATGCCTCCTTGACAAATGAGCATTTGCATCACTGTTTGCGGGTAGCCCTCACTTCCTATGAACCCTCTTTCTCTGCCATTGCCCAGTCAAAGAAGTGCAATCGCTCTCATTAGATGTGTGTATGTAGGCTAGGCCTGTCTGCCCCCCACCCCCCTGATGTTTGAGAGTTAAGAGTGGACAATAAGTGATAATAAGATGCTGTGATTTGCTGTTGTTGCACAGACATGAAGCACTTTTTCATAAGCTCAGCTGCACTATAAATGTGTTTTTTTGTTCAAGTGTTGATGTTAGAATGTTCAGATGCACATCATGCACTTGTTTGTTTTTTATTTTATTTTTATATTGAAATGTTGAAGAGGAGATGTTGCAGTTGTTGCACAGTCATAAATGAAGCACTTTTTGCAGGAGATGTAGCAGATGTGGCACATAAATGAAGCACTTTTTTTGAAAAGTATACTACTTTTGCAATGTAGTTAAAGGGGAACTATCTTATAAATGGCCTTTTTCAGTGTTTAGCATTGTTTCCTAGCTATGTGGACTTATATTAATATGATCTATGTCTCTAATTCTCATATTGGCGCATTCTTCCAATTCTCCTCTCACAATATTCACCCTCACTGAACTGAGTCATCTGAAAATGTGCTGATTTGTGATGTCAGAGAGACACCGCTGCATGATAATCAGCTGAGTTTCCACACAGTTATCACTGTGGTTGGAGCCCAGGCTCAAAACGGCTTAAGATCTTGAGGTAGAAAAATGCTGTTTTTGAGTACTTGATTAGAAATACAAAACGATGAATAAAAAAATAAAAAATACAGAGGTGTTCCATAAACCCACAGGAATTGTGTAAAAGTGCCCAAATAGTGAAAGAAATAGTAAAATAGTTCCCCTTTAAATAAAAGTTGTGAAAATGTGGTTGCGTGTTGTGTCAAGTGTACATATATTCATAGCACGGGGAGGCGCCGTGGCAGTCCGGCCCCTGGCCCCTTGGGTTTCTGACAATGTGGCCCCCTGAACAATTTAGTTGAATAGCCCTGCTCTACAACAACCACGTTGAAATCGCGCTGATGTTGTGTTGAAGTTGCTTTGAAGTTGCTGTAGCATGTAGAGGCCTTTAGGCGACGGTGGAGGATCTTGGTCTGAAGCCCATGATGGTCAACTAGTGGGCCGCGACCAGGACCTGGTGAACCCAGGATTCTCTGGACAATTGGATGCTTCTCTGTCCCGTGCAGGCCCCATCTTTCACTTGAGTGGAAGTACACCCTAAACGAGGAAATGTGGGCATGGATGTTCGTTATCGGAAGAGCCATGTTCAAGTCGGCTGCAGCCCAGATGGGACTTGTGCCGGCTCCGCCGTATGTCTGGTAAAATCACTGTTGTAAACTGTGTTGACATTTCTTTTTCTCTTCTCTATTAAAGGATGAGGAGGGTTTCAGACGGCGGCCTGTCTGAAGTGTGGCTTGTTATGTCGTTGTGTACAGTTCAGGTGATAGCTGCTTAGCTTGCGTGATAGTTGTGGCCTACCTGTTAGCCAGTCAGCTGTTAGCTGCGGCGCTAGCCCGTTGTGTCACTAGGCTAGGAAACGTTAGCTTGTTGCTATCAGTCGAGAGCGGCTGTTAGCTTAATGCTACACTGTTGAACGTTGCTATGACTATAACATGCCTTAAACACTCTGACTACGACGTCATCTTTGACAGAGGATGTTAGTCGAACCTACACCGGGAGCCCTGCCAGCGAGGACTGCGTCAAACATGGAGAAACGTAGCGGCTGGGTGGCGCAGCGACGTTACCCTCGTCGCCAACACAGGAGATGCGTGTTCAACTTCGGTGTCCCATTAACCAGATTGCAGTTCTCTTGGCCTGCGCTCAGGGTAGGAGTCCCGACCGGACTTTAAACACTTCTTCTTTTCTTCCCTTGTAAATGTTTTGTAATAACGATGTTTTCCAAAACGTGTGTTGCTGCAATACATTGAGGATACGACGCGTGTTGTGTGTGAATTGTCTTGTCACTGGTATAGCTTCTCTCTCCATAGAAATCGGGTTGTTGTTTACATGTGTAAAAATGATCTGGTTAGTTTTGATGAGAACATGTGTGTTCATGTAACGTGAACTCACAACTAAGGGGGTTAATTAACCTATGAAGCTATGCTTACTGACATGTGATTGAGGAATGAATTCTTTTCTCAGCCTGTAATGACAATGAACAGTGTGTACTGTATTGTACCCATTCTGCAATATGTTAATAAAGTTTTAAATCAATCAATCAATCAAGTTAACCTTCTGTAGTGTGGCAGTGAAAGGGTTAACCTTCTGTAGTGTGGTAGCGGCGTTTCTGCCACTCTTCACAAGCAAAGAGATTGTTTCCATTCCGTGAAAACCCGCCCTACTCTGCTTTGATTCGCAGACTGTGGGTGGGGGGGGAGAAACACTGAATGTGATTGGATCAGAGTAGCCAGACAGACAGGCAGAGCAGCCAGCCGGACAGTGGAGCACTGAGAGAGAGGAGACAGCGGAGGATTTAACGAGGCACGTTAATACATTGTTTATCTGGCTTACTGCTGCGGATTCAAGCCAAGTTGCAATAATACAGTACAGCTCAATACACACAATTGTTAAGGGGATGCAGACCCAGAAAGACGTTTGTCTTGTCATCAAATGAATTGCCAGCGCGTGTTCGTCCCGCGCGCCTCATCTCTCCTGCCTCGAGCAGCACCACCAAGCAGCAGCAGCAGCATGCCCCGCGCGATTGTACATTGTAACGTTAACACAGCCCAGCTGTCAACTATGTTATTTAGATGTATTTAGCCATTAGGTTGCAAAAAATACACCCTAACGAAATTCGTTCGCTCATAAAATTCTAACTGTGTTTTAATGGTTTTTAATTAAGTTAAAACACGCGTTTTATAACGGCCGTCAAGGCCTCTTTTTTTTATCTTTTTTATTTAGACACACGTTACGTTGCTTATAACTTATAACATTAAGATAGTGTATTAACATTGTTATTCTCTCTCTGAGAAAGGAGAGCTAAATAATGTGTCTGTGTGTTTTTTAACACCTCTTAAGTACCAGTACTTGATACCCGGACAGGCCCAGGCCGCACCCAGCCCGCGCGTGTAGTTTTTCCTCCTCATGAGAAAATCCTTGTGGAACTATATAACAATAATTACCTCATTTACAAGTTGTATTTAAGTTTGCAAATAAGGGCAAATAAGGGAACACATTAATGACAGTTCAAATATGTAAAAAAAAATCAAGATTTCGATTTTTAGGATTTTCTGAACAGCAAGACATTTTCTTCATTTCCTGACACCTCCCCCTTGCGAATCAAATCGGGTTTGGTCACGTCGAGTCACATATTAACAGGGTTACCTGTTCAACTTGGTCGTATCAAGGGTAAGGAAGGAGGGGTGATCCCCCCGGTTTCCCTGGGGCTCCCCCCCCCCTCCTCTCAGACATGTCATTTACAATATATTGTGTCACTGTGTTTGTGGGGATACAATGTAACCCTCAGCTTAATTGCTGGGGTTGTGCTTTCCGCTTGAGAAACAATTTTTTTCCTAAAGAAAAGATTGTTTGGTCACTTATCATGTGTGCTTAGCAAGGCCTGTGGCCAATACAAAATCGAGGACTTCTGTCTTCTCTCGTTATGAAAAACGGCGTTCCTCTGTAGTAGGAGTGTACTGTGCCATTTTTTGTTGTGATGAAGGGTTGTGTGTGTCTTTGTGATCTACAACTGGGTTAGGTTTGGCCCACAGAAGCACATGTGTAAGTCTGGACCGGGGCTCTTAAAGGGGTCCTCTCTGTTCTGTGTTTTTCCTTAGTAAAACTCAGGTAGCAGGTTATCACATGAGCTATGTGAGGCTGTTCGATGCTGACTGTGTGACTGTGTCATGCTCTACTTGTCATTACGTCGTATCATGGGTGAGGGGTCGTAAAGGGGTGAACTGGTAATCCTTTCCTCCCCTTTTCTGATTGGTCAGGGGTTAAAACCTCCTGTCCTTCAAGGTTCCTGTCACGTTGCTGTTCGGCACGTTACAGGGTAAGAGGGGGGGGGGGGGAGTTTCCTGGTCCCACGCCCTGGAAGATTGGGCGTGTGCACCGCGGAAATTCCCCCGCCATAGAGTACGTCACTTACCCTCAGCCGTGTCACGTGGGATTCATGTCAGTCTGTGTTTCTTTCTTTTTTAAATAAAAAGAGGGAAGAACATGAAGCACGACGGCTCCTTGTCGTTCTCCCAGGCGACTTGGAGGAACGATGTCTGGTGTCTTGTTAGACTATCCATTGATATGTTTGGGTCTCGACGCGTATGTAAGTGCTGGCTCTGGGTGTTTCTGATGGGAATCACGCATGAGGCTGGTGCGCCTTGGTTGCTTGTTATTAAAACAGCGTTTTTATAGGGCAACTGGGATGGAGTTTTGTCTCTTCCGAGCGCTAGTTTACTAGGTTGTCTCGACGAATTCTCGTTCATATCTGGGGGATGTTAACGGAATAGATCAGAACATAGGTAGAGGGGTCTCACGGCCTTGGGGTGGGCCACTGAGCGCGGTACAAATGGGACCGTCTGGGTGGCGCCCTCATTTCATGTTTTAGATCGACACGCATACCTACCCCCTCTCCTGGAGTGGGCATGTCGGCGTGGTTAGGGCACGGGACTGGTTCTGGTCGCGCTGGTCCAGGTCAGTTAACCCGTTGTCCGCCGGGGACGCAGAGCTGCTGTTCTGGTACCCTGAGGGACCTGTGCTTTTTTCGGGGGGAAAAATGTCGGGTCGGCCCGGGTGTCACAGGGTTAGGCGTTATGGAGACCTTTTGTTGGGTACAGGTTGTACTCTGCACTATTGTAATGGCTTACGGCCATACCAACCTGAACACGCCCGATCTCGGAAGCTAAGCAGGTTCGGTCCTGGTTAGTACCTGGTTGGGAGACCGCCTGGGAATACCAAGTGCAGTACGCTTAGGGCTGGTTCTCCATTCTTTTCGCTCCTCTCTCACGCGTGGCGAAGAGGGGGCTGTTGGGGTGGTCTTTTGGACCTCCTCTGGTAACCCTGTGTGCTTCCCGAGCCGCCGGGCCCGGTCCGAAGTAATGTTTCGTCGACCCGTAGGCCTGGAATAACCCTTTTTTGAAAACTGAAACACTTGTACTGCGGTATAGCTAGTGTATACCCGCAGGTGTGTTTTGGAGTTTTTTCTTGAGGGGTTATAGGAACGACCACCGTCTGTGTACCAAGAGGGTGGTTGATTCCCTGGTGTGTTGGAGCAGAGTCAACTCCCGGGTTATCCGGTTAAGTGTGCCCCTGCACGTTCATGACGTCTGCCAATCGTGTCAGCCTTCTCTGCCTCGACCCCTCTGGGTGGGTTTTTTTGATGGAGGCTTTGTCATGGTGCTCAACAACGCTAGCATACGCCCCTTCCGCCGGGGGGGCTGTTTTCAGTTGACCCCTTTGGCGCCTGTCTCGTCCGCAGTGCTCCAGGCTCAGGTCTACAGCCTGCTGCCTGGTTTCCCCGGTGCGCTGTCTGCTTCCGTTGGTTAACCTTTTTTGAGTGCTTTACGGCCATGCTGACTGCCTGTGTTACAGGGTCAGTGTGCCAGGCGGTGTACTATTGGGGGGAAAGGGCCCGCTCTTGGAGGGGCCCTGTCCGAATACGCTGGCGATGTGGGGGGCGGTGTCACTAAGTGACCGCCTGGTGGGGTCTTGATGCCTGGCGTCATTGACCTCTCCGGGCCGCGTGAATATTAAAGGCAACCAACTTGTGTTCAGCTTTTCGTTCAGCGTTTCTCTGATTGGCCACACGGCCACGTGACCGCCCTAGCACACGCCCTTTTCTGAGAGCTGAGAGACGCGGCAGAAGCGCTGGTCGAACCAGTTCAGACAGAGGTGTTTATTTATATTAATAAACATATCTACTAGAAACACTGGTGTTCTGTTGTGTGACTGTACTAAACTCTTCCACCACATGACCGACATTTGTGACTGTACTAAACTCTTCCACCACATGACCGACATTTGACATACAGTACACCTCCTATCTATAACGCTGCCACCACCCACTTCAATGACAGAGCTCTCATATTTGCGAATGCATAAACTATATCTTAAATTATGGCGATGTGTCTAATATGGCTGTCGCGAAGTCATTGATAAGCGACAGCCATATTAGACACATAGCCATAATTTAAGATATAGTTTATGCATTCGTGACAAATATGAGAGCGCTGTCATTGAAGGGCTTCTACAACGGAGCGCGGCCGCTGCTGCTGCTGGAGCTGGATCAAGCCGCGGGCGGCGCACGGAAGCCGGGGAAAAAACAACCGCGTCGCCCCGCTGGCGCTTCAGCAGCCTCCACGGGCGAAATAACATATATAACGTTACAGCGTACAGTTCCACACTGATGTACAGTGAGTGTTTAATATGGCTGTCGCGAAGTCATTGATAAGCGACAGCCATATTAGACACATAGCCATAATTTAAGATATAGTTTATGCATTCGCAAAATATGAGAGCGCTGTCATTGAAGGGCTTCTACAACGGAGCGCGGCCGCTGCTGCTGCTGCTGGAGCTGAAGTGATGTACAGTGACGAGTGAATCTGGTAGTTGGTTGTTAAAAACGCGAAACATAATAACGTTATGCTTTCTAGTTCAGCGCATTTCATAACTGTATGGGCTTTGTTTATACTTCAGAGGTGATGTACAGTGACGAGTGAATCTGGTAGTTGGTTGTTAAAAACGCGAAACATAATAATCAGTCAGCAGCGCTCCACTGCTACCGCAGCTGAACACAAGTTGGTTGGTACAGCAGGTGAACACAAGTTGGTTGGTACACAAGTTGGTTGCCCGCGCTGCCGCGCTTGCTCCTTGGATTTCATTTGGGACGTGGGACGGCTGCGCTTGCCTGCTCGTGGGGGCGGGGGGTCGCGGCCAATCAGAGAAAAGCCGAACACAAGTTGGTTGCCTTTAATATTCACGCCTCCGGGCCCCCTTTTTCCAGGGGATCCAGTCCCTTCAGTGGGTCTGGGTCTTCCTTTGCGCTCCGCTGCTACGGCCTTGCCACGGGGTTGAGTTTGCTCTTGACCCCGTGATTTTTTGGGGCAGTAACGAGGGTTGTTCCTTCCGTTCGTTCCCTGGTGGCATGCGGGTTGTGCGTGTGCGTAGTCGTGGGGTCAAGCCACGTCTGCTCACCCTGTGCGTTGAGTTGCTTGAGTTCCTCTTCGCACGGTCGGATCCGTCTCCCTCCCGTAAGCCTCCAATAGGGAGGGTATCCTCCATTAGGGAGGGTCGGGGGGCTCGGTCCTCCCCGGTCTGATGGTTGTGGGGGGCCTCAGCGGGGTACATTTGTCGAGCTTTGGCTCCCGCTCAGCTCCTGTTATGCAACTGATGCTGAGCGGAGCCATAATGAAATAGAACGTAAGGTTATGTATATAACCAAGTTCTATGAATTATGGTGACGCTCAGCATCAGGACGCCGCTGCGGCCCTTGATCTTTCATTGTGGTGAAATTTGTTGGGAAGGAGATGAGTGTGTGGCCCCACCCCTGCTTATGTAGGCAGCAGATGTAAAGGTACATTTTGAAATTTATTCAGTGCATATCCACTGAAGCGAGATATATGCAACTGATGTTGAGCGTCACCATAATTCATAGAACTTGGTTATATACATAACCTTACGGTAATTACCTGTCTATCTGCCCTGATTGCACTAATTGGTACCTGGTGTGTATAGTTAAACTGGCTTTATATGTTCTTCCTGGTTACTATTCAGATCGTCAGTCGATCACTGAACCTTACCGTGAGTACTATGCATGTCAAAGCCTTATCGCTCCTTGCCACGGAGGATAAGTTCATTCGCCATGTATAGGAATTGCTGTCTTGCCTTTTCGATTATGTAACTTACTGTGTGCTTATGTAGCACCGTCGCCCGTCGTCTTTATTTCATGATTTGTTTTGGAGACAACGTTTTCTCCCCTTTGCTTTCCCAATTATTATATGTGACCAGGCCTGGAAAGCAGGGTCATATTGATCAAGCTTCAAATTGTTTTTTTTTTTTTTTTTGGTCTTTTTCCCCCTCCATTTTCCTCCGATTTTCTCCCATCCCAATGTTAGTCGTATGCCAATTCCCAGTCCCTTCCTGGTCGCTGCGCTTTACCCCCCACAGTCAGATCATTTGGGAGAGTGGAGGCTACCACGTGCTTCCTCCGACACACGTCCAGCCAATCACCGCTTCTTTTCACCTGGCAGCGCGGATTCTCATTGAGAGGGCGTAGCGTGTGGGAGGACCACACTATCCCCCTCACGTTAGGGCTGGGCGATATGGCCTAAATATGATATCACGATATTTTCTGACCTTTCGGCGATACACGATACGCATCACGATGTTTTTCTTTTTTTCCCCAAAATTCATTATGAGGCTTACCAAGACAGTATTTGAGTTTGCAAGCTAACATTAAAGACAAAATAAAATACCCATGCATTTAGCATTTTTATATTATATATTAGATTTAGATTATTGGATTATTAGATTATATATTGCATATATTTAGCAATGAGATATTATATGATTTAGATATGAAATATGATGAATTGAAAATGGGGGACCCTGATGTAAACAAGACGAAAGTCTTTCTCTGGTCTGCATCCTCCAGTCCGCTGTTGACTGTTGTTGTATTGAGCTGTACTGTATTATTTGTACCCATGCTGCAATCTTTTAATAACGTTCTCATTCATTCAGTCGGCAAACAGAATCATTTTGATTGACAGTCGCGTCTGCCAATTACGTCACATCGCTTGCACCCGCCCTGCTGTTCTTAGCACCAATCGGAAAGCGCGTATTTATTTTTTACTTCCGCCATTGGAGAGCTCAATGACAATAACAATGGCAGCTCGCCGCGGCCGACGTTTAGCTTTTAGCTCCGCAGAAGGACTAAACGACTGGAGGCATAATGATTTTACTTCAACGGATGTTATAATAAAAGCCTTTCCATACATCTGTCTGATTGAAAACGTTATTAACAGACCGCAGAATGGGCACAACTGAGTCAGCACGGGCTGAGATATGAACGAGCTTGCTATATCTAGGTCGACCTCGGTCGGCACTATGTAAATACGCTGATGTTATTGAAAGTGTAACTATATAGAGACCTCTGAACAGGTCCTGCATTATTATTATTATAACGTTAATGCCACAAAACGAATGCCTTTGTTATCATAAGTAGTCACTTTTGATGCAGTAGTGTGTGTGTGGGGCGGCGCTGTTCAAAAGTGTCAACGTGTGGACCAGATTGACGCGACACAAGCCTCTTGGGCAAAACATCACGATATCCACGATACGTTTAAAAAGTGTATCGTTAATGAACTGTACCCGATATTTATATAATATCGTCATATCGCCCAGCCCTACCTCACGTCCAATCCGCGCTTAGCAGGCGCCCCGACCGAACTGTAGGAGTCGCTGTTTACAACGACCCGGACCCACCCCGCCAGCTTCTCCCACCCTCTGATACAGCCAATTGTATCAGTGCAGACGGCCAGCCAAGCTGGTGACAACCCCGGAGCTGTGAGCTGGATTCGAACAGGCGAACCAAGCTCACAGCTCCGGGGCTGGTGACGAACGCAATCTCCGCTCGACCACCTAACCGCCTGCTTCAAATTGTTTTTTAACATTATATCAAAGTACAAGTTCTTACCTACAAAATAAGCCATCACTTGTTCGGATCGGGGATATAGTTTTCAGTCTATGTATTATGAATCATGCTGATACCACAGTCTTGTTTCCTGAGAAAACACCCATTATCCGAATCAAAGCGATTAACTGCCACACTCCTGAAGAACTCTTTCACCCAGAAGGCATTGTAAAGCACTTGTAACCCCCCCGCCCTCCTTGGTTTTGACACCTACGAGACACCTACGAGTCAGTCAGGACATAACCTCAATGACCTCACTAATGGCACCACTAACCAACCCCCGTTCTCATGGGCGGGTACAGGTATTAAGTTAATGTCCACGTATGGCAAGCAAGCATCTCATAAAGACGGCAGCATTCTTGTAGTGCTCTTCTTATGAGAGGAAAATGGTTATTAAACCTATTGCTATTACAAGTTGCTTATTATGGATGGAATAGAATTACAGATGTTTTACATTTATGTTGCTTTGTTAACACTTTCACTACCACACTACCAAATACCAAAGGGTTAAGTCAGTTTCAGTTACCAGATGGTTTATATACTGAACACACGTACACTGTGGGATCGGACGTTGTGGACAGCGACTCCTACAGGTCGGTTGGTGCACCTGCACAGCAGAATCAGGAAGCAACAGGGGCAGCGTGAGCCTCCCACACGTTACTCCTCGCCGCTGAGAGATCGCGCTGTGCAGGTGAAAAGATGCGACAGCTGCCTCCTTGTGTACCAGAGGGGACACGTGATGCAAGGCTTGGTCCACATTGCAGCCGACCAGTGGGAGGCATGGTCTAAGAACGTTCGAGACAGGGGAGGGTAGAATTGGATAATACGAAATTGGGATGGGAGAAAAATAGAAAATGGGGAGAAAAAGTAGATACAAAAAAAGAAAAGTGTATTATTGTTTAATTAACATTCAAGATTCAAGAGGTTTATATACTAGGGATGCACCGTAATTTCGGCCACCGAAAGTTTTCGGCCGAAAATGGCCAAAAATGTTTTTTCACGAAAATATATCACCGAAACAGAAACAACCTGTAACCTAACACGTGTTGTTGTGATGATGTCATCAAAACGCGGCTTCAGTCATTACATGCTCAACGTGAGCTCTTCAGTCCTGCGTTCTGCAGCCTGTGATAACTCCTCTTAGGACTCGGGGGAGTCGCGCTGTTTCTATGTAAACTCTGCGCGCAACGCGTCCAATAAATGCGTCTTTAACATGCTTTATATCCTTATTTACTATATGCCCGTGGCGGTTAATCACTGAGTGATCTAATATGCATATTCTTCAGAGCGAGAGGGGGGGGATTGTGTTTCTCACATTGACGCTGTCTGTCGTTGATAATATAATCTGAAGAGCATTATTATTATTATCATTCTCGATGTAGCACCCTGAATATTCGACTATTATTCAGAAGTGCTGACTTGGCCTTTTATCTCCCCTTTGTGCACAAAGACATGTTAACCAGTTTCCCTTGATATTCTCCTGAACAATGACGCAAGTTTCTCCTTCTCTCACCGGCTGGAATATGGATTATAAACACTAAACTGAATCATATTCAATTTACCCAGTTCTTCCTGTGGGGCTAGTTGGCGGTGCCAGCAGGGGGCGGCGGTGGCAGGCGGAGCGCAAGAGGGAGGCGCCCAGGAGAAGCAAGTCAACTGAAACGTAAGTGGAGAGAACCAGCCTCTTTGACGTTGAACGTGAACCTGGATGGTCGTGTCGTTGTAGAGCCCCGTAGTGAAGCACGCGGGTGAATGTGGACTTGAGTATATTTCGGGTTATAGTAGAAATATAAGCGTAGTAGCGTGTTTAATATCCCAACGGAATAACCCTAGTGATACAGCGAGTTATCCTAGAAGAAAGCGGTATATCAAAGTGGCTAATGTTAACGTTATCCCCTCCAGCGAGGTGCCCCCGGCAAGCGTTGCCTGAAGAGAACTGGTGGTTAGAGGCACCGTGCGTTGTTGCATGTTCGACTAGCAGGAGGGCACAACATACATGACATTAACATGTCTGACAAGCACAGAGTTGCCAGTCGATAATTCTTGCTATTTAAAAATATTCCTCTTCTTCTCCCCCACTACTCCTATGTTGTGTATGTCATAAATGTCGATATGAATTGAAAATGGGGGACCCTGATGTAAACAAGCCAAATGTCTTTCTCTGGTCTGCATCCCCTTAACAATTGTGTGTATTGCGCCGTACTGTATTGTACCCATTCTGCAATCTGTTAAATAAAGTTGTCATTCATTCATTTCTCCCCCACTACTCCTCCAACGGGTGTTTGTGCGACCATGTCGACCTGAACAATGGGGGATTAATAAGAACGAGCCGCCTCGGAGAGAGGATATCGCAGGCGGAAGACGGCCGCTGGAGCTGGACCGAGTCAGCGGTGCACTGAGCCGGGGAGAAACCACCGCCGAGCCGGGGAGAAACCACCGCCTCGACCCGCTGGCGCTTCCGCTTCACAGCGTGAGAGTGGGCGATAAGGGGGCCGTGCTAGCGCGCGGTCACGTGGGCTTAGTGGCCAATCAGAGGAACCCGGAAACCGAGCGGCGTTGTAGAAGGCATAGACGCGGACCGGACGGCAACCCTTCTCCCGATTCGACTGGTCCAGGTGTCAGACCGTCTCAACTCCCCTTCCATACACCCCTTCATAATACAACATTGCCAACCGGTGGGCTGATCCAGATCTGGCAGATCTGGCATCAGCTCACTCACCTGATTAATATTATTTACTGCCATTTATGTTTATTGTCTGTGTTGTCGTTGTTGTCTCCACTTTGTTAGACTTGTGTTCCCCTGTCTGTGTTTTGTAAATGTTTTAGTCTTGTTGGTCTCAGTTTGTTCAATTGTTATTGTTTACCCAGTGTGCTCTGTGTTCTGTTGTTTCTGTCTACCACACCTGTGTCCTGTTTGTAATTACCCTCTGTCTCTAATTAGTGTTTGTATATTAGGTGTTGTGGGCCAGCAGACACTTGCTGGTGAGTTAAAGGAGAAAGAGGAAATGAGCAGTCATATGGTGGAGAGTTATATCAGGTTAAAATGTGGAGAAAGACTGGTGGCTTATACAGATGCGTCTAAGATGGAATCAAGCAGAGTGGGTGCGGCATTTACAATCCCAAGATTTTCTAAAAAAGAGAGATTGAGTGACAGTCTAGCAGTATATACGGCAGAACTAGTAGCTATAATGATAGCGTTATCCTGGATAGAGAATAGGCCTAAGAGTGAAGTCTTAATTGCGTCAGACTCAATGTCTTCATTGATAAGTATTCAAGATGTTGTGTCCCAGTCAAGGCTGGACATTGTGCTGGAAATAGTGCAGATGGTAGACAGGCTTTGGCGCTCAGGTATCAAGGTTGCCTTTTTGTGGGTTCCGGCCCATATAGGAGTTCGAGGGAATGAGTTGGCCAAAAAAGCTTGTGAACTTCCTAGAGTTACAATGAATATACAGAGTAGTAAGGCTGAAATCCAAAGTATAGTCAAACTAAAGGGTAAGGAAAAATGGAAAGTCATGTGGGATAATGAGAGGTTAGGGAGATGGTTTTATGGGGTGCAAAAAAGGGTGGGTTGGAGTAGGGCTACTAGTAGAAACAAGCAAGAAGAGGACGTGTTTACAAGAATGAGGTTGGGACATACAGGGTTGAACAGTACTGTTAGTATAAAACTGAGTTCTTTGGATTGATATGATGAGCCAGGAGACGAAGGTGAAGTCAATCGATGGTATTTATTGACACAGGAACACACAGAGGAACAGTCCTGGAGACCACAGCCCTCCAGGGGGCTGCGTGGCTGTGAGGCTCCAGAATGATGACACAATCATGGCTTAAATACTATGTGGGTTCCAAATTTAGCAAGCCACTGGTTAATAAATAGATGATCAGGCTTGGTCGTATATGGTAGTAGTCTAAGGATGAATCTGGTCTCACTGGCCTGTGGCCGGAGGACGATAGAGCCAAGCATGTATGTTGGTCTCCACGGAGGATGGCGAGGGCCGCCTGGTGGTGGTCTGGGTCTCTGACCTGCTGTTGCTGGCATCTCTCCCCTGAGAGAGCTCTTTCTGACCAGCAGAGACTGCTGCCGACCTCCCTCTTTGTCACAGCTGAGTCTGAAGACGCGCCCCAGACAGCTGCTAGTGAATGTCTGGATCTTCTTGCAACGTCTTCTTTGCCATTCTCCATGTTCTCTTCTTTCTGATGTCAGGAGTTCTCGTTCTGTCACTGAGGCAAGAGCACCAGCGGTCCTTCTTCGGTGTACTTCGTCTGTCATCTGGCCCAAATCAATCTCAGCAGCGCCTCCATTTGTTAGTATAAAACTGAGTTATTTGGATTGATATGATGAGCCAGGAGACGAAGGTGAAGTCAATTGATGGTATTTATTGACACAGGAACACACAGAGGAACAGTCCTGGAGACCACAGCCCTCCAGGGGGCTGCGTTGCTGTGAGGCTCCAGAATGATGACACAATCATGGCTTAAATACTATGTGGGTTCCAAATTTAGCGAGCCACTGGTTAATAAATAGATGATCAGGCTTGGTCGTATATGGTAGTAGTCTAAGGATGAATCTGGTCTCACTGGCTTGTGGCCGGAGGACGATAGAGCCAAGCATTAGGTCACACAGGTCATCAGGTCAGAGTATTTCTGGGTTGGTCACTCGACCCATTGGCACAGTGGGGGAGATTATGCTCTCACCAGAGGATCTGAATCTAAAGATCTGTAATCCTTCAGTGGAATAGTAATGAATATATATTACAGTACGTTAGTAAAGTTAAAAAAGCATACTAATGGACAATGCGAGTGCAGTGTTAGTCAAGAAACGGTAGAACATGTTGTAGAACAGTGTACATTATATCAACGGCAAAGAACAGTTCTTATCAGGAATTTGCAGAGGGAAAAGATATCACTTAAAATAGCTGACATATTGCAAAGAAATTCTGGAGAAGTTTGTATGGAGAGTTTATTAAATTTTTTGAGAACAGGTTTATTTTATAGGATTTAGAACATCCAGATCCACACTCCTTATCAGTAGATGGCGGTAATGCTCATCGAAAGTGATTGCCAACCGCCAATAAAATAGAAAAGAAGAAGAAGACACTTGCTGGTTCATTGTTTAATTGTTACCGTTGTTGTCAGTCGTGTTTGTTGTTTTCTGTTCTAAGTAAAAGCCTTATTATTCACCACTACGCCGTCTCCTGTATCCTGTTTATCTCTCCGTTCTACACTGCAAACTGAGTTCCACCACATCATGCCAGCAAAGCGGCACCATCGTAACACATTTGGTTTATTGGGATCTGGTCACCCTATATGAGAGTGACGTCAATCACAAAAGGGGAGAATAGCATGCACAAAACAATGATTTATACTTGCTATATTAACACTTTCTTCGCCAGGCTTATGTACATCATTATACCATCCTCTGCCAGCTCTATTTGTCTATGGAGAAGTTCCCCTTCTTTGCAGGGCTATAACTTTTTAAATTGTATTGCTAAATTGACATTACTATGGCCCATTCAACATTAAGTATCTATTGTTCAGGGTGTAGCAACGTTATACTTTTTCATTCACATATTCATACTAAAATACGGTCTAAAGTATAAATATGTTTTTCGGGCCGTTGGGCGATCAGCGTGGAGCAGAAATATTCCTATTATGGGATGTTGAAATATGCTATCCATCTCCAGGTTGTATAATAGTATATACGTCCAAATCATGTTGTTTATCGAGTTATTGGTAACGGATTGCTATCCATTGTGTCTAGCTTGAGTCCCGGGACCTATAGCGAGTGATCGGACCGAATTTGGATGAGCACCAGTTTCCGTTTCCGGTTTGGGCGATCCGCCGATCGGCCACCAGATGGCGCTCTTGAACCGTTGGAGAGTTGAGAGGGGATCAACAGTAGATCTCAAGTCTCCGCGGGAGAAATATGATTGCGATCACAGATTTTTGAAATATTGATCTCAATGACGTGTTACGGCGTCATTGGCAGAATTAGCATGGCGGGGAATGACGAGTTTAGGCATCCTTGGCAGAGAAAGTGTTAACGTTATTGTGCATTTTAATAGTAATTATTATTCATTTTAAACATGTTTATAAAATGTTTAGGGCTTCAAAATATCTAAAATAAAAAACACAAGTTCTTCTTCTCCCTCTCTCTCAACCAGGGGGGGGGGGGGCGGCGGCCCAGCGCCCCCTATCGGCCGGCCACCACTGAGTAGTAGTAGAGGTGCAGTGAAGTGGAACAAACTACCACTCAATAGTCCCCAATCGAACTCGTGTCCCCCAGATCCGTGACGAGCACGGTTTTCCCCAACGCAGAAATAGTGCCGAGATATGCGGTGAGCTACGGGAGCTCCCCGGCTCTGATTTGTTTCATATATTCTCCGCTGTAGATTTGCTTAACGGAGCGCCCGGATTGTGTTTCATTCAAGCATAAAATTGAAGTGTCTATGCGTGGATTGTGGTTTTTGTGGATTATGAATTACGAGGAATCTGAGGATTGTTGAATTGTATCATCACTCACACGTTATTGTGATATTGTAACTGGGATTAAAATGTCTGATGAGAATGCGATGCGCTGTTTGACGGATTTGAGCAATTGAATGAGCCGTTGATGTCACATTAATGCATTTGAGAATAAAGAGATAAAACTTCATTCAAAAGAAAAATATTCGAAACACGGGACTCTTGTATTGATGGATACACAATGGATATATCCCGTCTGGCACAGTGGTGCAACGGCTAGTGCTCACTCCTGTCAAGCGGATGACCCTAGTTTGAAACCCCGCGTTTCCAATTAACTTTTTTTGGAATATAATATTAATGAATATACGCAAAAGTAGCCTAGTTTTAAGTTAAAATATTATAAATCTACATGCATTGAGGATGTCATTCTTTATATAGCCCTCAAAGTGCACCAAATTGAAGTATTTACATTGCAAAAAGAAGAAAATAAATTAGAAAAGACGGGGATTCGAACGCGGGTCGTCCGTGTGAAAGGCATAAGTACAAACCATCAGACCACGGTGCCAGACAAATAAAACATCCACCATACATCGATCAATGGATAAGAGAGCCGTATCCTTATTCTGAAATAGTTGAACTAATTATTTTCGCTAGCAAGATCTCATTTGATTATTCAACCCATAAACCTACTGCCAGCAGGCACATTTAAAGAAATATAATCTGATTGATTGGGGTAATGAGGGACTTAAAATTAGCCTATAGATTATGCATTTAACTTGTCGGCGAGGCTATTGAGCCGTACTGTATTGTACCCATTCTGCAATCTGTTAATAAAGTTTTAAATCAATCAATCAATCAATGCCGTTAGAAAATCAGGATTTCTGCGATCGACATCTGCTGTCTTTTCAGCTGAAGCAGCCGCGCGCAATTATCCTGAGTCTCAAGTCTGGTTCAAATGAACGAGACTGAATCAGCGTTCGAGGAACAGGAAAATCCCGGATTCAAACATCGGGTTAATTGAATCTGGATAATGGGACTCTTGATTGACTTAGTTGAACCAGGTACGGGGAATAGGGCCCTGGTACTGCTTGGTCTGTGGCAGTGGTTTGAAGTAAGGCCCCAGGTGGAATCGCCTCACAGCAAACACCGAATATGCTGCACTTGCGCAGAGCCAAGGAGCACATGGGGCCTGGCTGATGGGGGTCTGATGGGTAGTGCACCTGCAAAAAATGAAGAAAGGATTTTAGAAAGAAAAAAAGGGAGCAAAAATAGTTATAACAATATCAAGCAGTGGAGGTTATTCAATGACAACACGTGAGGCAGAAATTCACTCATAATTATTATTAATTTACATATATATATTTTTTTTTATTATTATTGTTTTTTTTATTATTATTAGACATTTTTTCCTCTGTAAAAAAATGCCAGTGAATTATTTTTTTCTTCAAAAATGGCCAAGTGACAGCTCTAAGCTCTCTGATCAGGCCTGCAGTGCTCACATAACTGCAGTAATGGCGAGCTGTCAATCACTGATCTGAGTTGATCTATTATCCAATCAAAATAGGCTATTTGAGTAATCTAAGCCCCGTCCGTGCAGATTTGCGCGAGCCACTCACGAACGCGGGTTGAATGATTGACAGCCCTCAACGGTCTGACACTCAATCAGAGAGGAGCTGCGCGACATGGCCTATAGACCACTGCACTTCCGCGTTACATGGAGCTTGTGAGGAGGAGGGGGGCGGGGGGACGAGAGCGCGAGGGAATCAAATGAATGCGCTGCCTTCCCCCCCGAACCTCCCATGAGCTCAAAATACCGGAAGTGGCGCGGTGGTCAATTGTTTACACTTTCCATGGGATAAAAGAACGTGTCTTGAGTCGGACTTGTCACGATGGAGAAGCTGCAATATTCAACGGAAGATGAGATCGGTCGAGTGAGTGCTTTCTCACTGCTTTGGCTGTTGTGTGGTGAGTGGATTTAAAATAGTTTAGTAGCTGTGTGTTGATTATGAATTAATTGGCCCGCTGTGGCCTTGCGTGTGTAATACACACACACACACCTGCTGC
Organism: Notolepis coatsorum; assembly: GCF_963971535.1. Taxonomy (NCBI): domain Eukaryota; kingdom Metazoa; phylum Chordata; class Actinopteri; order Aulopiformes; family Paralepididae; genus Notolepis; species Notolepis coatsorum. The sequence goes on from NC_140171.1 coordinate 135,979,890, forward strand.
GTCCAGTGTGTCAGTGACGTGTGTGGCTGAAATGCGTGCGTTTACTTTCGAAATACCCACGTAAGGGTCACCAACACGTTCCCGCGGGCACCAGGTAGCCCCCAATACCACATGAGTCGCCCGCGGCAAGCCTTGCGTTTCTAATCAAATATTAATTTCGCCGCGGGGAGGGGGGCATAATCCCACGGGACAATGCATTGGGAACTTGTGTCCCCAACTCCTCCTCTCCTCTCCTCTCCTCTCCTCTCCTCTCCTCGATGTAAACAAGACAAACGTCTTTCTCTGGTCTGCATCCCCTTAACACATTGACGGCCACAGGGATTAGACAGGCCCCACTCTAGACGACCAGCATATGTAAACAGACTTGGGGCTGTTTGTAGAGCTAAATCTATACTTTATAGTATTGCTATCTGTCCATTCTCATTGTCAATTGAGACCATAAACCGTCCCTTCAAAATGGATTAAAGAAATCATTTTTTCATCAATACGTTCTCATTTTATAGCGCCGTGAATATAAGCGTTTGGTACGGCATTTGGTCTAGTATATTTCCTGGTAGGCGAGATAAAGGGCTAATAGCTACTAACGTTATATCCAATGGCATTTCCGTTATACAAAAGCTACAGTTAAAACTCAAACTGCATATGATCGGTATGATCCTCAAGCATGTATGCATGAAAGGGGGGGGGGGGGCGGGGGACGTCGTTTCTGATTATTGATTACCAATAACCGTGTTCGACTAAGTAGCCACATACGCTGGTCGGCTGGTTGAGTATCATAGCAAGCACTGATTTACGTGAAAAAGATCTTACCATGAGCTGGTTGGATCCCCCCGAGCATTTCCCCGTTATTGATCGCCATCTGGTAGATCGATATGTCCATTGGCTGATGATGAATCCCCTTATTGCATAGTGAAATCCGCGATCCAAAACGTATTCCGTGCAAGTTTCAAGTTTCTTTAATAGTTGTCATACAGAAGTACAGAATACTTTTATACAAAATGCTTCTTACTGTTACGTTCCAGAGACTGTGCTAGACAAGATAAGTATGAAATAACATAGTATAGCATGTAAATTAGAAGTAAAAAATGAGGTCAGTGTTCAGTATAGACATATGTACAATGTTCGATGCAGAATAAACGTAACTGAGTTACCATATAATATACAATATTCTATGCAGTGTACTAATACAATACTGTGCAAAGCAGAAATGGGATGAGGTACACTTTAGGTACAATTTACAGTAAGGTGTACGAGTTGTAGTGCAAATCCTTTATCAATAAATATAAAGTGTGTTTAGGTGATCTAAAGTGTGGAGAGTGGGTGCTGCAGTGTGTTTGTTTAAAGTGAGTGTGTGCGTGTGGATGTGTGTGCTGTGTGCATTTGATGGTTGTTGTGTAGTGTTTATTGTTCGTTGAGCAGCCTGATGGCCTGGGGATAGAAGCTTCTTCTGAGTCTTTCTGTGCTCGCCTTGAGACTCCGGTATCGCTTGCCTGACCGCAGCAGTTCAAAGAGGCAGTTGTTCGGCAACAGACAATAGCTATCGCTTCATGTAAGTAGAAAACTACATTAGAGAGATAAAAAGAAAATGCACTTTCTCGAATTCAAAGAGTAGGGTACATCTGCAGTGCAGCTCGGCGACCTTGAATAGGTTATTAAAATGGAATAAAAGCCAAAACAACTTGCCACGGATATATCCGTCCTTCGGTCCATTAAGCATGGATTCGAAAGCCGGATATATCCGTGCTTGGGCGCCATTGTGTTAACAATTGTGTGTATTGAGCCGTACTGTATTGTACCAATTCTGCAATCTGTTAAATAAAGTTTTCATTCATTCATTGTCCTTGTTTTACATAAAACCCATCTGTGGCCTTGTGCAGAGGAAAGTGGTAAATACATGTTAGATATTCCAATGTACAGTTTTGCTTGTACAGTTGTACAAGCATGTACCATTGACTCAGAATGGTCTGTTTTATTGAAAAATCGTCACAGCAGTATAGTTTGTTTATACTTCAGAAGTATGATATTTAAACATGGTCCCCAAAATGAATGGAAGCGAATGAGGAGCCTGACACCTCGGAGGAATGGGGGTGTTGCAGCCTTGGGGATGTTTTAAAAATATAATTTAATATATAATATAATATAATAATTTATGCTTCACCAAGAAATTTGGTCAGCAGCCGCCACTGGTATCAGGGCTTGGTATATAGTCACCTTTTGAGCGTAGTCGAAACTGTAATGCATCGTCATGGGCCTGCTTGCAGGTGGCACATGACCACCCAGAGAAAGACCCTCACAGATCTCCTTGGCGGGTTTAATCATGGAGTTGTAGGCAGCCCTCTCTGAGTTTACATGCTCCAAATGTTGCTCCTGCTGCTTCAGCTTTGCAGACTTCTCAGCCTCTGGCAGATTGGCACTTGGAAAGTTAAGTAAAGGATGATATTAATAATAATAATAAACTTTATTTGCATTTCACATTAGGATCTAGCATCCCAATAGGCCTATCTGTTTACAGTTTCATTCAGTAATAAAAATAGAATAGACAGAGTAAAAAAGTGCAGTTTGATTCAGAGTTCATAACACTGAGTTCATAACACTGGTGTAGCTATGAGTTCATAACACTGATTTCATAACTGTGGTGTAGCTGTGAGTTCATAACACTGATTTCATAACACTGGTGTAGCTGTGAGTTCATAACACTGGTGTAGCTTTGAGTTCATAACACTGATTTCAAAACACTGGTGTAGCTGTGAGTTCGTAACACTGTGGTGTAGCTGTGAGTTCATAACACAGTTCATACCTGATAGTTGTTCTTTTGGCACACTCAGCAGGTCCGACATCGGTTTGGTGGAAGTTGTATGAGGCAGTAATTTCCGCCAGAGGGACTTAAATGAGGTCAGGCTCACTGCCGCTGGTCTGAAAGATTAATAAGAAGACATGAGCCGAGTTTTCCCTACATTTGCTCAATGTAGCAGAATTGGTGCCTTTTAATTTCAAGCTTGAGTTTATTTGACTTAAACCTACCCAGCGGCAATGCCTTCGTGTATTCGCGTCACACAGACGCCTTTGTGATGAAAGATGGTAAGAGTTTTCCATCAAAGGTTTTCTGGTTGGTCCTGGCAGATGGACTGCATGGTCCTCTGCATAGTTTGATATGAATCTAACTACTCGTTGCACATCCTCATATTTCATATTAAGCCATTCTGATAGTGGCTTCGGTAAGTCAGATCACGCATCAATTTTTCTTTCACCAAAGTATAGACAGAGAATTAAAAGTACTCCTGTGGTCTCGCGAGAGGTGCAGAAATGGGATGTGACGTCAGAGGATACGATCCGGTCAGTGTTTCACAACACAGACTGGAATGTGTTCCGCGACACAGATAACATTAATGCCTACACGGAGACAGTGCTGGACTATGTTTGTACTAGGGTGAAAGAAACAATCCCCACTACCAAAATGAAAGTTTACCCAAATCAAAAACCCTGGGTAGACAAATCCGTCCGTGAAGCTCTGAGAGAGCGCACCAAAGCATACAACGACGGCCTAGAGGCAGGCAACATGAATGACCACAAGGTGGCGCGATACAACGTAAGGAGGACTGTGTCAGAGGCCAAACGACGCTACAGGGATAAAATTGAACTCCAGTTTGAACAAGCTGACTCTAGAGCTATGTGGCAGGGGCTCAAAACGATGACAGACTACAAAGGCGCCTCCCTCAAACTGAACAGTGACATCTCCTTAGCAAATGACCTCAATACCTTCTATGCGAGGTTTGATGCTGGTAATAACAACACCAGCTCACAAGCCTCGGCAATGGGGGGGGGGGGGGTCGGCTGCTGATGGAGGCGCAGTGTTCAGGGTAACAGAGCATGAGGTGAGGCGGACCTTTAAAAAAGTGAATATCAGGAAGGCAGCAGGTCCAGACGGCATCCCCGGCCGCGTCCTAAAAGTCTGTGCCGACCAACTGGCCCCAGTATTCACTGACATATTTAACCTGTCCTTAGAACAGGCTGTCATCCCCACCTGCCTGAAGAAGTCCACTATTATCCCTGTACCCAAAAAATCCAAGCCTGCTTGCCTCAACGACTACCGCCCTGTAGCTCTCACCTCCATAGCCATGAAGTGCTTCGAGAAGCTAGTAAAGGGCTACATCTGCTCCTCCCTCCCCATCAACATGGACCCCCTGCAATTTGCATACCGCCCCAACAGGTCCACGGAGGACGCCATATCCCATGTGCTGCACACAGCAGCATCACACCTGGACAAGAGGCAGGGGAACTATGTGAGAATGCTATTCATCGACTACAGCTCGGCATTCAATACCATAGTCCCCTCCATACTCATAGCCAAGCTCAGGGACCTGGGCTTGGGCTATGACCTCTGCCAGTGGGTCTTGGACTTCCTGACTGGCAGACCCCAGGTGGTGAGAGCAGGCAACTGCACCTCCTCATCCATCACCCTCAACATAGGGGCCCCCCAGGGCTGTGTTCTGAGTCCCCTCCTCTACTCCCTGTACACACACGACTGTGTGGCTCAGCGGAGTAGCAATACAATCGTCAAATTTGCTGACGACACAGTGGTGGTGGGCCTGATCTCTGCCAACGACGAGAGGGCCTACCTGGAAGAGGTCAAGGTCCTGGCGGGATGGTGCCAGGAAAACAGCCTCTCCCTGAACGTCAGCAAAACAAAGGAGATGATTGTGGACTTCAGGAGGTCGGGGGTCAAGGACTACAGCCCCCTCAGCATCGACGGGGCACCGGTTGAGAGAGTCAACAGCTTTAAGTACCTCGGAGCCTACATATCCGAGGACTTGACATGGACCACACACATTAACAGTGTTGTGAAGAAGGCACGACAACGCCTCTACTTCCTCAGGCGCCTAAGGAAGTTCCAAGTCAGCCAGAAGATCCTTAAGAACTTCTACTCATGTACAATAGAGAGCATCTTGACCGGCAACATCACCTCCTGGTTTGGGAATAGCACTGCACAAGACCAAAGCAGACTACAAAGAGTGACACGTTCAGCCGAACGCACAATTGGAGGGGGGCTCCCCACCCTCCAGAACATTTACTACAAGCGTTGCAAGGGCAAGGCTAAGAGAATCATTAAAGACTCCAGTCACCCGAACAACTGCCTCTTTGAACTGCTGCGGTCAGGCAAGCGATACAGGAGTCTCAAGGCGAGCACAGAAAGACTCAGAAGAAGCTTCTATCCCCAGGCCATCAGGCTGCTAAACGAACAATGAATGAACACTACACAACAACAACCACCAAACGCACATAGCACACACATCCACACGCACACACTCACTTTAAACAAACACACTGTAGCACCCACTCCACACACTTATAGCACACACCCACTCCACACACTTATAGCACACACCCACTTTAAACAAACACACTGTAGCACCCACTCCCCACACTTTATATTTATGGATGAAGGATTGCACTACAACTCGTACACCTTACTGTAAATTGTACCTAAAATTGTACCTCATCCCATTTCTGCTTTGCACTAGATAGTACTGTACATTAGTACACTGCATAGTATTGTGTATTGTATATTATATGGTAACTCAGAACATTGTACATATGTCTATACCGAACACTGTGACCTTTTTTCTTCTTCTAAATTCATGCTATATTATGTTATTATGTTATTTGATACTATCTTGTCTAGCACAGTCTCTGGAGCGTAACAGTAAGAAGCATTTTGTATGAAAGTATTCTGTACTTCTGTATGACAACTATTAAAGAACTTGAACTTAAGCTTGTTAGTACTTCGAGCTCTCTTCTTAGGGCAAGTACACATCCCCTCCTCCCAAAAGTGTCTCTTGATGGCGGTAAGGCGGTCCTTACCAATTCTGTTAGGTGAGAAAAGGTGATCATCAGTCATCAGTAAAAGAAAAACAAACAAAAATACATTGCAGTTGAGAGCACGTCTCAGATACATACAGTAAGACTATAATGACCTTATTATAGCCATGTTGCATATCTATGGATCGGGCCAAATCTACTCTTTCCAATGGTAGAGTTCAATCTGGATTTAGTATCACAAGAAGCGTGAATGAAATCTACTGTAAATAATAAAGTTTTGGACAGTGCTCTGCACTCCAATCCATGCCAGTAACATTTAGTTTTGTGATAGATAATCCCGATAAATAAGAGAAATAAAAAAAACAAAATGACATTGCGCACCTTTATAGCATCTATAATCACCTGTAACCTAAATACAATTTCAGTTCAGAGCACCTCACAGATACAGTAACACTATACATGACCTTATTTTAGCCATGTTGCATATCATGTAGGCGTTATTTATTTCTAAAGTGATTCATTCATTCATTGACTCATACAGTGATAACAATAACTGTCTTACCCGTGTATGAAGAGAAAGGTCGGACGGCATATTTTCACGCTGTTTATGGAGTATTGCGTCCAGGAGCGTTGTCGTTTCTTTGGTAAATGTTTGTTCACAGATGTCATTTCTGCGAATCTCCCTACAGCGTAAAGCTGGCCCATTATAAATATTTCTTTTTTCGATTCTGTCATTGCGGCAAGCAAGTATCGTTGTCGATAGATCTCATCAGTCAAATTTCGTGATACAGGAGCGTTGCTGAAACTTGCCATTTTCTTTATCATTCTGGCCGCATTTACAAGTGAACTGTAATATCTTGTCCCTCTCCTTCTGGTAGTTTGTGTCGTCGACTCCAACAACGTTCATTATTTCATCTACTTCATCTGCAAGTCTATCATGCGGTTCTTCCTCGTCTTCGTCCAGCACACATTCATCTGTAGCGTCGTCAGACTCACTCTCACTCTCCGATTCGGCCACATCTGAGTCATATAGATACTCTAAAATGTGTTGTCCCAATTTCCCAATGTCCCAAGTTTGTCCTCTTTGCCGTGAACAGTGAATTCTCCAAGTCGATTAAGCGCTGCTGCCAAGGATAAAGCAGAAGTCCTCTCTGTTGCCGTCCTCTCCATTATTTTGATTTCTCAAACATAGGAGCGTCTGTTTAAAGACATCAACAAGTGACGTCACCACCATTGATACTAAAAGCCACTCCCCACCCCCCGCTACTGTAGTTCTATTTTTACGCAGCGCGATACATACAGTTGGGCTTAGTTACAATAATTATGACATTTACAAGTTGTATTAAGTTTTGCAAATTAGGAAACAGAGACCACATTGCAGATCACAAAAAAATGGCATTTCTTCTATTTGACCTATTTCTGAATTGCGCAACATTTACGTTGATTTTGACATTTCTCCCCTTGCGCCATATGGCGGGTTTGGCCACGTCGGGTCACATATATATAGTTCAGTTTATTGTTTGTGCTTTGCATGTTTTGGAGACTTGATTTCTCCCCTTTGCTTTCCCTCTTTTTGGAGACAAGTACTCTCCCCTTTTGTTTGCTCAGTAACAGTAACCTCGTTTATAATTCCGTGGCCAACGTTAGATGATTCATGTAGTGTGGGTGATATGATCATCAGAGCAGTTTGTATCGAACACTGAACGCTGAAACTTACCCCAGTCTCCTCGGGCCGTTGGGCGATCAGCTTGGAGTAGAAGGTTTGCTATTATGGGATGTTGATCTAGATGAACCATTTCCAGGTTGTATAATACTATATACGTCCAAATAACGTTGTTTATTGAGTTAGGGCGAGCGATTGATTATCCAGTGTGTCGAGATGGAGCCCCGGGAGCTATAGCGAGTGGCCGGATCGAATTTGGATGAGCACCACTTTCTGTTTCCGGTTTGCTGTTTGGGCAAGCCGCCGATCGGCCACCAGATGGCGCTCTTGAACCGTTGGAGAGTTGAGAGGAGATCAACAGGAGATCTCAAGTTTCCGCGGGTGAAATATGATTGCCATCACAGATTTTTGAAATATTGATCTCAATGACGTGTTACGGCGTCATTGGCAGATTACGCATGGCGGAGAATGACGTGTTAACTCGTCCTTGGCGATTAAAAGGTTAATTATAAGTACTTATCGTCACACAAGTCTTCAATAACGTTGAATGGTGATCCATTTTGTGAATATATTTGTTCTCTGATAACAATATATTTGTTGGTAGACACAGACTCCTTTGGACAATCTCACGTTAATACTGTTAACAGGTCTGAACCCAAATCTCATCTGCTTCCCTTGGTGGGCGCTTTGATGTGCACTGGCGAGGTGTTTCTTGTTTCATAATAAAAGTTCTCTGCGCTACAAATTTCATAATAAAAGCGGCCGCTATTGTCATAGGAGAAACGTACATAGTATGTTTTATTTTCGGCCTATTGGGAACCCCTGATAGACATATCCCTCGGAAGTGGACGTTTCACACTCAATTCGTGAACCACACTACTCCATGCAAGCGGACGGACAGCGGGGGGCAGGGGAACAACAGACACTGGCAATTAACACATTCGGGGCCATTGGGATGCGTCTAATAAATCTCTAGAGGCCAGCAAATGTAAACAGACTTGGGGCTGTTTGTAGAGCTAAATCTATACTTTATAGTATTGCTATCTGTCCATTCTCATTGTCAATTGGGACCATAAACCGTCCCTTCAAATTGGATTAAAGAAAAAAAAAATGTATCAATACGTTCTCATTTTATAGCGCCGTGAATATAAGCGTTATACGGCATTTGGTCTAGCATATTTCCTGGAAGGCGAGATAAAGGGCTAATAGCTACTAACGTTATATCCAATGGCATTTCCGTTATACAAAAGCTACAGTTAAAACTCAAACTGCATATGATCGGTATGATCCTCAAGCATGTATGCATGAAAGGGGGGGGGGGGCGGGGGACGTCGTTTCTGATTATTGATTACCAATAACCGTGTTCGTCTAAGTAGCCACATACGCTGGTCGGCTGGTTGAGTATCATAGCAAGCTTTGATCAGCATGTAATTTACGTGAAAAAGATCTTACCATGAGCCGGTTGGATCCCCCTAAGCATTTCCCCATTATCGATCGCCATCTGGTAGATCGATATGTCCATTGGCTGATGATAAATCCCCTTATTGCAGCCCCTTATTGCAGAACTGGGTATTGTACGGTTCTGATGATTCTGACCGGCCCGCGAAAGATTACATGATAATAAAATGTTTTTTCTTTTTTTTTTCAATATTTTTTCTTTTCTTTTTTTTTTACTTTTTTTTTTTTCATGTCAACGTTCCCACGCACAATATACGCTTACCTAGGATTTGACTTGATTCAACAACAAAGCAGTTGGGGCAAGCCGAAAACGGTCGAAAGTGTGGTTATTTGAAGTTTGGATTTCTTTTTTCACAACTGAGGTAGGTAGATTACATTTTTGGAGACTAAAGTACAGAAAAAAGGTACCGTTGGGTACCGGTATCGATTCACAGGTACCGGTACCGTATCGGTTCAACGGTACCCATCCCTACTGAACACACAACTGCAGGGCAAGGACATTTTTGCTCATGAAATGCATAGCCATGTGAAAGCCTTCATGACAAAGTTGCAATTAATTTCAAGGCAACTAGGCAGCAACAATCTCAAACACATGAAAACCCTGAAAGAAGTAAAACCATCAGCTGATCACCGGCACAGGTACTCATCCATGTTGGGAGCACTGCATGATGAATTTTCAAGGCGTTTTCAAGATTTCAAAAAGGTTGAGGATGAAATGCAGCTGGTTTCCTCTCCCTTTACCTGCAGTGTTGATAGTGCACCCACTGATGTTCAGCTTGAACTCATTGACCTGCAGTCTGATTCACTACTGAAAGAGCACTTTAAGTCAGCATCACTGCTAGAGTTCTACTCTGCTCTCAAGGACTAGAACTTTCCAAACATGAGAAGACATGCTCAGAAGATGTTGGTTCTCTTTGGATCCACCTATATGTGAACAGACATTCTCAGTCATGACGTTTACCAAGTCCAGGTACAGATCCTCGCTCACTGATGAACATCTGGCAGCTGTGCTTTGCATCTCCACCTCAGACATGCAACCTGACTTTGATGGACTTGTTAAAGCTCAACAGAGACTGGATGTATCACACTGAATGAAAAAAAAAGAGCAAGTGAAATGGGACACTTGATATTTTTTTTTTCTTTTTTTGCACAGTTCTGAAAACATTAAATGTTTAATATAGGCATGTAAAGTAAAAAAGGCTACTGGGACACTTTTCTTTACACAGTTCAGTGACATGTCTTGTTTATTTTGGCTATAAGATGATGTGATGTCTTTAGAAAGCTAAGAAAATCCTTGTTTCAATAGTATATGAAACTCAAAATAATAACTTTATTTGTATAGTACTTTTTCATACATGCCCTTTGTATTAATGTTTCACATTTTGTTTATCATTTTGGAAATAAATTCTATTTGAATAAATGATATTTTTGAAAGCTAACCTCACCTTTTAATTGCCAAATAATAACATACACTCTTACCAGGGGTCAAAACAATGCCATTTACTGCTTTTTATATAGAAATAAAATGTATATTATGCATAATTGAGTTTGGAATTTTGGCCCGGCCCGCCAACATATTTTCAGTTGCTCATTCGCCCCCCCGGGAAAAATAATTGCCCACCCCTGCCTTATTGCATAGTGAAATCCGCAATCCAAAACGTATCCCGTGCAACAGACAATAGCTATCACTTCAGATGAGTAGAAAACTACATTAGAGATAAAAAAAAAAAAAGACAACTTCTGCCACAGGGAACACTATTATCGCGATATCGCCCTAAGGATCTGGCCGGTATTGCACTTTGGCAAATTCAAAGAGTAGGGTACATCTGCAGTGCAGCTCGGCGACCTTGAATAGGTTATTAAAATGGAATAAAAGCCAAAACAACTTGCCTGTCCACAACGGGTGGAATCGAAACATGGAGATCTCCGTGGTCGGGCGCCATTGTGTTAAAGCTACCATATTGGTCCGAATATAAGACTGATAAGATGACGCCTCTTTTTAAGGACTCATTGAAAAATACTTTTTTGAACACCACCTTTTCTTCTTATAAAGAAAATAATGATACAATTTATTGTTTTATTCAATGTAATGTAGTCCGTCTTCTAACATTACACTCCACCAGAATTGCCGCATCCCCTTCACCCGCTACCATAGTCTCCCGGACGTCAATAGAAATGCACTGAAATACACGATAATTATAGGCGTGTCTATATGCCAATTAAATTTGTCGATTTACAAAGATCTTCCTATAAATAAATAAAAGATAGGCATCTTTGCCTAGTATGCAGTTGCCGACTCGCAAATGATGAGTTGCGATCGGGGAATGCAGACACACACAGAGAGAGGGAGAGAGAGATGGGGTTGTGGGAGAGCAAGTGGAAAGGGAGGCAGTGCAAGGTATAGAGCAGGGGTAGGCAACCCTAGGCACGCGTGCCTGCATAGGCACGCGGGGGCATTTTCATAGGCACAGGGGGCAGCACTAAAAAAAAATATATATATATTTTTGCTTTGAAATATTATAGTGAAATATTTTGCACTGTTGTCGCATTTATCTTGTTGAAATCCTCCCACAGGTTCTTTTTACTGCCACATATTTAATTGAGACCCTTTATTTGTTTACCATTGTGACCAGTGGGATTAATCAACACATTTTATTATTTATTTTTCTATTTCATTGAACATTTACTCAAAATGTGAGTATTACCAAGTCAACTTGTGTTCTTAAAACAATGACAATAAACATAGTTTTATTAGGTTGAAATAATGTGGTTGTGTACTTATTTTTCTGTTAACTTATTATGGGTTGAAAACTGAACCTTAATGCACAGTAACTGAACTCAATATTTTTAAAGTTCTGGTAACTTATTATAATTTTTTTTTTACAGTGTAGTCTTGCGATCAATCAAAACTTATTTACACGATATACCTCACATTCACCCTCCATTCACATCCTGGTGTTCTCCTGGTGTTCTCCATTAGGCCTGTAGGTGGAGCTATGACAGCACACGTACAGTACACACACCGATGGTGTGTGATGTGTCCAAAAATGAATGGGCAAATGTGAGTGAAATGGTCGCACTGTATGCAGCTGTTTGTCTGCATTGCACCCCCCCCCCCCCCCAACTCAGATTTAGGGTTGATACAACCATCATAATAATATTGTTAATAATAACAATAACAATAATGATGTAATAATGTAAAAATTATGATTAAAAAGACCTGATTATGAGAAAAATTAATTACGATGCATGGAATATTGTTGAGGCACACTAGTTGCAACTATATTTCAAACAGGCACTCCATGTCAAAAAGGTTGCTGACCCCTGGTATAGAGAGATACAAAGAAGAAGAATTTGCTCAACAGTCACATACTGTAGAGGAGTGTCGTGTCCTTAGCTGGTGAACTCAATGCTCTTGGAAGCCTTGACACTCTTGGCACTCGCATTTACGCAGGCAACTGAGTAGGAACTGCTGTCTCTGATATTATAGGCAGTTTCACCTATATGGTGATAGTGTGGGTTGCCCACTCACAAATGATATGAGGAGAATGACGAACACAGAGAGACACAGACACACACAGAGTGGAGAGCGAGCGGAGAGACAGAGAAAAGGGAGAGACTGCGGGAGATAGAGATACAAAGGAGAGGGAGAGAGAGGTTGCATATAGGCAGCTAAAAATGGGAAGGCACGGACATGGGGAGAGTAATGGTGGCAGAAAGAGGATAAAAAGATGCGGCTTCCCTGGCAGTATGATATACTGGCTAACACTGACACAGTTGACCCAGTTATTGACACGCAGGGCAGAAAGACAAAAACAACAGTTGTGCAGTAAAAATAGGCTCTGTCAAAAAATAAGGGTCCCTTCTATGGTTCCAGCAATGTCTGCTAGGTGGATTATCCACCGTAGTATTTTGAAGGAGCACAAATATATAATGAGAGAAGAACCCACTTTTCAAAGATCATGAATGGCAGCAACTCTAGGGTACTGTTATCAACTAATGACCAAGTATTTAATCCTGCACCTGCACCAGAAACACTAGTAATCCCTATGATGTTCTCTGTACCAGGCTGGCAATTAAGAGGAATTATGATGCAGTACTCCTTAAGAGTAAACCTTCAACCTTTGTTTACAACTTCTGTTGTGAAAGATTGAAAAGATTGCTCCACTTCTACAAGGTCCATGTGCATGTTCTTGCAGGTATCTAGGGACATCTGTGGATCTCAGGGAATGTATTTCCATTGTCAGAAATATTGTGTCTGTTACTAGGCTTGAGTAAATTGTAATGAACCAAAGGAGAATATATATATTTTTCTTTGACGGTGAATAACACCATGCTAACATTGACCAGACGTGAACAATTTATTAATTCAGCACTTTCTTGAGATTAAGTGTACAAAAAATCTAAGCAAATGAATAAAGGGCAGATGATTTACAGGGTTTTAAGATACAGTACTGAATTTTGCCATCCGGACACATGCAATTTTAAATATGAATATAGAATACCAGGCCTATAAATTACCTTATTATGGCCAAGTCATGCATATATGGATCGGGCCAAATCTCCTCTTTCCAATGGGAGAGTTAAATCTGGATTTAGTACCACCAGGCGCCCGTTACAGGGCAGCAAAGACCGTGAATGAAATCTACTGTAAGTACAGTTACTTTTGTATAATGTCCATAGCTCCACCATTTCTTAGCGGATTGCGACGCGGTTTCTTTCTAGACATTCACAGAAAGGTAAAGAAACAATATACTGTACATTGTATTTAATGGCAATAACGTTGAGGTTTGTTTCATGCACACTTTATTCATTGTTTAAAATTATTAGGGGTAGGTTGCTCTATAAGCCTTCGGCTTCAAACCTATCCTTTTCGTTTGTTTATTTGTGAAAATGTTCGAAAAATTATTTGTTTGTTTATTTATTTGTAAACATTCGAAATAAAATAATTCATTCATTCAAATAATTAATTCATTGTTTAAAATTATTATTTTCTTTTAAGTTATTTTGTGCATCACTCTGTTTGTTTCGAATTTTATGCAAATTTCACAAGGGTCATCCCTTTGTGTTAAATGGCTGCCTTAAACAAAAAAAATGGGGATGAATAGTTCAAGTGTAAAGTTCAACACACTACTGTGTTAGTAATCATTACTATGTTACAGTTAGTAAATTGGTATGACCATCTGTTATTCTTTTGTTGGGCTTTTATTTTTTCATGAGCATTTTTTTTTAAAATGCAGTTTGCACATCTTAGTTACTTGAAGATTCTGGACAGTATTTCTCATTGTGGCAATAAATAAACATGCATTTGTCTACTCATGTTTATAAGAGTATTAAAACTTGAACAATTTCCGTTTAAGGTAGATTTAGAACAGATACAAAATATGCGATTAATTTGTGATTAATCACGATTAACTATGGACAATCATGCGATTAATCAGATTAAATATTTTAATAGATTAACAGCCTTGGTAATTATATAACACAACATTGTAATACCTATAATTGCACAAACATCATGTGCACGCCTCAAATCATCCACCACACTTCTCGCAGAGTCCACTGATTGAGTGATGCCCAAGATGTTCAGTGTATTGAAGGTTTTCAGAGAGCATCCCTGCTTCCACACCCAAGAAGCCCTGTACAAACTTCAGTCTCTGGTGCCATGTGTGCAAAAGGATTGCCATCACAATTCTAGTCCTGCAGTCCCAAGTATTTCTGGGCCTGCAGCTCAGAGGTGTCTCTGAAATGGTAGAAGACAGATGAGCCGATGAGAGGCATTAAATACACCTACAACACATGCCAAGAGTGCTTTATTACCTTCTTACTCATTGCAAGTCTTGGCACGGCCAATTGTGCATTGCTGAACATGTTTTAGTATTGGAAACATGGCTCAGAGACGTGTCATTATCACTGGGGCCGTTTCCAGCCCAGTCAAGCATGTTGGCCCCTGAGAACTTGATGATGTTTGACCAAGTGACCGCATCTCTGAAAGGGCCCTTTTCTGCAACTAATGCTGTCTTCTAAATTAGAAAGACACCAGAAACATTGCCATTACATGTCAACACGTAATTTCAACATGTATTGTGGAACACTTACCTCTTCCATTAAGCAATCAGATACAGCTCTCACAATGTGTTCTTTGGCAGAGATCTTCAGGAGCATCCTGGAATCTATCAAGTACTCAGACCTCACCAATGGTGCCAGACTTTCTGGCTCTGTCTCTAACACTGTGTCTAGCAGTAGATGAGCCAGATTATTCTGGCCATGTTTGCTTCTTCTCTTTTCTGACAGTCTGAGCAATTTAATGCAGCTATTACAAAAGAAAATACTCTTGCTTAGGACACTGATATGTTGGGTTAAACAACCTTGCAATCCCAGGGCTTGTCACCACCAAGACACACTTTCTGATTCGATTCGATTATACTTTATTGTCATTATATTTGCATACAATCACTCAAACATAAGGTGCAGTAGTCGAAGCAAATATAAAATCACACAAGTAATAAAAGAGACACATAAAATACTATACAATAAAACAATGTTACAATACTGTACAATATACAAAATAACAACAATATACAAAATAACAATCATACATGTACCCTGTGACTTTCCTGGTGAATGTTGCTTCACAATTCCAGCAAGATGTTACAGTATGCACTACAAGGCACCACCACCACACATAAGCAAGCCAAAGAGGGGTTTGAGACCTGCTTTTATAGCACTATCGATTAGCAGTGTGACACACCAGCAAGAAACAGGTGTGTCTGTGTCATTATGGGCAGGTATAAATTAGGGCAAGCTGCCATGTGGGCTTTGTTCTCATTCTGTGAAGATCATCAGTGGAGGTACTGTAGGCTATTCTAGAGAGTACTATAGTACTATACTGTAGAGCAGGGGTCACCAACCTGTACCATTGGAGTGACCACCAGTCCTGAATCCTGACTGGTTAGGGTCTAGGACAGGGCTATTCAACTAAATTGTTCAGGGGGCCACATTGTCAGAAACCCAAGGGGCCAGGGGCCGGACTGCCACGGCGCCTCCCCGTGCTATGAATATATATGTACACTTGACACAACACGCAACCACATTTTCACAACTTTTATTTAACTACATTGCAAAAGTAGTATACTTTTCAAAAAAAGTGCTTCATTTATGTGCCACATCTGCAACATCTCCTGCAAAAAGTGCTTCATTTATGACTGTGCAACAACTGCAACATCTCCTCTTCAACATTTCAATATAAAAATTAAATAAAAAACAAACAAGTGCATGATGTGCATCTGAACATTCTAACATCAAAGAAAAAATGCTAAGATGGGCAAGGCAAAATAAACTGGAATACGGCGGCCACGAGTTAAGAATGTACCCGGATATCAGCGCCGTTCTGGCCAAAAAGAGAGCCGCGTTCAACGCCGTGAAGAGCTCCCTTTACCACAAGGGAATAAAGTTCCGCCTGTTACACCCAGCTCGTCTTCAGGTCTCGTTCCAAAACGATACCCTCTACTTCGAGTCCCCAGAAAAGGCAAAAGACTTTTTCGACCAACACATCAGTGGTAACTAATGACTTTCCGACTTTATAAATTGATAGCCTAGTCTTAATTTCCCTTATTATTCTTTTTTTTTTGTACTTTTCTACCTTCACTATGCGCTGGTGACTGGGCCCTCCTACCTGAGCGTCTGCAGGAGGAGGGATCTCGCGTTTCAGCCAACTGAGGTGTGGGTGTGTGTGTGTGTGTGTGTGGGTGTGAGTGTGTGTACGCACGCGCATACACCATGCACGGACCCATGTGTGTGGATCTGTGTGTGGGTACCATTCTTTTGCATATAATACCCCCTTTTTTTTGTACTATTATTTATGTTTTCACTCCTATTTTATATTTTTTGTTAATGATATTATTATATATATATATTTTCTTTTCCAATAGATTTTTTAATTGTATTATTATTTTTTATTATTATTATTATTACATTTTTTTCTTTTATATATACATTTATTTGTATCTCTATTTTGTCTATCTGATATAGTCCAATAGGGCTGCCATAGGCTATTCATTTGACTTTACCCTGCTTGACCTGGTTCCCTACCCAGGGGGGTTGATATTGTTGGCTTTCATACGGTCTATTCTAATATACTTAAATGGACATAACTGTGAATAAGACAGGAACCTCGTATGCTCAAGAATGTTAGTGATTATATCATACGGAAATGACACAGGAGCCCTGCTGCTAGTTCTAGTTCTTAGGACCTTATTGTCACTGCTATGGTTATAATTATTAAGGATATTTAAATATGCTACTTGAGTATTATTATTTTGTATAAAAACAGGCGTAGGTGTATGAATATATATATGTAGATATATGGGTATATATACAACTTAGATATACATTTGGATATAATAATAATAATTTATTTATAAATAAATCTTGATTTTGTTGTTACTTACTCTATTTTGACTTTTCATTTTTTTTTTTTAGATATAATGCCCCTTTTTGTATTATTTATGGTTTCACTCCTATTTTTTATTTTGTTAATGATATTATTGTACATATATATATATAAATTCTCTCTTCTAATAGATTTTTTTTAAATTTTTATTCTTTTTTTATTATTATTATTATGTATGTATATATATATATGTGTATATATATATATATATATATATATATATATATATATATATATATATATATATATATATATATATATATATATATATATATATATATTTTTTTTTTGTAAATTTATTTGTATCTTTATTTTTTCTATCTGATATAGTCCAATAGGGCTGCCATAGGCTATTCATTTGACCCTGTTTGACCTGTTTCCCTACCCAGGGGTGCTGATATTGTTGGCTTTCATATGGTCTATTCTAATATAATTAAATGGACATAACTGTGAATAAGACAGGAGCCTAGTTTGCTCAAGAATGTTAATGATTATGTCATACGGAAGTGACACAGTAATTGGAGCCCTGCTGCTAGTTCTAGTCCTTAGGACAAGCTTAGGGAGGTGTATGTTCTCCGCAAGGAGTGGTTGGGTGTCAGGGAAATTGGGTGTTAGATCCTACAAGTTTGTTTGTGTGTGTTTTGTCTGTTAGTTTTGTCCTCTCTCCTCGCCTCCTTTCAACAAGATCCTATGCTACCTCATCACATACCCTGATATCTGAATATGGCTAATGCATCGAATAAGAGAGGAGCAAGTCTAAGATTTGTCTCTTGGAACGTCAAAGGCATCAATGGCCAAGTCAAGAGAGGCAGAATATTCTCCCACCTAAAACAACTTAAAACCGAAATATCTTTCCTGCAAGAATCCCATCTGACCACAAAGGATCATCATAGGTTGAAAGCCTCTTGGGTTGGACAAACCTTCCATTCCAATTTCAGTAGTAAAGCAAGGGGTACAGCTATTTTAATACATAAAACAGTACAGTTCAGACCAACTAAGGTTACAGCAGACCCCCAGGGCAGGTTTATTATAGTTTCAGGATCCCTTAATAATGTCATGGTAGTGCTAGTTAATCTATATGCACCCAATTGGGATGACGCAGCATTCATGGGAAAAGTAATAGCATGTTTACCTGATTTGAACTCTCACCATTTGATTTTGGGGGGCGACCTCAACTGTGCAATAGACCCACGGCTAGACAAATCTAATCCAAAGAATGTCTCTCCCTCTAAAATGGCAAAATCAATTACATCATTTGTGACCCAAATAGGATGTGTGGACCCATGGCGTTTTTTTTATCCGAGTAAAAAACACTTCTCTTTCTACTCTCAGGTCCATAAAACATTCTCTAGAATTGATTACTTCTATATTGATAAATATTTCATTCCGGCTGTCAATAATACAGAATACTCAACTATAGTGATATCGGATCACGCCCCATTACTACTTGACATCGCATTCTCACTCCTACAAAAATCACGCCCCCCTTGGAGGTTGGACTGCACATTGTTAAGTGATGATGGATTCTGCCAAACAATATCCAAGGTGATTGACGAATTCCTTATAACCAATAACCATGACAGCATATCCCCATCCCTACTCTCGGAGACCTTAAAGGCGGTAGTTAGAGGAGAGATTATATCCTACTCTGCAAGACAAAACAAACTGAGAAAACAAAAACAGGAACAGCTCATTGAAAGTATTGCAAAACTAGACAGAAAATTATCAGTATCCCCAACCCCTGAATTAGACAAGGAAAGACAAAATCTCCAAATGGAATATAACTTACTTTCAACCCGTGAGACTGAAAAACAACTTTTAAGATTACGTGGGTCTTTCTACGAACATGGGGAAAAGGCAGGACGCCTTTTGGCACACCAAATTAAGAGTAGATCGACATCCCAACAAATTGAACAAATAAGGACTCCCTCCGGAGAACTCACAGTCATCCCATCTCTTATTAATGAGACTTTTAAAACATTCTACTCCGAGCTTTATACCTCACAAACCCCTGCGGATGATACAGACATGACAAGGTTTCTTGACAACCTGGAATTCCCATCCATAACCTACTGTACACGCAAGCGAGCGAAATAGACCAACCTCTAGAACTTGGTCATATAGCAGACTCGATTGGACTGATACAAAGTGGCAAGGCCCCTGGCCCAGATGGCTATCCAATAGAGTTCTATAAAAAATTCATAGATAAATTAACCCCCCTCCTGTTAAAAATGTTCAATCACTCTCTGGACCAAGGGGCTCTGCCTCCAACTCTCACTGAGGCCTCAATAAACTTGCTATTAAAACCGGGTAAAGAACAATCTGACTGCAGCTCCTACCGCCCTATCTCCCTGCAGACTATACAATCCTAGCAAAAACACTAGCCATGCGGCTAGATTCGGTTATGCCAGGTATCATATCATTAGACCAAACAGGGTTTATGAAAAACCGCAACTCCTTCTCTAATATCCGGCGCCTTTTAAATATTCTTCATTCTCCTGCATCCGGTGAGACACCAGAGGTGGTGGTCTCCTTGGATGCGGAGAAAGCATTTGATAGGGTGGAGTGGGGGTATCTGCTAGAGGTCCTTAATAGGTTTCGTATGGGCCCCAAATTTATTTCTTGGATAACACTTTTATACTCGGCACCTAAAGCATCTGTGAGTACTAATGGGATGATATCCCAGTACTTCACTCTTGGTAGAGGTACCCGCCAGGGATGTCCTCTGAGTCCTTTGCTATTTGCCGTAGCAATCGAACCTTTATCTATTGCGCTCAAATCCGCCAACTACAATCAAGGAATCTTTAGATATGGTTCGGAACACATACTCTCCTTGTATGCAGACGACTTATTATTATTCATTTCTGATCCACTGTCTACCATCCCTCAGACTATCGGACTGCTGAATAGATTCGGAACCTTTTCAGGTTACAAACTTAACTTTTCAACAAGTGAATGCTTCCCAGTGAATAATCTAGCCTTACAGATCCCTAAAAAGCTATTCCCCTTTAAGATATCTAAAGACAGTTTTAAGTATTTGGGAGTGAACATATGTCGTAAATTTTCAGACCTTATCGAGAATAATTTCTCACCCCTAATAGCCAAGCTTAAATTAGACCTGGAGAGATGGAATAGCTTACATATAACTATTGCGGGGAGGGTAAACTGCATAAAAATGAATGTGCTTCCACGTTTTCTATACCTTTTTCAATCCCTTCCAGTCCCAAATCCTTCTTTACTAAAGTAAATGCACTGATTTCCCATTTTATATGGGGAGGCAAGCCCCCCAGAATCAAAAGAGAGTTCTTACAGAGGCCTAGAGAGGGTGGGGGATTGGCACTCCCTGATATAAGAAACTATTATTGGGCAGCCAACATCCACAAGATGATTTTATGGACCCAAGAACCGGCACTGAGCTGGTGTGAATCTGAAGCAGGATCCTGCCAGTCTACCTCACTATTGGCCCTGCTCTCATCTGAATTGCCAATCCGGCCGACCAAATTTTCAAGAAACCCAATTGTTGTATCGACTTTAAAAATATGGCTTCAATTCAGGCGCGCCTCTGGACTCCTTGGGTTCTCCAGCCACAGCCCCATTTGCAACAACCACCTCTTTATCCCTCCCCACACTGATGCAGCTTTTTTGACCTGGCAAAGGTCAGGCCTAGTTAGAGTGAGGGACCTATACACCAATAAGGTTTTCTGCAGTTTTAGCGATCTGTGTGAACAATTTGGCCTCCCGAGATCTCATTTATTTCGATACTTTCAAGTTCGAAACTGGGTTAAACAACACAATACCTCCTTCCCTACTATCTCCAACTCAGTAATTGACACAATTCTGGACATCCCCACAAATCAATAAGGTCTTGTATCAAGGATTTACACCCTGATCTCCCGTAACACAGAAACATGTCTTGATAAAATCAAAGAGGACTGGGAAAAGGAATGGGGTGAGGCTATAGATGAGAATATTTGGAATGGAGTATTGGCCAGAGTAAATGACAGTACATCCTGCTCCAGGCTCAATCTGATGCAATTTAAGGTGGTCCATCGCATCTACTTCACAAACTCTAAACTCGCCAAAATATATCCCAATATTACAGACTCTTGTAATAGATGCCACATGTCCCCAGCAAATATGACGCACATGTTTTGGTCCTGTCCCCGCCTACACAGCTTCTGGACAGCTATTTTCAAACACCTCGCCAAGGCTTTCGACATGGAGCTAACTCCCAGTGCAGAAATAGCCATCTTTGGAGTCTTACCAAGACCGGATCACCAAGGGGTTAGGAGAAGAACAATAGATAGAATTGCCTTTGCATCCCTACTAGCACGCAGAAGGATCTTGCTAGAGTGGAAATCACCAGCAGCCCCCAAAGCATCCCTATGGCTTAAAGATCTTGATGTTCTTTCTAAATCTGGAGAAAATCAAACACAACCTAAGGGGGTCTAGTGAAAAGTTTGAAATA
Source organism: Notolepis coatsorum (assembly GCF_963971535.1). Classification (NCBI taxonomy): domain Eukaryota; kingdom Metazoa; phylum Chordata; class Actinopteri; order Aulopiformes; family Paralepididae; genus Notolepis; species Notolepis coatsorum. Next base: position 136,001,748 of record NC_140171.1, read on the forward strand.
GTATGGGGCCCTTTTATTGTTTACATAGCCAAGCTAAATACATTAGGATAATGAGAAGGAAGGATGAGTGAGAGAGATATGTGTTTGTATGTTCTATGTTTCCTGTTGTGTATTTGTAGGATTGGGCAAGATAGGGGAGGGAAAATGGGAGGGAGGATGGAGGGTTCGTACAAGGTCCTTGAAATGCTAAATACTTGTATTTTGACACAAGGTAGCGCTAACTGTCGGAGATTGGCTTTGAGCCATGAAATATTGGATCCGACTAAAGGTGTATTCTTTACTCTTTATTAATTATTATTATAAATTTTTGCTATAGAAAACAGCACTTAAAAGTGAACTGTATCACCTTTATTTTTTAATTCTCTTTTTTGAGAAAGTCCTTGAATCTAATTTTGCAATGTATGTGGGAACCCAGGAGGGAGGGGGGGAAGGGCGAAAATACAAAATATGTCATTCAATGTGTAATGTATCCAACTGTACCTTTGATGACTAATAAATAAATGTTTAAAAAAAAAACATTGCAAAAGTAGTATACTTTTCAAAAAAAGTGCTTCATTTATGTGCCACATCTGCAACATCTCCTGCAAAAAGTGCTTCATTTATGACTGTGCAACAACTGCAACATCTCCTCTTCAACATTTCAATATAAAAATTAAATAAAAAACAAACAAGTGCATGATGTGCATCTGAACATTCTAACATCAACACTTGAACAAAAAAACACATTTATAGTGCAGCTGAGCTTATGAAAAAGTGCTTCATGTCTGTGCAACAACAGCAAATCACAGCATCTTATTAGCACTTATTGTCCACTCTTAACTCTCAAACATCAGGGGGGTGGGGGGCAGACAGGCCTAGCCTACATACACACATCTAATGAGAGCGATTGCACTTCTTTGACTGGGCAATGGCAGAGAAAGAGGGTTCATAGGAAGTGAGGGCTACCCGCAAACAGTGATGCAAATGCTCATTTGTCAAGGAGGCACGTTGCTTGTTTTAATGGCATTCATGTGAGAGAAACTGGATTCACAGGTGTATGTTGAGCCAAACATTGTTAGCACAGATATTGCCAGCGTTTTTATTTTGGGGAATGTCTTGACATGAATACACTTTATCCAAAATGTTGTGGTGGATTCATTCTCAAGTGCCTGCTTCAGAGCAGATGATGCTTGCATGTCAATTATTTCAAGTTGCAGGAGACCTTCATCAATGTGAAGTGATGCAAGGAACTCTTGTCCTTTTGTGGAAATAGCAGCTACATTGGCAAATGGGTTGCTCACAAAATGCATCAATTCTCTGGACATGTCAAATTCATCAAATCGACTTGCAAAGTTTTCCCTCAATTTATCAATGAAATCTGTCATTAATTGAGTGACTTTTGGCTCAATTGTGCGTGTTAACGTTGACATGAAAAGAAAAAAGTTAAAAAAAAATATATATATATAAAAAAAAAAAATTAAAAAAAATATTTTTATTTTTATTTTTTTTATTATTTTTTATTATCATGTCATCTTTGGCGGGCCGGTCAGAATCATCCCGCGGGCCGGATCTGGCCCGCGGGCCGCCAGTTGAATAGCCCTGGTCTAGGAGGTCATTCTGTAAGAGATAGTTGGATACAGGACGTTCAAGTGTTTTAGAAAGGAAGGAGAGAAGAGAAACAGGACGATAGTTGCCAGTGGGGCTCATGGTTTTTGGTATGAGCAGTGTGACTGGCTTGTTTTAGGGAGGTGGGGAACACCCCAGAGTTGAGGGAGGAGCTGACGCTATGTTAGCTATCCAGAAAAAATCTGAAAACAAAATGGAAATGTTTTTGACACTGCCATGAGCTAAAAGGAAAGCTGATGCAGCCATGACATGCGTTCCAGTAACGTTAACATCACTCACGTTACAAAGACAAAAGCAAGACAGTACTGTATGACGAGGCAAACCTCTCCCTTGGATTCACGTCTACTGAGGTCACTACAATTTTGCCTTCAAAGTAAGTGTGTTTTTATAAAATGTTGTATAAAATTTAAAGCGGCTATCTTAGTATGAAATACAATAAATGGAGATCAGAACACTGTTTGGATGAAAAGAGACCAGTAGAAAACATACTAAATAGATGGTGTGGTATTTTATACGTGGATGGGGGGATAAATGTTTCCACGATTACCCAAGGGGTGCCTGGCTAAAACGTTTGGGAACCACTGGGATATGAGAAGAGCGTCTGTTATGGCCTGTCTCCCTAACTGATGGACAAGGTAAGACAGTGCTGTTTACTATCAACGGTGTAATATCCCTAAACCAATGTTGTGGCCCATTGGACATGGTTTTAAAGACACTAACAGAACAATAATATGGTCTCCTTAGCTTTACACATACCCCCTGGAGTCCCTCATGCATGACCATGTGAATCACTGGAGACAGCTTGGTGTGCAATGTGCAACAGTGATGAGGGATATGGCCAAAAGAGGATGCATCATTTCACTGAGCCTTGATTTTTACCTAGACCCCCCCCAAATCAGCATAGCATTGATGACCTTTACATGTGAATAATTAAGTTCCATCCTGATTGTATAGCTATCAAGGATGGAATGGCAGACCTTGTGTTTGTGTCACCAGAGGCAATACTCCAGCAGACATAATAATAATATTTTATTTTATTGACCCGTGAGATATAAACACGAAAACAAAAGTCAAGAGCAAATTTCATCGTAGCTCCACAAATGTTCAGATTAAGGCTAGGGTTTAACCTCTTAAGCCCTAGCCCTATTTTCTGAAAATTCGCCTAAAATACATACCTAAGTAAATGGAAGACACTTCTACAAGGACATTTGCATGTTCTTGGTATCTAGGGACATATATGGATCTCAGGGAATGTATTCCCAGTGTCAGAAATACCACAGCAAATTACTTTGGGTTTTGGTACTCAGGCTTGTTATGCAAAACTAGTACAGCCTGGTGGATAAGAGGTAGTTTTGCATAACACGCCTGACAATTGCATACCCAAAGTAATTTGCAATTTATTCTTGAATCACTTATAGCACTGGTCTCTTTTGAAAGGAAACATTCTGAACTTTCTTCCACAACAGGATCACTCTATCACTCTGAGTCCTAATGTAATAGAGTTACAGCGGTTTGAACACTGAAATAAAAGTTTTGTTTACTTACGTTTTTGTTGGCTTGTTGCCAGATGCCTTGTTTTTGAGTTCCAGCTGAGAGGTAGGAGCTGGAAAACATAACGGTTCCATAGCCTGAAGTCAAGGGTAATTTCCAGTGACATCTCTTTAGTGGTAAACTCAACACAGGTGATTACAATGACACTCGTACTTAACACATTCACGGCCAGGGGTCGCTCTTTACCTTCTGGGTAGAACGCCAGCGCTTTGTTCAATGGGGCGCTTTGTTCAATGGGGCGCTTTGTTCACTTGCGAGTGCTTAAAATATATGAAATATTATAGCTATGGATCTAATACACCCGTCGATTGTCAGTGACAGGGTTAGAAAAAATAATAAAATTTTGCCCCCCTTAACACATTGGTTGCCAGCAGGGGGTGCACGATCTATCGCTTGGATGCCACCACGTTAATGAATGCGAGGACGAGCACATTTGCGAACGCATAAACTATATCTTAAATTATGGCTATGTGTCTAATACGCCCGTCGCTTATCAATGACTTGCTTGCAGTTAACATGTACGGATTGTTTTTTCATCAGTACATTTACGTTTTATACCATTTTGAATACGAGTATAGTTTTGGAGATTTCTAGAAGAAAAAAAAGATTCCGCGATAATAGCCCTTTAGTGGAATACACACAACACGTTGTAATTTTTCGGCTGATTTATGAATCGTTTTCAAATAAATGCTAGATTATCGATAGAAAATCGATTATATATGCCGTGCCTGGTGCTAACATTACGCACACACACATATACACACATAGGAGACACGTTGTGAACGCTGTGGAAAAAAACTCTGATTAATCCAATACTGGTAAAATAAAGTCCTTACCTCACATCAGATGTTCTGCAAAAAGATTAATCCAATTCCTGATCGCCATTCCAAATATCGATCGCGTTTATTGATCCACTGTTATACCTCGAACACATAATCGACGCGTTTTCCAGTGCCCTCAGTGGATGCAATAGTCTCAGGTTACATGCCTCAGAAGTCAAATGTGGAGCCCAGAGTTTATTTTTCTGATGCATTCCCATCGACTCCATTCCAATGGGTGCAATACCATCTGGGAGACGATAGGGGGCGGTATTTGCCCTTTTCGAGCTCAGAGCCAGTCCCAATGATAACGTGAGGCTGGATGGATGAAAAATGAATGGATATCGCTAATAAAAGAAATAACGATTAAATAACGAGATTTCTCGTCATTGGCACTCAACGCATGGCGGTGGCACCCAATGTGTTAATTGATTTTCGGGGGGCTTCTTTTGTATTTCGGGGGCACTGAACTTTTATGATGAAAAAGGTTATTAAACATCCTTATCATTTAAAAAATACAACTCAATTAATGACCCATGTACATGTCAAAATACTTCCCAAAGGTCAGTGAATACCACAACCACTACACCAGAGGAAGCTCAACAAATCATGTTAAACCCAGATTCGGCTCAAACAAGGGACTAAATACGTTTAGCAATTATGCCACATCAATGTGGAACGCCCTACCCAAAGCTGTAAATGAATGTGAATCCCTACCCACATTCAAAACCGCTCTTAAAGAGCACCTACGGGAGGCTGCAATTCGAAACTGGCCACCGTAAATGCCCAAAACCCCCACCACCTCCTAATAGACAGTCTCCTCCCCACCGCATGTATATATTCCCTCCCCGCCATATGTATATTTCTCTCCCACCCACCCACCCCCTCCTAATGTACAGTCCCCTCCCCATCATATGTATATACTCTGTCAGGATCTAGGGGTAACAGTACTGTATATTTTAATACCGTTTATGTCACAAATGTATCAGTACTAAATACCTATATGTCCCTATGCCATAAATGTCATGTATGTTGTGTATGTCATAAATGTCTATATGAATTGAAAATGGGGGACCCTGATGGAAACAAGACAAACGTCTTTATCAGGTCTTCATCCCCTTAACAATTGTGTGTATTGAGCCGTACTGTATTGTACCCATTCTGCAATCTGTTAAATAAAGTTTTCATTCATTCATTCATTCATTCATTCATTCATTCATTCATTCATTCATTCACTCATTTTGTGGCTGCGGCTGTCCTGGTGGTGCAAAGAGCTGTTTTTCTTTACAGTCTTCGTCCCGCCGACAAAAACATCCACGCAAACTGCTCCTTGCACACTACCAGCCAGGCAGATTTTTTACCAGCCAAAAATTCTAAAACTAATTTGTGTCGCATATATATAAAAAATGTCAGTACATTTCAGGTAGATAAGGTATTACGTTCAAGTAGATAAAGAATACACACTCAAATAAGAGGCCAGAGTAACATTTTAAGCAAATTATTTTAATATATTGATTGATGATTGATTAATCAATACAAGTCAATCTTAAGCTTAAATTGTAACCTAACCTAATCATCAGACTCCTCACTCTAGCCACTTTGCAGGATTTAACATAATAAAATGTGAAGGTTTTGTAAACCTAACTTAAACCTCCTCAATCATGTCCTCATCAGAGTCCACAATCTCATTGATTTACTACCGATGACTGTGGTGTTATGTTAATGTGTGTGCGTTATACAACAGTGTACAGGCCACCGTACTCGGGGTTAAGGGGCAGATACGGGAGGGGCGAGAGAGATACACCTGTGTGATGTTGCTACGGAGTTAAGCTAATAAAGGATACTCACAACCACAGCAGAGGACTCACATATTTGTACTGTGAAGTAACATGACAATGACAAACGTGTTGTTTCTGTTTTTCTTTTTGACATACTTGCAGCACACGGAACAAGTTAACAACTCACCACTGTCTACAGCCCCCGCATCATACTGTAGCCTAGCCAGGCTCTTTATTTTTATTTTTTTTTATTACCCCCCCCCCCCCTCCTTTTTCCGATTTTTCTCCCATCCCACTGTTAGTCATTATGCCAATTCCCAACCCCCTTCCTGGTTGTTGCGCACTCCCCCCTACTGTTGGTCCGGGAGGCCGGAGACTGTCACATGCTTTCCTCCGACGCAAGTGCAGCCAGCCGGCAGCCAGCCGGCAGCCAGCCTGGCAGCGCAGATTCTCACCGGGAGAGTGTAACATGTGGAAGGTCACACTACCTCCCTCCAGATCCTACCCTCGCTGTGCAGGCGCCCCGACCGAACTGTAGGGGTCGCTGTCCACAACACCCAGGACCCACCCATCAGCTTTCCCACCCCTAACACTGCCAATTGTGTTAGTATGAGTGACCAGCCAAGCTGATAGCAACGCCGAGAGCTGGATTCGAACCCAGCGTCTCCAGCGTCGATGGCGAGCGCCTTGCCCACTACACCACCTAGCCGCCCGAGTCTAGCCAGTCTCTTGAAACTATCTTCAAACTTCCACTGCTCTGGAAACTTTCTTTTGTCAGGTGGTCTAGCTCATCCTTTTCGTCTGAGAAAGCCGCGGTGGGTTTTCTTTTTAGCGGCCAGCTTACTCCTTCCATATGGTTCCACATATTTATAACCCATTAACGTTATTAAGCTAACGTTAGCTAATCGGGCGTAACGTTACAGTGCAACAGTGTAAACAAGGAGAGATTGACTCGCGAGGAGAGATTGAGGGCTGCAAAAAAGGCGACTGTCCTATTTTACATTACTATTTTGTTCAAATCTGCCCGCCATTGGTGCTTTGCGGGTGCTTATTTTGTTCCCATTTTGTTATATATATATATAATTGGTAAACTGTCTGGGGCTTCTTTTGCCCCCCTTAGCAGATTTTCTAGGGCATTTGGTAAATTTTTTAGGGCATTTTGCCCCAAGCCCCCGTTAATGTTGAACCCTGGTCAGTGAGTTGCTTCCAGTCAACATGCATGAAACAGATTGTTTTTTCATCCATACATTTCCGTTTTATACCGTTTTGAATATGAGTATAGTTTGGGTGCTTCTGAGTAATCCCAGGAAAAGACGCGATAATAGCGTTTTAGTGAAATCCACTTATCACGTTGTCATTTTTCGCCTGATTATCTAATTATCCTGAAATCAACCCTAGATTATCGTTATTATCCTTCCTCATGCAAGAATGAAATGTGGTTTAGACCGAATGGAGTGCAATAGTGGCCACAATGCGTTAGGGGGCGGTATTGACCGTCTGCAATCGCAGACACACTCAGAACAGCATGCACAAGGTGCCTCAATGAATTATGAATGGCAATAGCGAATAAAAGAAATAACGAGTTAAAAACGTATATATATGTGATTGGCCGCCAAGCGCTGGCTCCCAATCACGTATATATAAGTGAATGGCCCCGGATGTGTTAATAGCAGGGGGCGGGGCAGTATCCGATAAGGGACAAACTTAAAATCTCAATACACAACAGCGTGAGTCAAAACAAAGAACTTGTTTGTCTTCTTCTGCCCCCTTGTCATTGCAATCAGCCCTCGCATGGGATACCGTTGTCTCTGGAATATAATTGGCTACAAAGGCGGTCAACTATTTTCACCATCAGAGGTGACTGGTCCGTTCAGGACCAGGCCAAACTGAACGTGGTCACTTGTACGAATGTCTTGTCAAATGACACTTGTCGGTTGTTTGGTCTTGTAACCTGAGACTGGAACCACGCAATAGGTAGAGTATGGTGTCAATCGAATGGCGGGAAATGTAACTATCCAACAATGTATTGGTTGATCGGGAAAAACACAGACGAGGGCAAAATGCTGCGACGTGCGCACACATGCGTGACAGTCCAATGTTTAAGAGGTTAAACTTCTTTGGCGAGGGGGGGGCCCAAAAGATTTTGGTCAACCAAAGGGGGGCCTGACAGAAAAAGTTTGAGAACCACTGATCTAGACTGTGACACCAAAGTTGACTGTGACATCAAAGTTGACTATACAAATCCTTAGTCGGGGACAGCCCTACAATAGTCATACTAAACATGTGCAGTGACTAACTAAGCCTCCTATCGATTATGCCAGGTTGTTGCCAGGCATGTAAACGTTGAAGTCATACAGGTACTGTGATATTATGACTGAATTCGATCGTTAAAGAACCCAGGACGCCTATCGCAAAGAGGGGTTCCCCGACGTTCCTGACCAAATTCCCAATCAGGTCTCTGACATCAAGGCCACCTAATCATCCCTCCCCCCTTAATTGACTGATATCAATCCCTGTCTCCTGAGCCGTTCAGCCATTGTGTAGTGTGATGTGTGCCTGGTGCCAGTGTATGGCAGCCATTGAGCCTGCATAGCCCAAGGTTGGGTGTTACTAGTGGTGGTGAAGGAGGCAATTTCCACCCTACATTGTGGGGAGCGCTTTGAGTGTCTAGAAAAGCGCTATATAGGGGTGCCAGAGTGGCGCTCCACGTAACACACTGCAGTGCAACGCGGCCGTCTCGGGTTCGACTCCCGGACCCGGCGACCTTTGCCGAATGTCTCCTCCCCATATCTTCTCTTATTCTTCCTCTCTGCCGGGTCTGTCCAATAAAGCAATAAAAGGCCCAAAAATATTTCTAAAAAAAAAAGTGCTATATAAATGTAATGATCATTCATTCATATTCATATCGCACATAATTCCAGGTCAAGCCCCCACCCACGACCAACTGGAGACGTGTGGTGTGTCAAAGGCCAAAGCAAGTCCATCTCAATCTCATTAGAGGGGATTCTGTAGAGATCACTGCTGATGAGGAACTGGCAGGAATCCCATTACCATCAGTTATCTTTGACATTAACTTAGTGGAATATAAATTGAGAACAGAGGGAGGGGTGGGTGATTCACAATTATATTGGAAAATTGGTTGTGAATGTGGGTGAACTTCAGCTGAAGACCAGGAAGTCAAGTGTTAACTGATGGAATGCTGTTGAATTATTTATGGAGAATAATGAAGGCTTTCCAGCAAGGAACATACATAATAACCAGGCGTATAGCAGGAGGTTCCTAATTAATTAACCTCTTAAGCCCTAGCCATATTATCAGAAAATTCACCTAAAAGATTGCTCCACTTCTACAAGGTACATTTGCATGTTCTTGGTATCTAGGGACATCTATGGATCTCAGGTAATGTATTCCCAGTGTCAGATATATTGTGTCTACTATTACTATGCCTGAGTCAGAGTAAATTGTGAAAAAGACATGAGTGAAGACCTCTACCTTTGCTGGAGGATATTGTCCAGGAGGCACTCGATTGTGTGGAGATCAGATTTCAGACTCGACAGCTCAGTTTCCACTGTGGTGAGTAACCAGCTTTCTATATCCAGGCTAGTCCTGGGGATAATTCGTAAACCATCATGCTGCTTAGATACACTTGCATCATATAACACTGTACTTATAATGGTTTACGTTTCTTGATACAGATCAGGCCCTTATGATTCTAACTGTGAGTACTGCCTATCGAGTGAGTACATCAAGTGAATTTGCGAGTCCTGCAAATCATATAAGCCGACAGAATAGGTCTGAAGTATCATTGAAGTTTACTATTTTGCTTAATAGCAAACATATTTATTAAATGACCCACATTAATCAAATAAAATCATATAAGCCGACAGAATAGGTCTGAAGTATCATTGAAGTTTACTATTTTGCTTAACACTTTGAGCGCCACTCACGGCTAATCTCGGGTTTACGATTGTGACGTTGAAAGCCACGTCACGGCTTTTCTCTGTATTTTTTTTTATTAGCGATCTGAAATCATATTGCATCACGCGATCAGATGTGAAAAAAGCGCCCCCTATCGTCTCCCAGATGGTAAATCACCCTTTTGGAATGGACTCAATGAAAATGAATGCGAAAAAAATAATTCCAGTCCACATTTTCCAGTCCACTGATGCAGCCGGAGTTACCAGAGTTCATTCTGGAGCCTCTGAGCCGCGGCGAGCATGGGTTATACTGTACACACGTTGGATCAATATACTTATCGATTTTTTCGAATGGTGATCAGGAATTGGAATATACCATTTGGATACCATCTGATGTCAGGTAAGGAATCTATGTTATCAGTGTTAGGATAATCAGACTCGTTTTCGAGGAGATATAAGCGTTTCCACTATATGTGATATGGCTGTTTCACTGTAAAAGCCATGAGGAAATAATAGCAGCGATTATCAGCGCACGGCACGAGCGTGCGTGCGCACACATATACTATCGACTATCTAGCGCTTATTTGAAAACGATTCATAAATAGACCGACAAATGATAACGTTCTGGAATATTCCAGTAAAAGGCGATTATCAGGGAATGTGTTGTTTTTTCTTCGAAACCGAGTGGTTTTCAAAATGCTATAAAAAGGAAATGAAGCGATAAAAACACAATCTGCTTTGCCAATGTTGACTGGAAAATGATTCTTTGATAAGCGATAGGCAGATTAGACACATAGCATAATTTAAAACATAGATTAGGCGATATTAACGTTACATGGGCCGTGGACCGTGGCATCAACGGGGTAAAAAGGAAAACACGGCCTGGCACTAAAAGTGTTAGCAAACATTTTTTTATTTTATTTTTTTTTCTCCATTTTCCTCAGATTTTCTCCCATCCCAATGTTAGTCGTTATGCCAATTCCCAATCCCCTTCCTGGTCGCTGCGCACTTACCCCCCACAGTCAGATCATCTGGGAGAGTGGAGGCTATCACGTGCTTCCTCCGACACACGTCCAGCCAATCAACCGCTTTGTTTCACCTGGCAGCGCGGATATTCTCCGAGAGGGCGTAGCGTGTGGAAGGATCACACTATCCCACTCAGGTCCCATCCGCGCTTAGCAGGCGTCCCGACCGAACTGTAGGAGTCGCTGTTTAAAAACGACCCGGACCCACCCCGCCAGCTTCTCCCACCCTCTAATACTGCCAATTGTATTAGTGTGAACGGCCAGCCAAGCTGGTGACAACCCCGGAGCTGTGAGCTGGATTCGAACAGCTCCGGGGTTGGTGACGAACGCAATCTCCGCTACGCCACCTAACCGCTCAGCAAACATATTTATTAACAAAATTGTGGTATGGATAATTGGATCAGTATGATTTGCATAATTCACACTGAGAGAATTAATATGAACATAAAATTCGATATCCATGCTGTCTCTCCATAGCCTCACAAGCCAGACAAATCTTGCAGGATTCGTCTGGCTTGCGAGGCTCTCCATAGTCATAGCTTTGTATTGCCCTGGAGAAGACAGCTAATACAGCTAATTAGTGCATATCCCATTTAGAAGAGCAGGCAGACCTAGGAAATTAGCTTGTATACTTTCACACTAGGGGTGTAACGGACCACTAACGGTACACAAAAACCACGGTTCGGTACGTACCTTGGTTTTGAAGTCACGGTTCGGTACGGGTTTTCGGTACAGTGGGGGAAAGTTTGTCTTTCCATGTTCCACCCAGGGGTGATGTAGTGTGCACTAACTAATTGTACTTGTAGGGCTGTCAACGAATATTCTATATTGAAATTAATAATCGACTTAAAAAATAATAATAATTATATTAGATAGTGAAAAAAACAGCCCCCGGTGGGCGGTCGTTAGTGGTTAACATACTGTTGTATTCGTTCGGTACACTACACAGCTGTTCGGTATGGTACGGTACACACTGACACCGTTCGGTACGGATACGTGTACCTTTACACCCCTATTTCACACTGGTCAAGACATTATATGACCTTAGACAGCAATATGACCTTAATAAGGAGAGCATCCCCCCAACACACACACACAATTATCCCTCTGCGCACCTGATCCATCTCAAAGACCTTCTCAATTCCAACACCCGCTGAAGGTTTCTGAGAAATCATGAGCTCCTTAACCCATTCTCTGCCACGCTTATATCCATCGCTGTTTGATCTCTGCCAGCACTGTAAGTCTATGGAGATGTTCACCTTCTTTGCAGGGCTATAACTTTTTAAATTGTATTGCTAAATTGACATTACTATGGCCCATTCAACATCGATTATCTATCGTTCAGGATGTAGGAACGTTTTACTTTTTCATTCACACATTCATACAAAAATACCGTCTAGAGTATAAATATGTTTTTATCGTTTTCTGCAGTATTTCCCAGAACGTGAGATATAGGCACAAATGCATATATTAGATCATCAAATGCAGTTTGATACCGATCAACGCTATATTAAAAATTTCAACTGTACATGGTCCTAAACGTTATGACTGATCATGCGTGGGTGAACGGAGGGGGGGGGGGGTCTTTTATAATTCCGTGATAGTCGTTAGATGCTTCATGTAGTATGGGTGATATATTGATCAGAGCAGTTTGTATCGAAAATGATAAACAAAAATGCTGAAACTCACGTCAGTCTCCTCGTACCGTTGGGCGATGAGAGTGGAGCAAACAGATCCCAGTTATGTGGTGGGGATCGAGGCGATCCATTTCCAGTTTGTATATTACTAATACACGCCCAAATCATGTAGATTATTGAGTTATGGCAAAGATCCATATCCACGGTGTGTGTATTGAGTCCTGCGACGATAAACGAGTGGCCGGACGGAATAGGGAGACGCACCGGGATCACAAGAGATCCACTTCCGGTTGCAACTCGCCGATCAGCCACCAGGTGGCAGTATTGAAGCGTTGCAGAGTTGTGCTGGCTCACACAGCATCCGACAAGGCTCCGTGAGTGAAATATGAATACCATGGCGAAAATATGAAATTATGATCAGAATCACGTTGTACACCGTTATTGGCAGAATTCGCATGAACTTGAAACCCGTTGTACGACGTTATTAGCGGGGAAAGGGTTAACAAGATGGGTTAGACTGTGCCGGGTCACATATTTCTATCAGGCAGGATAATGAACAACATTGAGTCCATGTGGCTTTGTGGATAATCAATAAGCTGACATGGTTGTTATTAAAGCATGAAATGGTCTCCAATCTTTAGCTTAGTGTTGATCAAATCCCCTCTTGATGTACTGCTTACAGAGAGGTGAAAAACGGTCAGGGGTGGAAAGAGGGCAGATATGCATAACCGCATACTCCTTTGTGTATCCTCATACCTCACATGTAGTAGGGAAAAGGCTTTCCCATCTGTAGCAACACACATTACCACATGCTCCAGTTCACTTTACCCTCTCTACTTTTACCTCTCTCCAATGGACCTATCTCAAACCCTGCCCTGTTTTCTTGATCCTCCAATCACAACTGGTGCTTCCCTAGGACAAGCAACAGTTGCGATTTGAGGATAAAGAAAACAGGGCAGGGTTTTGATATACGTAGGTAAATTCTTCTCACACCTGCAGCCCTAGCCTCCAGATTCTTGTTTTTCAGGATGGATGTGGCTTAGATTTCAACAGCTGTGATATTTCCTTTGTCTTGATGAAATAAAAAGTTAAAAGTAGCCTGCTGACACGTTGGGCTATTGAAAGAGATTCTTTGTTTGCTAAAACATCCCTATAGTTTCCAGACCATAGTTATCATCAGAACTTGGCCCATCTGGACTGCTGCTGAAACATATGGTAATTCTTCATAGTTCAGACTCCATACACACTCAGTACACAGAACTAATTTGTGAGTGGCTGTAGAATGCATTTGGAGCTGTCCTGAGAGGGTGAGAAAACCTCTTGCCTTACAAGTTCCTTTTTACTCTAATTATAGCATTTACATTTAGTAATTTAGCTGACGCTTTTATCCAAAGCGACTTACAAATTGTGTACAACAAATAAGCAAGAAGGGTACACATCTGTACATAGTACATAATAGCAAAAGACAGTAAGGTTATTTTCTTTTTATATTGATTGAAGACGTATGTTTTTAGCGGCAAGTTGGGCTTGTTTCAGCTGTCCTGACTGGTGGGAAGTTCATTCACTACCGTGAAGCAGGACGGGGAATAGCCTGCTTCGTTTAGATGATCCCCAGGAGCCCAAATATGAGTGGGTCTCAGGCGGCCAAAAGATGTAGAGCGGAGGGGTCTTGAGGGTATGTAGTTAGAGACCATTGACCGGAAGTAGGAGGGAGCTTTTCCCCTTGCTGCACGGAATCGTGGTTATGATTTTTGCCATAATCGAGGAGAGAGTTAAATCATTTTGTGTCCTGTACTGTGTAATCGAGTAGGCCTAGTTTGCATTTCCAGGTGGAAATGTTGGATAGGCAGGCCGAGATTCGTTCAGAGATGAAAAGTGATAATGTTACTCAGTGATTTGGTCCAGAGAGAGAAGAGGAGGGGTCCAAGGACCGAGCTTTGGGGGACACCAATCTGTAGTTGGCGGGGGGCCGATATGGTGCCTCTCCATGATACTTGGTACGAACAAGGTACTGTAGGATGACTGCAAGGGATGTGAGGAGGATCTGATGGTTGTCTATGTCGAAGGCTGCTGACAGGTCTAGGATAATCAGGACAGAGGAGAGGCCTTTCACTCTTGCTAAGTGAAGGGCCTCTGTGAAGGGCCTCTGTGGTTGCTCTGTGGAGTGACCAGTCTTGAAGCCTGACTGATTTGTGTGTAATAGATAATCAGTGACAATCATGTATTTCAATGATGTATTTCTGAAAATTCGCCTAAAAGTACATACCCAAGTAAATGTAATGATTGGATGATTGCTCCACTTCTACAAGGTCCATTTGCATGTTATTGGTATCTAGGGACATCTATTTGGGAATGTATTCCCAAATGTCAGAAATATTGTGTCTGTTACTATGCTTGAGTAAATTGTAATGAACCATTCAGCACCTTCTTGAGATCAAGTGTACAGAAAATCTAAGCAAATGAATAAAAGGCAGATGATTTACAGGGGATTTTGTAGATACAGTACTGAATTTTGCCACCCGGAGACATGTAATTTGATAAATATAGGATAGCAGGCCTATAAATGACCTTATTATGGCCAAGTCATACATCTATGGATCGGTCCAAATCTCCTCTTTCCAATCTGGATTTAGTACCACCAGGCGCCCATAACAGGGCACCAAAGACTGTGAATGAAATCTACTGTAAGTACAGTTACTTTTTTATAATGTAAATAGCTCCGCCATTTTTCATCAGATTGAGACACGTTTTTTCTCTAGACGTTCACAGAAAGGTAAAGAAACAACCTACATTGTATTTTTGTATAAAATACGTTGGGCTTAACTCATCCAGCGCCATACCCGAGTATAGTTTTTTTTTTTTTTTTTTTTTTTTTTTTTTTACAAATCTTACAACCATTCAGATTTTTTAACACTTTAATCGCCGGGAACGCCGTAACTCGTCTTTGCTCGCCATGCTCATTCTGCCGAAGATGCCGTAACTCGTCTTTGATATCAATATTTCAAAAATCTGTGATCGAAATCATATTTCTCCTCCGGAGACATGAGATGTACTGGTGAGCTCCACTCAAGGAAGTGACGCGCCAAACAGGAAGTGCTCATCCATATTTCGTCCGGGCACTCGCGATCGTTAGCCGGACTCCATCTCAACACACTGGATAATCAATCGCTCGCCCTAACTCAATAAACAACGTTATTTGGACGTATATAGTATTATACAACCTGGAAATGGTTCATCTATATCAACATCCCATAATCGAAAACTGTCTACTCCAAGCTGATCGTCCAACGGCGCGAGGAAGATACGGTAAGATCCAGCGTTATTTTCTAACGTGTTCCATATAAACTGCTCTGATGACGATATGACCCACACTAGACGAATGATATAACGTTGCCCACGGAATTATAAACGACCCCCTGCCCATCCGGTCAATATCAGATGATACGTAGTAACTTCTAGAAGTACCTCCAGTTGAAATTTTTCATCTGGCACCGATCGATACCAAACTGTATTTGATCATCAATATAATGCATTTGGGGCTATAAATCAAGTTCTGGAGAAAGCTGCAGAAAACGATAAAAACATACTTATACTTTAGACCATATTTTAGTATGAATATGTGAATGAAAAAGTATAACGTTGCTACACCCTGAACAATGGATATAGGACATTGAATGGGCCATAATAATGTCAATTTAGCAATAGAATTTAAAGAGTTATAGCCCTGCAAAGAAGGGGAACTTCTCCATAGACAAATAGAGCTGGCTAGGGATGGTAAATTATGAATTTAACCATGGCAATCAAAGTGTTAACAGCGTACCATCCAATAATACAAATATTTGTCTTTTCTTTTCTTTTCTTATAGACATACAAAACATACAAATGACTTAAACAGACATAAGGATATATAGCATGGACACACTCATGCTGAAAGAGATAAACTCCTCTATAGTGAAGTCACTGACCCATATAATAATAATAACTTTATTTGTATAGCACTTTTCATACAGAGGTTGCAGTTCAAAGTGCTTCAAAACAGTAAAAAATACAGGCATAAGCGGGCATAAAAAAGATAGACAGGTAGGTATGGCAAATCACAGTGTTTCACATTAGGATCTAGCATCCCAATAGGCTCTCCGCTTACAGTTTTCAGTAACACAAATAATAAAAATAGTTTAAAATGATTCAGTTTAAAATAGTCATCGGTAAGAAGTAAAAAGTGCAATAACCGACACATGAATTTGATAGGCAGTCTAAAAAAAATAAAATAGAATGGACATAAAAAATTCAGGCATGAGCGAGCATAGCAAGATATGGTAAATCACGGTGTTTCACATTAGGATCTAGCATCCTAATAGGCTCTCTATTCAGTAATACAATTAATCACAGTGTTTCACATTTGGATCTAGCAAATAATAAAACTAGTTTAAAATGATTCAGTTTAAAATAGTCATCGGTAAGAAGTAAAAAGTGCAATAACCGACACATGAATTTGATAGGCAGTGTATAAGAGTAGGCAGGGTAAGAATAGTGCAGGTAAATACAAGTTGTGTCAGGATATCCCTGATGTTTCCTCTTGCCACTAGGTGGTAGCAGATATCTATCAGTGAAATGCCTGAGCAAAGAGATAGGTTTTAAGCTGTCTTTTAAAGATGTCTAGCGAGTTGGCTTCCATGATGTTTTGGGGTAGTTTGTTCCATAGTTTTGGGGCATAGTTGATAAAGGCTGCATTACCGATCCTCTTTTGACTGCTTCAATATCAATATGGGTTTCAATCAAGGGAGTTTTCCTAACCCATGGAAGCCTGCAGTTGTGGTCCCTTTATTTAAAAGTGGTGACCCTCTCATGACATCCAATTACAGACCCATCAGTATTCTACCTATAGTGTCCAAGGTGTTTGAAAAACTGATTGCCAAACAGGTCACTGATCATCTCAATAACAGCTCCTTCCCACTGCACCCAATGCAATTTGGATTCAGGGCTAACCATTCAACAGAAACAGCAACATGTTTCTTTTTAGAGAGTCAAGGCTTCAATGGACAGGGGTGGGGTTGTGGGGGCTGTGTTCCTTGATCTAAGGAAAGCTTTTGACACTGTTTTAACCATACTATTCTACTCCAAAAGCTGGTCAATTTCAACTTCTCCATAGAGTTCCTCAACCTCTTCAAATCATACCTTTCATTCCGTTCCCAACTTGTCAAAATTGAAAATCATAAATCTACTGCCATCTGTCTGTCAACTGGTGTCCCGCAGGGCTCTGTCTTGGGTCCAATCCTGTTCAGCATGTACATTAACGATTTGCCTTCTGTGTGTGGCCAATGTGATGTACTGATGTATGCTGATGATACAGTGATCTTTACACATGGTAAAACCACAGAAGAGGTTGCAACAAAATTGTCTAATGTCATGGTGAATGTCACATCCTGCCTTAAGAACAGCTGTTTACAATTGAATGTCTCTAAGACTGTCTGTATGTTCTTCTTCAAGGGCCACAGAGAAGTTGCAGAGCAGGATATCTTCATCTCCGGTCAGAAATTACAGGTAGTATCAGAATATAAGTAATTTAGGATTACACATAGACCCAAACCTTAGCTTCAAAAAAAGTCTGCAATAAGGTAAAGTTCAGTATATTTTCATTCAATGGTTCTTTCCCACATCACATACTGTTTGATAACCTGGTCCAATTCACATTCCACCATTCTGAAACCACTTCAATCACTATACAAACAAGCAATACAAATTCTAGACAAGAAACCATTCAGGTACCATCATTGTCACATTCTAAAAAAATATAATCTACTCCGTTGGGAAAACCTGACTCTATATCAAAACGTCTGTCTAGTTTTTAAAATAAAGTGTGGATTGGCTCCTCCGTTGTCCGGTTTCATCAACCTCAAGTCTGCCTCAACCAGGAACACTAGAGGTGCGGCAAGGGGGGACTGTACAATCCCTTTAAAAAAAAGTGTATTTGGCCAGGCCGTCTTCTCATACAGAGCATCCCACCAATGACACAGTAGTGGTGGGCCTGATCTCTGCCAACGATGAGAGGGCCTACCTGGAAGTGGTAACGAATCTGTCGCGGTGGTGTCAGGAGAACGGCCTCTCCCTGAACGTCAGCAAAACAAAAGAGATGAATGTGGGAGGTTGGGGGTCAGAGACTACAAGTATCGACAGGGCACCGGTTGAGAGAGTGAACAGTTTTAAGTACCTCGGAGTCCACATATCTTGACATGGACCACATACATTGATAGTGTTATTAAGAAGGCACGGCAACGCCTCTACTTCCTTAGGCACCTAAGGAAGTTCCAAGTGAGTCAGAAGATCCTTAAGAACTTCTACTCATAATCTCACAATAGAGAACATCCTGACTGGCAATATCACCTCCTGGTTTGGGAATAGCACCGCACAAGACCGTAGCAGACTACAGAGAGTGGCCTGTTCAGCCGAACGCACAATTGGAGGTGGGCTTCCCACTCTCCAAGACATTTACAACAAGCGGTGCATGGGTAAGGCTAAGAGAATAATCAAAGACTCTAGCCACCCAAACAACTGCCTCTTTGAACTGCTGCGGTCAGGCAAGCGATACCGGAGTGTCATGGCAAGCACAGAGAGACTCAGAAGAAGCTTCTATCCTCAGGCCATCAGGATGCTAAATGACAATAACACTGTGTAACAAACCATCAAATACACTCACAGCACACACATCCACACGCACACACTCACTTTAAACAAACAACTCACTGCAGCACCCACTTTACCCACGTTAGACACTTAACACACTTTATATTTATGGTAAAGAATTTGCACTACAACTCATACCTCATTACACCTTACTGTAAATTGTACCTAAATTGTACCTCATCCCATTTCTGCATTGTACTGTATATTGTATTGTATATATGTATATTGACACTTTTGTCTACGTACTTGGCTTCTATTTTATATTTATTATACTTATTTTATACTTATCTATTTTTATCTAGCACAATCTCTGGAGCAAAACAGAAAGAAGCATTTTATATAAAAGTATTCTGTACTTTTGTATGACAACTAATAAAGAAACTTGAAACTTAAATGTTACTTTCACATGTACTGTAATTCACAAATAACTCCAAAACATGAATATTGTTATTCCTGTGCACGGCATCAAAACAAGTCCTTGCCATTTGATTCTCTTACATAAGTTGGTACAGTATATGAAGGAATCTTGTGTCTTTGCCATTGTGCAGTGGAATTGTTGGGTTGGTAGCAGTGGCGTCGTTAGCCACTGGGCTTTTTTTTTTTTTTAGATGTCAGCATCAACATTGTCTGTGCAGAATGTTTGTTAGTGTTTGGTATTTTTTGTTGGTTTTTAGTACTTTAAAAAATGTTTAGTAAGTAGTTTTCATTTGATCCTATAATCTTTTCATTCACCGATTTGTGGACTTTTTTTTTAGTGTCCTGAAAGGCGCCTTATAAATCAAATGCATTATTATTATTATTATTATTATTATTATTATTATTATTATTATTATTATTATTATTATTATTATTATTATTATTATTATTATTATTATTATTATCATCCAGGAGGGAAAATACACTTTGGATAGTAGGGACTGCATCTCTGCCTGTCCTGACCAGGAAACACTTTGCAACTGTTATCTCCTCTGGCAATAGTTGGATATTGTAATGTGTGGCGAGGGGTTGCAGCAATTCCACTGAGAGAAACTGGTCTGAGGCTGGATAACATGCCTGTATGCCTCTCATAAGTTGTTATCCAACTCATGAGAACCTGCTCTCAAGCTCTTGCAGCATTCTGTCGACGACTGGATAGAACAGTCTCTGTCTCAGCTGATCTCCTGAGCTGAGGTCTGAGCTTGTGCCACAAGATGACTCAACTACATACTCGTCCATCCTTTTCTGCTTCCTCCTTTGGCTGGTAGTATGTTCCTCAATCCAAAGGCCATTACATATGTATGGCCTTTGTCCTGTCATACATGTCCACTGTCATCTCTGAGGTGCGATAACCTTTGAGTGTGTCCTGCACTGTGCTTTTAAATAGTACAGATATTGAAGATGTGCACTTTAACGCAGCAGCACCTGGAGCCATCCATACCCATGTCCAGTGTCCTATAATAAGCTTTAATCGAACCTCGGATAGTCCGGTTGGTTTGGGGTGGTGTGAAAGCTCATTCACTCTTGCAAGTGAACCCTGCTGCGGTTCATTTGAGATGTGAATGCAAAGCGGACCAAAGGCAGGAAAAGACCCAAAAATCAAAAAAAAAAATTTATGAGAAGACTGAAACATATGTATATAATGAAACACACAATACAGTTTTTTTTCGATTGCCTAAGCATGATTTTGAAAACGGGGCCCGGTGTTTCAAAACACACAATTAGCACAACCACACACACAATTATCAGAACACCTCAGATCCTTTGCTAAATTAAACACTTGTCAAAACCATACACTAATTTTGTTACCATATGAAACACACGTTTCATATGACTTAATTCTGTTTGAACCAGTTACACACACTGCTGTGCTTAACCTAAAACACATTTAGCAATTCTACTTCTCAGTGATTAGAGTACTGTAAGTGAAGTACGCAGAGAATGTGCAAATATACAATAAATTCACCAAACACTACACAAGACCAATGCTGTAGAGTAGACTGATGAAAATATAATTTATTTATCTACATATACCCAAATCAATGATGCAGACTGATGAAAATATAAATGTTCTCTCCATATAACCAAATCAGTCAACATTTCAACATGGAGAATCACAACAATACATGTCCCAGTTTTCATGCTACTATGTGCATAACACTGTAAGCTCAGCAAATATCAGACAAACATAAAATACTGTATCCAGTACAGGTTAAAATTATAGTAACACAATTTCTTTTTTGAATTTTTTTTAACAGAAAATACTAGACATTATCTCTTTGCCTAGCTGGATCTGGCAAGATAATTTTTTGTTGTGATTCTCCATGTTGACATGTTGACTGATTTGGGAAAATGGGAGAAAATGTATATTTTCATCAGTCTGCATCATTGGTTGTCTTGTGTAGTGTTTGGTGAATGTATTGTATATTTTCACGTTCTCTGTGTACAGTACTTCACTCTCCTTCCATTTTGGTTGAAGACAGGTGAACTCACCTGCTGCATTTTTATAGTGCTTAAACCTGATTGTGTATCTACAATTAAGCAATGGTGTGTTTGTGCATCTGACGGCTGTGTTTAACCAATTGGCTCGTGTGGTAATTTGACATTCTGTGTCTAATGTAATGCAAGTGTGTTTAGTGTTTTGCAAATCACTGTGTGTATTGTTTTGCAAAAAGTGAGGCTGACATTGTAGGGGTGCAAATCTGGGCCTATATTTTGCTCCTTGAGTGTAAGGTTTTGATAATTGTGTAATACTTTTGATTTGAGTGTTTATGCAATTGAAGAAAACTGTAAAGACTAGAGATGAACTGTTTATTTATTTTGTACATAGGCTGTGCATATGTTTGTTTGTTTGTTTATTTGCTTATGTGTATGATTCTTAACTGTGTTTTTATTTTGTTATTGGTGTATATGTGTATGTATGTACAGTATATGTATATATATTTATATATGTATATATATGTGTATATATGTATATTTGTACTCCTGTTGGGGCTTCTTGGACCAGATCAATGTTTTATCTGGCTAAATAAATAAATAAATAAATAAGAAACTGATGATTTGGTCCTGTTAACTTTGAATTTTCTATGGGTACTGCCCAGATCCCTCTCATGGACCTGGACCTCACTTTGAGAACCTCTAATGATTCTAGTTATTCAGTATTCATCTCTAATTACTCTAAAATTGCGTATTTCTGTGTTTAAAAGAAGAAAAAAAAGAAGAAAAAAAAAGGGGGGGGGGGCTGCCTGTAACTGTTCCGCAACTGTAAGTTACTTCCGGGGTAGGCCTGATTGGCCCCGACAGGCACGTGACGCGCAACTTTCTCTGCCGCGCGGCACGCTCCGCGGAGCGGCAGAGCTTGCGGAATTATGTAACCGCCCTAATCCGCCATGATTTTCATTCGCCGCTTCAGCTCACCTGGCAGAGCAGCAGTCCTGCGGTCCTGCGGTCCGTTGTTGACGAGTTCGAATCCCATCAAATTTTTTTTTTTAACGTGATTTTTTTTTAACGTGTATTCTTTCGCCGGTTAAGGTTAGGCATGGTTAAGGTTAAGGTTAAGGTTAGGCATTGTTTCGGAGTTGGTTAAGGTTAGAACGGTTAAGTTTAGGCGCTGTTAAGGAGCTGGTTAAGGTTAGAGTTTGTCTTAGAGAATGGCAATATTCTTTCTATGGTTAAGGTTAGGCATGGTTAAGGTTAAGGTTAAGGTTAGGCATTGTTTCGGAGTTGGTTAAGGTTAGAACGGTTAAGTTTAGGCGCTGTTAAGGAGCTGGTTAAGGTTAGAGTTTGTGTTAGAGAATGGCAATAGACAGCCTATTTCCGCGCGACAGCTCTCAGCAGCCTCGTTGCGCGTCCTGAGTTTGCCGCGTCACGTGCCTGTCGGGGCCAATCAGGCCTACCCCGGAAGTAACTTACAGTTGCGGAACGGGTACAGGCCCCCGGGCTGAAGCCCCCAATGTTTTCTAACCCTAAAAACGCCCCTGGTTGGTAGTGCTAGGAACGGATTGCAGTAGTTATTCAGTTTGGCTACTACTTAAAATGTCTCAACTAAATTGAGAAAAAAGAAAAAACCTAGCCTCACAGAATGCTTTTCAAAATGTAATGAAACTGTGATTATTTTCAAGAATGTTGCCGTTTCCTCTGATGTCTTGCCATCGCTGTGTCTTGCTGCCAAATTCCATCCAGTCTAAGGCTCCTTCCATTCTGCCCATACATCATCCTGGAGCAAGAGGTCTGAGAGTTAATAGGGAACATGCATTGCAGTATTTCCAATCCACTCTGAGCTGTCTGCCTGTCCTGAAATGTCACGAACATGGACCCATGATACACTCTACACTTCCTACCGGAATTACATTGTGCTCATCCCCCAGATATTTGACAGGTATTTTTTGCAATGAAACTATATCACATCGATTTCTATTTAAGCTGACCTAGTCTGCAACATGGTATTAGCCACAAGATAGGTACTTAAGTACTTCACCTACAAACATAATACTGTTCTGACAGCACAATATTGATGTAATTAACTCAATCAGCGCCGGAGCGATATGCGTGATGTGATGTGTGGTTAAAAAGCCAGCGTTCTAAAGTATAGGAATATGTGGTGGTGTTTGCAGGGCTATAACTATATTCTATATTATAGCTATGGATACAATACTATGGCCCATTTGACATTGAGTATCTATCGTTCAATATGTGAAAAAGAAATATTTTTTTCATCCACACATTCCCGTTTTATACCATGGTGAATATAAGTATGGTTTTAGAGCGGTCTAGGGTAATTCCTGGGAGGCTGGTAATAGCCCGCCGCAACGTGTATTATACTAAATGCATTTGGCGTTCCGTCCCTACACACGCTACAATAAAAAAATCAAATGCATATGATAGGTATTATGTTCCATCATGAATGCATGAAAGGGGGGGGGGGGGTCGTTTTTTTATGCTTTGATCGTCACCAACGGAATACGTTATGGACTAACATTACACACATACGCTCGGATCGCAATGAAGACGTTCTTGGATCAACGCAAGATTGATATCATATAGCCCTTACCTTGACTAGGATGTACCCCAAAAAGAATATTCCAATTATCTGATCGCCATTCCAAGTATTGATTGTCCATCGTGTCGCTCTTCTGAGGTGTTGACTGTGGTAAACTTCTGGTGGATCCTGCTGGACGTCACTCACTTCACCATAATTGATAAATGACAGAGCATGAATAAAAAAATACATTATTATTCATAATACATACGTGAAGGCAATATATTTGGAATGCAATGCATTACAGCTGATCCAACACATTCAACGGCATATGAAAACAATACCATATTAGATACAATTATTTAAATACAGTATAAAGGAAAGGTAATTGTTGTGAAGGGCCAGATTAAACCGAATATATATATTTATTATATATATATATTTAATTGTATTTGTATATTCTCTAATATTCCCTGATATCCCTTGTATATTCCTTGTACAATATGCATTGAATATCCATTCTAGCCTACTGAACATCCCATAATAGTCTCCATTCTACTATTGGTCGAGACCTTGGTGCCAGGCTGCCATACCCCCCAGACCCAGTTCAAACGTACCGCTCAACATGTACGAACAAGTCCTAGTTCCGCGTAGGAATCTGGCTACCGCACCACTAACGGTACTATTTGTTCATAGTGCGTATATATACTGCGCTACTAAAGTAGGACTTCCTTTTCAGTCCAGTTTCTTACCCTCCAATAGAGTCACAGACGTAAAGCCTCCCCGCGACGCCACGTGTGGGAGTAAGGCCAAGTTCGGCCTACCATCGGTATTGAGACATCGTGTATATTAATATTTGAATAGTCATATTTGGCACTATATCGTCGAGTTGGACGTAGTCTATTAAGCTAATAATAGTCTGTTAATACATAGTGCTTCGTGCGGTGAGAATACTACCGTAGTCAGTACCCCATCGTTTCGGGCAGAGAACTGGCTGCTTATCCAGGATGGTCGACCCCATGTGAGACTGCATCCGAGGAGCCCCAGAGCCGACGAGCGAGTGGACCTGTATACCGGATTATTCTACCGACGACAGCCCGCCTTCCCAGGCACGGATTATGCTTTGTATACAGTGATTATTCCATGGATAAAGACCCCCGACACTGCCGTGTGTTGGAACCCCCCCCCCTGGAGAGGACGCAAGGTGAGGAGGCGCTCTGCAAGACGAGGTCGCTTCACGTCTCTCCTCCGTGGACCGGAGAGAGCCGGCCCACAGAGAGTCCAGCTGCTTTCATCTGTGGTCCAAGGATCGCTGGCGCATTGAGCTGCACAACTGTGGGTTCACCCAGGATACCCTTGGCCGGACGAGGCAGCCAGACTCTACCCCCCCCCCCCCCCCTCCTACTCCTGTTGTCTTACAAGCGACCGGATTACCCCCCTTAGTGTATCCAGTCTTATAATCATTAAAGTATCATTGCTGTTATTCCTTAACTATTCCAGGTCGTATATTTACCGCCTGCGCCATCAGAGATTGGACATTCTCTATTGATATACCAACGAATACTCTTTGACATAAAAGTGCATACTATTTCAATTCATAAATGTAATTAAGTGATTAAGTGCTTGCTCTACACACCATTGCTGTGTAGTAATAAACGCATACTTCGACTTCGTACATTTGTGTTGGATCCGTTTCATCTACGTGAGAGTGTTTATCATAATATATTTATGCCGAGTACTGGGTGGCCGAATATAAAGTACAAAGGTAGTGGTAGTAAGTATCATATCTAGTAATACAGTCAGGGAATTGTACCCCTCAGTTACAGTAATGGTACCAGGCAAATTCGGTTGGCATCTTGGTATAACGTTAGCTAGCTAGATCGAGCAGTGCTCTGTAATGCCTGGGGTGAAAGGCTTGGTGATAGTAGCCCATAAAAACTGTGGCTAAAAAATGAAGACACTTTTATGCTCTTTTAGACCTGTTCATATGACCTGAACTCCTGAGTAAACAAAATAGGTTAGCCAATTTATGAGTAGCCTAATGTAGTCTTGTTTATTATGTAACACTGTGATGCACGCCAACAGGGACTCGTGGATTCACTCTCCCAAACCCTGTTGGCGTGCATCACAGTCACGATAGGGGCTAATGTAACGCCAGTCAGCAAGCGAAAGTAGCATTGAATCAAAAGCCAAGGGATGCAGGGACCGCTGAGGATTATACTAGGTCGGATAGGCCAGCAAAGTTATGTCCTATTCATCAATCTCACAATATTCGCTAACATTAGACAGATGGAATACAGCCTTCCATCTAAAAACATAAATGAAAACTTACCACAGTCATAGTAGCCATAATAACTTCAATCGGTTCGGATCCTTTGAATGAAACGAAAATGTAAACACTGACCTCGACGTTAGAAAAAGTAGCACTGGTGACGTGAAATCACTGCGCCCAGACAGGAGTGGTTAGGCAAAAAATAGTTCAGAGTATATCTGCTTAGAAAACAGAAATGTCAATTAAACCATTCATTGCCGGAGCTTATATCCATCCTTATGTAGCCTCTCTGCCAGCTCTATTTGTCTATGGAGATGTTCTGTTATGGTTTGTAACCGACCCCAATCGCACAACACAAGACCGGTATGAGAGTAAGCCAAGAACTGGGCATTTATTGAAACACACAGAAAACGGCACTGTCCCTTTAAGGGAGAACACAAAATACAAGAAAACAAGAAAGGGGAAAAATAGCACAGTGCCTTTAAGAGGCGAGCTGGCCAAGGGAAAGGCTAAGGGAAGGCTAACGGAAACAGGGCCGGGGCAAGGGAACAGGCAGGAAAAGGGAGGAACTAGGAGGACTAGACAGGGAGGACTAGGAGGACTAGGAGGAGAAAACAGGGACTGAGGCCCGCGGAGGCGGGCTGGGGACAGGGGGGACTAGGAGGACTAGAGTGGGGAAACAGGGACAGAGGCCCGCGGAGGCGGGCTGGGGACAGGGAGGACTAGGAGGACTAGAGTGGGGAAACAGGGACAGAGGCCCGCGGAGGCGGGCTGGGGACAGGGAGGACTAGGAAAACAGGGTAAGGCCTTGGAACAGGGCGAGGGCTGGAGCTGCTTACAGGGACAGAGAAAACAGACAACGCCTGGGATACAAGCATTAATGAATGTTGCTGCTCTGCAGCTTCTCCCGGGATGGTTCGTCTGGGGAAGCAGACGGTGACGTCAGAGCCGCTCTGCAGACTTCTCTCGGCAGATCTCCGAGGTGGTAAACGGGACCGAGAGGGAGAGAGGGAGCAGAGTACAGTTGGGAACAGAGCAGGTGACAGGAGAAGTGACTTGTCCCAAAAACAGAGTAATCCAAGTGACTGACTCTTCGGTGTATATACACACTGTGAGTAACGTCCCAAACACAATTCCACGTGATAGAATCTTCGGTGCAGATAAACACTGTGAGCGAAGTCCCAAATACAAATCCAAGTGATAATATCTTCGGTGTGTAAACACACAGTGAGCGATGTAAAGGCCAAATATTATCCCAATGAACAATCCAAAAAGCTGATGCTGGGTGAGTGACTGTCTGACAAAAAGCAGGATATCTTCAGTGTCAATAAACACACGAAAAACGAATAGGATCAATGACAGTCATAAAAACTCACCCAGGCGCTGTGCGTAAAGAGAGTAGGATCAAAAACGGGGCGAGCGCGTCGCCACGGGGAACGGGATGTCCAAGCGGAGGTCTGAGTGGTGCGCGACTGCTTGGAGTACGCGCCGGTAAGAAGGGCGCATCTGGCGCGGAGGTCTGAGGGGTGCGCGTCTGCTTGGAGTACGCGCCGGTACGGAGGACGCATCTGGAGTGCGTCTGAATGCGCGTCTGGAGTGAAGAGCGCGTCTGCGCGGAAGAGCGCGCCGGCTCGGAGAGACGCATCCTCCCGTAGAGTATTAGGAAGCGATGCGCGTCTGGAGTGAAGAGCGCGTCTGCTGCGCGGAGGTCTGGATGCGCGTCTGCGCGGAAGAGCGCGCCTGGCTCGGAGAGACGCATCCTCCCGTAGAGTATTAGGAAGCGATGCGCGTCTAGAGTGAAGAGCGCGTCTGCTGCGCGGAGGTCTGGATGCGCGTCTGCGCGGAAGAGCGCGCCTGGCTCGGAGAGACGCATCCTCCCGTAGAGTATTAGGAAGCGATGCGCGTCTGGAGTGAAGAGCGCGTCTGCTGCGCGGAGGTCTGGATGCGCGTCTGGGCGTCTGCTGCGCGGAGGTCTGAATGCGTGTCTGGACGTCTGCTGCGCGGAGGTCTGAAGTGGAACACTGGAATACCTCCCGTAGAGGAATAGAGAGCGTAGTAACAATGTCTCCATCCAGGCAAACGGCGACAGGTGGCCAAAGCTTGAGTGCATCTCACGCCGGAGATGAAAGCAGCATAACAGACAGAGAACCTCCCGAAGGAGTCTTGGTGATAGAGATATGATACGGAATGATACGGGACGACCCGACAGGAACTGAGGGGAGAGCGAGGTACTTAAAGCCCACAGGGGAACTAATTAGAATGCACCTCAGGTGCGTGAAGGTAATTGATACTTGAAACTAGAAGTGTGTGTTCGGCACAAGACCAATCAAACACATAATGACAGGTAGTCCAAGGGTGTGGTTGCTGAAGAGCAAACAAACGCGAGGGTGGGGGCTAGTGAGGTGAGGAGAATGCAATTGATAAACAGAAAACTAAAGGAACAGAGCGAGTAGGCTTAAAGGAACAGAGCGAGTAGGCTTAAAGGAACAGAGCGAGTAGGTGGGCAATGGACAAAACCTCACATGTTCACCTTATTTGCAGGGCTATAACTTTTTAAATTGTATTGCTAAATTGACATTACTATGGCCCATTCAACATCAATTATCTATCGTTCAGGATGTAGGAACGTTTAACTTTTTCATTCACACATTCATACAATAATACGGTCTAGAGTATAAATATGTTTTTATCGTTTTCCGCAGTATTTCATAGAACATATATGCATATATTAGATCATCAAATGCAGTTTGATACCTATCGACGCCAGATTAAAAATGTCAACTGTACACGGTCCTAGACGTTATGACTCTTCATCTGCGGTTGGGGGGGGGGGTCGTTTATAATTCAATGACCGACGTTAAATCATTTATGTAGTATGGGTGATATATAGATCTGAGCAGTTTGTATCGAAAATGGTAAAGAAAAACGCTGAAACTCACCCCAGTCTCCTCTTACCGTTGGGTGATGAGCGTGGAGCAAAAAGATCGCTATTATGGGATGTTGATCTAGGTGATCCAGTTCCGGTTTGTATAATACTAATACACGTCCAATCATGTTGTTTATTGAGTTATGGCAACGGATCGATATGCACAGTGTCTGGATAGAGTCCCGCGAGCGATAGTGAGTGGCCGGACAGAATAGGGGACGGACTAAGCACTTCCGGAGACTTCCGGTTTTGGCAACTCGCCGATCGGCCACCAGGTGGCGGTATTGAAGTGTTGGAGAGTTGAGCGGAGTCCTACAACACCAGCAAAGACTCTGTGGGTGAAATGTGAATACCATGACGAAAATATGAAATATTGATCTCAAAGACGCTGTAAGACGTCATTGGCAGATTACGCATGGCGGAGAATGACGTCTTAACACGTCATCGGCGGAGAAAGGGTTAATGTCAATTCAATTATTTTTTATTTTTCCACGTGGTAAATACACAGGTCACACCATGTTTACAGGAACGTTTTGGAGTTGTATTTGGAGTGTTCATGACTGTTGGGAACTAGGCTGGGAACTAGGCTACTGGAGGAACCTACTTCCAATGACTGACGCTAAGCTAGGCTAACGATGCAGGTGTTCCCTAAGCCTAATGCATGCACAGAGATGAAAAATGTATCTTCTTGTCTAACTCCAGGGAAGATGGCAAATAAGCAAATTTCCCAAAATGTTGGAGTTTTCCTTTAAGCCTGATCGGCCCGGTAACGGTACGAGATTTATTTCACGTCATAAATAAATCAATACAGTCGTAGTAAAGTTGTGTTTCTTTAATAATAATTTATATTCTCCTTTGGTTCATTACAATTTACTCAAGCATAGTAACGGACACAATATTTCTGACACTGTGAATACATTCCCTGAGGCCCAACAAGGTCCCTAGATACAGAGAACATGCAAATGGGCCTTGTAGAAGTGGAACAATCTTCCATTTACTTGGGTATGTACTTTTAGGCGAATTTTCTGAAAATATGGCTAGGGCTTAAGAGGTTAACGGATCACATACTGAAGATTGCGTACAATATAGCCTGTAGCGTGTAGAATTTGGGAGCAGCAGTTAAATCCCAATGTCTGGACTTGTCAACCACTTCATCAAATTGGACAGCACCTTGCTTCCTTCCTTTTTTTTTTAATCTTTTTTGTTTTTTCTCTGTTGTTACTATTCATAATTTTTATTTTTTATCTTTTATTTAATTTTTTTTAATTTTTTTTAAATGTACCCTTTCCTTGTACAGTGTCCTTGAGTCTGAGAAAGGCGCTTCTCTCTTAAAATCCAATTTATTATTATTATTATTGTGGGCTCACTTACTTTAACCCTTTCACTACCACACTACCAAAAGGTTAACCCTTTCACTGCGAAAATACAGAAGGTTAACCCTTTCACTGCCACATGACAAAGGGTTAACCCTTTCACAACCACACTACAGAAGGTTCTATTTCATTCTGGCTTCCGCTCAGCGTCATTCTGCACTAACCTCACTTCGTGCCTAGCACTGAATAAAAAACTCCACAATGTACCTTTACATACCGACATCCGTCTGGCCACACCCCTATCCGCTTACCTTCATAAGCAGGTGTGTGGTCACCTACTCGCCTCCTTCTTCACTTTCACCACAAGGAAGTGCCTTCGGTAGATACCCACACTTGACGAGGTTGTTTAGTTGAAGAAAGTTGATACATGTGTTTACATTTTTTCTTGCTTTTTTCTTCTCTCATATATTTAAAAAGAAAAAAGCTAAGTCATAATGTTTACCTCGGAGGATCGCGCTCGCAACATCACCCTTCACCAGCGGTTCTCCATTGCCGCCTCTGTCGTACGTCTTGGAGCGGGGTTGAGGCCTCTCTCGTGGTCGGCAGCCACGCCCGGTAGGCGTCCGATGGATAGTTTGCCTCTCCAAGGAGCTGGTGCACCAGCGCCGTCTCCTGTGCGATGGCCTGGTTCCGGCTCTGGTTCCTCTGCTTCCGGGGAGTCGTCCGCTGTTTTTTTTTTGCGTCAGCTCGCTCCCGTCGCAAGATGGTGGCTTGTAGACGCGAACGGCCTGGTTTTGGTGAGTTGCTGGAGCCGGATGAGGATGTGTCTGATTCTCCATGGCCGATGGAAACAGAGGACTACATGGTAGAAGCTGACGGGTTCTTGTTCGAAGCTCCGGTGGAGACATGTCCCCCGCCGAGCGGCGGCGGCAGTTGCAAACGGCGTGCCGCTGCCGCAGCCACTGCCTGTTCCTATTCCTGACAATCTCATAGGTCATCTATGGCAACGCCCGGTGAGAGGGGTGGACGTTGTCTGTCCATTTTTCCCCTCAATGGAGGCCTACGTCCGTCAGGGACAGGTGGTCTCCCACATCATGGGCCTTACCCCCGCCTACGTGCAAGTCACGAGGGTGGTGGGTTTGGTAGAAGGCATGAAGGAGGGCGTGCCTCGGCTTGATAGGCCAATGGCGGCGCTCCTTTTTTCCTGAGGTGGTGTGGGAGCCGTTACGGAAGCCGGTTCCTCAAGGGAAATCGGCGAGGCGGTTGGCTTTTTGGAGTGACCAGTCATTTATCTCCGTGACGCAATCTCTGGCTGCCACTTCTAACATCGCGCAGCTGGCGAGATCCATGTCTGGGATACTGACGGGCGGCACGGAGCTGACTGATTTACAACATGATCAGCTCGCCCAGGCGGCAGGAGCCATCCTGCATCTGATTCAGCCGCAGGCTATAGCCGCTGGGAAAGTGCGTGCCCTGGCCACTCTAATCCAGCGCCACCTTTGGCTGGAGCAGGCGCGTGTGCCGGAGAAGAAGAGGACTCCACTTCTGACGGCACCCCTCTCCGATGCTGGACTATTCGGGTCGGCACTGCGGCTGATGACCTCAACCTGCAGGGAGATGCAGGAGGAGCGCTCCGTGCTCCAGCCTCATTTCCCCCCGCCCGATGTCACTGGTGGAGTCAGACGGCAGGCGCTGAGGCGCACCATCGAGGTTCCGCCGCCGTAGCCGCCGCTGCTACCACCGCCACTGCTGGACCTTCGGCGAAGAAGGCCAGGAGGAGAGAGGGCGCTTCCGCCACTGCAGCCGGCCCATCTACGCCCGGAGGTGACGGTAGGGATCGTCATGACCAGCCGCCGATCGTTTACCGTCCCTCCGGGGCTCCACGGGGTGGCAAGTCCCGAGCGGCTCGTGGCAGGCGTCGCTAAAAAAAGAATTTACTTTTTCCCTCTATGGTCCCCCCCTGTTCCCTTCCCGGCCCACATATATTGAAAGAAATAAAGAGTCCCTCCTAAAAAGAGGGACTGTATTTTTTGTTACAAACTGTGTGTTTATTCACCAAACATATGATGGGGATGCGACGTGTGAATCTTTCGCTAGTATGGGTTTGATAGGAGGGCTAGACGTTACATTCATGTTAGAGCTTAAGCAAGGCCTGCAGCCTACACTCGGTTGAAAAAGGTTTTTTCTGCCTCGACCTGAATCTTCACATAAAGGTAGAGGTTAGTTGTTTGCTCTGTTGCTTAAACAGTGATATTGAGCCGCAACACTATTGTGTTGGTCTGCAGTAATGCTCGTATGAAAAAGTATCGCGGCTCAGCCGCTCTCTCTCTCTATCAGATTTTCTGTGTCTTACAACATGGATACGAGTGTCGGGTTCACACATACACAACTTGGCCTTTGTTATAAACCCTGTTCACAGATGTGTCTGTGGCTAGCATGCATTGAATTAGCTTGTGCTGTTCATTAGCATTTTGCTACTTAAGGTATCGTATGGCTGTTTGTTGTTGTCGTATGCAAGGGTTGGGCTTGCGAGGGGGTACCGGATAAACCCCTCCTTCCCTCTTCTGATTGGTCAGGGGGTTTATTGGACTCTCTTTTCATTCGGTCAGGGCCAAGCTGTTAGGCAGCTTGGCACGGGGGGGGGGGTTCCCAGACTCTGCACCTATCACAGGCGGTTGAGTCTTGGGTTTCCCCCCGTCATAGCAAACGTCACTAAGCACCATTCTATTGGACGACGGCTTCCGTGAGTTTTAGACCCGTATGTAGGGTCTGTTGTTGTCAAGTTGTCGGGGCAGAGCGTAGGAACTTACTGTTCTACTACGCTCGATATACATGTAACTTGAGTCTGTTGGTCACATGACTCAATGTTACCGTGACTTTTCAATCTATGGCTCACGTGGGAAGTCTCTCTGATGAGTCCCGTCTCTCCTCTGTGGTGAGGGTGGCGGGATGTAAGAATGTAAAAATTGTTTACCCTCGGCCGCGTCACATGGGATTCATATCAGTCTGTGTTTCTTTCTTTTTTAATAATGAAAAGAGTGAAGAATATGAAGCACGACAAAGGACCAATGTCTGGTGTCTGGTTAGACTATCCATTGATGTGTTTGGGTCTCGACGCGTACATAGTGCTGGCTCGGGGTGTTTCTGTTAAGAATCATGCAGGAGGCTAGTACGCCTTGGTTGCTCATTATTAAAACAGCGTTTTTATAGGGCAACTGGGATGGGGGATTTTTTTCCTCTTCCGAGAGCCTGTTACTGGGTCTCGACGGATTCTCGTTCATATCTGGGGGATGTTAATGGAATAGATCAGGACATAGGTAGAGGGGTCTCACGCCCTTGGGGTGGGCCACTGAGCGCGGTACAAATGGGACCCTCTGGGTGGCGCCCTCTTTTCATGTTTTAGATCGACACGCATACCTACCCTCTCTCCTGGAGTGGGCATGTCGGCGTGGTTAGGGCAGGGGACTGGTTCTGGTCGCGCTGGTCCAGATCAGTTAACCTGTTGCCCGCTGGGGACGCAGATCTGCTGTTCTGGTACCCTGAGGGACTTGTGCTTTTTTCGGGGGGAAAAATGCCGGGTCGGCCCGGGTGTCAAAGGGTTAGGCGTTATGGAGACCCTTTGTTGGGTACACGTTGTACCTGACACTATCATAAAGGGGCTGGTTCTCCTTTTCTTTCGCTCCTCTCTCACGCATTGCAAAGAGGGGGCTGTTGGGGTGGTCTTCTGGACCTCCTCTGGTAACCATGTGTGCTTCCCGAGCCGCCGGGCCCGGTCCGAAGTAATGTTTTGTTGAAACCGTAGGCCTGGGATAACCCTTTTTGGAAACTGAAACACTTGTACTGCGGTATAGCTGGTGTATACCCGCAGGTGTGTTTTGGAGTTTTTTCTTGAGAGGTTATAGGAACAACTACCGTATGTGGTACCAAGAGGGTGGTTGATTCCCTGGTGTGTTGGAGCAGAGTCAACTCCCGGGTTACCCGGTTGAGTGTGCCCCTGCACGTTCATGACGTCTGCCAATCGTGTCAGCCTTCTCTGCCTCGACCCCTCTGGGTGGTTTTTTTTTTGATGGAGGCTTTGTCATGGTGCGCAACAATGCCAGCATACGCCCCTTCCGCCGGGGTGCTGTTTTCAGTTGACCCCTTTGGCGCCTGTCTCGTCCGCAGTGCTCCAGGCTCGGGTCTACAGCCTGCTGCCTGGTTTCCCCGGTGCGCTGCCTGCTTCCGTTATGGTTAACCTTTTGAGTGCTTCAAAGTTACGGCCATGCTGACTGCCTGTGTTGCAGGGTCAGTGTGCCACGCGGCGTACTAATGGGGGGAAGGGCCCGCTCTTGGAGGGGCCCTGTCCGAATACGCTGGCGATGTGGGGGGCGGTGTCACTAAGTGACCGCCTGGTGAGGTCTTGATGCCTGGCGTCATTGACCTCTCCGGGCCCCCTTTTTTCCAGGGGGTCCAGTCCCTTCAGGGGGTCTGGGTCTTCCTTCGCACTCCGCTGCTATGGCCTTGCCACGGGGTTGAGTTTGCTCTTGACTCCGTGATTTTTGGGGGTTGTTCCTTCCGTTCGTTCCCTGGTGGCATGCGGGTTGTGCGTGTGCGTAGTCGTGGGGTCAAGCCACGGTCTGCTCATCCTGTGCGTTGAGTTGCTCGAGTTCCTCTTCGCACGGTCGGATCTGTCTCCCTCCCGTCCTCCAATAGGGAGGGTCGGGGGGCTCGGTCCTCTCCGGTCTGATGGTTGTGGGGGGCCTCAGTGGGGTACATTTGTCGAGCTTCTGGCTTCCGCTCAGCTCCTCTTGTGCAGAATGACGCTGAGCGGAAGCCAGAATGAAATAGAACGTAAGGTTATGTATATAACCAAGTTCTATGAATACTGGTGACGCTCAGCGTCAGGACGCCACTGCGCCCCTTGATCTCGCCTTGTGGTGAAAGTTTGGGAAGGAGGCGAGTAGGTGACCACACACCTGCTTATGAAGGTAAGTGGATAGGGGTGTGGCCAGACGGATGTCGGTATGTAAAGGTACATTGTGGAGTTTTTTATTCAGTGCTAGGCACGAAGTGAGGTTAGTGCAGAATGACGCTGAGCGTCACCAGTATTCATAGAACTTGGTTATATACATAACCTTACGTTAACCCTTTCACTACCACAATACAGAAGGTTAACTAACCTTCTGTAGTGTGGTAGTGAAAGGGTTAAGGCGTGAGGGCACAGGGCTGTCTTGTATCAAAATTGGCGATAATGAGGATTCTGATGCTGACTTTTTCTACTATGGACATCACTATTCTCTATGATTGTATGGTCTTATACCAACAAACATGCAGCCTACAGAATAATATATAATACCTGACACTATCCCATTCCACTATCACTATGGCCCTGACGTCAGCCTGTTTATTTATCAGAATGAATTCCTACCTTGACAACATGCAGTCAGGCACACGAATGGGTCTCCATCATAGGTGTAGAATAATGAATAGATAGATAATGAGCACATTTCTTCCATGGATTCCAGCATCTTGCTGGGGGACCCGATGGTGCTGGTTGCCGTAGGTATCATCCTTGGCTTTAGGATGCATCAGTGAGCTGAGACAATGCACGGCTGGTGACTGTTGAATAATGTTTCCCGAAAGAAAGTGTTTTTTTTGTCATTGGCAAACTTTTTGATTTGATATCTACAAATCTTTTTTGTGATTAGGCGAGACTACACTGCAACTGACAGAAAAAGTATTAGGGAGTGCAGGCGCATCACTTCTTGATAACATCACTGCCCACAACATCCAGCCATAAGGCAACCGAATGAATGGTAACAAAGTAGTCTGCTGCAAACCCTTACAAAAAAGTATCATGTTAGTTTGATGGTAATTTTTGTTTTACCATGGTACTGGCCATTGTATAAATAATGTACATTTATGACCAGTCAAAGTCATATATCACCATGGCACCAATTCTATACATAACCTCTTAAGCCTGATCGGCCCGGTAACGGTACGAGATTTATTTCACATCATAAATAGATCAATACAGTCGTATATGTAAAGTTGTGTTTCTTTAATAATCATTTATATTCTCCTTTGGTTCATTACAATTTGCTCAAGCATAGTAACAGACACAATATTTGTGACACTGGGGATACATTCCCTGAGGTCTATAAATGTCCCTAGAAGAACATGCAAAGGGACCTTGTAGAAGTGGAGCAATCTTCCATTTACTTGGGTATGTACTTTTAGGCGGATTTTCTGAAAATATGGCTAGGGCTTAAAGGGGAACTCCAACATTTTGGGAAATTAGCTTATTTAACATCTTCCCTGGAGTTAGACAAGAAGATACATACCCTTTTTGTCTCTGTGCGTGCATTTTAGCTTTGGGAATAGACGCTCCGTTAGCATAGCTTAGCTTCATCACTGGAAGTGAGGCAGGACAGTAGCCTTACAGTGTATTGCAAGGTCTGACATTGACCAAACTTGATATGCATGACCTTGGTGGGCTCTAGGTCAACTCCTGAAAAGGGGGTCAATGTCAGACTTTGCAATCAAAAGTTAGGGGGCTAATAACCCTTGCCATAATTTCAGTGCGCCCCCTAACTTTTGATTGCAAGGTCTGACATTGACCCCCTTTTCAGGAGTTGACCTAGAGCCCACCAAGGTCATGCATATCAAATTTGGTCAATGTCAGACCTTGCAATACACTGTAAGGCACTGTAAGGCTACTGTCCTGCCTCACTTCCAGTGATGAAGCTAAGCTATGCTAACAGAGCGTCTATTCCCAAAGCTAAAATGCACGCACAGAGACAAAAAAGGTATGTATCTTCTTGTCTAACTCCAGGGAAGATGTTAAATAAGCTAATTTCCCAAAATGTTGGAGTTCCCCTTTAAGAGGTTACATAAGATCATGGTATAATATAATAAACCCCAATACTTATGGTAATATCATGGCATGGTAGAGACCAAAAAATTATGTAAATACCACAATACATATTTGAAAATACCATGATCCTTTTCGCAAAGGTAGGCGATGTAACCATGGTCCAACAGCACTTCTAGCCAGTGGCTCGTGACGAGAGGCAGACGGTACCTGTGGTTTATTTCTAGTTCCTTGCCTTTCTTCTTCTCTGTGATGGACCCCCTGCAGGGAAGCTGGTTATTTGATGTAGTACGCCACTGTTCCATAAGTGACAGGCAGCCATGGGAGGAGAACACAGGGCTTGAGATTGGTACGTGGTAAGCTGCCTGGTGCTCTGACAGTCAGTGCATTACCTATTCATGACCCGCTTGCTTCTGTACATCCAACATACCGAAACCAGGAAGAGTTACAACGCACAACACAGTAAAAAAGCAGTAATTCTATGGCGAGTAGCAGCAAGTTATGATTTTTTACATTTACATTTAGTCATTTAGCTGACGCTTTTATCCAAAGCGACTTACACGTTCTGTATGACAAGTCATCAGGAAGGGCACAACTCTTATCAGCTGAGTTTTTCTTTTTCTTTTTTTTACCAAATTTGACAAATTTACTGATATTACTTTTAGTTCAGTTAGATAAACAGGTCAATATAGGAGGACTGTTGTAATAGCTCTCATTTGGATGTCAATGGCGGAAAATGTGTTGAGCAACAGTAAACACAAATAAATGCATACAGTTTCTATCATTAGACCATAGCACGTGAACAGTATCAATTTGATGGCTGCTCATATCACTCAAGCATGATTTCCATTTCCAATCATTGAGAGTTATTGAGTTATTTGCAGTTATTGAGAGTAAATTATTTTGAATATGGCCACCAGTGATGTCATCAGGGACATTGGATAGTTGTGTTAATTATAGCTCAATGAAATGATAACGTAGCAGTCCCTATAAGACAAGGTATTGCTATTTTTTACAGCCACATCATTTCATGGAGCTGTAATTAACAGAACACAAGGATTAAATGTCCCCGATGACATCACTGGTGACCATAGTCAAACAAATGTACTCTCAATAACTGTCAAACTAAATTAATGTGTGCACAACTGTTTTTGGATGTGTGTGCAAAATAAATCAGCAGGTTTTTGGTGAAGTGCCCCTTTAAAATGCATGTTTTGGGGACTTCTGAGACCTATATTAACTTGTTGAAAAGGAGTCAATTATGGAACTTTGAATTAATATAACATTTTGCATTCCCTGTGACATGCAAATTGTGTTCTGTTTTAACAAACTAATTACTTATAGAGCAGGAAAAACAATTATCATTAAGTTGTGTTGCGTGCCTCCCCATTTAAATGTTGTGGCCATGCTGTGTAGGCTGAGAGAGAGAGAGAGAGAGAGAAGCTTGTGTGTCTGTCATCAGTCCTGTTTCATAGAAGAATTGTAAGACCATCAATACAAAGAGTGTTCAAGGATTATTCTGTATCTCTGAAACATTTGCATTCTAAACGATAGGTTATGTATATAACCTAGTTATATGAGTACTGGCTGAGCGTCTTGCTCTTCGCCATCGAGATGTACCTCATCTCCAGTACCTACTGTACTTCATTAACGAAAACAAATGCACCCAGCATCTGACCAGGCCCTGCCCCAGTGCCGTACTATAAGGCACCAGGCGTGGTCACCACTCGCCCTTCCTCGGAAAAAAGTTTCCATCAGAAAACCCCTCCCAAGGGACCTCAGGGCGCGCTAAGAGCAAGACGCTCAGCCAGTACTCATATAACTAGGTTATATACATAACCTATCGTTATATAGTCGTACTGGCGAATCGCGTCTTGCTCTTCGCCATCGAGATATGGGGACAGAGCAGACGCGAGGACCGACAAATGCACCCCCTGAGGACCCGAAAGCCCACATCAGGGGGAGGGGATTCCCGTCACCCCTCCTTCCTAGTGAAGAGGGGGCGGCAGTCAACTCCACCCAAGTGCGAAAAAGAGGGAACTAGAAACCTCCAAACGCACAGCACAGGCGGGACCATGTGTGACACAACACCTTGTGGTCCACACCCCTGCTACCCCACCGAAAGGCGGGAAGCAGGAGAGGTTCCAGACCTCAGAACCGCCTGGGAGACAGAACCCCCAGTCATGTCCATGAGGGAAAACCTTACGAAGGGACCCGGGGAGGACCATGAAGCCGCAGCACAGATGTCCTCCACAGAGGCCCCTCCTAACAGGGCGGCAGAGGCCGTCACCCCACGAGTGGAGTGTGCCCTGACACCCCCAGGGGGGCCAGCCCAGCCAACGTGTAGCAAAGGGCAATGCCCTCGCACAACCAATGGGACAGGCGCTGTTCCGACAGTGCCTTACCAGCGCAAGAGCCACCGCAACAGACAAAAAGTTGATCGGTAGCCCTGAGGCCCTGAGTACGGCTGAGGTAAATCGTCAAGCCCGGACCGGACATGACAGGTGAAGGCTCGCCTCTAACTCACTAGCGCGAGGAGGCGGATGAAACGCCTGAACCATAATATCCCTGGAGCGAAAGAGCTTCAAATATTTTTTGGCACGAAGACTGGGTTAGGCCTCAGAGTGGCACCGCTATCGAAACGAATAGACTGACACTCAGGCCGCACCGAGAGAGCACAGAGCTTACCTACGCGTTTAGCGGAGGTGATGGCCAGCAAGAACGCAGTCTTGAACGACAGCTGTTCCAAAGGCGCCGAGCGCCAAGCAGGAAACGCTTCACAAGAGGGTGGCTGAACAACGCAACGCCCTCAAACCCCTCATGACAAGAGGATATAGCCGCAGCATATACCCTCACCATCGAAGCCGACAGTCTATCAAGGATAGACTGAAGGAAGGAAAGGACAGCGTCCAGAGGGCAGGACACCGGGTCCCGGCCCCCTACCTTACACCACTCTTGGAAACTACGCCACCTACCCGCGTAAACCGCGATAGTGGAGGGAGCATGCGCGTTCCGGATGGTGTCAACCACAGAAGGATCCATCCTCTCCAGACTCACCCTCTCACCAGCCAAACCATCAGCGGCTGGCCCAGCACAGGGAACTAACACAGAGACCTGTGCATTTGAGAGAGGGCCCGCGATGACCAAGGAACAGGCCACAACGGGCTACCAAGAGCTGGATCAGGACCGGGAACCACACAGCTGCGCCCCGGTCCGGCGCAATCAGGACCAAGGTCCTGCGCTACTCAACTTACCCGCCCCAACAACTGACCTAACAGATGTATGGGGGAAAAGAATCCCAGGCGGCCACGGCATCGGTCCCAGACCTGCCTGACTATGTCTGGACGTAATCCCCACTCGTCAGGGTGAGGACCGCCCGCGACATCACACCTGTACCCACATTCACCCTGCCGGAGATGCGGAGAGCCCTCAGGCTGCACAGATGGAGAACGCCGGTGCAGACGGGGGGAGCGTACTCCTCCCTGTCTGTCGATATACGACGCCGACGTCGTATTGTCCGTCCTGATCAAACACCGTTTGAGGACCAGAAGGACTGTCATCAATACCAACACATTGAACGTAGCGCAGACCGGGCAGCATGGCTCGCCAGCTGCCCCCTACTGCGTTGGCCCGACGCGAAAAACGTGACGTGTGACAGCCTACTGCCCAGAGGTCCCCCAGTACTGACACGGGAACCTTAGCCGCTTCCACTTGCCTCTCACCGGGTCTATTTCCATACTGGAAAAAAACCACCTCCGTAACCTCCTCCTGGGGTGAAGAAGAGGCCAAGAGGGACCACGGAATGAGCAGATGCCATCATACCAAGCAGGCGTATCACGGACAGCGCCGTAACCGTCCTAGGACGGAACCTCCCGAGCGTGTCGACAACACACTCTGAGAGGGATGCCCATAGCACTCCACCCGTTGACTGGGAAGAGGAGTACTCTACTTCCAGTCTACAGCAAACCCCAGGCTGGTAGGAATTCCACCACCTGCCTGGTATGAGACCTGACGATCCACCTTGACCGCTAAGGACCAGAACGTCGTCAGGGCAGAATACACTTCGTAACCCCTGACGACGCAGAGGCCCCAGTGCGGCCTCCACGCACTTGGTGAAGATGCAGGGAGCCAGAAAAAAGCCGAACGGCAGCCTCTGGTACTCATACACTAAACCCTGCAAAGGAAGCGTAGGTAAGCCCTAGGATGGAAGATCGGGGATGCGAATACGCATCCTACAGGTCTATGGAGGAGAACCAGGCCCCCACCTGACAGTGTTCAACAGGTAGGAGACGATCCAAAAAATGCTGAACCTTCCCATGGGAGGAAAACGCCACGACGATGGCTTGCTTCGTCCACAGAGATTGGATCTCGTTGACCAGAGCTGTCACTGCTGGTGACCCTGACAATAGGGTCTGTACCAAACCCGAAAACGGGTGGGGTTGTGTAAATACAAGTCCCCGCCTCAGCTTTCTCTCCATCCACCTCGACATATGGTACTGCTGTAGCCATATGTGATGATACTCCCAACGCACCCGCCGCCATTTGGCGCAGGTCCGCTAGGAACTGTAGATAGGCGGCCCGGTCCCACCCGCTGTGCGTAGCCAACCCTGGACCCGTGCGAGCAGAGCGTTCCGTGTCGGGACATCTGACCCTGACACTACCCACGAGGCAATCGCACCCAAGGGGGGACCCCGACAGAAATGGCCGGTTTGATACGGGGGAAGCTGACATCAGTCTAGGTGACAAAAGCTCCCCCACTGAACACCCCTCAGAACATGCTGAGGAGTTGTTCTGCAGCTGGACATGCAAGGTGTGAGGCCCCCATGGGTTCCTACACACCGTAGCCCTGCAGTGATATTACTACCACCCAAATCACGCGCGCCCGCGAGACCACTGCCAATCTTTCAGGAGTGGGAGGCACCAACATGATACCCGGCCTGGCGAAGGCGAGGTCGGGGAAGCCCGCACTGTGTGCCTCAAAAAAAGGTCTCGAGCCCCCCTGCTGACAACACTTGTAGTTGACAGACGTAACACCAGGCTCAACCAAACACAGCTTATGGTGTGGGAGCCGCTTGACAGCACAACATTCTCACAGACAGACCCAGGCTCAGCCATCAACTGGGTGTCAGCCCCAGTCCCCATGAGAAGCGAAACGTGGGGCCGCATGCGCTTCAACGAAGGCTCGCGGCCCGCAGCCAAAAGAAACAAATCAGAGCCCCTATTCCGCTAGTGTTGGGGGAGGGAGTGATCGGAGAGCGGGCTGCTCGCGGCAGGACGGCGACGGTTTCTCAGGCCGTGCTCATCCAACATGGCCGATCCCTCGGCCGCCAAGGCTGTCAGCCTTGTGGACACCTGTTGACTCAACACCCAGGATATCTCTGGCGGGGGAAACATGGCCGCCTGTCGAGGGCCTCGCCATGGTCGCTGACGAGGCCGTACTCTCACCTCTGGCTGCGCGGCGTGAGGCGGTGTGGGGCCTAGGACAAATACCGCCCGCGCTCCAGCGGAAGACCAAGATCCTCTGCGGAGAGGGGAGCCCTGAGGAGGGAACCTCCCTGCGGTTATAGCTTGCGGCTAGGTC
Organism: Notolepis coatsorum; assembly: GCF_963971535.1. Classification (NCBI taxonomy): domain Eukaryota; kingdom Metazoa; phylum Chordata; class Actinopteri; order Aulopiformes; family Paralepididae; genus Notolepis; species Notolepis coatsorum. The sequence continues at coordinate 136,044,659 of NC_140171.1, forward strand.
AAAGCTAATAACGTCAACAACCTTGCGCGATGTTTCGACGTCGGCTGGCCCTCATGACCCCGCCACCAGACACCATTTTTTACAGAAAAAACAGCAAGTCGAACAAAGTTACTAATCGCTGCCAATTCCATACCGTGGCGGTACAGGCTTAACACAGCCCACCAGCCACTCGCCGGGCCGACCCACCTCATGGCGTCGGCCGGGCGGGGCACTGTTTCAACATGCCAGAGGCAAAGGACTGATGCTAAACACGGAGCACCAGTGGTGGTTACAACCAGTAACCTCCACTGTGGTGTGCACCATGAAGGGGTTAATGAATAAATGAACTTAAAACACCACCAATATACTGTAGAATGGGCTAGCCCATACACAACGTTAAGGGGATGCGGACCAGAGAAAACCAGTCCCGCATTCATTCATAATATTCACAAACAGCACACCAGCCCTAGACCTCAGCCCATTCACCCATGAAAAGGTAAACAAAGCCCCCCCGCAATACTCCCACAGTAGACACCGATTGACCATCAGCATGAATGGTTCAGAGGAGGGAAGACTGTAGACAGACATCCCTCAACGGGGAGACAACAGAAACAGTAGCCCAGCATAGCATAGCGTTAGCCGCGCGCTCCAGGGTAACGGGGAAAACAACAGCGTTTACCCCGACATCCTGCCCCTGGCGCCGATACACAACTCGGTTGTCTCCCGGGACAACTCGAGCAACATCACCAACGCCAGCATTGTCATGCCTAGTGACATCCCACAGCGGGGAACATTAGAACAGTGACACAGCATTATAGCATTAGTATTAGCAGCGCGCCCCAAGATCGCCTGGAAAACGTCCAACTCAGAGGGACGTTTACCCAGACATCCTGCCCCTGGCGCCGACACACAACTCGGTTGTCTAACAGAACAACAAGCAGCATTACTAACACCAGCGTTAATGCCTGATGGCACAGAGCCTACCTGTGTACGAGCTAGCTCGATAGCCAAGCATCATACGCTGTCCCTCGATCTGCTGCCACAAGACGAGGAAACACCAGGACAGACCCGACGTGCCGTTGGAACATGCCGAGAAGATTCCAGGGGTTGGCAAATCTCCGGCGAATACTCAACATTGTGCAATTTCTCTATACTTTTCATAACGCTAGTTCACAGGGTGCAAGCATCCGCCATGATGGAAACGAAATAGAGGAAGGGCGAGTGGTGACCACGCCTGATGCCTTATAGTACGGCACTGGGGCGGGGCCTGGTCAGATGCTGGGTGCATTTGTTTTCGTTAATGAAGTACAGTAGGTACTGGAGATGAGGTACATCTCGATGGCGAAGAGCAAGACGCGATTCGCCAGTACGACTATATAACTAAATGTGTCAGCTACCTAGGAAAAGGGCTTAATTGGTTTCATTGCCATGATCGTAGTGGTGGGACGGTGTTGTTGTGTAATCATGGTAAATGGTGCATTTATATATCGCTTTTATCCAAAGCACTTTCAAATTCCTCATATTCCCATTCACACACCGATATCGATGGCGGAGGCAACCATGCAAGGTGCCAACCTGCTCATTGGGAGCAATTAGGGATTAAGTGTCTCGCTCAAGGTGGAGTGGGAATCAAACCGGGAACCTTCCAATTACCAGACGACTGCTCTACCTCCTGAGCCCCATCACCCCTTAATCATTCATTCATTCATTACATTTATATAGCGCATGTATTGCATGCCTGTCTTAGCCCGCTGGTGCACTGGCCAACGAGACACTGTTTGTGGGGCAGTATAACCCATCAATTTGTCGAGGCCTTTGGGAATCGTGTTGCAGGTATTTTGGACAGTTTTGAAATATTCACGGAGAGACCATCCAATCAGACACATTCCCACTACAAACACAATCACACAATGAAGTGGCTCACTGGCATCACACCACATGGAGCTCTCTCTTTCATTTCCAAGGGATGGGAAGGACGTGTCAGTGACCTGCCTTCTTGACAAACTGTGTTAGCTAGTGATTTGGTTTTGGCCGGTCGTGGTTTTGATATAAAGGACAGTGTGTAGTAGTTATGTGTGCAGAGGTGAAGATCCCTGTATTCTCAAGAGCATGCTGCCATCTCGATGCCAAAGATGTGGAAGACACACGTAGCTCACCTCAGGATCCATGTGGAGACGGTGATTGGCGGTATACGCCATAAGTACACTATGGTATGTCAGTATGGTGCTTCCATGCCATGATGAGGAGACAACACTCCTTTACAAGATTGTCTGTGTATTGTGAAAAGATTCACTGCTTTGCCCTGACAAACATGTCCCAGTTTTAATTGACTGTGTTAAGGGCTTGGCTTTTATCAGATTTTTTTGGTTGTATGAATATGCTATACAAATAAATTTGCCTCGCCAGTATAATCATAACCAATTTGAAACGAATGTGTCGGTGCAGAACTTCTTAAATAATTACACTACCACACTATACTACACAAACATAACACCCATTAGCGACTTCGGGTTATTGAGAAGCGCTATATAAATTAAATGAATTATTATTATTATTATTATTATTATTATTACACAGTGGCGTCGCGTGGGTAAAATAACAAATGACGCCAAAAAACAAGTTATTAAAAAAAATGTATTAAAAAGAATTATTAACACATTGAGTGCCACGGATGCGTTTTGTTGTTAGTTCATGCCGACCTTTGAGTGCCCCCGACGCTATATAGCGTTTGTTTGTCGTTTTTTATTTTTTATTTATTGGCGATTTGAATTCATATTTCATCAATCGAGCCTCGGGTTAGTGCTGCAGAGTCTCTCTGAGCTCAATTGGGAAGATACCGCCCCCTATCGTCTTTCCCTGTGTAACTGCACCCCATTACTTTACACTGATGCAGGGGGGCGGGCCAGTTTGCTCATTTTACTTTTCCGTCAAGCCAACTGAAGGATCGATTGTGCTCGCCGGCCCGGAAAATGCGTGGATTATGTATTTACAGGACCCAACACTGTAATCAATAAGCGTGATCGATATTTGAATGGCGATCAGGAATTGGAATAATCTTTTTGGATAACATCTGATCTCAGGTAAGGAATTCATTTGAGGATAATCAGAGCTGTTTTCACCTATATCTCAGCGTTTGCCCTATGCGTGTGTGTGTGTGGCTGTGATCGCTGATGAGGAAATGAGAGAATCGATTTTTCAGCCCGCCTCTATAGCGTGCATAAGTACACATATACTATCGATAATCTAGCGTTTATTTGAAAACGATTCATAAATAGGCAGAAAAATTACAAAGTTTTTGTGTATGCTAGAATCTATATATTTTCCTGAAAAACGAGGGCTTTTCAAAATGCTATAAAACGAAAATTAACCAATTAAAAAACAATCCGTTTCGACAATGTTCACTGCAAACAAGTCATTGATAAACGACAGGCAGATTAGACACATAATTTAAGAGAGAGATTATGCGTTCACAACGCTATCATTGAAGTATTCACTGACATATTTAACCTGTCCTTAGAACAGGCTGTCATCCCCACCTGCCTGAAGAAGTCCACTATTATCCCTGTACCCAAAAAATCCAAGCCTGCTTGCCTCAACGACTACCGCCCTGTAGCTCTCACCTCCATAGCCATGAAGTGCTTCGAGAAGCTAGTAAAGGGCTACATCTGCTCCTCCCTCCCCATCAACATGGACCCCCTGCAATTTGCATACCGCCCCAACAGGTCCACGGAGGACGCCATATCCCATGTGCTGCACACAGCAGCATCACACCTGGACAAGAGGCAGGGGAACTATGTGAGAATGCTATTCATCGACTACAGCTCGGCATTCAATACCATAGTCCCCTCCATACTCATAGCCAAGCTCAGGGACCTGGGCTTGGGCTATGACCTCTGCCAGTGGGTCTTGGACTTCCTGACTGGCAGACCCCAGGTGGTGAGAGCAGGCAACTGCACCTCCTCATCCATCACCCTCAACATAGGGGCCCCCCAGGGCTGTGTTCTGAGTCCCCTCCTCTACTCCCTGTACACACACGACTGTGTGGCTCAGCGGAGTAGCAATACAATCGTCAAATTTGCTGACGACACAGTGGTGGTGGGCCTGATCTCTGCCAACGACGAGAGGGCCTACCTGGAAGAGGTCAAGGTCCTGGCGGGATGGTGCCAGGAAAACAGCCTCTCCCTGAACGTCAGCAAAACAAAGGAGATGATTGTGGACTTCAGGAGGTCGGGGGTCAAGGACTACAGCCCCCTCAGCATCGACGGGGCACCGGTTGAGAGAGTCAACAGCTTCAAGTACCTCGGAGCCTACATATCCGAGGACTTGACATGGACCACACACATTAACAGTGTGGTGAAGAAGGCACGACAACGCCTCTACTTCCTCAGGCGCCTAAGGAAGTTCCAAGTCAGCCAGAAGATCCTTAAGAACTTCTACTCATGTACAATAGAGAGCATCTTGACCGGCAACATCACCTCCTGGTTTGGGAATAGCACTGCAAAAGACCAAAGCAGACTACAAAGAGTGACACGTTCAGCCGAACGCACAATTGGAGGGGGGCTCCCCACCCTCCAGAACATTTACTACAAGCGTTGCAAGGGGAAGGCTAAGAGAATTATTAAGGACTCGAGCCACCCGAACAACTGCCTCTTTGAACTGCTGCCGTCAGGCAAGCGATACAGGAGTCTCAAGGCGAGCACAGAAAGACTCAGAAGTAGCTTCTATCCCCAGGCCATCAGGCTGCTAAACGAACAATGAATGAACACTACACAACAACAACCACCAAACACACATAGCACACACATCCACACGCACACACTCACTTTAAACAAACACACTGTAGCACCCACTCCACACACTTTATAGCACACACCCACTTTAAACAAACACACTGTAGCACCCACTCCCCACACTTTATATTTATGGATGAAGGATTGCACTACAACTCGTACACCTTACTGTAAATTGTACCTAAAATTGTACCTCATCCCATTTCTGCTTTGCACTAGATAGTACTGTACATTAGTACACTGCATAGTATTGTGTATTGTATATTATATGGTAACTCAGAACATTGTACATATGTCTATACCGAACACTGTGACCTCATTTTCTTCTTCTAAATTCATGCTATATTATGTTATTATGTTATTTGATACTATCTTGTCTAGCACAGTCTCTGGAGCGTAACAGTAAGAAGCATTTTGTATGAAAGTATTCTGTACTTCTGTATGACAACTATTAAAGAACTTGAACTTGAACTTGAACTTGAAGTGGGTCCTGGCATTTAACCATGTTTCCCATGTTAATGGCTGGCACTCAAACTGTTTAATATATTAAAAAATATATAATAATTATATTTAAGCCAAGCAGTCAAACCAAGGCTCGGCGGCCAGTCAAACCAAGCAGTCAACATGTACAGTATGGCTCGGCTGCCAGTCAAACCAAGCAGTCACCTAGCCCCTTTCGTGACTGCGATGCACTGTAATCATAACAACTACCTTACACTGTAATCATAACTACTACTACCTTACACTGTAATCATAACTACTACTACCTTACACTGTAATCATAACTACTACTACCTTACACTGTAATCATAACTACTACTACCTTACACTGTAATCATAACTTTCATTTGGCGTTGGGTGCATGATGCGCATGCGCTGTGATTGCGCACCAGGCAGCCAAATACAGAAATACAGCCGTTTTGAGCAGTGTTGACCAGTTTATAAAAATTATTAAAAATGTTTATTAGCAACGCCGAGCTTTCAAACCCCACCGCATGTGTGTGTGAAACCCTAATGGAACGCTGGGTACCTTTGAAATTTATATCTGATATATTTTGGACCCACCGCTAGCTTTTAAGCAGTGCTTTGTGGTGCAAATTAACCTGGCTACTACGGAGGAATAAGTGACTGCGTATTCGAGCCCCTGGCTTGCATCGCAGTCACGAAAGGGGCTACAACCAGTACTCGAGTTGTGAAAAAAAAACAGGGGGGATGGTCAGGACTGCAGCTCTCATGACAAGTTTGGGGGGGACGCAGAGTAGGGGGGTCCGAGGGCATCGTCCCCCGGTAGAACATTTTAATTATTTGAATACGCAAATGAAGCTTTTAGGAGTATTTCAAAACTATAATTACAGAGTGGGAGTAGATACACTACTCTTGATAGCACATATTATTGGGGGGGGACAATTCATATTTTTCTGATGATTAGCTGACACAAATGCTAGCCTGTAAAGACATCCAAGTCATCATGGTTTAGCTAGCTACGTTAGTTACCTATTGATAGATAACTTATTATATAATAAATAATATGATATTGTAAGGAAGGGGCAGGACCAGATAAGCTTAGCTTCTTTCTGTCCCTTCTCAAACAAAACCATTTGTCTTGAGCTATGTTGATTATTGCTTCCATAGGAAGATATATTGTATTTGTATTTTATTTCGTTTTATTTTTTATTACAAATGTGTGTGTTTATGGTTGAAAATGTTCGAGATAAATAAAGATCAAATCAAATCTAACTGATGAAGTGAACCTCTTCTAACAAGAGAGAAAACATAGCTTAGCTTTAAACTCATTCATTGCTTATGTCTAGAGCAGTGGTGCTCAACCTTTTTACACCAAGTACCACCTGAGAACGTACTGTAGCTGGCTTTCCAAGTACCACCATATGACCGAAGTTAAAATACAGTCTATTCAGCTATGCACAGTTCACGCAGGAGGCACATTTATTCCTAATTCTCTTTTTCAAATGAGCAAGACAAGATACAAGCAACTTACTGAAACTAATGAGAGTGGTGAAACTGAGATCTGGACTGCAGTACACACATGCACGGTCTGGTTTGAGAGCAGTGGTTGAGATGCGTAAAATATCGAGCAGATGGGAGTCAGTCTGGACTCTGGACCTCACGTGACTCTTGTTCAAGTTCATAACAGAGAATAATAATAATAATAACTTTATTTGTATAGCACTTTTCATACAGAGGTTGCAGTTCAAAGTGCTTCACAACAGTAAAAAATACAGGCATAAGCGAGCATAAAAAGATAGACAGGTAGAATCACAGTGTTTCACATTAGGATCTAGCATCCCAATAGGCTCTCCGCTTACAGTTTTCAGTAACACAAATAGTAAAAATAGTTTAAAATGATTCAGTTTAAAAATAGTAAAAAAAAAATTATAAAATAGAACGGACATAAACAATACAGGCATGAGCGAGCATAGCAAGATATGGCAAATCACAGTGTTTCACATTAGGATCTAGCATCCTAATAGGCTCTCTATTCAGTAATACTCCTGTAATTCCCAACATACTTCCCAGTACATATTGCTGTAACTTTAGTGATATTAGATCACAGGGACACGAACCCACACTGTAACTTTAGTGATACTAGATCACAGGGACTCGAACCCACACTGTAACTTTAGTGATACTAGATCACAGGGACTCGAACCCACACTGTAACTTTAGTGATACTAGATCACAGGGACTCGAACCCACACTGTAACTTTAGTGATACTAGATCACAGGGACACGAACCCACACTGTAACTTTAGTGATACTAGATCACAGGGACTCGAACCCACACTGTAACTTTAGTGATACTAGATCACAGGGACTCGAACCCACACTGTAACTTTAGTGATATTAGATCACAGGGACTCGAACCCATACTAAATAGTGGGACCTATTGCATGAACACATAATCACAGTGTTTCACATTTGGATCTAGCAAATAATAAAAATAGTTTAAAATGATTCAGTTTAAAAATAGTCATCAGTAAGAAGTAAAAAGTGCAATAACCGACACATGAATTTGATAGGCAGTGTATAAGAGTAGGCAGGGTAAGAATAGTGCAGGTAAATACAAGTTGTGTCAGGATATCCCTGATGTTTCCTCTTGCCACTAGGTGGTAGCAGATATCTATCAGTGAAATGCCTGAGCAAAGAGATAGGTTTTAAGCTGTCTTTTAAAGATGTCTAGCGAGTTGGCTTCCCTGATGTTTTGGGGTAGTTTGTTCCATAGTTTTGGGGCATAGTTGATAAAGGCTGCATTACCGATCCTCTTTTGACTGCTTCTGGGAGCCTCTAGTAGTCCAGCAGCTGATGATCGCAGTGTTCTTGCTGGTGTGTAATTTATTAGAGTGTTGGTGATGTAGCTAGGTCCCTGTCCATTTAGAGCTTTGTATGTAAGGAGAAGGACCTTAAAGTCAATTCTAAATGTTACAGGAAGCCAGTGTAAAGCGGCTAAGACTGGACTAATGTGCTCTCTCCTTTTGGTTCTAGTTAGCAGTCGGGCTGCAGAGTTTTGGATTAGCTGAAGCCTCTCTGTGGTTTTCTTAGGGAGACCTGTGAAAAGTGCATTACAGTAGTCTAACCGGCTAGATATGAATGCATGAATTAGCTTCTCAGCATCGTTCTGATTAATAAATGGTCGTACTTTTGCTATATTTCTGAGATGGAAGAACGATGTTTTCGTCACTTTGCTAATATGAGAATTGAAGTTCAGTTCTGAATCTATGATAACCCCAAGACTAGTGACCTCAGATTTGATCCAAGGGGTTAGTCCCCCCAGGTTCTTTATTAATGTTTCTTTTTTAGTTTTGGAGCCGATAATTAGAATTTCAGTTTTGTTCTCGTTTAGTTTCAGGAAGTTCTTACTCATCCATTTATTTATTGCCAGTAAGCAGTCTATAATGGAGCTAATCACTGTATCATTTGGTTCAGCAGATATGTACAGTTGTGTATCATCCGCATAGCTATGGAAATCTACATTATGTTCTCTGATGATATCACCCAGCGGTAACATGTAAAGGGAGAAGAGTAAAGGACCTAAGCAACTCCCTTGTGCAACTCCATAGTTGTTGTCGTATATATCAGACATGTGATCTCCTAGTTTAACATAGAATTTCCTCCCTCTGATGTATGTTTTAAACCAGCCCAGCACATGTTCTGAGAAACCGACATGGTTTTCAAGACGATCGATTAGAATATCGTGATCGATTGTATCAAATGCTGCACTGAGATCTAACAGGATAAGGATGGAGATCTTATTCTCGTCAGAGTTTAGTCTGAGGTCACTGATTATTTTGGTGAGGGCAGTTTCAGTGCTATGATATTTTCTGAATCCTGACTGAAATTCTTCTAAGATGTTGTTTTCTTCAAGAAAGGAATTTATTTGAACTGAAACTATCTTTTCAAGTACTTTACTAATGAATGGTAGGTTGGATATTGGACGATAATTTGCCATTTCATTACTATCCAAGTTAGGTTTTTTTAGTAATGGCTTTACAACTGCTGTTTTAAAGGCATCCGGGAAAATACCAGTCCTAAGGGAAGTGTTTATGATATCTAGCACAGGGCTTGAAACACTATTAAATACCCGTTTGAAGAAAGCTGTAGGTATAGGGTCAATGTCTGAGGTGGAGAAGTTACATTCTGAGACAGTTTTGCAGAGTACATCTAATGTGATGCATGTGAAACTTCTCATGGTTACATTGCACGGTTTGCCGCAATCAGCTTTATTTCCATCATGAGTAATGCTGGCCCTGATCAAGGTTATTTTGTTGTTAAAGAATAGTGCAAGTTCTTCACACTTAACCGTTGATGACTGAGGAGGTGTAGGGGCAGTGTTGAGTAGTACATTAATAGTGGAAAAGAGGATTCTGGAGTTTCCAGCATTTTCTGTAATGATTTTAGAGAAGTACTCTTTCCTTGCTAAGCGGATGGTTTTATTATAAGCTGTTAAAGCATCTTTGTATATATCACAGCATATGGTGGTTTTTGTTTTTCTCCATTTTCGCTCCGCTGCACGACATTTCCTTTTTTCTTCGTTGACCGTATTATAGTTTAACCAGGGCGAGGCTCTAGTTTTCTTCTTTTTCGTTTTTAATGGGGCGACAGAATTTAATATAGATGACATTGCATCATTGAGATTTTCTACCATTTCATTTAGAGAGCTGTCATGATTGTGTGGTTCATGTAGTCTGATAAGATCAATGAACTTTGATTCAGCTTTGTCGTTTAGGAGCCTCTTTTTAACTATGATTTCTTTTTTTGTTTTAGTAAGGGTTATTTGAGTATCAAAAAATATACAGTGATGGTCGGAGAGAGGTAATTCAGTTATTGAGATATTTGTTATGCTTAGCCCAGTTGTTGTTATAACTAAGTCTAGTGTATTCCCAAGCCGGTGAGTTGCATTTGTTATATGCTGTATTAGGTCAAGCTATCCAGTAGATTTTTTAGTTCTATAGTTTTGGAGTCTGTTTTCTTATTAAAATGGATGTTCAAGTCTCCATTTAGGATCACCTTATCATATCCGGTAACACATAGTGAGATCAGTTCAGAGAGCTCCTGTATAAATATTGGTGAGTGTCTAGGCGGGCGGTATATTGTGACAATAATAGTTGATTCTGTTTTTAGTTCAATGGCAAGATATTCCATTGACATGAACTCGCCTAGTTCTGTGATTCTAAACAAGAGTTTTGAGGAGAAGATTGCTGCAACTCCTCCGCCCCTTTTATTTTTTCTGGGTATTTGAAAAAAGTTATAGTCTGGTGGACAAGCTTCTATCATTATTGATGTAGCTGTGTCATTATTTAGCCATGTCTCTACTAGGCAGATGCAATCTAAGTTATTTTCTTTAATCAGATCATTTACTAAGAATGTTTTATTATTCAGTGATCTGACATTTAGGAAAGCTAATTTTATTTGTTGGACTTCTTTAGAGGAGGTCTGCTTTGGCTTGACCGTGATGGCCCTGAGGTTAATAGCAGGTAAACGCATTGATGGCGTATATTTTTCACCATGCCATTGGCTGGTTATGATTACTTGTATGTTTTGAGAGATGGCATGGCAATTGTGCTATACTGCACCGTACTGACTGCACTGTGCTTTTGGGGACATTTGATCAGACGAGATGGCCTTGTGTGATATGGGGGGGGACGGGGGACGGGACGCCTTGTGCTGCTGCACTTCGTGGTGAGATTGTGTCCTTCATGACTATCTCTCGTGCTGGTATGAGCTTAATATTCTTGGAGGCCATCAAGGCATGACGCATGTTTGCTGATAGGAGCTTTGAACCTAAGCGATTTGGGAAGAAGCCATTTCTTTGAAAACGTTCTGGGTTATTCCAGAAAACATTGAAGTTGTCAATGAATTTCAGGCCATGTACAAGACATGCAGCCCCTAACCATGAATTAAAATTTAGGAGTCGACTGAATGCTTCTTGTCCTCTGCGAAAGCATGCAATTGGTCCACTGATGGACACATCAGTGTCTGTGTACACAGACTGATGTTTGTCTAGTGTGTTCATTAAACGTGTGAAATCGTCTTTCAAAGTCTCTGTGCCAGTCTTCTTTCGCAGGATGTCAAACGATCCAGAGTGAATGACAATTTTTGTTATTCCCGGTCTGATTAGTGTTGGAAGTATTTTGGCCAGCTCTTTCACAGATTTATTGTCTAGACAGATATTTTCTGTGTTTGCCATCTCCACATACCTTGTTGTGGAATCTCCAATCAGTATGCAGTCTATTTTCTGTGTGAGGTTAGCATTTTTCTTTCCAACAGTTTTGGGGCCGTTTGTTTTTGGGCTAGGCCTAGTCTGCCGGTTCTTTCCACAGTCCTGTGGCCTTGGTGAAGCCTCGTTAGCCTTCTCAATACCCGGCATGTTAACGCTGGTCCCGTACCTTCGGCGTTGGCTACCGCAACGTTCTCCTCGGCGCATGATAGTCTCTTCGCTGTTAGCCGCTCGCTCGGTCTGGGTCGTGTTTGCTAGCCGTGTTGCTAGTGGCTCTGTTTTCCTCGTCGTCTCGTCGTTAGCGTGTGCTTCGCTAGCATTAGCGTGAGCTCCGGCATGCCAGCTGTTTGCTTCGCTAGTGTTAGCGTGAGCTCCGGTATTCTTGCTATTAGCGTCGTTAGCGTGAGCTCCGTTACGCTCGCTGTTTGCTTCGTTAGCGTTGTTAGCCACGCTTCTATGTCTCTTTGCTTTGGGTGTTGATATGCGTGTTTCCGAGAGTAGGCTGAAACTATTTCCTGGCGGTACCGGGGGTGAGGTCCTGGATCGTTTATTTCTCCTTTTATCCTTGACGGTGATCCACTGCTTTGGTCTAGCTCCTTGGTTGTGCCAAGGACCGTCTTTTGGGTGGTGCTGTTCTGTAGCTACTAGCATAGGCCAGTTCTCAATCATGGTATTGTTGGCTATATTTGTAGTAGCTTCATAAATAGAGTCAATGAGTTGCTCATCCTGCTGTATTTGGTACAGGGTAGAAACCCGAGCCTCCAGCTCTACAATCCTCTTACTCATCTCCAAGCAATTAGTACATTCTGTGGGAGAGCCGAGTCCCGGCATCTTCCCTTATTTCCTGTCTTTTCAGGTTAGGCTAAACTGAAGCTAAGCTAGGTACTTAGCTGGTGGTGGTGGTGGTGATGATGATGATGATGATGGTGGTGATGATGGTGGTGGTGGTGGTGGTGGTGGTGGTGATGGTGGGTCACTCACTTCACAACCGGGGTCTTTATGAAATATCATACAGGAGAGCTGTCTGTCGCTCTCTCCTAAACGGGGCAGCTTCCATCGCTCTCCCCTACACGGGGCAGTTCCGTTGCCCTGGAGCTGTGCTATTACTCACACGACCAAAACCACTGTCGTCTTCCGTCTCGTTAAAACTCAAAATAACAAGGAAAGCCTTCCTCGTCTTTCATAAATATCCTTGCCTTCCGACATAGTCCTTTGTGTGTAGCTGAAAAGACGGCTAGCTATTCCTCCCACGGAGAATCTTGCTACTCGTTCTTTCGACTGTGGTAAAAAATCTGAATAGATAAGAAGATTCACAGTTCTGGAGAAGTACCATAGGAACTGGGAGTTAACATACAGAGTAATTAAAGTTGAAAGGGCTGTAATAAATCATTATAATAGCGATAGGCAAAAGCAGCGGAGCGGAGCGACAGTGAAAGCAGCTTGCGTTGCTGAAGCAGGAAGTAGTAGAATGTCTGCTCACAGATTATATGTAGAGCCGAACAAGCTCAGCATTATCTTTGCAAATGTTCGCATTTCTGGGTATTTACCTTTTATCCAGCTGTCTGTAAAAGTCAGAATCCGGCTCCTTGAACATGGGCTAACTCCTTTAATGTCCGCTGATAATTCTTCAACTCTCCTGGCCACGATGTTTCGAGCACGACACATATTAGCAAACTCTTGCTTCTTTTCGGGGGAAATGCTATCCACTGCCTTCATCAGTCTTCAATAAACTCGCCTTCTGTAAAAGGTTTGCACTGTTTTGTCATTAACATCGCCACTTCATAGCTTGCTTTGGTGCAGTTTTCCTTTGAACGGCAACGCTCTGTTTGCAAATTAGGCACACACACATGCTTCTGTATTTAGTGAAAAAACATTCTAATTTCTATCACTCCTGGAAGCGGCGGCCCTCTTCATCAACTTTTCTTTAGGTGCATTTGCCATGGCTATTATTGCAGGACACATGGCCTCGCTGATGAAATGAGTTGTAACCCAGTATTACGTGCGCAGTTGTATGGTTGGCACGCAGCATTCCTTGCCAGCATTCCGGACATAGCATTGGGGTCACGTGGAGACAGCTATTGCTAGAGAAGGTGCTGCCACCCTGAGGTGAAGAAAGAAATTGCAACTTGAACTTTTATGAATAATTCATTCAGGTTTGACGTGCTGGCGGGTGGGCATACTTTGATGGAAGGGATGGGAAGGGGGGATGGCCGTTTTAGAAGGGGGATGATATTGACCGTTTTTATTTCAGGGGGGATGCCATCCCCCCTCAACTCGAGTACTGGCTACAACCAAGCTAGCTTGGTTACGTTAGTTAGCAACCAAGTTAGCAACCAAGTTAGCCTGATAACGTTAGTTAGCAACCAAGCTAGCCTGATAACGTTAGTTAGCAACCAAGCTAGCCTATGCATTGTAGGCTTACCTGGTCAATGTGGTCCTCCTGGACAGATAGATTTGTTGTTAAATCAGAATATCCACAGTGGTGTGCTGTGATGGTCCCCAGTAAAGGTCTCGCTGGCGACAAATAAGTTGCTGCTCAATGAATGAATCCGAGAGAGGAATGCAAATTTCCCCTCTAACTAGTGCTATATCCTTCATTGCGTCGTTAATAAAGTTTTCAATCAATCAATCAAACAATGCTCGCATAACGTTACATAATGTTAGCTAGCAAGACAGCTAGTCGACAATATCTCCTTCTTCTTCCATGATTGCAACGCTATGTACAGTACTAGAGAATTCGAAATTGCCCACGAGGCAATGACGTTTGGTCACATTTAGCTTTTAATGTGATTTGATTGGCCAGAAGCAAAAATAGAATATATTCCCCTACCTAGAACCAAGCTGGGCCGTGTTAAGGCTTAGGGGCTAAGCCCAACTAGGGCTGGGCGATATGTCCTCTAAATGATATCGCGATATTTTTTGGCCATATCACGATACACGATATACAGTATATCGCAATATTTTGACATTTCCTCTAAAGCACTTAAAAATGCTTGATTTAACCCTTTGATGCATACAGTCATGCCAATATGATGATTATAATAAGTCCCTGCAAAATATGTTTGCATTATTAAACCATGAAGATGCTTTAAAAAATTATTAAATGAAAATGTACTAAAAGTAGTCTACTGACTACTGTTTTAATTGTCTGTATGACATGTAAATGTTGTGAGTGTATAAGGGTTTTTATTGTTGTTTTAATGGTCTGTATGTCATGTAAATGTTATGAGTGTATAAGGGTTTTTATTGTTGTTTTAATTGTCTGTATGACATGTAAATGTTGTGAGTGTATACGTCTGTAACTGTATTTTATGTGTTATGGACCCCAGGAAGAATAGCCCCAGCACTGCTGTGGCTAATGGGGATCCAAATAAACTTAAACTTAAACTTAAACTTAAACTGACACACTAATAATTTTTTTTTATTTACATCTAAGTCAATTTATATAAAAACTATTGGGTGCCTAAGACTTTTGCACAGTACTGTGTTTTCTATCCACTTTAGCCAAACACACACACACACACACACACATATATATATATATATATATATATATATACATACACACACACACACACTACTGTGAGAAAATAATAATCACACACAAAGGGATAATGGCTTATAGCAGACTTAATGATTTTAGAATATTTCAGATAATGAAATGAAATGTTTATATCATCAACTATCCAGTTAGTATTTATACTGTAACGTTTGGCTACTTTAAATCATTGAATGTAGAGAGAGCGAGAAAGAGTGAGAGAGAGAGAGAGAGAGAGAGAGAGAACCCGTTTGCGTTTTGAGCGTATAAGCTGCCGTAGGCGATGATGTCACACCCGAATGTAAACACAGGAAGTTGAACACACGGAGATTGAAACTGGATGCAAGAAACGAATAACCAATAAATATGAAGTTATCTTTAAACCTCTGTTGTTAAGCGTCGTCAATATAACCCACCCCCTTTTCTCACGAATGGAACTAGTGTCGTGGAGTCCGCTTTGAGCGCTTCCAGGGTTAGCAGCTAAGAGCTAACGCTAGTTAGCTTAGCCTATTTATGGTTTAACTTAGCAGCTAACGTTAGCCCATTGCTCGCATCAATTATATTGCATGTCATTGAAGGTCCGCGCTGGTCTGTGTAATGAAATTACAATTGCATGTCATTTAAGGTCCGCGCTGGTCTGTCTATATAATGAAATGAGAGGAATGCTCTGCACTAAAGCAAGTCTCATATCAGCCGCGACGTGACAACATATACTCGATGTTCACGATATAGTAATTTACTACATCTCACGTAGAACAAGCCGCGATACATAGAGTATACTCGATATATCGCCCAGCCCTAAGCCCAACCCAGCTTGAATCTTATTGGCTAATAATTAAGCAATAGGACGAATAAACAAACAAAAAAACTGCCTAGCGTCCAAAAGCCTCCAAATGTCAATCAAAATAATGACAGTCAGTCAGACTATGGGCTGCCTCAGTCAGTGACAGTGTTAGAGAGAGTGGGCACAGTTTCGCTCGTTCGGTTAATTTCTCCAGGAGGGAGAAAATTATTATAACACAGAGATGAAAAATTATGATTTTTTATTATTATTGTAAACTATATAAAAAAAAAAAAAAAAAAATGTTTTACTGTTTATATTTTTGGGGGCTTACATGAATATTCGCCACTGCCATTACATAAACACCCACCTCGTACCAATACCATCCCCTCAAAGCTGTTAGGCCTATCTCCTCCCTGCAGCTGAGTTCCTCCTCCCTAAACACTGCATCTATTTCTTCTGCTGTACCATCAAGAAATGTCTTAGCTGCCTCAACAACTGCTCTAATCCTACCCGACTTAGTCTTATGCTCTGCCACACCGTTGATCATCATAACAAAGAAAGCAAAAAAGCTTAATCTTGTCCAAACCCAAGAGAGCTCTCCCCCGTACAGTGGTATGTATACTTTTTGACATTTCCTCAACTGCCCACTGAGCAATTTTTCGTCTATAGCCAAATCAAGCTGAATTTGGTAGAAAGGTTCAAATTTAGTAGACGTCTAGAATCTAGATAATACTTCATTTCAACGGCTATACATCTATACGTTTACATGACATTTAATCAGTGGCTAAGCTATGATATATATGTCTACTAAACTTTCACTTTTAAACACATTTTTACCAGATTTGATCTAGACATCTAATAGACGTTGTTTAGATGCCCATCTGAGCATATATTAATTATTTAAGCATTGGGCAAAAATGGGGCTAATTTTGCATAACATGCCTGAAGTGATTTGCGATTTATTATACTTTATACTTGTAGCACATGCATGCGTCTGATCTCTTTTTAAAGGAAACATTCAGAACTTTCTTCCACAATAAAGAAGAATCACTGAGTGCTAATGAAATAGAGTTACAGAGGTTTAAACATATTGAAGTAAAAGTTTTGCTTACTTACATTTCTGTTTACTTGTTGCCATATGCCTGTTTTTGAGTTCCAGCTGAGTGGTAGGAGCTGGAAAACATGACGGTTCCATAGCCTGAAGTCTTATCAAGTACAGGTCCAAAGTTGATAACAATCCCACGGAAAATGTGTGCTTTACAAAGGTTTTTGTAATGTGTGTACCGGTGTTAAATCGGCATGATTATCCAAAATGGCCATCCGCTGCCATTGATTCCGAAGCGCTAGTCAAAACAAAGAACTTCCCAGGCTTCTTCTTTGTCTTTCTCATTGCAATCAGCCCTTGTGTGGGACAGCCCTGTCTCCAGAATTGAATTGGCTACAAAGGTGGTCAATCATTTTTGCCATCAGAGGTGACTGGTCCGTTCAGGTCACTTGTCCGAATGGCTTGTCAAATGACACTTTTCGGATGTTTAGTTTTATAACTTGATACTGGAAGCATGCAATAGGTTGAGTAGGGTGACGATCGAAATGCGGCAAATTCAACTTTCCAACAATAAGGATAAGGATGAACTTTATTAATCCCCTTGGGGAAATTTGGTGACATACACATACAGCCACAGCCTCATTATACAAATATTCCACAATCATTACATTGACAGTAATAATGGCACACATAAATCACACAAGAATGTACATTTGTTGAAACATGCCGACTACAGTAGGTCTTGAGACGGCGTATGCAATGGGTGTGTCAAGAAAAAAGAAATTTAGAAATGAGAGGTGGCCCTATGGTTTCAAGTTGTATTATGATATAATAAACCATAATCAAAAGCAAAAAAGTGGGTTTGACTTTATTTACCTACCCCGTTTTTCGATTGAAGATTTGCATTTTTTGGCGGATTTCTGACCGTTTCCGCCTAAATCACGGTTTTTCATATTTGTAATTTCTTTGGCAATTTTTATCATCACCATTCAAAACCAAATATTTACTGCAGTTGGAAATGGTCCTTTTAAAAATAAAACTTTTATTTAGTTTCAAATAAAGCCTTTAACTTAAATAGGGTTGGTGATGATGTTATGCATACTATACTGCTTAGAATGCTATGCATTAGCCAACACTGCAACAGGAAATAAACATGGGTCCATTTAGGATGTCTATGTTGTCAAATTGAAACCGTCATCATGAACACCATGTTAGTTCACTACATTTTCTCCTTTAATTTCAGCTGTGCCAGTGAAAAAAGCACACACAAAGCAACTGGCATGTGCAGGCAGGTTGGGAAACTTTTTTTTTTATGATTTAGAATATAAAAGGTATTTCAACTATTAGATAAATAAGATAAGATAAGATATTTCTTTATTGATCCCCTTGGGGGAATTCAGGCAGCATAGTAGGAGGGGGGAGGGGAGGTACAGGTAGTAGAAGACATGGTACAGGTCACAGAATTATAGTACAGTGGAGAAGTAAAAATTTAAATAGAATAAAAAGGCAGTGTAAACAATATAACAATATAATTAACTCTGGACATGTGCATATGGGCAACAAGGTGCAAGATTAGGGTATGTATATTTGCAATAAATATATTTGTATAAATCCATAGCGTGAGCAAGCTGGTTTCTCCCATGTTTTCTGTGCGTGTGACTGTGTTGTGTTTTGAATGCGCAATGTGCATCATCAAACTGCTGTAGTATGCAACTTCTGTGCTGCATATAGACTGTTACAGTTTGTAGGTCATGAATAACGTACAAAAAAAAATAAGTATACATCATAATTATAATGGTCTAACGGTGAGATGTAGAACCCAAGAGCAGAGGAGACACGGGCTGTCACCTGTCCTGTCCAGCCACCCCTTCACCACCTCAAGCCCCCCCCCAAGACAGAACAAACCACACCGCTCACCATTCCAGACAAACCACCCCGAAAGACATTACCCCCCCCCCCCCAAAACCGAAACCCCCCAGAACAGATCAACCACCCACCCTTCCAGTCCGACCACTCACAAGGGACACATTCTCACTCCTCTTGTATATATTGTACCCAATACCATCGATCCAGGGCTCAGTTTGGATACTCCCGGCCAGTGTCCACTCTGAGTCATCCAGCTGTAACTCATTGATTCATCTGAACCTAACTTTTAGTAAGGGAAATATATGAAAATCTGCAAACTAAATCCTTACCAATCAATTTCTTCACTAATGTGTTTGTAAAGGTGTGTAGTAAGATGTATTAAAAAGTTGAAGTTCAAATCCTGTATGTTTTTTCATAACAACTGCTCAAAGTTGAGGTACCGAATACCGATTTCCGAAAAATGCACTTTGAGATTTGTTTAAAATATAAAGTGAAATAGAAAAAAAATACATTATTATTATTATTATTATTATTATTATTATTATTATTATTATTATTATTATTACCTGTCAAATAAGGTTGTTTTCCCATGGCCAGCTATTGCAGAAACCGTATCACAACCAGTGAAGGTGTGACAAAAGAGCAGGTAGCATCTCTTTCTTTCAGAGAGAGCTTCACGGATCCTTCTGACATCATAGGAGCCCTTTGATGTTGTGAAGAAGAGTGGATGGTTGGTGCTTGGAATATGGTGTACTAGCATCACCAGCACATCTGCATCTTCTGCCCGCACCTGAAAATAGAACAAGATATGCAAAGCGTGTTGCACTATACAAAACCAGATAAAACTATTCAAGTTTGAATACTCGAGAGTGAATACTTTTGTTTCCAAAGTTTATAAAAATAAAATAGGCTACCTACACAAATGCTACTAACCTCAACAGAGTCATCTGTAGCAGTGGCCAATGCCTCTCTCACAATCGAAGTGTCAGCATCATTGTCACACTGCTCCACTGTGATGTTATGTTGTCTGAATGTTGAAGAGAGGAGGTGGATTAGCTCACTCTTGTTATTGGTGTTGTCCAGGAACTTTGCTCTTGGTGTGCAGTGTATCATATCCGGTCGAATCTGGAGATCACAGCATGACTTCTTAGCGCGCCGGATGTGGTCATGATCTTTTGGTGATCGGCTGTAGCCATCAAAGACAACAATGATCTTCTGAGAGCGGCGGCCTGCTGTACGTAGCTCAAGTAACTGTTGGCAATCTCCTGCCAAGTCTGACCTTGTTCCCACTTTACCATGTAGAGAAGCCATCCGCCATCAAGAGTGGAGCAGGATTGGTTAGTGAGGTCAAGCGGATCAGTTAACTCCTTCAGGCTAGTCTTGGAAAAGCCTGCCTTGTTCATTTTCTGATCTTTATTGCTGAAGAGGGACAATGGGAAGGGAGTCAGCTCATACTCCAATCATGGCTGGAGTAACAGACCACGTGGTTTCCATGGGCAGTGAAACTTTCGAATGTCTCCTTGTAAGCAGGCAAAGTTTCGAGTTGCTTCATGAGTTGACAGTACAGCCGTGCACCCTTGGCATATTGATGATGCCCTGCAGCCACAAAGATGTCCAGCATCCTGCTAACAATGCAGCACAGGTGGCCGTTGTGATCTGCAAGCCGCTCAGTTCTGATGAAGACCTTGATCACATCTACCATGTAGTGGTACTGCACCCAGAGAGCAGGCGTTCTTCCTCCTTCAGCAAGTCTCTTGAAAGTTTCTTCAAACCGCTGTTCAAACAGTGCCACTACTGGATCTGTGTGTCTGGCTCCCATCTTATTATCTTCCCATCAGCTACCTTCTCCATGAAAGTCCTCATTTCACTGAGTTCCTCCTCGGTGAAGGCATGTTTCATGATGTGCTGATAGATGGCTGCATCTATGAGGAGGTGAGCATGGATTGCCTTGTCAAAACATCCTCCATCCAGGATGTGGTTGGCTGTCGTACTCCCTGGATAGATCAGCTGGATCAGCTCCAGTAGTCCAGAATCCTCCATGATGTTTCCAATGGATCCAAGGTAGGACTTCAGCAGGTGAAATCCACCCAACCTCGGATAGGTAGATTTGTCTGTTTTATGATGTCCACAGCCTTCAGCCAGATCGGAAGATCGAATGTCACTGTAGTGACTCTGTCTGCAGAGAGCTGCGTGCACTCTTTGAGAGTGGTGAAGATGGTGTTGAGGTCATTAGGGTCACCATCAATGATTGGGAGGAAGAATGAATTAATGAAAACTTTATTTAACAGATTGCAGAATGGGTACAATACAGTACGGCTCAATACACACAATTGTTAAGGGGATGCAGACCAGAGAAAGACGTTTGTCTTGTTTACATCAGGGTCCCCCATTTTCATTTCATATTGACATTTAAGACATACTCAACATACATGACATTTATGGCATAGGGACATATAGGTATTTAGTACTGATACATTTGTGACATATACAGTATTCAAATATACAGTACTTGTTGTGAAGGATCAGATTAAACCGAATATATATATTTATTTATGGATATATATTTAATAGTATTTGTATATCGTTTGATATCCCTTGTATATTCCTTGTACATATACACTGAATATCCCTTTAGTCTACTAACAGCCCATAATAGTTTCATTCTCTCATTGGACAAGAACTTGGCGCCAGCAGCCAAGCCCCTTGGTTCAAGTTCAATCGTGCCGACGAACATGTCGTTACTAGCCCCGGTTCCGCGTAGGAATACGTCTACCGAAATACGAATGGTACTATTTGTTCACAGCGCATATATATATGGCGCAAGTAAAGTAGAACTTTCTTTTAGTCCCTTAGCCCTTAGTTCTTTACCCTCCAACCTAGTGGCAAGACGTTAAGCCTCACCCACGATACACGTGTGGTGCAGTATGGTCAACTTGGCCTCAGAATGGCATTGAGACATCGTGTGGATTAATAGTTGAATTGTCATAGTTTGGCACTATACCGTCGAGTGGGACGTATTTCTATTAAGTTAATAATAGTCTATTATGTATGGTGCATCGTTCGGTTAGAGTTATACAGTGAGTAGTACCCCCATCGTTTCCTCGCGTTATCTAGAGTCTTAACCAGGCTGGGCAGACCACGTGTGGTGCTTTCATCCGAGGAGTTCTGGGCTAGGACGAGTGGACCTGCACATTGGATTACCTTACCCGGACGACGGCGAGCCCTACACGGCTTGGATTATCTACTTGCTTTGGGTGCTTTGATTTATGCCATGGATAACAGCCAACACTGGTGAGTGTTGGAACTACCCCCCGAGAGGAGTCCAGGTGAGACGGCGCTCTACCCCGAGTGAGGTCGCCTCACATCTCTTCGTTGTGGACCGGCAGCTACCGTCTACAAGAGGGCCCAACTGTATTCATCTGTGGACCAAGGTTCTGTGGGCACCGTGTTCAGCACTCTGAATTCTCCCAAGAAATCGTTGGCCAGATGGGATATCGCCGGCGGCTCTCCTAACCCCCCCCCTACTGACTTACAACCAGCAGGACCCCCCTTTAGTATATCCAGCTATAATCATTAAGTACCATCGCTATAGTTCCCTAAAGAACCAGGTTGTATACTTGCTTCCTGCGTAACCAGAGATTGGACATTCAATGTTGATTTGCCTACGAATACTCATTTGCCTTACAAGTGCATTCAAATCATAAATGTCATTAAGTGAACGTTGTATATACCCTTTGCTATATATTAAATATTCGACTTATACATTTGTGTGGACTTGGTTTCATGGTGGGAAAGTGTTCATCATATCTATATCATGTACTGTGTGGCCAGTAGTTAAAGTACATAAAGCGGTAGTGGTTTAATGATACCATACTTATCAATACAGTCAGGGAATTGTACCCCTCAGTTACAATTGGTCCTTCGAGCCGGAGGGTAACTAGTGTAATATTAATATAGTGTTATTAATATTGAAATGGCCTATGATGAACACTCCACGAAACGGTCCTCCTAACGTAGAACGCCCGCGGCGCAGACGACAGACACCTCAGTACTTAGAGGATTACGCTGTCAGTCAACTACCTAGCCTTCGACAAACGGTAAACGCGGTAAAAGTAGAAAGTAAAATTATGTCTGACCTTAACGACCAGGTTACCCCGACCACAGAGGCCCTAGTGGGTTCTAATGTAACTGACCAAGCTCACGGTGGGGACCAGGAGGGAGCTGACATGCCTTTACCCCCCGCCAATACCGAAGAAGTAGTCCCCGACCAGCTCCGGGAGGAAGACAACCCTCCAGAGGTGGAACCCTGCACGGAACAAGATGAGGAGAGCGCCGAGGAGATAGAGCTCCAGGACTCCCCAACGAGTACAGCCAGGAGCGGCTCACCTCTACAACCGTCTTTCCCCAGCGAAGCGGAGAGGATGCTATCACAGGCGTTCCTCGTCAGCCTGACAGCCTCTACCGAACGCGATCGACTCCAGGGTGAACGCGATCGACTTCAGGGTGAACGCGATCGACTCCAGACGCAGCAACGGAGCGAAGAAGAGCGCATACGCCTGGAGATGAGACGCCTTCAGACGGAAGAGAATATGGCAAGAGACCGAGCAGACACCCAGCGCGCCGCTGACGGTGCCCAAAGAGAGGCAGAGCGCGACCTCGCTCTCATCCAGCGCGAAACCGAGCGCGACAGACTACAGGGCGAGCGCGACAGACTACAAGCGCAGCTAATGGAGCAGCTGATCACCAAGGCAACACCCTCTCCCTCCGCCAGGGGTTCAAGGAACTCGTCGAGACAACAGTCAAGGGCAGCATCCCCTAACCGAGCAAGCGACCCTGAACTTGACCAACAGACAAAGCCTATACCCCCCGCAGACCCCCTTCCCCGACCGGTCCAAGCGAGACCCAGCTACAAGGAAGGAGCGGCATACACTGCGGAGAAGCTAAATAAACGACTACAGGATCTAGAGGACCTGATAGAAGAAGAAGAGGGAGAGGAGGAGAACCAAGCCCGACGACAGCACAGTACTCCACCGGACCAGGAGGTCCAGTACAGCCCAGGCTATACCCCCGCGGCGCTGCGCTACAGACCCCCGACTCTATTCACGGGTGAGCATGACGCACGACCAGCCCCGAGGAATAGCACCTGGACCAGCGGGCCATGGTACCCTGCCGGTACCAGCCCACAGAGAGGCGCAAGAGGAGACTCGCCTAGGAGGCCTCTCCCCCAACGCTCGCCGATGTATCAGCCATCCACGGCGTCATACATTGGCACACCGACGTTTCCAGACTTCACCTATGAGAATCGAGCACAGTACACGGAGCTCCGGATGTGCTTAGAGACAATGATGGTGGATGTCGCTGATGAACGCCACAAGTATGCAATATTACTGAAGCACCTGAAAGTACCCCGAGCGCACAATATAGCGCTAGCCTATGCCACCTCTACGACCCCATACACCGCGGCTCTAGCAGCGCTGGACCAGAGATATGGACGTATATGGGATTACGTAATCCAAGAGATAAGGCATATTGACCGCCTACCCCCAGCAACAGACAATCGCTCATTAGACGACCTGTCTATAAAAGTGCAGTCCCTGGTAGGGATGCTGGGAGCGCAACGAGAAAAGGGTATGCACGAGCTATACGCCAACTCTAACGTCGAGAGGATTTTAGAGAAGCTGCCACCCGCCAGACAAGAGCGCTTCAGGCGGCAGAGAGACCACCGTGATCCTAACGGTCCCGAACCATCCCTCCTCGATCTAGCCGACTTCCTGGCGAGAGAAGTCAGCAGCCTACGACTGGATACGTTCGTGCGGAGCACACCAAGCTCCAGAGAGGGACCCAGGAGAATAAACGATGGAAGAAGATCGGTGACTGTCATGCACCAATCAGAATCAGTACCGAGCAGTAAGAACCACAGTACCCCCTCGAGAAAAGAGAAGTGGAAGATGGTGTGCCCGTACTGCGAGAAGGAACACTGGCTGTCACAATGTGACCTGTTCACAAAGATGAATGCAGAAGAAGTGAGTCAATGGATAAAGTCCAACAGGCGCTGTTACCGATGTGCGCGCAGTCACATGGCAGCCGAGTGCCGCCTAAAGAAGAGGTGCAGTCGGTGTGACGGAGCCCACCTAGATGTCCTACACGACAGTAACAGAAGAAAGCCTGCACCTGCACCATCGAGCAGCACAAAGGCAAGTGTCATGTACATTGACCCCGCCAGCAGCAGCGGCGCCCAAGTGCTCTTAAAGGTAGTCCATGTAACATTGAGCTACCAAGATAAAGTCATGGACACTTACGCCGTCCTTGATGACGGGTCAGAGAAGACCCTTCTGCTCGCGTCCGCTGCGGCCCAGCTGGGACTGCGGGGGAGCGAGAACCAAATGACGATTCGGACAATAAGAAGAGATTTAAAGACGATAAAAGGCGAGAATGTCTCCTTCACTATCGCAGCAAGCGGGCAGCCAGAGCGACGGTATAGGATTACAAATGCTTTCACCAGCCAAGAAATAGGACTATCACAGTACACCTACCCCATCGCCAAACTGATGGATAAATATGTGCACCTGCGTCAACTACCTATCCCGCTCATAGACGGCGCCACCCCGACCCTGCTGATAGGCTCCGACCATGCAGACCTCATAGTCCCGATAGACCGGGTCCATACAGGACCCAGAGGCTGTCCTGCAGCAGTCGAGACCCGCCTAGGATGGACATTACAAGGCCCCCTCGCTAAATCTCTTAACCGAACAGCAGCCACTAGCTGCCTCCACTCCAGAGTGACAGAAGAAGACACCACTCTCCTGCAGCATGTCGAGAGGCTATGGACACTAGAGACAATGCCCTTTAAGAACGAAAAGAAAGACATTCGTTCTAAAGAAGACATTTACGCCATAAACCTCCTCGAGCAGGGGACAAAGAGAGTCACAGTCAGCGGAGTGATGAGATACGCAACTCCACTCCTGAGGCGAGAGGGAATGCCCACCTTTCACGCAAAGAAAGACGCTACGGAGCGGTATCTATTGAACACAGAGCGGCGCCTAGCCAAAGACCCCGCTCAAGAGAGTGTGTACCGCGCTGAGATTGAGAAGCTAATCACAGCGGGACACGTGACAAAGATTGACATTAAAGAGGCCGATCAGACGACCGAATCATGGTACGTGCCGCACCACAAGGTTCACCACAACGGCAAGGATCGCATTGTGTTTAACTGCAGCTACCAGATCGGATCCCAAAATCTGAATAAAGAGCTCTTGCCCGGCCCCACACTCGGCCCCTCTCTACTAGGCGTGCTACTACGCTTCCGCCAGGACAAGGTGGCTATCAGCGGGGATATCAAAGGGATGTTCCTGCAGGTGAGACTAGTGGAGGAGGACAAGCCCCTGCTGCGGTTCCTATGGAGAGAGAGGATCGGAGATGAGCACCCCGCCATCTATCAATGGGAAGTCCTCCCTTTCGGAACTACATGCAGCCCGTGCTGTGCTACATTTGCACTACAGAAACACGTCGCAGAGGACCCAGCAGCAGATGAAGAGGTCCGACACAGTGTGAAGAACAGTTTCTACGTGGACAACTGTTTACAAAGCGTTTCGACTCAAGAAGAAGCCGAGGCTCTCCTACTCAAGCTACGCGCCTCTCTGATCAAAGGCGGCTTTGATCTCAGGCAGTGGGCCAGCAGCGACCCGCACGTATTGCGCAGCCTCTCCCCCGCGGACAAGGCTGCCAGCAGCGAGACCTGGATGGCGACAATCCCAGGAGAAGCCCAAGAAATGACACTAGGACTAGTCTGGCGCTTCAAAACAGACTCGCTCCACTATAGACACAAACCCCTGACCACGGAGCAGGGAAGGTCGACGGCGATACCGACCACCAGACGGAGTGTGTACAGAACACTCGCCAGACAATATGACCCGTTGGGATGTATTCTACCTTACACCACCAGGGCAAAGATGATTGTACGAGCACTATGGGACAAGGACCAGGGCTGGGACGACCCAATACCCGCACCCCTTGCCTCCACATGGAGAGAGTGGGAGACGGAACTCCGCTCACTCCCAGGCGTCAATATACGCCACAGCTACTTCCCACCCACAGTGAGGCCAGAGACATGCAAGATGGATCTACACGTCTTCAGCGACGCCTCCGAAGTAGCCTATGGATCAGTGGCCTAGTTGCGTGCCCAAGAGAAGGGAGGAGAGATACACACCGCCTTCATCCTGGCTCGCTCAAGAATAACCCCACGAAAGCAACAATCTATCCCGCGTCTAGAGCTCTGCGCAGCCCTAGCAGGAGCGCATCTAGCCACGTTAATCCAACGTGAACTCACCATTCCGGTGCACAGAACAATCTTGTGGTCAGATTCCACGACAGTACTCACATGGATCAAGTCTGATTCATGCAGATACAAGGTCTTCGTGGGAGTCAGAGTCACAGAGATTCAAGAGTTAACAGAAGCAGCGAGCTGGCGGTATGTGGACACCAAACACAACCCAGCTGACGTCATCACCCGGGGAATGTCCCTAGATGACCTCACCCGTCACAACATCTACAGTGACGGACCAGAGTTCCTCAAGCTCCCGGAAGGAGAGTGGCCTACGCCCACCCCACGGGAGGCGAGTAAAGAGGAGGCTGAGAACAAGAAACCTATGTTCTGTGGACTGAGCACAGTCGCCTCCACAGACCCCAACATAGATGATTGCCTCACCCTACAGAGTGCGCAACTAAAGACATTTCTGTGGCACCACCCAGAGATTCAGCCCACTGCCGACATTTCAGCAGCTGACTACGAAGAAGCAGAACTTCTTCTACTACAACGAGCCCAGAGAGACTCGTTCCCCGACGAGCTAGACTGTCTACAGGGAGGAAAGCCCGTCCCATCAGACAGCAGATTTCTCCACCTGGCACCCGAGAGCGACGCCCATAATCTCATCAGAGTGGGTGGTCGTCTGCGGAGGGCCCCCAATCTACCGGATGACGTTAAGTACCCGATAGTCTTGAACAGCCGACACAAGGTCACAGAGCTGATCATAAAGAAATACGACGAGGATGTACACCACGCAGGAGCAGAGAGAGTCTTCGCGGAGATCAGACGTCGCTATTGGATACTTCAAGGAAGAGAAGCAGTGCGACGCTTCCAGCGAACCTGTCTAGACTGCCGAAAGTGGCGCGCGCAGCCCAGCATACCCCGGATGGCTGACCTACCTCCCTGTCGCCTCCGACTCGGCGACAAGCCATTCCACTCCACAGGCATGGACTGTTTTGGCCCGTTGTATATAAAGAAAGGAAGAGGAACCGAGAAGCGGTGGGGTATTGTATTCAAATGCATGACCACCAGAGCGATACATATCGAACTCCTTCCAACCATGAGCACAGACTCATTCCTTATGGCCTTCCGAAGATTCACATCACGGAAAGGAAAACCGTCTACATTGTTGTCTGATCACGGGACAAACTTCAAAGGCGGAGAAAGAGAGCTGAGAGAGAGCTTCCAAGCTATGGGCCCAGAACTTAAGACCCACCTCGCTCCATCCCAGATTGACTTCCAGTTTAATCCCCCGAACGCACCCCACTTCGGTGGAACCTGGGAACGAGAAGTACGTTCTATAAAGACAGCCCTGTACGCCGTGCTTGGGGCCCAGACTGTAGCGGAAGAAGTCCTAATGACAGTCCTCACGGAGATCGAGGGAGTATTGAACTCCAAGCCCCTCGGCTACGTCTCCAGTGATATAGCAGATGTCGACCCAGTCACCCCCAACACACTCTTGATGGGGCGGCTGGACCCCGCGCTACCCCAGACAATGTACAGGCCTGAAGAAGCGAACGGCCGAAGAATGTGGAGGTACAGTCAAGTACTAGCTGACAAGTTTTGGAACAGCTTTCTACTCCACTACCTACCGTCTCTACAGACCCGCCAGAAGTGGGTAAAAGAGAGAGACAATTTGACAGAAGGAACAGTCGTCATGATTATCGACCAGTCACTACCCAGAGCTATGTGGCCGGCTGGCCGCGTAAGCAAAGTGATCACCGGTGCCGATGGCAAGGTCCGAGCAGCTGAGGTGCTCGTCCAAGGGCGAACTTACACACGACCCGTGGCGAGGCTAATAGAACTGCCCAGACTCCCAGACACTATCGATGACGACCATGACCCCACGACTTTGTGAGTTGACTGACCCTTACAGCGGACCTTGAGTGGTAGACAGGGCGGTTAATCTGTCTCTGCTTAGCTAATTAGGTGGGACTAATTAGGGGGCGGCTGTTGTGAAGGATCAGATTAAACCGAATATATATATTTATTTATGGATATATATTTAATAGTATTTGTATATCGTTTGATATCCCTTGTATATTCCTTGTACATATACACTGAATATCCCTTTAGTCTACTAACAGCCCATAATAGTTTCATTCTCTCATTGGACAAGAACTTGGTGCCAGCAGCCAAGCCCCTTGGTTCAAGTTCAATCGTGCCGACGAACATGTCGTTACTAGCCCCGGTTCCGCGTAGGAATACGTCTACCGAAATACGAATGGTACTATTTGTTCACAGCGCATATATATATGGCGCAAGTAAAGTAGAACTTTCTTTTAGTCCCTTAGCCCTTAGTTCTTTACCCTCCAACCTAGTGGCAAGACGTTAAGCCTCACCCACGATACACGTGTGGTGCAGTATGGTCAACTTGGCCTCAGAATGGCATTGAGACATCGTGTGGATTAATAGTTGAATTGTCATAGTTTGGCACTATACCGTCGAGTGGGACGTATTTCTATTAAGTTAATAATAGTCTATTATGTATGGTGCATCGTTCGGTTAGAGTTATACAGTGAGTAGTACCCCCATCGTTTCCTCGCGTTATCTAGAGTCTTAACCAGGCTGGGCAGACCACGTGTGGTGCTTTCATCCGAGGAGTTCTGGGCTAGGACGAGTGGACCTGCACATTGGATTACCTTACCCGGACGACGGCGAGCCCTACACGGCTTGGATTATCTACTTGCTTTGGGTGCTTTGATTTATGCCATGGATAACAGCCAACACTGGTGAGTGTTGGAACTACCCCCCGAGAGGAGTCCAGGTGAGACGGCGCTCTACCCCGAGTGAGGTCGCCTCACGTCTCTTCGTTGTGGACCGGCAGCTACCGTCTACAAGAGGGCCCAACTGTATTCATCTGTGGACCAAGGTTCTGTGGGCACCGTGTTCAGCACTCTGAATTCTCCCAAGAAATCGTTGGCCAGATGGGATATCGCCGGCGGCTCTCCTAACCCCCCCCCCTACTGACTTACAACCAGCAGGACCCCCCTTTAGTATATCCAGCTATAATCATTAAGTACCATCGCTATAGTTCCCTAAAGAACCAGGTTGTATACTTGCTTCCTGCGTAACCAGAGATTGGACATTCAATGTTGATTTGCCTACGAATACTCATTTGCCTTACAAGTGCATTCAAATCATAAATGTCATTAAGTGATCGTTGTATATACCCTTTGCTATATATTAAATATTCGACTTATACATTTGTGTGGACTTGGTTTCATGGTGGGAAAGTGTTCATCATATCTATATCATGTACTGTGTGGCCAGTAGTTAAAGTACATAAAGCGGTAGTGGTTTAATGATACCATACTTATCAATACAGTCAGGGAATTGTACCCCTCAGTTACAGTACTGTTACTCATAGATCCTGACAGAGTATATACATATGATGGGGAGGGGACTGTACATTAGGAGGGGGTGGGTGGGTGGGAGAGAAATATACATATACGGCGGGGAGAGAATATATACATGCGGTGGGGAGGAGACTGTCTATTAGGAGGGGGTGGGGGTTAGGGTTTGGACATTTACGGTGGCCAGTTTCAAAGTCGATCTGTGTGCGCTGCTTGACATCATCTGCATGGTTTTTCCACAAAGGAATGATTTTAGTGAAAAATAAATGATTGCAATCAACTCAGAATCATGAAACCCCCCTAGTTTGACAAGTTACCCAAGGCCAAACAGAACATTTTAGATTTTTCGAAAATCGGTATTCGGTACCTCAACTTTGAGCAGTTGTTATGAAAAAACATACAGGATTTGAACTTCAACTTTTTAATACATCTTACTCCACACCTTTACAAACACATTAGTGAAGAAATTGATTGGTAAGGATTTAGTTTGCAGATTTTCATATATTTCCCTTACTAAAAGTTAGGTTCAGATGAATCAATGAGTTACAGCTGGATGACTCAGAGTAGACACTGGCCGGGAGTATCCAAACTGAGCTCTGGATCGATGGTATTGGTGACATTATATACAAGAGGAGTGAGAATGTGTCCCTTGTGAGTGGTCGGACTGGAAGGGTGGGTGGTTGATCTGTTCTGGGGGGTTTCGGTCTGGGGGGGGGGGGTAATGTCTTTCGGGGTGGTTTGTCTGGAATGGTGAGAGGTGTGGTTTGTTCTGTCTTGGGGGGGGGGCTTGAGGTGGTGAAGGGGTGGCTGGACAGGACAGGTGAGTGGTGAGGGGTCTTTGGACACAAAGGAGGGTGGGGGCGTCTTTTGTCTTCATGTTGGTGGTAGGAGATGATGAGTTTCATTCTCTCACACTTGGATACATAGACTAAGACACACAGGAATGCTGGTATACTAAACAAGAAAACGGGAGCCTCCGTGCCTAAACCAAGCAATGAACAAGCTAAATATAATGCCAGCTAGGGAACATAAATACAAAACTAATAGAATTATCAATAATTAGGTGACAGGTCCCAGATGTCCTACGGGAAAGGATCCATCCTTCACGTGGGTAAACTGCTGAGGAACTCTGGTGGATTCTGGGGAGACACAGAGAGAGGGAGAGACATTACTGACAGCCACAGTTCTAACAGATGCTCTCCACAGTATACTCACTGATGCGCAGTGTGCTTATGGCAATGTTGACCGATCTATGGCGTGTTCTAGCTCTCATCTAGCCGAGACTATGTCTGGCTAACTATAGCCCACTTTTAGACGAATCAATAAATTGTATTTCATATTTTCATATTGTGCATTCTCCGGACATTTGACATTGTTTAGGTGATACTAAATATGTAATAACGTTTGGGCTAGAAGTGGGCTATATCTAGCCTTGACATAGCCGGACATTGAGAAATTGCAATTCAAATGATTGTAGCACAATATATGGACTTCAGCTGTCCATCTTACACATTTACAGTTATTTGTGTGTTATTATGAATCAAATGTATTTGTATAGCACATTTAAACATGTCAACCAAAGTGCTTCACATTGTGTTGCGTAGCTACATTTTTTTTAATTATAAATAAACAGAAAATACACAACCAACAGACAAACAAAGAAACAAGAACAACACGTCAACACAAACAAGGCAAGAGTCAGAGTGAGTTGGGGAAGGCTATAAGGAATAGGTGAGTTTTGAGCTTAGATTTAAAAGACTCGATGGAGGGGGCAGATTTGATGGACGTAATAATGAATTAAACTGCTTGGGCTAAAAGTATGCTATATTTAGTCTGATATATTTTGGACTATTATGAGGGCTACAGCATAGCTTCAAAAATACACCCAGTAAGCACTAGACTCTAGTGCTTACTGGGTGTATTGACTTTAATTATAGCAATATTTCTTTTTACATGGGACATTGTATCAAGTCTGCTTCATTTCACCGTAAAGTATGTGTATTTTATTGTGATAATTAATAAACAAACTTGAACTTGAAACTCAATCACACCTAAAACACTTTGGCTCCATCACACATAAAACACTTTGGCTCCATCACACCTACTGTAAAACACTTTGGCTCCATCACACCTAAAACACTTTGGCTCCATCACACCTAAAACACTTTGGCTCCATCACACCTAAAACACTTTGGCTCCATCACACCTAAAACACATTTGCTTCTTGCGCTCCATCACACCTAAAACACTTTGGCTCCATCACACCTAAAACACTTTGGCTCCATCACACCTAAAACACGTTTGCTTCTTGCGCTCCATCACACCTAAAACACTTTTGCTTCATGCGCTCCATCACACCTAAAACACTTTGTCTTCCTCCTGCTGTAACTTCCACCACCCCAGCCAGCACCTCTCTTCCTCCTCCTCTAACTTCCACCACCCCAGCCAGCGCCTCTCTTGCTTCCTCCTCCTCTAACTTCCACCACCCCAGCCAGCACCTCTCTTCCTCCTCCTGTAACTTCCACCACCCGAGCCAGCACCTCTCTTCCTCCTCCTGTAACTTCCACCACCCCAGCCAGCACCTCTCTTCCTCCTCCTGTAACTTCCACCACCCCAGCCAGCACCTCTCTTCCTCCTCCTGTAACGTCCACCACTCCAGCCAGCACCTCTCTTCCTCCTCCTGTAACTTCCACCACCCCAGCCAGCACCTCTCTTCCTCCTCCTGTAACTTCCACCACCCCAGCCAGCACCTCTCTTCCTCCTCCTGTAACGTCCACCACCCCAGCCAGCACCTCTCTTGCTTCCTCCTCCTGTAACTTCCACCACCCCAGCCAGCACCTCTCTTCCTCCTCCTGTAACTTCCACCACCCCAGCCAGCACCTCTCTTGCTTCCTCCTCCTGTAACTTCCACCACCCCAGCCAGCACCTCTCTTCCTCCTCCTGTAACTTCCACCACCCCAGCCAGCACCTCTCTTGCTTCCTCCTCCTGTAACTTCCACCACCCCAGCCAGCACCTCTCTTGCTTCCTCCTCCTGTAACTTCCACCACCCCAGCCAGCACCTCTCTTCCTCCTCCTGTAACTTCCACCACCCCAGCCAGCGCCTCTATTTTCCACATCTACTACAACATGCTTCCTTTCTCATACACACAGCTGCAACTTGACCAAACGCACAGCGTCGCCTACATTGCAGTGGCCTTGGTATGTCTGCCCTCATTGGATAGCTTGTGTTATCTAAGCACACTCTAAATCAAAACACAACAAAACTTTAGATCTCTCAAGTTCACACAACAACACAAAAAATTCTCACATGAAATTACCTGGACGGGAGGCTGCATGGAGCTCTCCATGGTCCTGATTGCAGAGGAAATACTGCATTTTCAACGATATCCGTATATGTGTGGACAGGGTCATGTTGTTAGTGCAATTTTCTAAAAAGTCCAGTTTTTACTAACCTAAAATGCAGTTTGCATGTGGTCAAAAGGCCAAACCAGAAAAAGCTACGGTTTCAAGAATATAGACAAGGCCTTGTATTTGCTTGATCAGTCTAAGTTTCTTTATGAACCTGTGCCATTTGCTTGAAACATTTCCACATTCCCCAAACGAGCAACAGCCAATAAGGGAAACTCCTACTTCCATGTTTACTGACCAATCGTGTAACTTCAGTGATGTTGCTGGTCACTTGATCTAGTGGACCAATCGTGTAACTTCAGTGATGTTGCTGGTCACTTGATCTAGTGGACCAATCGTGTAACTTCAGTGATGTTGCTGGTCACTTGATCTAGTGGACCAATCGTGTAACTTCAGTGATGTTGCTGGTCACTTGATCTAGTGGACCAATCGTGTAACTTCAGTGATGTTGCTGGTCACTTGATCTAGTGGACCAATCGTGTAAATTGATCACTCAGCAACATATTTTGGCGATAGTAGGGCTGGTCCCGCCAAAAATACAGAATTACTTCTAAATCTCATTCATACTCTTCACAGCATGCTTATAGTTTGATCCAATTAAGTGATCAAATTAAGAAGTCAAACGCACGCATGGTAAGACAAATGAACATTTCTGAAAAAAGGATCACAACACATCATATTAGCAATGGAAAGGAGATTGTATTCATTTTCCTATTTCCAAATCAGAGCATATTCTCCACAATAGCAATCTGCCAAAGGTGATTAAGCTGTGAATAGATGTGTAGTTTGGATATTTCTGCATGGGAATTTCTCAAAAGTCAAAAAAGGTGCGTGAACATCTTTTACTCTTGATTAACATAGGAGATAATCTTGAGAGATCTTATGACTTGTTAAACTCTCATACAGTGCTGAGCCCTGGTGGAAAAAATCAATTGGGCCTAAAGCGATCCTCGTGATTGACAACATAATTTGCTGTTGATGTTTTGGGGATGTAGTTGTCAAGGAAAATGTGGAAAATTGAGGGTGAAAATGTGAAATAAAGTTGGGAGACAGAAAAGCTTGAGTCATTCACGAGTGAGAAAGCACAGGAGCTAGAGTCATCCTGTCAATCATGTGTCTGTGTGTTTTGACATGTGCAGTGACACCACAGTGACCAGACAAGACTAACATCATTTTTTCTCACTCCTCATTTAGCAAACCCGGAGGGCTTGTTAGTTAATGCACGTCAATCTAGCGGGCTCTAATGAAAAAGGACAATCGGGGCTTGAAATCAAGGACATCCTGACAACATCAATTGTAGCGCTGGGAGAGAAGATAGTAGATACTAAATCCATTTTGTCCCACTTTTTCTTTTGCGTCCTCTTCAGTTTGGCATGAATAAAACAGTAGTTTGAGATGGTTGTTAAAAACAAAAAAAAAGTAAGACACCACCTCACCCCTTTCTTCCAACGACATACTCAATTGAGACGGAATGAACACAAGGCACAACAATATTGAGCTGAGGACAAAAAACACTGATTTTAAGTTGCATTTAATATACTTGTAGGTCATTGCCATTCCGTTGTCTAATGAATAACAAGAACATAAAGATGTGTAGACATTTATGCTCTGTAAGAGTTATATCGCTGACAGAGGTTTGCCTATTTTGGGACTATTGGCTCTGAAAACCTCAACCACAGGTCTTCATGAAGTTGTCTGTGAAAATAAAGGGTATTTTGATTGATCATGCCCATTTAATTCAATTAGCCAGTACACGGGTATGGCGGACTTAAAAGCTTGACAAATGAGATTCAAGAATTGAGTGGGTTCTTCTTTTTCGTTTTCACCCATTGACATGGACTCATTAATTTGATTGACTATCTACTGGCATTTTGATTCACTGAGAGATAAGTCCAAATTGAGCGATAGTTCAAGAGTCGCCCTGGTATAGCAGTAGGGAGAGATATTGCACATACTTTTCAAATGTATTTATATTAGACTGCCTCACTACCTTTAGGCTTCAAGAGGCACTTTACCGAAAAACAACACAGATTTATTTTGCACATAAACTCACACATATCCCAAGGCTAATTAAAGTTGATTAGTTTGAATATCTCCTCTTATGATGTCATCAGAGGACACTGAACCCTTGTGTTGTGTTAATTACAGCTCCGCAAAATGATGTTAGAGATAACATGAACAAATTTAGATAAGGATTGCAATAGGGGTTGCTATTTTTTTTATCATTTCATTGAGGTTTGCATTGTGAGGTAGATTAGGAAGACTGATTACATCACCCTACTAGACAATGGCGCCACATCTCCCACCTTTGGAGGACCACCCCCTATGCCCCCCCCCCCCCTTCCTGAGTAATCTCTCCCTCTGTGTGCCAGGCTCATTGATCCCTTTAATTGTATAAGATTCATCTGTCTTGTTAATACATTTATATTAATCATGAAGGTCCATCCACATGCATAATTGATTGATCCGGTTCCACAACAACACCTTGCGTATAGATTATGTAAAAGCCCTTAGAAGTGACGTGTGAAATACTGAATAATTTCTTCTTACTAGTGTCAGTGGTAATTTTGTCCTAAGACCCAATTTCCAAAATGGCAGTTCACCCATCCCCAAAAGAAAAAGAAAATAATAAAAACGACCCTGTCCAGATCGGTGTGATGTAGTGGCGTGACTGACCATATTAAAAGGGCCACTTCGCCAATCGTTCTGTTCTGTGAGAAGGACATCAAATGTACCACCGTGTTCTGTGTCTAAAGGGCTCAGCCACATTGGCACCCCAGGAAACTCCACCAGGCGACCTCACGCGGTGGATAGTAGATCTCTGCAGACACTATTTCCTATTTCCTCAACTATTTTCACCTGTAGTCGGCCCAACTCAAGGAACGTTGAGGAAATAGTGTGTGCGGTTCGTTCACTAGATGTCTCTGGCAGAGTTTCTCTGGGTGGCGACGTGGCCAAGCACAGAACATGTTTGTCAGCTTTATGTCCAAATATCACATGTCCTCCTCACAACAGAACGATAGGATTCAGGTAAAAAATCTGCTAAATGTCCCTTTTTATTTTATTTTAATTGTATTACACATTATATTACAATCAGACATCATTACAATGTATATCAAACATACAGAAAGAAATTACAATGTTACAGTTATACTGTAACTGCAATTCTTCATGTGTCTTAACAGCAGACATACTTTTTGTATTAATACACTTAAAAGACTATACAATAATGCTAATAAACTTAAAGCACCTTACAACAAATATATTTTTGACATTTGGATTTATGTATAATGGTATTTCCCCAATAATATCATAAGGTTTACACATTTCTTCAACAAGATATCGTTGTAGTCAAAACCTATAATAGGTTTCAATGGAGCTCTCTGTGGGATTGGCCAGATGCAGGTTCCATCTTCTGTTGTATCGTTCAGCATCTTCCTGCCTTTCCTGTGGCTCACTGATATGGGCTCACTGATTTAGATTATTAGATTATATATTGTAACTATTATTATTATAACTATTATTAATAACTATTATTCTTGTAGGGCAAATATAACTGAGAGGGCATACATACCCTCATCTCGCACCTTGTTGCCCATAATGTGCATGTCCAGAGTTAATTATATTGTATATTGTTTGCGCTGCCTTTTTATTAATTTTTTTTTTTTACTTCTCCACTGTACTATAATTCTGTGACCTGTACCTGTATGTCTTCTACTACCTGTACCTCCCCTCCCCCTCCCCATGCTGCTATGATGCCTGAATTTCCCCAAGGGGATCAATAAAGGAATATCTTATCTTATATGGCTGGTCATCTTCTTCAGATTACTTCATGTTCTTCATCTGAAAGTCCACACGGTTCATATCTTCTTTCATGCTGGTTACGTCTGATCTGTACTTTGTAATATTTTGCCTGTGAAGTGACTTGTCTGCTCCCTCACTGTGTTTAAGATGTCAGCATAATATTTGATTATGCATGACTTTTTGGGGTTAGTACTTTCCACTTGGGTCTATGGCAGAAGGGTGCATAGTAGGCCTACATCATATAGGACTGTTATCTTCAATTCCCATGAGTAACCCTTTATGTCCTGCCTTAGCTTCTCAGCTTCTTAGTCATGTATAGGGATGGGTACAGAATCTTTTAAGGGTATCGACTGAATCACGTCGGTACTACCAAGTACCGATTCACGTGAGATCCCTTTTTTTTTTTTTTTTACCACGAAACGAAACATCAAAACGTCAACGTTCACGTGCACAATACACGCTTACCTAGGATTTTACTTGATTCAACAACAAAGCAGTCGGGCAATGGCAAGCCGAAAACGGTTGCAAGTGTGGTTACACTTTACAAAGCTAGATGCAGACAACGCTTGCTGGAATATTATATATATATTAACAAATTGTTCTAAATAAATAATAATGATAATAAATAATTTGAAGTTTGGACACATTTTCTACAACTGAGGTAGGTAGATTACGTTTTTAGAGACTAAAGTACCGGAAAAGGGTACCGTTGGGTAGTCAAATGTCAACGGTACCCAACCCTATTTATTTGTATACCTGTATCTAACCAGGGTAATCATGTTGAGATTTCCATCTCTTTTGC
Organism: Notolepis coatsorum; assembly: GCF_963971535.1. Taxonomy (NCBI): domain Eukaryota; kingdom Metazoa; phylum Chordata; class Actinopteri; order Aulopiformes; family Paralepididae; genus Notolepis; species Notolepis coatsorum. The sequence continues at coordinate 136,083,067 of NC_140171.1, forward strand.
TAATTTAAGTTCAACCTCGAAAGTAGCTAATGCTAACTTTAATTAGCTACAGTAGGTGTTTTAGAACATTTTATTTTCTTCATGTTTTACTTTTCTGCCAGAAGTCTTTTACAATATGACTTGTCACTTCTTTCAAAGAGTGGATATATCATCTTGTAAGAAAACTCTTCAAACTGAATATTTGTGTCTTGCCACTAATCCACTAATGAGAGCAATTTGTATGAAGCATTGTCAGCTTCTGCTGCCATTGAAGAATATCAAGATACCATCTGAAGGGTAAATGAAGGAGGATGAAAAATGATGTATGTAATTGGACAATGTAATTAAAACGTCATTCAGGCACTGTGTGGATAGATAAGCCGCCCATCCCGGTTAATGCTGCAATCAATAGTCAAGCTATCATGTCAGAGTCATTTACCTTTCAAAGGGCTACACATAATGGGATGTAAATTTTCATATTAAGGATGATGTCCAACAGTACGTTTCTGTCATATGTTGATGTGCCAAGATGATGGAAGACACAACATATAGATATTGAGTTGACAAATCAATCAAAAGACCACATTATTGTCCTAGATTGCTCAATCACAATTAAGATTTCCACAGGGTTTCTGCTAGAAACAATTGGTGCCGGTCCACATGTGCGGGAAGGTTTCAATGTCCCGGACAAATTAGAGGAATCCTGGTCAAATATTATCTGTGTTTATTGAGCTTATTGCAATAACGTTATAGCGAATGTAATGACTAATTGGCCCAATACCGCCACAGTGGTGAATGAAACGTGAATGAGTGTTCTTTACACGCATTCATTTAGTTATGATATTTAAAATGTGTTAGTAGTTACTTAATTATCTTATTGAGTCTAGATGTTGTATCATTTTGCTGTAAGAGCTATTGAATCTCCTGTGGTTCAAACACACTCAGCCTACACACCTGCCTATATTTGATGGTGTGACATGAAGCCATCACCATTGTGTGGCTGCCCCATTGTGGCGTGGCAAAACATATAAAATGGTATTTCAGAATATAAACCAAAAGCACCCATATTGGAGTCACAGTTATATATCATACTGGTCATCGCGTCTCGCTCCTGCCATTATGAGATAACTCTTATCTCCTAGCACCTACTGTGCTCATGAACAAACAATTTGCACCCATGCACCTGACCAGGCCACGCCCCAGCGTCCTCCTATAAGACGCCGGACATGGTCACACTCTACCTTCCTCTTTTTTTGTTTCCAACATGGACACTGCAGTGCACTCCATGAACTAGTTGTTATGAAATACAGAGAGAAATTACACAATGTTGGGTTTTCGCCGGAGATTCACCAGCCCCTGGAATCTTCTCGGCACATCCTAACAGCGCATCGGGCCTGTCCTGGGGTTTCCTCGTCTCGTGACAGCGGATCGAGGGACGTCGCGCGGCGGCTAGCTGTCGGGCTAGGTCGCGCACAGGTAGGGCCTGCGCTGCCAGGCATTAATGCTAGCATTTGTGATACTGCTCGTTGTCCCGTGAGACAGCTGAGTTGTGTATTGGCGCGAGGGGCATGATATCTGGGTAAACAGGGACGTCATGACTCTGTTTTGGGTGTTTTCCCAACTATCCTAGTGCACACGGCTAATGCTAATGCTACAATGCTGGGTCTCCGTTCTTGTTCCCCGCCGAGGGCTGTCTTTACTAAAAGGTCTTCCCTCTTAACCATTCATGCTGACAGTCAATCGGTGTCTAATGTTGGGGGTTTGGCGGGGGCTTGTTTACCATTTTCATGGGTGGATGGGCTGAGGCCTAGGGCTGGTGTGCTTTTTGTGAATCTATGAATTGTGTGCGGGACTGGTGTTTTTCTCTGGTCTGCATCCCCTTAACATTTGTGTGTATGGGATAGCCCATTCGGCAGTGTGTTAGTGGAGTTTTCGTTAATTTATTCATTTACCCCTTCATGGGTGCACACCACAGTGGAGGTTGCTGCATTCCTACTAGTGATTTGATTTGATTTGATTTTGATTTTATTAGGGAGCCCCATTAGCTGGTGCGATAGCAACCAGCTAGTCTTCCTGGGGTCCACACACAAAAAAACATACAAAAACAATCACTATTCCAAAAACAAAATTATTAAAAGTCAGTACACACAATGCATAATGAAACTACTGTAACAATTAAGATAGCTACAATTACATTAGTGTAAAACAAAAACAAAAAATTACTTTACAGTGTTAAAAACAATTTAAAAACAATTTAAGATTCTTTTTAAAAGTGAATCTACTGTAAATGCAGCAGAGGTTCCAAGGCAGGCCATTCCAAAGAGTTAATGCTCTAAAAATAAAAGATCTCCCCAAAGCACTGGTTCCAGGACCTGGCAATTCAAGCTGCCCACTACTGGAACCTCTAGTGTAATGCTCGTGCACAGTATTACTAAAAACAATCTGATTATGTATAAAAACAGGAGTTTTACTGCTCATGACCAACTTGAACAGCACAAGTATATTAAAAGACAATCTATTTTCAACGTTAAGCCAAGAGAGGCGGGCATGCCTCTTTTGTCTGCAGCCACCACTGGTGCTCCGTGCTTGTGAAGCAGGTGGCATCAGTCATTTGCCTCTGACATGGTGGAACGGTGTCCCGCCCGGCCGACGCCATGAGGCGAGTCGGCCCAGCAGGTGGCTGGTGGGCTGTTAAAGCCTATACCGCCGCGGTATAGAATTAGCAGCGACTAGCAACATTGTTCGAATTGCTGTTTTTTCTGTCAAAAATGGTGTCGGGTGGTGGGGCCTTAGGGCCAGCCGACGTCGAAACATCGCACAAGGTTTTGAGGTTATTAGCTTTTGACCTAGCCGCGAGCTATAACTGCAGGGAGGGCTAGGATGCTGTCAACGCTTATTTACAGACATCTTTGGTAGGATCAGTCTCCCCTTGAGGAGGAGAGAAGGGTTTTCCCTCAGGGCTCCCCTCTCCGCGGAGGGAATTGGACTTTCCGCAGGAGCGTGGGCGGTATTTGACCTAGGCCCCACACCGCCTCGCACCACGCCTTAGGTACCCTGGACACAAAGATAACAGGTGATCGCAAGGCCGACACCGAGGGATCGGCTACATTAGATGAGCACGCCCTAAAAAACCATCGCCGTCTAGCTGTGTCTAGCTCGCTCTCCGGTCACTCCCCCCCCCAACACCAGCGGGATAAGGGCTCTGATTTGTTTCCTTTGGCTGCGGGCCGCGTGCCTTCAATGAAGCGCAAGTGGTCCCACGTTTCGCTTCTCATGGGGACAGGGGCTGACACCCAGTTGCTGGCTAGGCCTGGGTCTGTCCATGAGAATGTTGTGCTGTCACGCAGCTCCCACGCCACACGTTCTGCGTCTGTGTTTGGTGAGCCTGGTGTTTGGTGAGCCTGGTGTTGTGTCTGTCAACAACAAAGGTTGTCAGCGGGGGAGCTCGAGGCCCTTGGGGTCGCACTGCGAGTTCCCCCAGCGACGACGTTCTGGTCCTTGGCCGGTCAAGGTAGATCGCCAGGTCTCATCCCAGGCAGGTGGTGTCTCACCAGCCTGGGTTTTGCTGTAGACTGGAAGTAGAGTTCTCCTCTTCCCAGTCAACGGGTGGAGTACTTGGGCTTTTTCTAAGCTCAAGGTCTATATGGGCATCCCTCTCGGAGCGGCGGCGAGTGGTTGGGTTCTCGGCTCGGGAGGTTCCGTCCGGAACCGGTTACGGTTATGGCGCTGTCCGTGATGCGCCTGCTGCTGGGGTCCCTCTTGGCCTCCTCTTCATGAGGAGGATGCAGAGGTGTTTTTTTCCAGTATGGAAATGGACCCAGTGTGAGACATATGGAAGCGGCTGAAGGTTCCCATGTCAGTACTGGGGGACCTCATCTTCTGGGGAGGGTCTGGTGCCCTCACCTGCGGGGTCCCCTTGGGCAGCAGGCTGTCACACGTCACGGTCTTCACTGACGCTTCCCTCATGGGATGGGGGGGGGGACGTGTCGGACCAATGCAGTAGGGGGCAGCTGCCATGCTGCCCGGTCTGCGCTACATTCAATGTGTTGGGATTGAAGGCAGTCCTTCTGGTCCTCAAACGGCTCGACCACCTTGTGGTGGGCAAGCGTGTTTTGGTCAGGATGGACAACACGACGTCAGCGTCATATATTGTCAGACAGAGAGGAGTGCGCTCCCCCCGTCTGCACCGGGCGGCGGTCAGGCTCTGGCTATGGGCATTCTCCATCTGCTCTGCCTGAGGGCTCTCCACATCCCCGGCAGGGTGAATATGGGTGCAGGTGTGATGTCGCGGGGCGGTCCTCACCACGATGAGTGGGGACTACGTCCAGACATAGTCGGGCAGGTCTGGGACCGATTCCGTGGCCGTCCAGGATTCTGTACGCTTTCCCCCCCTTACACCTGATAGCTCAGCTGTTGGGGCGGGTATGTCGGGAGTGTGGGACTGGTCCCCGGCCCTGATTCAGCTCTTGGTGGCCCCGCCATGGCCTGTTCCGTGGTCACCGCGGGCCCTCTCTCAGACACGCGGAACTCTGTTCTGCCTTCCTGTTCTGGGGAAGCCTCTAGGCTTGGCTGCTGACAGTGTGAATCTGGTGGGGATGCGTCTTGACTATTCTGTGGTTAACGCTATCCGGTAGGCGCGCACTCCGTCCTCTACCGCGGCTTACACTGGGGAGTGGCGTATGGTCGAGTGTGGGGGTGGAACGTTGTTCAGCCACCCTCTTGTGGGACGTTCCTGCTTGGCGCTCTGCGTCTCAAGCCTGTGGAATGTTCTCTGTCTCCGAGTGGGACTTCCAACTGGTCCTGGGCCGGTTGTCGGAGGCCCCGTTTGAGCCTCTTGAGGAGGCGCCATTGGATCTGCTGTCTTGAAGACTGCATTATTTTTGGCCATCACCTCCGCTGAACACGTGGGTGAGGTGTGTGCTCTCTCGGTGCGGCCTGAGTGCCTGTCTATTCGGGCCAATAGCGGTGCGACTCTGAGGCCTAATCCAGTCTTTGTGCCAAAGAATATCCGGAGCTCTTTTCGCTCCAGGGATATTGTGATTCAGGCGTTTCATCCGCCTCCTCACGCTAGTGGGTTAGAGGCGAGCCTTCATCTGTCGTGTCCTGTCCATGCTTTGGGGGTTTACCTCAGTCAGACGCAGGATCTCAGGGCTGCCGATCAACTGTTGTTTGTTACGGTGGCCCTCGCGCAGGTAAGGCACTGTCCAAGCAGCACCTGTCACATTGGTTGTGCGAGGGCATTGCTTTTTGCTACACGTTGGCTGGACAGGTCCCCCCTGGGGGTGTCAAGGCGCACTCCACTCGTGGAGTGGCGGCTTCTGCCTCTGTGGAGGACATCTGTGCTGCGGCCTCCTGGTCCTCCCTGGGTCCCTTCATTAAGTTTTACCTCATGGACATGACTGGGGGTTCTGTCTCCCAGGCAGTTCTGAGGTCTGGGACCGCCCCTGCGTGCCGCCAGTCGGTGGGCTAGCAGGGGTGTGTGGGTGTGTGCCACGGGGTGCTGTGTCACATGGGGTCCCGCCTGTACTGTGCGTTTTTAGGGGTCCCTGGTTCCCTATTTTTCGCACTTTGGTGGAGTTGACTGCCTCCCCCCCTTCGTTAGGACGGGCGGGTGGACGGGACTCCCCTCCTCCCTGGTAGTGGGGCTTACGGGCCCTCAGGGGGTACACTTGTCGGGTCACGTGTCTGCTCTGCTCCATATCTCATAATGGCAGGAGGGAGACGCGATGACCAGTATGATATATAACAAAAGGTTATCCTATAACCTAGTTATATGAATACTGGCAGAGCGTCTCGCTCTCAGCGCCCTGAGGTCCCTTGGTTGGGTTTTCAATGTTGGAAACTTTTTTTTCTGAGGAAGGTAGAGTGTGACCATGTCCAGCGTCTTATAGGAGGATGCTGGGGCGTGGCCTGGTCAGGTGTATGGGTGCAAATTGTTTGTTCATGAGCACAGTAGGTGCTAGGAGATAAGAGTTATCTCATAATGGCAGGAGCGAGACGCTCTGCCAGTATTCATATAACTAGGTTATAGGATAACCTTTTCGTTACTATTTGTAATAATTCATGTTACATTACCTCTACCCTGTCTACACTGCAGCAGCTCTCCTCTCATGTAATGGCACATTTCTTGAGAATCTTTTTGTTGGTGTTTGGGTCAGTGTAGCTGCTACACTGTAGCAGAACCGTTAGCTAGCCATAACTTCAGCGTGTAACCCGTATCAATAGTAACAGTTAACATTACATTACCTCCATTCTATCTGAACTGCAGCAGCTCTCTTTACATGGTTTTTTGTAGATACACTACTGAATTTTTCCATCTGGACACATGCAATTTGAAATATGAATATAGAATATAGAATATCAGGCCTATAAATGACCGTATTATGGCCAAGTCACACATCTGTGGATCGGGACAAATCTTCTCTTTCCAATGGCAGTTCAATCTGGATTTAGTACCACCAGGCGCCCCTGACAAGGCAGCAAAAACCATAATGAAATGCAATATTAATGAATATGATTTGTATTGATTGATTCATGGCATGATATCAATCTCATACCGGGACCGCTCGGGCTTAAGGGCTTAATAGATATAATATAACTGCAAATTTGCAGAAACTTGAAGAATTGGGATTTTTGGTTTGATTTTATTTCACTGTTGTTCATATGTGAGAAATATCTACTGTATATAAATGGCCTTCATATTAATTACACCGCTTCTTTTCCATATATCAAAATACTGTATAGTGGAGAGAGATAAGAGGTGGCTGGGATAAACAGGGGCAAGCAGAGAGCCTTTTTGCCATCCATAACTTTTCCTGATATTAGACCATATTTTCAAAGACTGTTAGAATGGGATTTTATTTAACATAACATTGTGTAGGTCTCTTTTAACCTGAGATCACACCATAGCCTTTCAGAATAGACATTATGCTGACGGGGTATTTATTTTTGTTACATACAAAAGCAGGTCATCTGCATATAAAGACTTTATTTTCCAATCCTCCTCTATGAATTTCCTCATACCCCTCTACGGACCATAAAACAATGGTCAAAGGCTCACTAGCAAGAACAAATGAAGTGGTGAAAACGGGACTGCCTTGCCTGCATTGTAGAGGGAAGTTGGGAGATATAATGGAGTTGGTCACTGAGGCAACAACAATAACAACTTTACCCAAGTTATGAAATTCTCACCCAGACCTGAGACCACACTGCTCAAGAACAGCAAATAGAAAGTTCTATTCGACTTGGTGGAAGGCCTTGTCAGCATCCAGGGAGATAAGAACCTTCGCCTGCGGAGGGGGTGAGCTGGGGGAGTACAAAATATTATATTTCCGACGAAAATTGGAAAACAAAAAGCGGTCCTTGACAAACCCGGTCTGCTCTGGCCATATTAATTGATGGGAGAACCTTTTCCAATTGTGTGGCAAGCATCTTAGCTACGAAACAGTGAGCCCAGGCACGGAAGGTTTGTGGACGCCAATTGTGAATGAATGTGGCCGATCAAAGCTGTAATAACTTACTCAGTCGGTGAATCCGGGTAATACAATTTATTAACTCAGAATGAAAGTATCAAATACAAATTACTCAGAGAATATGGCTTGAATGGCTCTCACCAAGGTAACTAGCTATTGAAACCTGGGAGAAGAGACAGATTTACTTTTGGGGGACCCTCTTTATAGACACAGGAGAGGGGACGACGACAATAAAACAGGGGGGGGGGGTTTGGGTGAGATAGCTCATAGGGAGGAGACAAAAGTCTTCATCCCCCACAGTATCCACATCTAAAAGGCTGACAGGTCTATATGAACCTGGTTCCTTAGGGTCTCTACCTTACTTTAATATAACTGATATAAATGCCTGATAAAAGATAGGAGGAAGGGCTTTCCCCTCAAGCAGCATACATCAAGTAGCACAGGGGACATTAAATCTGAAAAGGCCTTGGAAAATTCAGAAGTAAACCCATCGGGGCCGGTGGCTTTGGAACTTTGCATGCTTTTAATTGCTTGATTTTAATTGCCGGTGGCTAAAAGTCCTCAAGGGAGAAATGTTCATCCAGGCTAGCCTTACAACTCTCTTCTACTTTTGGTATTTGTAATTCATGTACAGTAGAAACTATCTAATTCATGAGGAATCTCCTTTGGATTCCAAGGTATAGATATTTGTATAAAACAATTCCAATACCTTATTAATAATTTCCTGTTGGCTATTCATAATTTCAACAAACATTATTTGCCTGCAGATATAAGCCTCACAAAGTGTTCCTTTAGATACTTCCCCAAAATGTCAAAATCAAACAGCTTATGACAATTAACCTGTTAACGTTTATTGACCGTTTTTGTAGCCATTTCAATTCTGGAGCTAACGGTATCTTACATGAGGGCGTATTCCTACGATAAAGGGAGATAAGAAGATGAAGAAGTTGTTTGTTTTGAGATTGTATCACTCGCACATCGGAATGTATTGCAGCGGACAACCATTTTGGATAAGCGTACCGAATTATTACAGCTACAGACATGACAAAAACATGTGTAAAACACAAATTGTCCGTGGGATTGTTATCAACTTTGGACCTGTACTAGATAAGACTTCCGGCTATGGAACCGTTGTGTTTTCCATCCCCAACATTTCAGCTGGAACTCTTGCAGGCATCTGTTTGCAAGTAAACAAAAAACTAAATTTTTATTTCAGTTCAAACCTCTGTAACTCTATTACATTAGCACTAAGAGTGATTCTTCCTGTTGTGGAAGAAAATTCTGAACGTTTCCTTTCAAAAGAGACTCATGCATGTGCTATTAGTGGTTCAAGAATAAATCTCAAATTACTTTGGGTATGCAAACGACCTTTAAAAAACGCGTTTTATGTGAAATGTGCTGGATACATAAGAGGTTAACACATACAAATGGTTTATTGTCATTATCGATTACTCACCCTGTGATGCCTTGGATTTCTTTCTTCTTGCATGTCTCCACAGTGAACGTGGAATACAAAACAAACTGTAGAAATCCTTGATGGATTGAAGTTGAAGGAGATTTGGTTTAACAACGACCAAAACATCAGAAGTGCTGTATATTCTGTATTGTTTAATATAAATGCATTTTTTATTCCAATCCCGATTTGTATTTGAGATTCCCAAATCCCATCGGCCTTGACTTCTTCGTGTCCCTCAATGAGTGTAATACCAGCATTAAACTGTATGCGCCACAGCGGTTTCTATCATCATCATCATCACCACCCACGCTATGCATAAAATATATAGGTCCGCGGAGAGGCACGCTGAGGAGGCCATGCAAACTGCAATGGAATATGGGCCATCTCTCTCTCTTTACCTAATATTTTGATTCTATCCTGACATTTTTCAGTTGGAAGGGCAGTCTATATGCGTAACGGTAAAAGAAATAAAAGAAATAAAAAGAAATTCAAAAAGGGCACTTTTTTGATGAGGCTCAAAAAGGCCTCTATGTGTGCACATGCCTGTTGTGCAGTATAATCACATTCTCATTTATCCAGTTGTTTGCTCAGTACTTCTTATGACTTTTCTCGTGAACATGGAAACAGTTCCATGTCTGCTTAAAAGTGACAGAATTAACCGAGCGACACTTAATAACATAACATTCATTAACATCTATGTAAATCATGTCATGTTTATGTGTTATGTCAGCATTATAAACACCCCTTCAAATAAAGTGTCACAGAAATATGCTAACCCCTGTGAAAACCCTGGAATTGGATTTTTAAGTAATTTGGCTTCTGATATCGCTGCTTCCAAGCCTTAACTCATTCCCCGCCAACGATGATTATACTCGTTATTGGCCGCCAATCGTTGAACACCAACAACGAGTATACTCGTTATTTGATTGTTATTTCTTGTATTTGATATTTCTATTCATTACAGGCCCACTGACTCGGGGTTAACATTGGGAATCGCATTGAGAATGCCTAGGTGCCCGGCCGTCATACTAACACAATTGGAGTGTTAGAGGGTGGGAAAGCCGGTGGGTGGGGATTGGACGTTGTGGACAGCGACTCCTACAGGTCGGTTGGGTGACGCCTGTACAGCAGAAACAGGAAGTATCGGGGGCAGCGTGAGCCTCCCACACGTTACTCCTCGCCGTTTCTGGTGAAACGATGCGACAGGCTGCCTCCTCGTGTACTGGAGGGGACACGTGATGCAAGGCTTCTATCCTCACTACAGCCGACCAGTGGGAGGCATAGTCTAGCAACGTTCAAGACAGGGGAGGGAAGAATTGGAAATACGAAATTGGGATGGGAGAAAAATAGAAAATAAGGAGAAAAAGTCGATTACAAAAAAAGAGAATGCCTAGGTGCAATACCGGCCGCATCACGTTAGACGGCGGTATCGAGCACCCTTTCTACCCTTGTATCTTTCACTGTGGGACGGCCCCAGGTCTCGGGTTACATTTTTCCTTGTCGGGCAAGACGACCGGTTCTTCCGGTTACATTGAAGCGCGTCAAATATCTCCGATCCATATGTTGTGGTGAATTATGGCGTCAAGCAAATGGACATTGGATATACCAGATTGCGATCAAACTATTGGAATATTATTTTTGGATTTCTCCCGGCCACAGGTAAGGGCAATTTGACGTACATTTTTGCTTGATCCTGCAATGCTTTCACATCGATTGGGCTGATAACCATTTTAACTTTTTAGTGTTCAATGCGAATGCCGTTACTGACAATAAAATAATCAGAAACAACCCCCCCCCCTTTCATGCATTCATGATGGAACATAATCAAGGCCAGATTAAGAATTCAGAGGCCTCTGGGCCAGACTCTTGTGGAGGCCCCCACACACACATACACGTGCACGCACGCACACGTGGGTGAGCTGTGTGCTCTCTCGGTGCGGCCTGAGTGCCTGTCTATTCGGGCCAATAGCGGTGCGACTCTGAGGCCTAATCCAGTCTTCGTGCCAAAGAATATCCGGAGCTCTTTTCGCTCCAGGGATATTGTGATTCAGGCGTTTCATCCGCCTCCTCACGCTAGTGGGTTAGAGGCGAGCCTTCATCTGTCGTGTCCTGTCCGTGCTTTGGGGGTTTACCTCAGTCAGACGCAGGATCTCAGGGCTGCCGATCAACTGTTGTTTGTTACGGTGGCCCTCGCGCAGGTAAGGCACTGTCCAAGCAGTACCTGTCCCATTGGTTGTGCGAGGGCATTGCCCTTTGCTACACGTTGGCTGGACAGGTCCCCCCTGGGGGTGTCAAGGCGCACTCCACTCGTGGAGTGGCGGCTTCTGCCTCGGTGGAGGACATCTGTGCTGCGGCCTCCTGGTCCTCCCCGGGTCCCTTTGTTAAGTTTTACCTCATGGACATGACTGGGGGTTCTGTCTCCCAGGCGGTTCTGAGGTCTGGGACCGCCCCTGCGTGCCGCCAGTCGGTGGGCTAGCAGGGGTGTGTGGGTGTGTGCCACGGGGTGCTGTGTCACATGGGGTCCCGCCTGTACTGTGCGTTTTTAGGGGTCCCTGGTTCCCTATTTTTCGCACTTTGGTGGAGTTGACTGCCTCCCCCCCTTCGTTAGGACGGGCGGGTGGACGGGACTCCCCTCCTCCCTGGTAGTGGGGCTTACGGGCCCTCAGGGGGTACACTTGTCGGGTCACGCGTCTGCTCTGCTCCATATCTCATAATGGCAGGAGCGAGACGCGATGACCAGTATGATATATAACAAAAGGTTATCCTATAACCTAGTTATATGAATACTGGCAGAGCGTCTCGCTCTCAGCGCCCTGAGGTCCAATGTTGGAAACTTTTTTTTCCGAGGAAGGTAGAGTGTGACCATGTCCGGCGTCTTATAGGAGGATGCTGGGGCGTGGCCTGGTCAGGTGCATGGGTGCAAATTGTTTGTTCATGAGCACAGTAGGTGCTAGGAGATAAGAGTTATCTCATAATGGCAGGAGCGAGACGCTTTGCCAGTATTCATATAACTAGGTTATAGGATAACCTTTCATTACTATTTGTAATAATTCATGTTACATTACTTCTACCCTGTCTACACTGCAGCAGCTCTCCTCTCATGTAATGGCACATTTCTTGAGAATCTTTTCGTTGGTGTTTGGGTCAGTGTAGCTGCTACACTGTAGCAGAACCGTTAGCTAGCCATAACTTCAGCGTGTCCACCCATATCAATAGTAACAGTTAACATTACATTACCTCCATTCTATCTGAACTGCAGCAGCTCTCTTTACAGGGTTTTTTGTAGATACAGTACTGAATTTTTCCATCTGGACACATGCAATTTGAAATATGAATATAGAATATAGAATATCAGGCCTATAAATGACTGTATTATGGCCAAGTCACACATCTGTGGATCGGGACAAATCTTCTCTTTCCAATGGCAGTTCAATCTGGATTTAGTACCAAACAGGCGCGCCTGACAGGGCAGCAAAAACCATAAAAAAATGCAATATTAATGAATATGATTTGTATTGATCGATTTATGGCGTGATATCAATCTTATACCGGGACCGCTCGGGCTTAAGGGCTTAATAGATATAATATAACTGCAAATTTGCAGAAACTTGAAGAATTGGGATTTTTGGTTTGATTTTATTTCACTGTTGTTCATATGTGAGAAATATCTACTGTATATAAATGGCCTTCATATTAATTATACCGCTTCTTTTCCATATATCAAAATACTGTATAGTGGAGAGAGATACGATGTGGCTGGGATAAACAGGGGCAAGCAGAGAGCCTTTTTTCCATCCATAACTTTTCCTGATATTAGACCATATTTTCAAAGACTGTGTTAGAATGGGATTTTATTTAACATAAAATTGTGTAGGTCTCTTTTAACCTGAGATCACACCATAGCCTTTCAGAATAGACATTATGCTGATGGGGTATTTATTTTTGTTACATACAAAAGCAGGTCATCCGCATATAAAGACTTTATTTTCCAATCCTCCTCTATGAATTTCCTCATACCCCTCTACGGACCATAAAACAATGGTCAAAGGCTCACTAGCAAGAACAAATGAAGTGGTGAAAACGGGACTGCCTTGTCCCCCATTGTAGAGGGAAGTTGGGAGATATAATGGAGTTGGTCACTGAGGCAACAACAATAACAACTTTACCCAAGTTATGAAATTCTCACCCAGACCTGAGACCACACTGCTCAAGAACAGCAAATAGAAAGTTCTATTCGACTTGGTGGAAGGCCTTGTCAGCATCCAGGGAGATAAGAACCTTCGCCTGCGGAGGGGGTGAGCTGGGGGAGTACAAAATATTATATTTCCGACAAAAATTGGAAAACAAAAAGCGGTCCTTGACAAACCCGGTCTGCTCTGGCCATATTAATTGATGGGAGAACCTTTTCTAATTGTGTGGCAAGCATCTTAGCTACGAAACAGTGAGCCCAGGCACGGAAGGTTTGTGGACGCCAATTGTGAATGAATGTGGCCGATCAAAGCTGTAATAACTTACTCAGTCGGTGAATCCGGGTAATACAATTTATTAACTCAGAATGAAAGTATCAAATACAAATTACTCAGAGAATATGGCTTGAATGGCTCTCACCAAGGTAACTAGCTATTGAACCCTTTGAGAAGAGACAGATTTACTTTTGGGGGACCCTCTTTATAGACACAGGAGAGGGGACGACGACAATAAAACATGGGGGGGGGGGGGGGTTTGGGTGAGATAGCTCATAGGGAGGAGACAAAAGTCTTCATCCCCCACAGTATCCACATCTAAAAGGCTGACAGGTCTATATGAACCTGGTTGAATGAATGAATGAAAACTTTATTTAACAGATTGCAGAATGGGTACAATACAGTACGGCTCAATACACACAATTGTTAAGGGGATGCAGACCTGAGAAAGACGTTTGTCTTGTTTACATCAGGGTCCCCCATTTTCCCCCAAATCAAACAGCTTATGACAATTAACCTGTTAACGTTTATTGACTGTTTTTGTAGCCATTTCAATTCTGGAGCTAACGGTATCTTACATGAGGGCTTATTCCTACGATAAAGGGAGATAAGAAGATGAAGAAGTTGTTTGTTTTGAGATTGTATCACTCGCACATCGGAATGTATTGCAGTGGACAACCATTTTGGATAAGCGTACCGAATTATTACAGCTACAGACATGACAAAAACATGTGTAAAACACAAATTGTCCGTGGGATTGTTATCAACTTTGGACCTGTACTAGATAAGACTTCAGGCTATGGAACCGTTGTGTTTTCCATCCCCAACATTTCAGCTGGAACTCTTGCAGGCATCTGTTTGCAAGTAAACAAAAAACAAATCTTTTATTTCAGTTCAAACCTCTGTAACTCTATTACATTAGCACTCAGAGTGATTCTTCTTGTTGTGGAAGAAAATTCTGAACGTTTCCTTTCAAAAGAGACTCATGCATGTGCTATAAGTGGTTCAAGAATAAATCTCAAATTACTTTGGGTATGCAATCGACCTTTAAAAAACGCGTTTTATGCGAAATGTGCCGGATACATAAGAGGTTAACACATACAAATGGTTTATTGTCATTAACGATTACTCGCCCTGTGAGGCAACAACTAAATCAGTTTACAAACTATTTCACAACTTGTGCAGTATAATCACATTTTCATTTATCCAGTTGTTTGCTCAGTACTTCTTATGACTTTTCTCGTGAACATGGAAACAGTTCCATATGTCTGCTTAAAAGTGACAGAATTAACCGAGCACCACTTAATAACATAACATTCATTAACATCTATGTAAATCATGTCATGTTTATGTGTTATGTCAGCATTATAAACACCCCTTCAAATAAAGTGTCACCGAAATATGCTAACCCCTGTGAAAACCCTGGAATTGGATTTTTTAGTAATTTGGCTTCTGATATCGCTGCTTCCAAGCCTTAACTCATTCCCCGCCAACGATGATTATACTCGTTATTGGCCGCCAATCATTGAACGCCAACAACGAGTATACTCGTTATTTGATCGTTATTTCTTGTATTTGATATTTCTATTAATTACAGGCCCACTGACTCTGGGTTAACATTGGGAATCGCATTGAGAATGCCTAGGTGCCCGGCCGTCATACTAACACAATTGTGTGGGAAAGCCGGTGGGTGGGGATTGGACGTTGTGGACAGCGACTCCTACAGGTCGGTTGGGTGACGCCTGTACAGCAGAAACAGGAAGTATCGGGGGCAGCGTGAGCCTCCCACGCGTTACTCCTCGCCACTAAGAGTTCGAGCTGTCTGGTGAAACGATGCGACAGGCTGCCTCCTCGTGTACTGGAGGGGACACGTGATGCAAGGCTTCTATCCTCACTACAGCCGACCAGTGGGAGGCATAGTCTAGCAACGTTCAAGACAGGGGAGGGAAGAATTGGAAATACGAAATTGGGATGGGAGAAAAATAGAAAATAAGGAGAAAAAGTGGATACAAAAAAGAGAATGCCTAGGTGCAATACCAGCCGCATCACGTTAGACGGCGGTATCAAGCACCCTTTCTACCCTTGTATCTTTCTCTGTGGGACGGCCCCAGGTTACATTTTTCCTTGTCGGGCAAGACGAACGGTTCTTCCGGTTACATTGAAGCGCGTCAAATATCTCCAATCCATATGTTGTGGTGAATTATGGCGTCAAGCAAATGGACATTGGATATACCAGATTGCGATCAAACAATTGGAATATTCTTTTTGGATTACTCCCGGCCACAGGTAAGGGCGATTTGACGTACATTTTTGCTTGATCCTGCAATGCTTTCACACCGATTGGGCTGATAAGCGTTTTTACTAGTGTTCAATGCGAATGCCGTTACTGACAATCAAATAATCAGAAACAACCCCCCCCCCCCTTTCATGCATTCATGATGGAACATAACATAATACCTATAATGTGGATTTGATTCCGGAAACAATAGCGGGTTCAGGCAAGAAATGGCAACGTCTACAATGGAATCAACGTATACTGTTACGTTCTGGACACCGACCTCGGTCGGTGACCACCCACATTCCTGGCATATGTCACTGGGCTTGTCACCTGTCATTTCCCTGTCAATTAGTGCTGTCACTTAGGGGTGGTTCCTGATTGGCTGTCACGGGGGTGTGTGTGGAATGTTGGTATTTGGTCTCTATTTAACATACCTCTCTTCTGCTTGTCCATTGTCAGGTCTTCACTAATTGCGTTCGGGGATAACGCGGACGGTTCTACTGTGGACCTCCAATAAGCTCCCATTTACCTTATCTTACACTTGTGCTTTTAGCACTTGTTCTCTCTTAGAATTTACTCTGTGTTCTTACTATTAAAGTCGAACCTGTTCAAGAGTAAACACTCTCTGTCTCTGTGATTGCCTTCAACCATTGGAATTCACCTACCTGCATTCTGACAGAGGGTCAGGTCTTCTGTCAGAATGCAGGTAGGTGAATTCCAATGGTTGAAGGCAATCACAGAGACAGAGAGTGTTTACTCTTGAACAGGTTCGACTTTAATAGTAAGAACACAGAGTAAATTCTAAGAGAGAACAAGTGCTAAAAGCACAAGTGTAAGATAAGGTAAATGGGAGCTTATTGGAGGTCCACAGTAGAACCGTCCGCGTTATCCCCGAACGCAATTAGTGAAGACCTGACAATGGACAAGCAGAAGAGAGGTATGTTAAATAGAGACCAAATACCAACATTCCACACACACCCCCGTGACAGCCAATCAGGAACCACCCCTAAGTGACAGCACTAATTGACAGGGAAATGACAGGTGACAAGCCCAGTGACATATGCCAGGAATGTGGGTGGTCACCGACCGAGGTCGGTGTCCAGAACGTAACAGTATACTGCCATTCGAGGGCTTGGAGCAAGTGACATTTTCAGAATTTTACAGGAGAGCAAAAACAAACTTTTCATTGATTGTAATTATTTCATTAACAACAATATATTTGACCCATCTACACTTTTATAGAGATTAGGCTAAAAGGAATTCATATAAAAAATATATATACAAAATAATTTATATATATATTACATTTGAGCCAAAACGTCACTTACGCCTTTTTTGCACCAACATTTTACTTTGTTCTTAGGGCGTAAGTGACGTTAAAAAAATATGTGATACTGGAACAGAGACAGAGTAACAAGCCAAAATAAGTATTTTGTTTATTTTTGAACATCATTAACAACATTGTATATATTAATATATATTTTAAAACATTTTGTACCATTACTTTATGTATGTCTTTACTTTAAATTCAGTTAAACCCCATGTAAGTAACCCCAGGAACCCCATGTTATTGACTGTCATTCTCACAGTTTAAATGTTTGAATTGTTGTATATGAATATATATTTAAAAACAGTTTGTAGCATTATTATTATTCTATTATTCTACCTCTATTATTATTTAAATATATCAATTCAGTTACCCCCATGTAAGTAACCCCATGTTATTAAAAACGTGTCATGCTCACAGTTAAAATGTTTGAATTAAGCATAACTTCTTTGTGCCTCAATGCCTACATCTATAGTTGATTGGCTGCTACAGTCTCTAGCATGCAGTCTTCAACCTTAAGAGAGCTGTAGAACTCCACATAGGCCCGTGGCATGCTGCCGTTTGTGCATAGGGTGACAATATCTTTTTTCTTCGCAGCACTGATCCCTGGAGGACTCTGAAACAGGGGGGGTAGAGCTGATGCTGATGATCTTGTGTCCTTATTGACCACAAGTCTCCTGAATGGGGTGTCCATGTTATATTTGAACAGTATGGCATTCTTTTCTTGCTTAACACTTTCCGTGCCAGCCATGCGGTGCCTAGGAACCACGTTGCGTGCCACCGCTAGATTCAATGACAGAGCTCTCATATTTGCGAACGCATAAACTATATCTTAAATTATGTCTAATATGGCCGTCGCTTATCAATGACTTGTTTGCAGTCAACATTGTCGAAACGGATTGTTTTTTTAATCGGTTCATTTCTATTTTATACCATTTTGAAAAATGCTAGTTTTTTGAAAGTTTCAGAACAAATTTTTGATTCTGTGATAAACGCCCTTTACTGGAATACACTGGAATACACAAAACACATTGTAATTTTTCGGCCTATTTATGAATCGTTTTCAAATAAACGCTAGATTATCTATAGTATATGTGTACTTATGCACGCTATAGAAGCGGGCTGAAAAATCGATTATCTTATTTCCTGATCGCACACACACACACATACACACATATGGCACACGCTGATATATTGGTGAAAATAGCTCTGATTATCCCAAGACTGGTAAAATAGATTCCTTACCTCAGATCAGATGTTCTCCAAAAAGATTATTCCAATTCCTGATCGCCATTCCAAATATCGATCGCGTTTATTGATCCAATGCTGGGTACTGGAAACACATATTCTCCGCTGTTCTGATAGTGGGCGATGACTGCAGTAGGCTCGGATTACATGCCTGACAAGTAAAATGTGAAAGCAGGACTTTTTTTTCTCCATGCGTTTCATTCAATCCAATCCAATGGGGTGCAGTACCATCCGGAGAGACGATAGGGGGGCTGTATTTTCCCTGTTCGAGCTCAGACAGATTCCCACTGGTAACGTGAGGCTAGATTGATGAAAAATGAATGGAAATCGATAATAAAAAAAAATAACGATTAAAAACTAGATCTCTCGTCGGCTGGCACTCAACGGTTGGCATGAACTAACGAGAAATCTCGTCGTTGGCACTGAAAGTGTTAATGTAGCGCATCCACTTAATTTTGTGCCACCTGACCTGTGCCCTTCATCGTCTTTCACCTTGTTTTTTTTATTTTCGTTGATGCTACAGTTTTAAAGTCTATGAACTCCTTGTGGTTGAGCTCATGGACCTTGTAAGGGTTTTTGCGTCTGGCAGCCCTAACAAGAGTGTACCAGGCACCCTCTTTCATGCTGTCTCAACAGCTGCATGGACACTATCACATTCCATTTGGCTGTGTCCTGACTCAAGGAACTTGTGGTCGATGATGGACAGAGGAAGGTCCTGGACAACCTGAAGGCACATCGTGCTAAATCCAACATTCCTGTTCTGGCCCCCACATGTATCAGAATACATAATGACATGGTTAACCTCTGGACTGAGGCTGTGAAGGTAGTTATAGACACATGTACTGATCTCAGATGACCCTCTCCCTCCCTCTCCCTCATGCCACATGAAGCAATGTGCATCCCTGGTGTCCAGTTCATACACAGTTAAGTTGTAGGTGCTGAGTTTGCGGGAGTAATACAAACTACTCACATTGCTCCAGGGTGTTGTGAGCACCTGCTCAAGGTCAAATGTAATGGCTTTTAGTGAAGGCGTAGTTTGGGCTGTGACCTTGTCTTTATTTTTATGCTCCTGTGACTGTTCTTTTCTTGATTGATGTGCCATATATTCTGTAATATGAAGGGCCTTCTCATGCTCTGGGAGATTTTGGAACGTTTCACATTGCCTGCATGCATCCTTCTTCGGGATGTGAAATTCTATGTTGAATTCACTGGTGAAGATTTTTCTGTACATGCTTTTTTTCACTGGTGTTGTTTTCCACTCGATGCACTTCAGTGTGTAAAGATCATACTTTTTTTTAGATTGAGTGTCCCCTCAAGATAGGCCTTAGTGGGCGGTCAGGTGGCGTAGCGGAGATTGCGCTCATCACCAACGCAGGAGATGCTGGGTTTGAGCCCAGCTCTCGGCGTTGTCACCAGCTTGGCTGGCCGTTCACACTAATACAATTGGCAGTATTAGGGGGTGGGGAAGCTGGCGGGTGGGACGTCTACAGGTCAGGTCTCGGCGCTTGCTAAGCGGGGCAGGACTTGGTGGAGATAGTGTGCCCTCCCACGCGTTACACTTCACCAATGAGAGTCCTCGCTGCCAAGTGAAAAGATGTCACTGGCTGTCGGCGCACGTCTCGGAGGAAGCGTGCGATCGACTCGGGACGCCCTTGTACCGACTCGTAGGAGAACATGCATACAGCAGCCAGGTAGGGGAGGGGGGGGAATTGGCACAACGACTAATTGGGACGGGGAGAAAATCAGAGAAATCAGAAACAGAAAAAAAATTTAAAATAAAAGATAGGCCTTAGTAGTGTCTTTGCGACAATAATGACTTTCTATAGTCTGAAAGGACTTGATGTGCTCCCTAACTTTGTTTTTATCAGCATCTGAAATCTTGTTTTTCAGTGTTTGACTGCCACCTTTAGGTCTTTCACATATGCCATCTCCTGTAGTGTGTGAAAGTGAAGATCTAATCATCTTCTGAGATATCGAGTGTCTTCATAAAAAATCTTTACACACTCTAACTTTTGTGCCATGCACTGTTAGATTGTATATCAAGGTGTTCTGCCTGCGTGAGTCATGCTTTTTTCCCCCTTTTCTTTTCTTGTGTTGTGATGTAATGTATGACAAAGTCCCTCTGCATATTTTTATCTCCCATCTCCCAGAAATGGTTAAAAATGTCCTGCCTCTCTGGTTCCCAGACCATTGCGTTGCACTTGTATCTGCATGTCGTGCAATCCTTTGCCCTAGCTGCCACTGACTTCTTATTGCTGTTTATGTAGCTCAGGCCAGCATTTCTTAAGCGTTTGCGTTGATTCTTTTGCCAATTATCTGGTTCCCTTTTCCTCTTTCTCCCTCGTTGCTGCTCAACATCATCCCTGGCTTCTAGCTCCTCTCTGACATCATCCCTGGGTTCCTCATAAGTGATCTCTGAGCTCTCAAGCATCTCTCTGAACTCCTCTAGCACCTCTCCAGCATCCTCCACGGCCTCTAGCACCTCCCTGGCCTCTAGCACCTCCCTGGCCTCCTCATGCACAGTCACAGTGCTGTCTGGCCCTTCCACTTCCCTGAGCTGTTCTTCATCTGCATTGATTGATTGATTGCAAACTTTATTAACAGATTGCAGAATGGGTACAATACAGTATGGCTCAATACAAAACAACTGCTAAGAGGATGCAGACCAGAAAAATACTTTCGTCTTGGAGCCTTATCTGATTGAAAAATACTGAAATTAAAATGTAAAAAATAGACACTGTATATGTAAATGTTTAACATTTTCAGAAAACGTAAAGAAATATATATTATGTTTGATATTATTTGTATACTATATCTTTCATAGCCTACATAAAATTATGTATTTCATAGAGTTAGTTATACATAGAGCTAGTATATAGTTAGTATGGTTGTGATGTCTAGATTCTAGCTAGTTCCTTTGGCCAGATTACCATGATCCTTTAGCCTGAACAGTATATCTAGCTAGCTATTACTGTATTCTAGTCTTACTACCATATGTATTACTACCATACAAGCTATAGCTAGGTCGCTAGCTTCCAAGTTAGCTTCCTGTTTAGCAAGCTAGTTTGCGCTAGTTCCCCGCTAAATAGTTAGCAAGCTAGCTCGTGCTAGCTATGTAGTTAGTAAGATAGCTCATGCTAGCAAGCTAGATCGCATTAGCTAGCTACCAGTTATGACTTGGGCCAATGATCTGGTCAATATATGTGTTTTTCTAGCTTTTGCTTATCCTACTAGCAAGCTAACTAGCGATCTAGCTAGCGAGCTAATTAGAGTGAGCTAGCGCAAGCTAACTAGACAGCTAGCTTGTATGGTAAACAAAATAGTGATAGCTGTTTAGTTAGAAGCTAGTGCTATGGATAGATAACAATCAGCATGAGAAAATTATGCATTTGGTCAATATTTCGCTTTCAGATTTATCATTTAATACTCAATGTTGCCATTATACAGCCATTTCCTCACCATCAAAATAATGTTTTTCACTTCATCATCTGTGGGTATATCAAATTCTCCAATTATATGCAGTAAGACTTGTTCTTTTGTACTTTTGTCTTATTTGCCTAAAGTGCGAAATTCTTCTGCACTAAAGGGCTTAAGTGCAGCTCTTGTATGAATTGTCATTGCACTAAAGGCGTAAATGCACTTGACCTACACTTACGCCTTTTGTGCACCAAGCTCAATGCACTTACGCTTTTTTTCTCAATTGAAGGTTTCCACTTACGCCTTTATGTTTTCAGCCTTTATTTGAAAAAGTTAAATTTATAGTGAACTTATCTTTTTACCATTTGATAGAGCTCATCAAGAGCTTTAAAATGATATATAAAACAAATTTTCGCCCGAGGTGTCACTTACGCCCCTTTTGCTCCAAGCCCTCGCATAACTAAGCATTTCATGAATTACCCTAGACCGCTCTAAAACCATACTTATATTCACCACGGTATAACACGGGAACGTATGGATGGAAAAATTATCTCTTCTTTGCATCTTGACTGGAAGAAACTCAATGTCAAATGACTATAGTATTGTATCCATGGCTATAACAATATAGAATATAGATTTAGCTCTACAAACAAGGTGACAGCGTGGCAGTAGCTACCACAGGATAAGGCTAATAGCTGGCAGCCAATGAGTTAATCATTGAAGATGTTAAGCACTTCTGTTCATTCACTGGGCTAATCTTGCCATTAGAAATCCATTATTCACCAGTGAGAACCCAATCTCTGCTAGTCCAGGCAGAAACACATCTAATCCTTCACCTTGCTCTGGACATATAATTAGCATGGGAGAGCTCCAGAGTGGAATGTCATTGGCTGATTTTAATGAACCGTGTACATTGCACCGGTATGTCAACATTAAGCACGTCACTATCTATTGTATGGTATGTATGTGTTGGTGTGTGCATTTCTTAGTGCTGTGCAACATAATGGAATTACTTTAATTATTAAATGAATTATAATAACATTCTGGGTCTTCCAGTAAATCTTTATTGAATACATGGACTTATCTTTAGAAAGTAAAACGTTGTCACTACTCAAGCCTCCTGAGAATGAAATTATGTCTCTGCAGCTCGAAGATGTGCTGACTTCCTGCAGCAAGTGTTTCATATAACAAGTTAACCTGTAATCATATTTCACTGTAAATGTCATAAAGCAGCCTCTGTGAGGCAGTGATTGATACCAGTGTTGGGCTTTGGAGGAGAACAGTGGTATTGTTGCATCACATGACTGATCTGACACAAGATGGATGGGTCTTGGTTTCAGGGAATAGCAGAAAGTACCTGGGTTGTATGCCCCTATTAAGTTGATCATATATATAGCTTACACAATTTGCAAGTAAATACCTAAAATGTTCACTTTGGCACATCATTGCATTGTAAATTATATGAATTATTATTATTTAAATGTGGCACCATTAAGGCAACATTTAGTGTTTATTATGGTATTCTTTTCAGTGTGCTTGTCATAAAATTTTTGATGATTCATGTACAGTATGTGGTGTAATGCATTTTAGCATTTAGCTGCATTTTGTACTTTAGTTTTGTATATTGTATATTTTATATAGTGTTTGGTCTTTATTATTTTTCCTTTTTTTCTGTATAAAGCACAATCTTAGGGTGCTCGTACAGAACCGGGCGACATTGGCTTGGGTGGTTAGAGCAGTCGTCTGGTTCTCCAGAGGTTCCCGGGTCAATTCCCGCTCCTCCCGGGCAGCGTGTCGAAGTGTCCTTGAGCAAGACACTTAACCCCTAACTGCTCCCGATGAGCAGGTTAGCACCTTGCATGGTTGCCTCTGCCATCGGTGTGTGAATGTGGGTGAGTGAATGGGTAAAATGTAAGGAACAAATTGTAAAGCGATTTGAATAAAAGCGCTATATAAATGCAGCCATTTACCATTTTATTTAGTTATGGACAATAATTCAGATTGAGCAGGACCCGATTTTACACAGTATTGAGTGATTTGAGTGAAATAACTTGAGTTAATTATTTACCAGTCTCAAACATTTGCCAAGCAAGGTAGCTTGGAAATAGGATAAAAGCGTTATATATATATAAATGCAGCCATTTACCAAGCATTTCACTGCAATGTACATGTACAGTATGTGACAAATAAAACAAAACTTGAAACATGAATGTGCCTTTTTATTTGGAACTTGCACACCAACAACAGCACACATCCTCAGAACTCGGTATCATAGAATATAAATACTTTATTCATCCCGAGGGAAATTTGGCACTACAAATCGCTCACAGTGAACAGTAAACATTTAGGTAGACAAAACAAGTCACGAATAAGAATAAAAATAAGCCTAAGAATAAAGAATAAAATAAGCCTAAGAATAAAATACGGTCCGGGGTATACATTTCCAATGTTATGTATATACATTATAATATAAAATATACAGTAAAGGATGTTGTTACATCCCAATGTATATATTCCCCAGTGTGTGTCTCCATGTGTGTGTGTTCTCCATTTTTCTTTCCTCCCTCCAGCCATTGTTCCCTCCACCATTGGTCCCTGCCAGGCCTGCCCTTCCATTACCCAGCACAGCACCGATTGGTGGATGGTTTTCCAGACTCCAACACTCAATCAACACCTCCCAATCATGGATCACCACACACCTGTTAAAACATGGCTTCTCACTTCAGTCACTCTCTCTCTCTGGCATGAGGCTAGGCCTAGTGTGATTTTGTAACCTTGACTTTGACAATATTGCATTTCGTTTATTGGCCTTTGTGCTTAGTGGAAATTGCCTTGTGTGTGTATGGCCACAGAGAGAGCATTGCTAGTTATAGTTTGTTTTTGTATATATTCTGCCTTTGTTTTATGTATCATTAATGTGTTTTTCTCTCTTTCTCAGGAAGCACAGATGGGGTGAGCTGCCATTTCCTTTGGATATTGTTTTCTCCTGTTTTGGTTAGGTAAGAGTAGTTTAGGTAATGTAATTTATTTTACCATAGATTAGATTGGGTTTATTTGGAGTATAGTGGTGTTTGTTTGTTGTTTTGGCCTGGGCTCACCCTTGAGCTACATGTGCTTCCTTTGCATCTATCAATAAATATCATTGTTGTTTACAAACGTGGTCCATCTTTTCTGTCAACCAACTGTTATGTTACAGCCCTTTACCCTTAGACTCACAGGGGTCGTAACAGATGTAAACAAAACAACAGAAACTGGATCTAAGATCAGGACAAACACCACCCAATAAGTGGAGAATCTCTGAAGAAGATTGTCAAGGAGATGTTACCTATTTCGACAGTTGACTCGCCCTCATTTCGACACGTCATAGAGAAAATACCCACAAGAACAATGTCAAGCTGCCACAGAGGAAGATGGCTACCGAGAGAGAGAGAGAGTGACAGAGAGAGACAGAGAGAGAATATGCTGTGATGGAAGCTAATTTGAAGGTTACACTACAACTTGTCGATAACTTTTTTGGAGGGGGAGTAACGTAACTAATTACTTTGATACTTTGATAAGCAGGCACGTGCAGAGGGGGGACTTTGGGTGCCCAAGCACTTACCCATGTGCCCCTTGATGACCAAATTGTCCTTTTTTGGCAAGGCTTTTAATATATATTTTTTTATATATATTATAATTATTATTATATAAAATATATTAATATTATAAATAAAAATAAATATTTGAATGCCTGTCTGTCTGAGGTGCATGGTTTTCTGTTATGTTGCGTGACGCGTCACCCTCCCTCTTTTTCAAAGATTTTCAATCTTTCAAAATGTTCCGTTGCTATTGCATGCACTTATTTGTGTTTCATTACACGTATATGTACATACTTACCAACTGTTTCGCCTGTTTTATTGGAACACTACTATCACCGACATCTAATGGCCCTGTTGATAAGTATTCAGTAAAGTAATTTTGATTACTTTTGGTAAAGATGCCCGTCCATCAGTCCTGACATTCACGACACTGGCTAACTGTCGGCCGTGTCAAAATCTGGCAGCATTTTTTGTGTAGTCTTATCCCGGCATTAGATGCAGAATGAGCTCACTTCAAACAACTGCTTTGCCTAACAGTCAATTCCCAAAGCTACTTGAGGAAACACAAGCGTTATTATAATCAGTTGCTCTTGTGATTAAACTAGTTTTTTTGTGATTTATGAACACATGTTCCGCAAAATAAAGTCATTAAACGTCCTTACTATATTAGGAACTGAATTCTGCCGACTGTTTAAGATTGTATTTTCTCATTAATCTGTGTAATTGGTTCACAAACCTTGCCTCTGACTCCCATCTTCTTGCCTGAAGGGCTGGCTCATTTAAATAGCAATTCACATAAATATAAACATCTAAACCCTTTGCAAATTTAAGTGGGATGCGTTCCTTCTATTTTTAACTAACATGCTTTGAAAGAGTCTTCAGTTTGTTAGTTGATATTAGGGAGGTATGTGGTCTTCATTAGTGTTTAAATTAAAGATATAAAACAGTGGTTGTTTGGTAACAGTGATTTATCATGACAGACATCTGCATTAGTAACTTGTAAACAGGCTAAATTGAACACAATAACATCTTGCAAAATTGGAGAACTACTGTGTCTGTGCGCCTAATTTGTATTGTGTGTGGTTGCTGAAGATATTGGTCAAGCACTCAAAAAAATAAGTAGATTTGAACCCTTTCAGGTATGGTATGTAGCGGTTTGATAAAAATCTTAGGACTTAACATTCTAATGATGATTGCAATAATGGCTACTCGCAACTAGAAGCTATAGAGTAAGGGGGGATTCGTAGGGGGGGGGGGGGGGGGGGGGGCTCACACTTGAAAGTGTTAATTGATATTTGATATTAATATCCCTGAAACCACAGTGGGATATTATGGATTCAACCTGACTGCCACCAAATCTGTGTCTGCCGTTGCAGGTCCTAGGTGTGAATGTGATTACTTGAAAAGTTTTATTCTAATCTTCTCAAATTTGCTGTGCATATTCATGACCACTAGAGGAAGAACCCTACTTCCTTCAGTTACGCCCGGAAGGAAGTAAACACTGTTTTTCTCTTGTGGCTATCGACATCTCTACCTAATATTTATACTTGATTCTTGGATTTTGGATATAGGATTGTTGCACAGTTGATATATTGGTTTTGACACAGCTGAAGACTAACTTTTTTCATTGGCTTTTTGAGGCTTGTTAAGCCATAAATCCCTGGTCGTGTCGTGATTGTTTAATGTATTGTATCTTTTGATTTTGTGTATACTCTATTTTGTATTTTTTGTATTTCTCTGTTTTTATATTGTATACCAATATATACCAATATATTTATATTGGTGCTTGGTGCTTCAGTTGGTTTTAATAAATGTGCTATATAAATAAAGTTGCCCTTGGCCTTGACCTTGACCCCAGCCTGGACTGGGACTCAGATTTTGGACTTTGATCGCCGCTGATCGACTTGTTAGTTGGCAGGTAGCTGATTGGCTTGTTAGATAGTGGGATGTATAAAGGACGGTGACGAGAGGGAATACCGGGAACTGGTAGTGGACTTCGTCACATGGTGCGATAAAAACCACCTGCAGCTAAATGTGGCGAAGACCAGGGAACTGGTTGTGGAGCTGGAGAGGGGGAGGAGTGCACCTGTGACCCCTGTTTCCATCAGGGGAGTCGATGTGGACATGGTTGAGGAGTACAAATATCTCGGTGTGCACATCGACAACAAACTGACCGGGTTAAAACATGCAGAGGCACTGTACAAAAGGGCCAGAGCCGACTCTACTTCCTCAGAAGGCTGAGATCCTTCAATGTCTGTACAAGGATGTTGAGGATGTTCTATGAGTCGATGGTGGCGGGCGCCTTCTTGTACGCTGTGACCTGCTGGGGCAGTGGACTGAGAGCAGCGGACACAAATAGGCTGGATAAGCTGGTCAGGAAGGCCAGTAGCGTGGTTGGGGTGGAGCTGGACTCCCTAGCGAGGGTGGCGGAGAGGAGGAGCCTTGCTAAGCTCCAGGCCATCAGGGAAAACCCCTCCCACCCACTATACACAGACTTGGCTGACAGGAGGAGCATGTTCAGTGCTAGGCTCACACTAGCTAAATGCAGCACTGAACGGCACAGGAAGTCCTTAATTCCAACAGCCACCAGACTATACAATGCATCACTGTGCCTCACTGCATCACTGAGCACAGAGTGACAGTTACCATCTTCCTGGACTCTTACATTGAAACAGCACTGTGCAATATTACACCTACTGTAGACTTCAGTATATTTTTACTGTATATTTTATTCCATTTTTATTCTATTTTATTCTATTCTTATCTTAGGCAATTTGATTTGTTTTGTTATTCGTGACCTGTTCTGTCTAAATGTTTAATGTTGAGCGATTTGCAGTGTCAAATTTCCCTCTGGATAATAAAATTTCTATTCTATTCAAGCCACTGTCGCCCCACGCTAAAGATGTACCACAAGGTTCAGTGCTGAGTCCTGTCCTTTTTACTATTCATATGAATGATATTATTTCTTCTTTGAATGGCTGTCATGCCCATTTGTATGCGGATGATACTGTTGTGTACTGTATCACTAACACTGTTCATTTGTCCACTGAGAACTTGCAGCTTTCTTTTAATTAATCAGGAAGCGTTTATCAATCTTAAATTAGTCCTCAATGCTAGTAAAACTAAATTTGATTTGACTAAATGCTGTTCTCCAGAGCCAGAAATGTTGATTATGAAAAAGTACATAATTATTCAGTGTCTACCGTAAGCGGTTCTAACTTTGAGAAAGTCACTGAGTATAAATATCTTAGCTTTTGGCTTTATGAGACATCTTAATTTAAGTTCCATGTGGATATTGCTTCCAAGCTGCGACAGAAAATTGGATCCCTGTACAGAAATAGATCCAGCTGTCTGTGTCCTGTGATTAGTAGAAGGATTGTTGAAGCTGCTTTCTTTTTCAATGTTTGATTATGGTGATGTGATTTATAGGCCTGCTGTGGCTTCAACTCTTAAACCGCTGTCTATCATTCTGCCCTCAGATTTATTACTAGTGACTGGTGTCCTTTATGAAAACGTTGGATGGCCTTCTCTGGTTCAAATGTGTACAGTAACTATCATTGATATTTGTTTATTTTTAAAGCCCCTATTAGTAAACTTCCCCCTTACATCACAACACTGTTGGAATGGAATCTTGGAACATATTATACACGTTCGATTGACTGGTTGGTTCTTAGGGTTCCTTAAATGTTCACATGAGCATCATTATCATTTTATTGTTATTATCATATTGTTATTATTGTATTATTGTTATTATGATGTTATTATTGTTATTATGATGTTATTATTGTATTGTGGTGGACACTAGATGGAGGTGTCTCACTTCAGAATGGACACTGATTGAGTGACAGGAGGGAGTTGACTTAAGGGTGTGGCTGTACCTTGGTTCTGTTGGATTTGTTTGGAAGTAAAGTTCAGAGACTCGATACTCCGTCTGCTCGTCTCATTGATTCACTTCCACAGTGGTGACCCTAAACGTGTGAAATATGAGCAATAACGAGAATCCACCGGCTGTGGTTCCCGCAGTGTATGCAGCTACAGTCAAGTTGCCAGAGTTTTGGCAGCATGACCCCGTGGTTTCAGCACATCGAGGCACAATTTCACCTCCGCGGAATAACGTCAGATGAGACGAAATATTATCATGTTGTCGCGGCATTGGATTCCTCCACTACACGCCGGGTGATGGGATTCCTGAGAGAACCTCTAGCAGCCGGCAAATACAACGCACTCAGAGAACAGCTGTTGTGTCTGTTCCAGCTGTCAGATGCAGAGCGCGCGGAGCGCCTATTGTCCCTCAACGGATTGGGGGACAGTAAACCAACAGAACTGATGGAGAACATGATGCTCGGTTCAGGTGACGCTACATTTATTTTTGTGCAGCTGTTCCTGCGTCAACTCCCGACTCCGGTGCGCACGGCTCTGGCCAGCTCGCCTCTCGTGCGCACCAAGGGTTACTGGGGATTGGCAGAGGAGGCGGACAGAATTCTACTGGCCTCCCGTCAGTACTGTGTGGCTGCTGTGTCTGATCGGGTGGCTGATCGCAGGGATCAGACACAGAGGGATGATAGAGGGCATTGTTACTATCATCGCCGTTTTGGCAACAAAGCGAAGAGCTGTGTTCCACCATGCACCTTTGGTAACCAGGGAAACGCGAGAGCCGGCGCTCGTTAGCGGCTATGAGCGCTGGCGTCAATATCAACGAGCTGTTGTTTATCGAGGACACGTTGTCTGGAAGGCGTCTGTTGGTGGATTCGGGCGCGCAGAGGAGCATCCTGCCTGCGTCGGCCACGGACGCCTTGGGAAACGGACATGGACCACCCCTGGACACGGCTAATGGGACTTCCATCCGTAAGTTTGGTACCAGATACGTGACTATGTGTTTACATGGACAGCAGTTTAGCTGGGAATTTATTATTGCTTCAGTGTCGGTGCCTATACTGGGCGCGGATTTTTTGTGTGCTCACAGACTGTTAGTGGACGTTGCGAACCGTAGGCTGATTGGCTCTGTGTCCTTTGACACATACCCCTGCACACTGGGGGGGCCGGGGCCGCCTGCCCTGGCCAATATGCTTGCCACAGGCGATATGTACCAGCGCCTCCTCGCTGAGTTTCCTGCTCTGACTGTCCCCACTTTCTCTGCCTCTGTCGCCAAGCATGGGGTGGAACATTACATCCCAACGGTGGGCCCGCCAGTTTATGCACGGGCGCGCCGTCTGGATGCTGCTAAACTGGCAATAGCCAGGGAGGAGTTTGCCACAATGGAACGGCTCGGCATTGTGCGCCGGTCCAACAGTCCTTGGGCCTCCCCACTACACATGGTCCCCAAGGCGGACGGGAAGTGGCGTCCGCGTGGTGATTTCCGTCGCCTAAATAACATCACCACTCATGACCGGTACCCACTGCCACATATCCAGGATTTCTCTGCCCACCTGGCGGGCGCCACCATTTTTTCTAAAATAGATTTAGTGCGTGGCTACCACCAGGTGCCCGTCCATCCGCTCGACGTGCCCAAGACTGCCATTATCACCCCGTTTGGACTGTTTGAATTCCTGCGCATGCCATTCGGCCTTAAAGGGGCAGCGCAAACATTCCAGCGGCTGATGGACTCTGTGCTGCGAGGCCTGTCATTTTTGTTTATTTATCTGGATGACATCCTGGTGGCCAGTGCATCGGTGGAGGAGCATCGGGGACATCTCCGTCAACTGTTCGAGCGGCTCAATGAGCATGGGCTGATCGTGAACTTGGCCAAATGTCAGTTTGGCCTGCCGGCCATGGATTTCCTGGGCCACCATGTCTCTTCCCAGGGGGCTGTTCCTCTACCCGCCAAGGTGGAGGCAATTGCTGCTTTCCCCCGCCCCCTCACCATCAAACCTCTCCAGGAGTTCCTGGGGATGGTTAATTTTTACAATAGGTTTATAGCCCATGCGGCTCACCTGATGAGACCTCTGTACGAGGCGTTGAAGGGGAAGAGAGCCAACGATGACGTGGGCTGGTCCCCGGAGCGGGTCCAGGCATTCGAGGGCTCTAAGGCTGCCCTTGCCAACGCCGCCATGCTGGCACACCCATCTCCTGCTGCTCCTATAGCCCTCACCACCGATGCCTCCGATTATGCAGTAGGTGCGGTGTGCGAGCAGTGGGTGGCTGGCGCCTGGCAGCCTCTGGCCTTCTTCAGTAGGAAGCTGCGCGACAACGAGAGGAAGTATAGTACATTCGACAGGGAGCTCCTGGCCCTCTTCCTCGCCATACGTCACTTCAGGTTCTTGCTGGAGAGCCGCGAGTTCACAGTTTTTGTCGACCACAAGCCCCTAACGTTTGCCATGGCCAAGACCACGGAGCCATGGTCGGGGCGGCAGCAGCGCCAACTTTCCGCCATATCGGAGTTCACTACCGACATCCAGCATGTAGCCGGTAAAGACAACCAGGTGGCAGACTGCCTCTCCCGGGCGCGCGTCAGCCCTGTGCACCTGGGCATCGACTATGCTGCCATGGCTGCTGACCAGCTCACCAACTCAGACCTTCAGGCGTTCGACTTGAGGATGTGGTGTTTCACGACAGCGGCGCCACGCTCCTCTGTGACGTCTCCACTGGCCAGCCCCGCCCCATGGTTCCAACTGACTGGCGCCACCGGGTATTTGACAGCATTCATGCCCTTTCACACCCTGGGGTAAAGGCGTCGGTCAAGCTGGTAGGGGCCAAGTTCGTCTGGCCGGGCCTTAGGAAGGACGTCAAGGTATGGGCGGTCTCCTGTGTGGCGTGCCAGCGTGCCAAGGTACATCGTCACACTAAGGCCCCCCTGGAGCCGTTTCTCATTCCAGAGAGGCGTTTTTGACCATGTCCACGTGGACCTGGTGGGCCCACTTCCCCCGTCTCAGGGTTTCACACACCTCCTCACTATGGTGGACAGGACCACCAGGTGGCCGGAGGTTGTTCCCCTGTCATCAACAATGGCTGCGGAGGTGGCGTTTATCTTCGGCTGGGTCACTCGGTTTGGCACGCCATTGGACCTGACTTCGGACAGGGGATCCCAGTTCACTTCTGAGCTGTGGAGCACCGTGGCTGAGAGACTTGGGGTGAAACTCCATCGTACCACAGCATACAACCCAAAGGCCAACGGCATGTGTGAGCGTTTTCACAGATCCATGAAGGCCGCTCTCCGGGCCACGCTCACAGACGGCAACTGGGTCGACCGTCTTCCGTGGGTCATGTTGGGCCTGCATACTGCCCCTAAAGAAGACCTGCAGGCCTCTTCAGCCGAATTGGTTTTTGGTCAACCGCTGAGGGTCCCAGGGGAGTTCCTTCCTGGTTCCTCTGCCCCTTGGTCCACTACAGCTCACCGATCTGCCTTCCAGGACGCAGCGAGGGTGTTTGCCCCAGTTCCCACACATCATTGCCTTCCCCAGTCCTACATTCCTAAGGACCTGATGACTGCGGGGTATGTGTTCATCCGTCATGATGCCCACCGTTCTCCACTGCAGGCTCCCTATGACGGGCCCTTCCGCGTCCTCGAGCCGGGCCCCAAGTACTTTGTGGTGGACATGGGGGGGAATAAGGAGCAGATCTCAGTCGATCGTCTTAAGCCTGCTCATGACGACCGGCCCAAGCCGCAGGGCAATGCTGACTCCGGGAGTCGAGACCGCAGCCTCTTGCATTGGTGACGAGCGCAATCTCCGCTACGCCACCCGACCGCCCTGGATATGGTTCATTTTACGCAATTCATGTTGGATTTAAAGGTTCAGACAAAGATTTGATACCAAAGAGTCAGTCACCCATTCATTTTCAATGGACAGCTGCAGGATGTACTACATCACCAATCAGAGGCTTGGTTATCTGGCTTCTAGCTTCAGAGGAGAGTTGTTCCCATTCACACATACTAATAAGATGCCAAAATGCCATCAGAATAACAAATGTGAATTCTTAAATTGCAAAATCTTACAATACGTATTAATTCATTTATAAATATGGAAAGTAAATACTAATTGAAAATGTGAAATATATGAACTTGGTAATTTGCCAGTTGTGGGATGTCATGTTTAGCTCTCTAAGGAATGAGGGATTTATGATCAATAAAAGGTTTTTATTAGGACTTAAACGGACAGTCGAAGTTTCTCTCTAGTCCACCAGTATCCCTCCTTTTCTCAATTCCACACTACTATTTCTAATAAAAGTATAATATCCTTAAAACGAACAGATATTACAGGGCATTCCAGGCAATACCAGTTCAAATTGAACAAAATTAGAGAGGCTGGTAGCAGCGGCCTGCTTGATAGGATTCTGTGTACACCAATATAGGTGTAACAGCCAGCTTGAAATGGATAAAAGAGTTGACATGAGGGGGTGAGACAAGTGCCCTTGAGTTAATACCTTTTACCCCAAGCTGAAACAGACTGTGGCCGGTGAGGTACAGAGCAAGTCATTGACAATATATATATATATATATATATATATATATACATACACATTTTCACAAAGAAGTTGATTAGGAATGTATTTAAATAAATTAAATAACTTAAAGGTTTCAACTGAGGATTTAACAAAGTAGGACGGTGTGAATGCATGAATGAAACAATGAATGAATCAATGAATGACATTTTATTTTCATGTCCGACTATCCATCCCTTACGGGATTATAAGACACCAAAAACAACAATTGAACATAACAATCACTTCCCAAGGTTTCTAAGCTACCACCATCAGAGGCCAAAATACATCACACATATTTTCATGCGTGTATCCCAAGCTTTCTCTAAATATTCAGCAAGTGCAAATACCCTGTGATAAAAAATCCATTTGAATCTATCTGCATCACTAAACCACATTAACTCAAGGTTTTTACACCTGTCAAATAACTTTTGACGCAACCCATAATATAGTGGACAATAAAACATCAAATGAAACTCGTTCATGGTGTGTGTGCGTGCATGTGTGTGTGTGTGTAGGTGTGTGTGTGTGTGTGTAGGTGTGTGTGTGTGTGTGTGTTTGTGTTGCAAAGTGCATAACAAAACA
The DNA here is from genome assembly GCF_963971535.1 of Notolepis coatsorum. Lineage (NCBI taxonomy): Eukaryota > Metazoa > Chordata > Actinopteri > Aulopiformes > Paralepididae > Notolepis > Notolepis coatsorum. Next base: position 136,117,285 of record NC_140171.1, read on the forward strand.
AAAAGGCAGAAGAAACTGAGGCAGAAACATAATCAAAATAGTAGGGAGAAGCAGCGAGAGAAAGAATCTGCAGTCAGAACTGTATAGCCTGGGAACGCCGGGTCCAGGTGTTCCCAGTTGCACTGATGACCCACAAAAAAGCACAATAATATATACTGTATACACATTTATTTTTTCATTTGCTTGATTAAAAAACAATGGCCACAAAAAATGCTGAGACGTCCGTTGCTGTGGAGGTTATGTTAAGGCAGTAGTTTTAAATGACTTAGGCCATTATTTCTATAGTACTGGCATCATCAAGGGTGGTTTTAACAACTCTTCTGCTCTGCTTTCATGCTGATTAAATTAGTCCTTCTACTAGCCATACAGTATATCTTCTATGTTATCTAATGGACCAGGAGCTGCTGGCCGCCAGAGAGGAAATGCAGAATCTGTCTTTTTTGTTAAAGGATATCAAGGGAGTAAAACTGAGAGGCTAATACCTATAGTGGCATTTTTTAACAACTTCATATGAAAACCAGGACACACAGTGTCATAGATTAGATTAGATTGTACTTTATTATCATTATATTTGCATACAATGAGATTTGGGACTCACAGTAATAAGTAATAAAAGAGAAACATAACATACTATACAGAAATATAAAATACTATACAAGACACATAAAATACTATACAGAAACATAAAATACTTTACAAGAAACAAAATACTATACAGAAACATAAAATACTATACAATAAGGCAATGTTACAATACAATATACAAAATAACAACAGTATACAAAATAACAATCACAGTGTCAGACGGTAGTGGGTGATAGATGTGAAGCATTCTCATATATTATTGAACTGGTCTTATACTTCTGCCTTGGTAGTAGTGCCATTCCCGTCTCTCTCCTCTTCAATCACCAAAGCCAACAGCAAAACACGACTCATGTCAGGAAGTTAAATATCTAAAGTAGCTACAGTATAAACATGGATCAGAATGCCAGTAACTCAAATACTTAGCACGCAATCAAAGCGTTTCCACCACGAAGATAAGTTACAACATAACTCCAAGTAATAACTAAATACACGTGCCGTGGGTGAGAGCTCTCTCTCTCTCTCTCTCTCTCTCTCTCTCTCTCTCTCTCTCTCTCTCTCTCTCTCTCTCTCTCTCTCTCTCTCTCTCTCCCTATCTCTGTCACTCTCTCTGTCACTCTCTCTGTCACTCTCTCTCTCTGTCACTCTCCCTCTCTCTGTCACTCTCTCTCTCTCCTCCAAATACTCACGTAGCTACAGTATATACACGGCCCAGAATGTCAGTAAAATGCAATGGTGTTCAACCTAATGTAATGTTTTGTGTTGGATAACCTGTATCAATGTTGTCGTGAACGTGTGATTGATGTTGATGTCAACCTGATGCTTGTGGGACACCACTAGAGGGCAGAGTTAAGTGTAAGTGAGTGCATGGAATGAATGAATGAATGAGTAAGTGAGTGAGTGAGTTAGTGACATGGCTGGTCCTAGAGGCGCTTCGCAGATGATCGATCACTCTCACTGTGTATGTGTTGCACCACACACTTTATAATAACCATCCTTAACAAATGGTTAATTGGTCACTATTTAATATTAGCTTATTATTATGTTATTGTTAAGTAGCAAATCATTTATATTTAATAGTGTAATTTACTGTGGGGGAAGTTATATTTACCCGGAGAGCCTATCTATCCACCCATATAGTTTTGGTGAGATTCTCCTAGTTTTGAAGATATCTGCCGTAGAGACAGTGGCGGCTCGCCACTAGGGGCGCTCGGGCGCCGCCCCCCCCTCAGGAACTACCCTGGTTATATGAGAGAACAAGAAAAATAAGTTTTTAGTTTTTAGTTTTATAGCCCTATAAATAATATAAACATGTTTAAAATGAATAATATTTACTCATTTTAAGTATGTTTGTATTTCCAATGCACAATATAACGTTATTATCGCAATTAAAAAACACTCGTTTTCCAGAGCAGGAAGTGACATCACGTTTTTTATTTTTATTTTTATTTTTTGGCCCGGGCTATACGCGATAGCGCTCTGTGTGCGCGTCACAGTTTGATCGCTGTATCCGTCACAGCCAATCAGTGCATAACGCGTTGTGCGTTGAAATATGACTATTATGTTGGAATCCGGGCGCGATTTGAAGCGGTCTAGCCAGTAGCGTCAAGAATATCTGTAGCCGCATTTCGCGAAGACGCTCTCTGATTGGCCGACGCCAGTATTTTTTTCCGTAGCAGAATTTCACAGAGACGATCTCTGATTGGCCGAATCCAATTTCTAATGTTCCAATTCTAGGTTATTCCTACGTTGGTTCCTAGGTTGGTAGGTTGGTCGGTGGAGATAGTTGTGTTGTTGTGAGAATGATGCAGGCAGCTGTTTGTCTTAGACGAGCCTGCCGTGACTGCAAGTTCTTTAGACTGTTAAGCTTAGGCACTCTTTCAAAGTTGGTTAAGGTTAGAGTTTGTCTTAGAGCATGGCGATAGAACGCCAGGTAGTTTGCAGTCTGTTCGAGCGGAAATGGACAAAGGAATGTACTTGTGTTGTGCTAACGAGCTAACACTTGGCTAACAAGCTATATGGCTGATGCAGTCTGGAGACAGACTACAGTGGACAGTGGTCTGGAATACATCATCAGTGGATTATACACGTTTATCAAGCTCTCCTGCCCTGGACGTGTCAACTAAACAGTGAGTCTCTCTCTCTCTCTCTCTCTCTCTCTCTCTCTCTCTCTCTCTCTCTCTCTCTCTCTCTCTCTCTCTCTCTCTCTCTCTCTCTCTCTGTGTGGTTAACGTTAACGTTTGTAAATAGTTTTTTTTAGGAGCAGTACTGTTAGGCTACTGCTGGCCATTCATGAAGCGAGACATTGCTGATTGTTTATTTATTTTATAACACAAGACTATGACTACCAACTGCCTAGCCAGCCGTGTATCAATCTTGGATGCAATAATAACGTTACCGCACACTGACTGTGTCGATGGCTCATTGATTTAACTACTGCAGCTCTCTCGGATTGAAAATACATGGATTATGGCTTGTTCAATATCGTCTATGTTTGAATGAATTAATTAATGAGAACTTTATTAACAGATTGCAGAATGGGTACAATACAGTACGGCTCAATACACACAATTGTTAAGGGGATGCAGACCAGAGAAAGACGTTTGTCTTGTTTACATCAGGGTCCCAGATTTTCGATTCATATCGATAGTTTAATAGCTAGCCTTGGCTCGTTTAACAATATGCAAAATATGTGTACAGCCCTGTACTCATACTGAAGTTATTCTTGGTATATAATAGGTCTGATTGTGTAACGAATCGATTCCACGTTGCGCTGTGTGTGAGAGAGAGAAGGAGAGAGGGAGAGATCTGCCTGTGTTTGGAGACGGGCGAGTTTTGTTTCTAACTTTTCTATTTATATATTGTGTTTCAAGTTGTGAATTAGAGTCTAGACTATACTTTATTTGACTGGTTGTGTGTTGTTGTAGTAACAGCTGAGCGACTCGTTCATAAGAGCCGATTCATTGCCGTGAGCGTGAGTCGAATCGCTCACGTCTTGCCATGAGTCTGTTGCGTGGTACTGTACTGTACATGTTTGCAAAATGTTTGGTATAGCGCCCCTAGTGGCGAAGTACCCACCGGCCGCCACTGCGTAGAGATGTCTGCTGTCACTCCAATACAAAAAAAAGAAAATACATTTGAAAAACCCAAAAGCAATGTCTCTTTCCAGAAATCATGATCCGGTTACTCAAGATAACCCACAGACTTTGTTGTGAACAGTTTCATGTAGGAACTATTTTCTACCTAACTACACCCGCCATAATAATGAATGGGGTTGTACTTCAGTAGAAAATGGCTCCTACATGAAACTGCTCACAACAGGGTCTGTGGATTATCTTGACTAGTGTTTTTTTGTGTGCTTTGAGCGCCATTCAGCTCCATTGTATTGGAGTGATGGCAGATGTCCCCAAAACTAGAATCACACTGAAACGATGTGGAGGGATAGATAGCACTCCCGGTAAGAGGGAATTTTTTTTTTTATTGGTGAACTGCCCCTTTAATTGTGGCTAGTACAATTAATGCTATTTGATCATTAATTAATGCAATGCAATGTAGGTTTTTCATTAACCCTTTCACTGCCACACGACAAAGGGTAACCCTTTCACAGCCACACTACATACGGTTAACCGTCTGTAGTGTGGTAGTGAAAGGGTTAACCGTCTGTAGTGTGATAGTGAAAGGGTTCAAACCTGTACATCAGGGCTATTCAACTAAATTGTTCAGGGGGCCACATTGTCAGAAACCCAAGGGGCCAGGGGCCGGACTGCCACGGCGCCTCCCCGTGCTATGAATATATGTACACTTGACACAACACGCAACCACATTTTCACAACTTTTATTTAACTACATTGCAAAAGTAGTATACTTTTCAAAAAAAGTGCTTCATTTATGTGCCACATCTGCAACATCTCCTGCAGAAAGTGCTTCATTTATGACTGTGCAACAACTGCAACATCTCCTCTTCAACATTTCAATATAAAAATAAAATAAAAAACAAACAAGTGCATGATGTGCATCTGAACATTCTAACATCAACACTTGAACAAAAAAACACATTTATAGTGCAGCTGAGCTTATGAAAAAGTGCTTCATGTCTGTGCAACAACAGCAAATCACAGCATCTTATTAGCACGTATTGTCCACTCTTAACTCTCAAACATCAGGGGGGTGGGGGGCAGACAGGCCTAGCCTACATACACACATCTAATGAGAGCGATTGCACTTCTTTGACTGGGCAATGGCAGAGAAAGAGGGTTCATAGGAAGTGAGGGCTACCCGCAAACAGTGATGCATGCAAATGCTCATTTGTCAAGGAGGCACGTTGCTTGTTTTAATGGCATTCATGTGAGAGAAACTGGATTCACAGGTGTATGTTGAGCCAAACATTGTTAGCACAGATATTGCCAGCGTTTTTATTTTGGGGAATGTCTTGACATGAATACACTTTATCCAAAATGTTGTGGTGGATTCATTCTCAAGTGCCTGCTTCAGAGCAGATGATGCTTGCATGTCAATTATTTCAAGTTGCAGGAGACCTTCATCAATGTGAAGTGATGCAAGGAACTCTTGTCCTTTTGTGGAAATAGCAGCTACATTGGCAAATGGGTTGCTCACAAAATGCATCAATTCTCTGGACATGTCAAATTCATCAAATCGACTTGCAAAGTTTTCCCTCAATTTATCAATGAAATCTGTCATTAATTGAGTGACTTTTGGCTCAATTGTGCGTGTTAACGTTGACAGGAAAAGAAAAAATAAAAAAAGATTTTTTTTTTTTTTTTTTTTTTTTATTTTTTTTTATTATCATGTAATCTTTGGCGGGCCGGTCAGAATCATCCCGCGGGCCGGATCTGGCCCGCGGGCCGCCAGTTGAATAGCCCTGCTGTACATGGTACCAAATATTTGATACGGCATGCTGGTGGCTCAGTCTGCTGCTGGGCATCAAATCTTCTGAGGATCCCTTAGATGTCACTGTGACATCTCTCTCTGGGCTGGATTACCTGTCTCTGTAATAATAAACAAAAAAATAAGAATTTATTTGATTTGTAGGGTGCTTTATAGTTGTGGAGCAAATCTCAAAGCGCTACATTGTAAATTAGCATAACAGCTAGCAAGAGAGTAAACAAATTTATATAAAATAAGCAAGACTAAAACTAGTAAGGAGTAAAAAGAACACTAAAACTAGTTAAAAAAAATACATAGAATAAGAAGGGCTAAAACTGGTAAAAGAACATAAAACGTGTGGAGCTAAAACTAGATACAAATCAACAAAAGGCTCTATTAAAAAGATGAGTTTTGAGGCCCTTTTTTTTATCCACTTTTTCTCCCATTTTCTATTTTTCTCCCATCCCAATTTCGTATCGTCCAATTCTACCCTCCCCTGTCTCGAACGCTGTTTCTTGCCTCCCACAAGCCGGCTGCAATGTGGACTAAGTCATACATAGCACGAGTCCCCTCCGATACTCGAGGTAACAGCAGTCGCATCTTTTCACCTGCGTGGTGCGATCTTTCAGCGTCAGGGGTCTGCGCTTTGGAGGGGCGCCGCCCCCAACGCTTCCTGATTCTACTGCGCAGGCGCACCAACCGACCTGTAGGAGTCGCTGTCCACAACGCCCGATCCCCACCCATCAGTTTCCCTCCCCCTAATACTGCCAAATGTGTATTAGTACGGACGACCAGCTAAACTGAAAGCAATGTGGAGCGCTGGGCTCGAACAGGCGAACCCAGCGTCTCCCGTATTCGTGGTGAGCGCCTTGCCCACTGCACCACGTAGCCGCCATGTTTTGAGTCCCTTTTTAAAAGCATCCACAGTCTGGTGCTCTGAGGTGGTCAGGGAGAGCATTCCACAGACTGGGAGCGGATGAGCAGAAAGCCCGATCTCCCATGGTGTGGAGTTTGGTCCTCGGGCGCTGGAGGAGGTTTGCCTGGCCGGAGCGGAGACGTTGTGAGGAGGAGTGAGGGGTGATGCGTTCTTTAAGGTAGAGGGGGGGGGGGGGGGGGGGGGGGGGGGCGTTTCCGTGGAGGCACTGGTGAGTGAGCAGGGAGACTTTGTACTTTGTACTGTGCACTAGGCCTGTGTGACACGGACAAAATCATCACGATATGGGAAATCTCACATCTCGATAACGATATACAGTATATCACGATATAGTACATTTTCTGTACATTTGATCAAACATTTGTCTATACAAAATCAAACATTTGTCTATACAAAATAACCACATACTTCATGACTACTTTTTGATAATCCTCTGAACTAAATACAAATTAAAGACACTTTCCCTTTTCTCCTTTTATTTGGAAGTGACGTTGAACAGAACAATCGTAAATGAGGAAAAGAAAAAACATTGGATATTAAAAACATAAAAGTAAACATGACTGTTTAACATTTCTGAAATCTCTAATAGTGCAGCCAGTAAACAAAATAAATACAATATGAATATAACATTTCAAAAGTAAATATAAAAAACGTTCAACACAGTTTGCATCTTTTGTCTCTCTCTGTCTTATCTTATTCTCCCTAAACCTCATGTGCGTCATCTAGTGGCCACCGTACTGTTTGTTTGTTATTCCAGCACATAAAATACAGCTGTAAAGCAATTCTGATGCTTTTTTTCTTTTTAGAAAATAGCGATAGAAAAGAAAATATCTACTGAGACAGCCCTACTGTGCACTGTATCTGTCACCAAACAAACAAACAAAAATGTACACATACAACACAGTCGGCTTTCTCACTGCACCCCGACTCTGGAACGCCCTCCCTCAGACCATCAGAGACTTTCCCTCACTCTCCACCTTCAAATCCCGACTCAAAACCTACCTGTTCTCCCTAGCATTTAACTCTTACTGACTCCTGTATTTGTTGTCTATTACTCATGGTTTTATGTTCTTGTGTATTCATATTGTTCCCTCTTTCCCGACTTTGGGTCATTGAAAAAGCGCTATACAAAATAAATGAAAAAAAAAGAATTATAGTCCACCACACATATGCAGGTCTCTGGAGCAGGTAAGTCAATGCCATGAGTTGCCAATTGATTCTGAAAATGACATTTATATGATATGAATGCATCATAATATATACCAGGAGTTGCTTGCTGCAGAGAGTAACCCCTGAAACGTGGCATGACTGCATGGGCTGGATGCAAAAGGCATAATGTTGGCGCTAGAGAAAACACACCCAAGCACCATGGTTTCTGAATGTATTCTGGGGTTACTGTGAGTAAATCTCCCAGTGTATTTGCATCCAGCTCGCAGAGAAAATAGCTTTGACACAGATTTGATCCCTAACCCGGTGTTGGACACAGCAGCACCCAAGTTAACCCAAGTTAACCCGGTTAACCGTCTGTAGTGTGGTAGTGAAAGGGTTAACCTTCTGTAGTGTGGTTGTGAAAGGGTTTACCCTTTTTCGTGTGGCAGTGAAAGGGTTAACATTCTGTATTGTCGCAGTGAAAGGGTTAACCGCTTGGTAGTGTGGCAGTGAAAGGGTTAACCGTTTGGTAGTGTGGCAGTCAAAGGGTTAACATGAAGAAGAGAGGAGGACATTAACATCCAAACAGGCCTGAACCACAGAAGAAGAGAGGAGGACATTAACATCCAAACATGCCTGAACCACAGAAGAAGAGAGGAGTACATTAACATCCAAACAGGCCTGAACCACAGAAGAAGAGAGGAGGACATTAATATCCAAACAGGCCTGAACCACAGAAGAAGAGAGGAGGACATTAACATCCACAGGCCTGAACCACAGAAGAAGAGAGGAGGACATTAACATCCAAACAGGCCTGAACCACAGAAGAAGAGAGGAGGACATTAACATCCAAACATCTACTTTCACTGCCACACGACAAAGGGTTAACCCTTTCACAACCACACAACATAAGGTTAACCCTTTCACTCCCACACTACAGACGGTTAAAAGTGGTTTGCCCAGCTGGGTGAGGATCTCATGTCGGTCCTTAAAGAGTTTAGAACCGTCGACTGGTAGAACTGGGGCAATCGCCTGCTTCCTGGGGCCATACAATGCTTTGATGACATCGTAAAAGCCCTGGGTGTTGTTGCAGTCTGCCAGGCTTTGGATCTCCTTCGCCTTCTGTATCCACCAGGCATCCTCCATAGTCCGGAGGGTGCACTGGGTTGCTGTTCTTGCTGCAGCAAAGGCAGCTCTCAGGGTGGGAGAAGGACAGGAGAGCTTTGTGGGCTTCATGCTTGGTTTTTAGTAGGGACTGTATCTTGGCTGAGTTACAATCAAACCAGTCCTGGTGATGTTTCCTCGTCTGGCCAAGCGCCTCAGAGGCTGCGCTGTGGATAGCCTGGCGCAGAGCTGTCCAGTCAGCTGATTCCTCTGGGATCTTGTTGAGGTTTTTAGCAAGGAGCTGTCGGAGGTGGTTTTTTGAGTTGGGGGTGTTCAGTGCTGCAGAATTGACTTTCTTATTAGGTGCTGCCCTCTGTCCACGGGGTTGAATACTCATGAGGAGTTTGGATCTGACCATGAGGTGATCAGTCCAGCACTCGGCTCCACGCATGACCCGGGTGGTAAGGACGTCCTGTCTGTCCTTTTGGCGTACAATCACATAGTCCAGGAGATGCCAGTGTTTAGAGTGGGGGTGTTGCCAGGTGGTTTTGAACCTGTGCTTCATCTGGAAGATGGTGTTGGTTATGACCAGGTGGTGTTCTGCACAGAGGGAGAGGAGCCAAAGCCTGTTGTCGTTTATCTTCCCTACTCCGTGTCGGCCAATAACTCTGTCCCATACCAGGTGCTCCGTGCCCACTCTGGCATTGAAGTCTCCCATGAGTATGAGCTTGTCTGTAGCCAAAGTTTTCTGTAGTATTGAGTCGAGAGCTCGTTGAACTGAGGTGCGCTAATGAGAGTGGCGAAGCGTCCCTTTGCAAGGGGGGAATGCGCCATGACGCCGATAGGGGACTCTGCATGCGTTGCAGCAGTTGGGACATCACAACAAAGCCTACTCCATGGATGCGGTGAGTTGCTTCAGGGACCCCCTTCCAGAAGAAGGTGTACTGTACCCTGCACCAACCTCTGTCAGGGAGTCCTCTCCATGTAGTCTGGTCTCGCTGAGAGCTGCAATGTCGATGTTATACCTTGCGAGCTCCAGGGCCACAAGTGCTGTCCTGCAGTGGGGCCTGTCAGGTGTTTCAGCCAGGTCCAGCAGGGTGCGAACATTCCACGAAGCAATGCATAAATGCTTATTTGATCTGGAGGAGGAGACCAAATCCAGTAAAAAGTATAGAGGACGTTTAAAAAGATGGTGTTCGCAAAGTATACCAGGGAGGAAGTCCAACTTATTGTATGAGAATGATTTGAGGGGAAGGGTGACATGAGTATAGTCTAGTGTGTGTGTGCGTGAGTGTGATTGTGTTGTGTGGTTGAAGTATTTGCAAATTGTATTATATCATATGTTGAATGTGTATTGTAAATTGTGTGAGGTTCTCCTCTCCCTGGACCTTTAATTCCTGTTCCCTGTACTTTAATTCCCTGTCTCCTCACTTCACTAGCCCCCACCCTCGCGTTCGTTTGCTCTTCAGCAGCCACACCCTTGGACTACCTGTCATTATGTGTTTGATTGGTCTGGTGCCGAACACACACTTCTAGTTTCAAGTATCAATTACCTTCACGCACCTGACGTGTATTCTAATTAGTTCCCCTTTGGGCTTTAAGTACCTCGCTCTTCCCCTCTGGCCTTGTCGGGTCGTTCCGTATCATATCTCTATCACCAAGACTCCTTCGGGAGGTTCTCTGTCTAAGGGCTCCTACGGGAGTTTCGGTTTCTGTCTGTTATGCTGTTTTCATCTCCGGCGTGAGATGCGCTCAAGCCTTCGCCTCCTGTCGCCGTTTGCCTGGAAGGAGACACTGGACTGCGCTCTCTAAACTTCCACGGGAGGTATTCCAGTGTTCCACTTCAGACCTCCGCGCAGCAGACGTCCAGACGCGCATCCAGACCTCCGCGCAGCAGACGCCCAGACGCGCATCCAGACCTCCGCGCAGCAGACGCCCAGACGCGCATCCAGACCTCCGCGCAGCAGACGCGCTCTTCACTCCAGACGCGCATCCAGACGCGCATCCAGACCTCCGCGCAGCAGACGCGCTCTTCACTCCAGACGCGCATCCAGACGCGCATCCAGACCTCCGTGCAGCAGACGCGCTCTTCACTCCAGACGCGCATCCAGACGCGCATCCAGACCTCCGCGCAGCAGACGCGCTCTTCACTCCAGACGCGCATCCAGACGCGCATCCAGACCTCCGCGCAGCAGACGCGCTCTTCACTCCAGACGCGCATCCTGACGCGCATCCAGACCTCCGAGCCAGACGCGCTCTCCGTACCGGCGCGTACTCCAAACAGCCGCGCACCACTCAGTATTCCGCTTGGACAACCCGTTCCCCGTAGCGACGCGCTCGCCCTGTTTGATCCTGCTCTCTTTACGCACAGCGCCTGGGTGAGTTTTGCAAGACTGTCTTTTGACCCTATCATTTTTCGTGTGAGTTAAACACTGAAGAGATCCTGCTTTCACTCACCCTGTGCCTGCTTTTTGGATTGTTCATTTGGGATAATATTTGCTTGAACTTTGCTCACTGTGTGATTTCACACCGAAGATATTTTCACCTGGATTATTATTGGGACATCGCTTACTGTGTGTATTCACACCGAAGATATTATCACTTGGATTATAATTGGGACTTCGCTCACTGTGTGTATTTGCACCGAAGATTCTATCACGTGGATTGTTGTTGGGACATTACTCGCAGTGTGTATTTACACAGAAGATTCAGTCACTTGGATTACTCTGTTTTGGGACAAGTCACTTCTCCTGTCACCTGCTCTGTTCCCAACTGTACTCTGAGCTAACCCGCTCTCTCTCTCCCTCTCTGTCCCGTTTCCACCTCGGAGAGCTGCCGAGAGGATTCTGCAGAGCGGCTCTGACGTCACTGTCAGATTCCTCAGACGAACCTTCCCGGGAGAAGCTGCAGAGCAGCAACATTCTTCTAATGCTTGTATCCCAGTCTTCTTGTCCTCCTAGTCTTCCCTGTCCCCAGCCCGCCTCCGCGGGCCTCTGTTCCTGTTTCCCCTCTCTAGTCCTCCTAGTCCTCCCTGTCCAGTCCTCTAGTCCTCCTAGTCCTCCCTGTCCAGTCCTTCTAGTCCTCCTAGTCCTCCCTGTCCCCAGCCCGCCTCCGCGGGCCTCTGTCCCTGTTTCCCCTCTCTAGTCCTCCTAGTCCTCCCTGTCCAGTCCTCCTAGTCCTCCCAGTTCCTGCCCTTGTCCCTTGCCCTGTCCTGTTTCCCTTAGCCTTCCCCTTAGCCAGCTCGCCTCTTAAAGGCACTGTGCCTTTTTCCCATTTCTTGTTTTCCAGTAATTTGTGTTCTCCCTTAAAGGGACAGTGCCGTTTTCTGTGTGTTCAATAAATGCCCAGTTCTTGGCTTACTCTCATACCTGTCTTGTGTTGTGCGATTGGGGTCGGTTACAAACCATAACAAATTGTGTCCCATTGTACTTGCTGAAGTATATAGTTATATATATATTATATATATATTAGTTACAGTATTTGATGGGGGATGGGAACGGTTAAGCTTTGCTTCTTCCATCTCCTTTTCAAACAGTGTACAGTTTCTGGCTGTTTTTTTTTTTGCGGGGGGGGGTTCCTCTTTTCCTCTTTAATTCATTTATTTTTTCAAATGTTGTTTTGCCGGACAATGGAACATGTAGTCAAACTAACACTGTGGTTTGAAATAAAACGTTTAATCTTGAATCGTGAATCTTGAATCTATTTTTTTTTATTGTTGATCTTTTTCCCCCTCCTTTTTCTTCCGATTTTCTCCCATCCCAATGTTAGTCGTTATGCCAATTCCCAATCCCCTTCCTGGTCGCTGCGCACCTACCCCCCACAGTCAGTCTGGGAGAGTGGAGGCTATCACGTGCTTCCTCCGACACACGTCTAGCCAATCAACCGCTTCTTTTCACCTGGCAGCGCGGACTCTCACTGAGAGGGTGTAACGTGTGGAAGGATCACACTACCCCCCTTAGATCCTATCCGCGCTTAGCAGGCGCCCCGACCGAACTGTAGGAGTCGCTGTTTACAACGACCCGGACCCACCCCTCCAGCTTTCCCACCCTCTAATACAGCCAATTGTATTAGTGTGAACGGCCAGCCAAGCTGGTGACAACGCCGGGAGCTGGATTCGAACAGGCGAATGCAGCGTCTCCGGCGTTGGTGACGAACGCAATCTCCGCTACGCCACCTGACCGCCCTATCTTGAATCTATTTCTTAATATTTTAGTTTTTCGACCGCAAAAGGGGATGCTCCGACGGTTGCGGTATACGTATACCGCCCGGAGATAGAAGAGCAGACAATGTTTGGACCACCTTTTCTAGGTCCTTCCCCGTCTCAGGGCTGAGCAGTGTGGGGCTGCTCAGTCACAATGGAAGCTGCCGAAGTGATGCGCTGCTCCATCCCGCAGTCTCAGCCACCATCACTCCATTGTCGCCTGTGTGCATGGTTTGGCTAGACACTCCCAGCCACATCCTTGGCCTTTACCTACCACACACACACACACACACACACACACACACACACACACACACACACACACACACACACACACACACACACACACACACACACACACAGTCAATTAAATGTCTCCTTCCTCAGCCTCTCCCCTGTTTATTGCTGTGGCTTGTTACATATAGTTATAGGTATAGTTATCGTTATCCTTTTTTTCCCACGGGAGGAATAACAAAAAAACAAAACAAAAAAGAATAGAAAGCTTTATTGTCATTGTACATAATACAATGTAGTTACAGTGCAGTTAAAAACTAAATAGACAGGACAACTACAATACATATTCATCCCTCCATGCTACATATCATTCTACACATGTCTCTCACATAGTTCCTCAAAAGACATGTCATTGCTAAAAGCAAATGCAGATTTGGCTCCTGAGAATTATTCTTGTTAGTTTTTACAGAATTGTCTCTCTGGGGTTGCTGACTTGGCGTTGGCCGTTTGAGAGAGAGAGAGAGAGAGAGGAGATGAGGAGAGAGAGAGAGAGAGAGAGAGAGAGAGAGAGAGAGAGAGAGGAGATGAGGAGAGAGAGAGAGAGAGAGAGTTTGGTACCACAAGGCTCTTTCACAGAGACAGTCAGTCTGTCTGTGTGGTCTGGACCTAAGCCGGACCTAAGCCGGCCCCCGCAGACGGTTGGGTTAGACACACTCCTTAAAATCAGCCCCGGAAAAGTTTCCAATTCTCAACATCTGTGGCTTCGCCGGGTCTGTGGTGCGGTGTGGGAGGAACTTGTCACGGGCCGTTACCTTAGTGATGGTGTTATCAGGCGCTGCTGCTGCTGCTCTCATAAGCTTCCTCTCATCCTCATATTAAAAATCAATTTCCCCGCACACAGATCCCACACTGCCACTCTCTCCTGCAGCAGAAGCCTGCAGAGTGACTTCTCCTTCCCCAGGGATTCATTGTAGCGGGAGGGAGTAGGGAGGAGAGGAGGGAGTAGGGAGGAGGGGAGGGAGGAGAGGAGAGGAGGGAGTAGGGAGGAGGGGAGGAGAGGAGGGGAGGGAGGAGAGGAGGGAGTAGGGAGGAGGGGAGGGAGGAGAGGAGGGAGTGGGGATGAGAGGAGGTAGTAGGGAGGAGAGGAGGGAGTAGGGAGGAGGGGAGGGAGGAGAGGAGGGAGGAGGGGAGGGAGTGGGGATGAGAGGAGGTAGTAGGGAGGAGAGGAGGGAGTAGGGTGGAGAGGAGGGAGTGGGGAGGAGAGGAGAGGAGGGAGTAGGGTGGAGAGGAGGGAGTAGGGTGGAGAGGAGGGAGTAGGGAGGAGAGGAGGGAGTGGGGAGGAGAGGAGAGAGGGGAGGAGGGAGTAGGGAGGAGAGGAGGGAGAAGATGAGGGAGTAGGGAGGAGAGGAGGGAGTAGGGAGGAGAGGAGTGAGTAGGGAGGAGAGGAGGGAGTAGGGTGGAGAGGAGGGAGTAGGGAGGAGAGGAGGGAGTGGGGAGAGGAGGGAGTAGGGAGGAGAGGAGGGAGGAGAGGAGGGAGTAGGGAGGAGAGGAGGGAGTAGGGAGGGAGGAGAGGAGGGAGTATGGAGGAGAGGAGGGAGTAGGGAGGAGAGGAGGGAGTAGGGAGGAGAGGAGGGAGGAGAGGAGGGAGTAGGGAGGAGAGGAGGGAGGAGAGGAGGACGTCATGCGGCATGAGCTCCTCAGAGACAGATCTGTCATCGTCCAGATCTCACACACACACACACACACACACACACACACACACACACACACACACACACACACACACACACACACACACACACACACACACACACACACACACACACACACACACACACACACACACACAGTCAATGTATAAACGTGGACAAGAGAAATATCTTATTATTTGTCCTTCCTCACCTCAGTTGCTCATTTCTTTTCCTCATATCTTTCTCATATCTGTTGACTATTGCTGTGGCTCGTCTGTACATTTCCCAATTCACTCCATAGTTATCGTTATCTTTTTCTTTCCACACATCGAGTCATTCGCAGTGTATAATTTCTGGCCTGGCCTTTGCTATTATCCATTGCCGGGTGGAAATGGAAAACAATTTGTTCTCTGGTGGGTGGCAGAATGCCTAGAACGACAAGAGATCCTTTCAGTTTGGGTCTAAAAGTGCAAACTCACCCTCAGCTGCTGCAGTACAGGACATGGACGTCACATGTTTGATTTTGATTTGATTTGAACAAACATCATTTACATATTTGAAAAGGAGTGGGAAGAAGCATACACTTATTTAATCCCACCCCTTTTTACTCACCATCAGATCATACTTTAGTAACTTTACTAATTCATACTTTACTAACTGCTCGTTTTATTGTCAGACTTATATTGAAAAGATTTACTTAGAATAATTCCTTATTAATATGTGACAAAACTGTAGGTTACTCTGTATAGTTTCTCTAGCCATTTTATATACACAACTACATACCTACATTTGCACATATGTACTACATACATATTATATACACATACCTACTACATGTTCAGTGGTGTGCGTTCACACAAAGAGTGTGCAGTTATTGCATGTACCGTAACAGCGGCAGTTATTACATCGTTACGTCAAATCAATTGAATACATTTAAATATATTGAAACGGAAAAATAATGAACCCCCCCCCCCCCCTACGCCCCACTAATAATGCAGCATCCGGCGCACAGACTCATTTTCCCCTTTCCTTATTTCTTTCTCTATACCGGGAGCGATTCCAGACTCTTTCTAATTGATGACATGTGTGTAGAGTGGATATTAAAAAGGTAATTGGGTTGATGTCTTTCAGTCTGAGGGTGCCTCATTCCACCAGCTTTGATCTGCCAAAGCCCTCCTGAGCTTTCTAAGCCTTGTGGTCTGATGGCGTAAAAGAGGGAGGAAAGAGAGGGAGAGAGGGGGAGAGAGAGAGAGAGAGAGAGAGTCTGTGTGTGTGTGCCTTGTGGTCTGATGGCGTAAAAGAGGGAGGAAAGGGGGAGAGGGGGGGAGAGAGAGAGAGTGTGTGTGTGTGCCTTGTGGTCTGATGGCGTAAAAGAGGGAGGAAAGGGGAGAGAGGGGGAGAGAGAGAGAGAGAGAGAGAGAGAGAGAGAGAGAGAGAGAGAGAGAGAGAGAGAGAGGGAGGGCGAGCACCAGGCGGAGATGTGTTAATTATGAACTGCTGAAGCCACAAGAGGTTGGCCTCCCTCTGTGACCTCGCTGCCATATGCTGTTAGTCCTCTGCAGCCACTTTGAAGGGCCAGGACTCCGGGACTGTTCATGTACCGTTGCACAGAGTATGTGGAACAGTTAGTGTCACAAGTAATTTAGACCGGCGACCTTATTGGGATTTAATGCTCGGTGTAACAGCTGTGAAAGCTTCCGCTAACAGCCAAGCAGTGTTAGAATTCATAGCATCTAAAAATGTATTAGAGCCTACATATCTGTCTTCTGTTCTCCCCCTACAAAGGGTGACGATTCAGAGTCCCACTGAAGATTGTTTTACATTTAGTTGCAATTAGGTGACATGTTAAGTTTAACCTGTTGATTGGCAAGCAACATTTCTGTATGTGTTAGTGCATTTGGCCTCGTGCTGCCTAGATTATACTCATCTGTGGGGTTACACAGGTACAGTTACTCATTTGCAGCAGGTTTTGTGTGTTTTATCTATAAAGCCATTCTGGGTAGACTCCCCTGTTATTTATCTGTCTTGCTAACCAGAAAACAGGGCAAATATGGGTCTCAGGACATTATATTTATGACATACCTTCATGTTTTCTGAATGGAATAGTCTGCAAACTGGACTTACTGTAAACTACAGGATATAGCCACTCTTAATTAATTTAAACTCTTAATGATTTGTATTATATAGCTTTAAATAGCTCTAAATGGTGAAAGCTATAGAACTGGACTCTATTGATCTTTCTAATTGTAGGAAAATAGGATGTGTGTGTGTGTGTGTGTGTGTGTGTGTGTGTGTGTGTGTGTGTGTGTGTGTGTGTGTGTGTGTGTGTGTGTGTGTGTGTGTGTGTGTGTGTGTGTGTGTGTGTGTGTGTGTGTGTGTGTGTGTGTGTGTGTGTGTGTAGGTGTGTGTGTGTGTGTGTGTGTGTGTGTGTGTGTGTGTGTGTGTGTGTGTGTGTGTGTGTGTGTGTACTGTATGAAACTGCTGTAGTGCTGTCATTCTTGGCCAAAAACAACAAACAAAAACTCAGCTACCGGCTGCCTTTCTCCTTCTCCCTGGACCTTACTCCCGGTAACATGCTAACAATATTAATTCTATTTTGATTTTCTGGAATAATAATCTTTTAATCTTTTTGTGCAATTCCCACATGTTCCTCTGAGTCTTAAAAATCACGTCCCTCATTAATCGAAAAAACGTGTTTGCTGAGTCACGAAAAACAACGACCTCCAGGGGCCATTTTAAAGTCACCTTTGCTTTGTTATCGCTGAACAAGCACCTTGAGGGGTGGCAAATAAATTTAATTAAACCTCACACTGAATCCCAAATCATCTGCGAATGTAGGGATACATTGTGAGTCTGAGTTGGGGGAGAGAAGGGAAATATAGAAAGAAAACAATAGAGCACTGGGGGGTGTCTCATCAGTTTCATGGACCCAACTTAAGGCTCCCACATAGTCGGGCATTCTGTGAGCGGACCGGACTCTGCGCGGCATCGTTTGAGGTTTCATAGTCGAGCGTACCACCGCATACCAATTTCCTACATTTCTTGTGCCAGTTTACTACATTTCCCACAATCCTTGTGCGCTATTTACACTTCTGTCACAGCGTCGTCCACCGATGCCCAAAATAAAGAGTCTAGGTTATCTCCGTTTCCCAGATTTAGAAATAAAACAGACAGTTTTACACACTTCATTTAGAAAAGCCATTGAAACTTCTTTCTTCAGATGATGAAATAACGATAACGCATAGCGATAGTAAAACAAAATTTAGCATCATCTACCTGCCAATGTTTTACCGGACCAATCCTACCCATTTAACCATGATCCTGCCCTACTCTCTCTTGGCACGGAGTGAGTGTTCATAGTAAATGCAGGTCAGTGTCACATTTAATGCAGGTCGATGTCAACCAACACGCCGAGCAGCCTTTTGTGACACCAAGTGAGCGATGCGGACGTCCGCGCAGTTAGAAAATTGGAGCTTCGCGCTTTGAGTCCGATTTGAGTCCGCTTTCACTACACGCGGACCTCTGCAGAGTCCGTTCCGCCTATGTTCCGCCCGACTATGTGGGGGCCTTTACTGTACCGACCTCAGGCATCAGATTTTGTCCCGGCTTCCTCTCTGGTCTTTCTGTAGGTCAGAACAGATCATGCTGTTTGATGTAATAGACTTCATACTGTGGGAGTGCTCCCGGGAGGTGGTTATTATATTATCTACATTATAATCGCCCATTGTCCTTCTGTGCTAATGCAGTAATTGACGAGCGGTGTGGTACAGAGAAGTTGTGGCACCATGTTGAGTGTCGTCCAATATCCAGTCCATCCAATTATTAATAATCCGCAGTCCCAAAAAGCTTAATGCACCCTTTCACTACCACACTACCAAAGGGTTAACCCTTTCACTACCACACTACAGAAGGTTAACCGTCTGTAGTGTGGTAGTGAAAGGTTAACCGTCTGTAGTGTGGTAGTGAAAGGGTTAACGATAGGTTATGAATATAACCGTAGTTCTATGAGTATTAGTGACGCTCAGCATCAATCTGCACATATCTCACTTAGTGCATATGCACTGAATAAAAACTCACAAATGCACCTTTACATACCAACATCCGTCTGGCCACACCCCATCCGCTACCTACATAAGCAGGTGTGTGGCCACACACTCGCCTCCTTCCCAATCTTTCACCACAAGGCAAGATCAAAGGCCGCATAGAACTACGGTTATATTCATAACCTATCGTTCTATATCGTATTAGCTGCCGCTCAGCGTCAATCTGCACAACAGGAGCTGAGCGGGAGCTGAAGCTCGACAAATGTACCCCACTGAGGCCCCCCACAACCATCAGAACCGGGGAGGACCGAGCCCCCCGACCCTCCCTAATGGAGGGATACCCTCCCTATTGGAGGACGGGAGGGAGACGGATCCGACCGTGCGAAGAGGAACTCGAGCAACTCAACGCACAGGGTGAGCAGACCGTGGCTTGACCCCACGACTACGCACACGCACAACCCGCATGCCACCAGGGAACGAACGGAAGGAACAAACCTCGTTACCGCCCCCAAAATCACGGGGTCAAGAGCAAACTCAACCCCGTGGCAAGGCCGTAGCAGCGGAGCGCGAAGGAAGACCCAGACCCAGAAGGGACTGGATCCCCCCGGAAAAAGGGGGCCCGGAGAGGCCAATGACGCCACAGCATCAAGACCTCACCAGGCGGTCACTAGTGACACCGCCCCCCACATCGCCAGCGTATTCGGACAGGGCCCATCCAAGAGCAGGCCCTTCCCCCCACTAGCACGCCGCCTGGCACACTGACCCTGGCATACTCAGTCCAGGAGAGGGGGTAGGTACGCTTGTCGATTTAAAACATTATAGAGGGCGCCACCCAGACGGTCCTATTTGTACCGCGCTCAGTGGCCCACCCCAAGGGCGTGAGACCCCTCTACCTATGCTTTGATCTATTCCGTTAACATCCCCCAGATATGAACGAGAATTCGTCGAGGCAACCTAGTAAACTGGCGCTCGGAAGAGAAAAACTCCGTCCCAGTTGCCCTATAAAAACGCTGTTTTAATAATGAGCAACCAAGGCGTATCAGCCTCATGCGTGATTCTTTTTTTTTTTTAAACTTTGGCCATTCCGCTGGCTCTTTTTGCGTTTATCGCTCTTTTTCTCTGGTCAAGTGTGACCGACAGAAACAGGTTTGAATGGGGGTATAGATGGGGGAAGACACTCTGAGAAAGTTACGGCTACAGTCCGGGAATCGAACTTGCTACCCCAGATCCGTGACGAGCACGGTTGTCCCCGGCGCCGAAATAGCGCTCGAGGTACGCGGTGAGCTACTGGAGCTCCCCTCATGCGTGATTCTTATCAGAAACACCCAGAGCCAGCACTATGTACGCATCGAGACCCAAACACATCAATGGATAGTCTAACAAGACACCAGACATTGTTCCTCCAAGTCGCCTGGGAGAACGACAAGAAACCGTTGCGCTTCATTTCCTTTCCTCTTTTTATTAAAAAAGAAAGAAAAAACACAGACTGACATGGATCCCATGTGACGCGGCTGAGGGAAAAAATCTTTTCATTTTTACACCCCGCCAACCTCACCACAGGGAGGAGACGGGAATCCTCAGAGAGACTTCCCACATGAGCCATGAATTGAAAAGTCACGGTAACATTGAGCCAGGTGACAAACAGAATCAAGTTACATATACATCGAGCGTAGCAGAACACCAAGTTCCTACGCTCTGCCCCGAAAACTTGACAATAACAGAGAACCACACATGGGTCTGTAAAAAACTCACGGAAGCCGTCGTCCAATAGAAACGTGCCCAGTGACGTATTCTATGACAGGGGGAATCCCATGACTCAACTGCCCATGATAGGTGCGGAGTCAGGGAAACCTTTATATGAAGAACCTAAGTCTTCAGGTCGAGGAAGAAAACCCTTTCGACCGAATGTAAGCTGCAGGCCTTGCTTAAGCAACATGTAATGTAGCGACCAAACAAGACTATAAGTCTAGCCCTCCTATCAAACCCACACTAGCGAAGGTTCATACATCGTATCCCCATCATATGTAGTGAATAAACACACCGTTTGTAACAAAATACAGTCCCTCCTAGGAGGGACGTTTTATTTGACAAATCATATGTTGGGCCGGGAAGGGAACAGGGGGAAAACAATAGGGGGAAAAGTCACTCCTAGCGACGCCTGCCACGAGCCGCTTGGGGTTTGCCACCCCGGGGAGCCCCGGAGGGACAGTAAAGGACTGGAGGCTGGTCTCGACGATCCCTACCGTCACCTCTGAGCGTGGATGGGCCGGCTGCAGTGGTCGAGGCGCCTTCTCTCCTCCTGGCCTTCTTCGCCGAAGGGCCAGCAGTGGCGGTGGTACCGGCGGCGGCTTCGGCCGCGGATCCCCGACGACGAGCCTTCCGCCTGACTCCACCGGCGACATCGGGCGGGGGGAAATGAGGCTGGAACACGGACCGCTCCTCCTGCATTTCCCTGCAGGTTGAGGTCATCATCTGCAACGCCGACCCGAAGAGCCCAACATCGGAGAGGGGTGCCGTCAGAAGTGGTGTCCTCTTCCTCTCCGGCACACGCGCCTGCTCCAGCCAAAGGTGGCGCTGGGCTAGAGTGGCCAGGGCGCGTACCTTCCCAGCGGCGCCGGCCTGCAGCTGGATCAGATGCAGGATGGCTCCGGCCGCCTGGGCGAGCTGATCACGTTGTGTTTCGGTCAGCTCCGTACCGCCCGTCATTATCCCGGACATGAACCTCGCTAGCTGTGCGATGTTAGACGTAGCAGCTAGGGATTGAGTCGCGGTGATGAACGACTGGTCACTCCAGTAAGCCAACCGCCTCGCCAATTTCCCGTGGGGAACCGGCTTCCGTAAAGGCTCCCACACCACCTCAGGACAAAGGAGAGCTGCCATCGGCCTATCAAGCCGAGGTACCCCCTCCTTCATACCTTCTACCAAGCCCACCACCCTTGTGACTCGCACGTAGGCGGGAGTGAGGCCCGTGATGTGGGAGACAACCTGTCCCTGATGGACGTAGGCCTCCATTGAGGGGGAAAATGGGCAGACAACGCCCGTCTCCCTCACAGGACGACGTTGCTATAAATGACCTATGAGATCATCAGGGACAGGAACAGGCAGTGGCTGTGGCAGCGGCACGCCATTTGCAACTGCCGCCGCCGCCATGAGCTCGGGGAACAAAGCATGCAGTTCCCCCTGCATACTTTCCCCCACCGAGCCCGCGTCCCTCACATGCGGCAGACTACTGGACATCGCAGAGCCACATTCCGATGTGGCTGATAGCAGGGCATCCCGCCGCTGAGTCGGAGGTTCTAACCCAACATCAGCGTACGAGGGACCCCAAGGAGACATATCACCCCCTGCCAGTTTATCCTGAACGGGAGGCGGACATGTCTCCACCGGGGCGTCGAACAAGAACCCATCTGCCTCTACCATGTAGTCCTCAGTTTCCATCGGCCACGGAGAAGCAGACGCATCCTCATCCGGCTCCAGCAACTCCCCAAAACCAGGCCGTTAGCGTCTGCAAGCCACCATCTTACGACGGGAGCGAGCAGACGCAAAAAGCTTGCGTCTCAAATCCTCCGCCACCAGAGGAGCAGGCCGCCCAACAGCGGACGACTCTCTGGCGGCAAAGGAACTAGAGCAGGAACCAGGCCATCTCACAGGAGACGGCGCTGGTGCACCAGTTCCTTGGAGAGGCAAGCTATCCACCGGAAGCCTACCGGGCGCGGATGCCGTCCACGACAGTGGCGTCAACCCCGCTCCAAGACGCACGGCAGAGGAGGAAATGAAGAATCGCTGGTGAAGGGTAACGTTGCTAGCGCGACCCCCCGAGGTAAACATTATGACTTAGCTTTTTTCTTTTAAAAGTATGAGAGAAAGAAAAAAGCAAGAAACAATGTGAACACTTAACTCAACTTTCTTCAGCTAAATACCCTTGTCAAGTGATTGGTATACAGGCACTCTCTTGTGGTGAAAGTGAAGAAGGAGGCGAGTGTGTGGCCACACACCTGCTTATGTAGGTAGCGGATGGGGTGTGGCCAGACGGATGTTGGTATGTAAAGGTGGATTTGTGAGTTTTTATTCAGTGCATATTCAGTGAGATATGTGCAGATTGACGCTGAGCGGCAGCTAATACGATATAGAACCTTATGTAGTGTGATAGTGAAAGGGTTAACCTTCTCTTGTGTGGTAGTGAAAGGGTTAACCTTCTGCCGTGTGGTAGTGAAAGTGTTAACCATCTGTAGTGTGGTAGTGAAAGGGTTAACCTTCTGTAGTGTGGTAGTGAAAGGGTTAACCTTCTGTAGTGTGGCAGTGAAAGTGTTAACCGTCTGTAGTGTGGTAGTGAAAGGTTAACCTTCTGTAGTGTGGTAGTGAAAGGTTAACCTTCTGTAGTGTGGTAGTGAAAGGGTTAACCGTCTGTAGTGTGGTTGTGATAGGGTTAACCCTTTGCCATGTGGCAGTGAAAGGGTTAACCCTCTGTATTGTCACAGTGAAAGGGTTAACCCTTTGGTAGTGTGGTAGTGAAAGGGTTAACCACAGTAGTGTATTTGCGGAGGATTTGGGACGGTGGTCCAAATGACAGACTCAGTTCATAAACTCTCCTGTCATAGTTATTTATCACATTATGCTTTTTGCTTATGTCATTTTAAAACGACAAAATATTAGATTAAAATGTTTCGATGAAATAACTCAATGTATTCCAGGGATGTTTTCATTTTTTCCGAGGTTGTCGTGCTACCACTTCTCTGTGTCTTTTGCGGTTAAATGAATGTTATGATTAAGGTTAGATACATTTTAGGGTTAGGTTATGATTAGGGTTAGGGGAATGGTTAAGGTTACAGGGTTAGGGTTATGGGCGGTTCACACTGGGAACAGACCAATTCAGAAGGAAAAGCCAGATATGCACTACCAAGCTGGGACACTGATCCACCCCAGATGGATGCTTGACACGTAAAGTGTGTGTGTGTGTGTGTGTGTGTGTGTGTGTGTGTGTGTGTGTGTGTGTGTGTGTGTGTGTGTGTGTGTGTGTGTGTGTGTGTGTGTGTGTGTGTGTGTGTGTATGCTTGCCCGCATGTGTGCACAAGCACCATGCCACATAAAATTCACCGCCATGTCATTAACATATTTCCATTTGGTTGGTTTCCCTCTCTATTTTCTTTGCATGTTGGTGCATAATCTGCCTTATAAACCAAATGTATCTGTTTCCCCTTTTAAAAAGCTGTATGTTGGTTTGAATCTCTGAATTTAATACACTGAAGTAATCTAACAATGAATGTTAAACACCATTTCCATTATTCCATCTGTTGTATGCTCTGTGTATGATTGCATATTTACTACATGCAATATCATGCTTGGATATCTTTATATGAAATGTCAACATCTCTTAACCACTCTGCCATTGAAGGAAATATTATTATGTGATTATATTACACATACTGTATGATCTTATTTCAACAATCCATGACGCCAGTATCTATCACGGTTGTGGTTGGAACCCAATGTGCAGGCAAGGAGACACGGTAGGCAGAACTGAGCAAAAGTATATTTAATATAGTGATCTAAGTCCAGGCATGGGTCGATACACAGAGGAGGTTCTCGTAATGGCCAGGATATATACAGGGGCAGGGCCGCCTCAGGGGGTGTGCGAGCAGTGCGGTCGCACAGGGCCTCGCGGGAAGGGGGGCCTCGCAAAATAAAATAAAAATAAAAATAAAAAAAATATATTTTTTCTTTTATTATTTTTTTTAATTTTTTTTAAATTTTTTTGCGAGGCCCCCCTTCCCACGAGGCCCTTTTTCATCACAGACCTAAAATCTAGTTTTGCTTATATGCTTATATATTTCACATTAGACACGTTTGTAGAATGTGTCTGACTTCCTGCCTCTGCGGCTCTGCAGACTGCAGTTTTCCGGTTTCTGCGGATTTGCTGCTCTACAGATTTTAGGATAGTGTTTCCGGCCCGTCCGCCGTAATACCAAATAGAAGAAGAAGACACGACACGAGGTAGATAATTCAGCGCTATTCAGAGGAGCGAGGCGAGTGGATGTCTTTTCAAAAGCCGCATGGATCAGAAGAAATTACACCGTGGGCCAAGAAAGTCTCCTTCCAACTTTACCATTGGCGCCGGATTGATACTGCGTTATGGTGAGTCAACCTATGATTATATTCCCGCCGTGGACCTATGCTCTCTTTCTCTCTCTCTGGAGCCAAACTGGTCGACTAGCTAATATAGTACTACTAGTAGCTAACGGTGTGTGCCTGGTGTCAGCGCCTGTATTGCTTTTCTCATGTTGTAGTTTCAGTGGTAGTGCGTTAGCTCATGGTTAGCGATAGCCGGGTTGAGCTAACTGGCTAACTGATAGCATCAAAGTAACGTGCGCAGCCAGCAGCTAACGTCGTAGCTAGCTGCCGGCTAGCTGCCGGCTGCGCACGTTACTTTGATGCCATCAGTTAGCCTAGGCTAGAG
Source organism: Notolepis coatsorum (assembly GCF_963971535.1). Lineage (NCBI taxonomy): Eukaryota > Metazoa > Chordata > Actinopteri > Aulopiformes > Paralepididae > Notolepis > Notolepis coatsorum. Next base: position 136,142,561 of record NC_140171.1, read on the forward strand.
TTAGCTGTTAGCTTGTGCTACGAGTCGACCATTGACATTAGCCGTGAGAATAGCAGGGGGTTCTGGCTTATTTTGTCCCGCCAGCGAGAGGCCTTTCGTCAACGTGGAGACCTGTGTTGCGGCCTTTCGCCCTGCGTTCCTTTTGTGCAGGTAAGATTAATGAAAATGTCATGACATTACCCCACTCTTCCTTCCTTCCCCTCCCGAATGTTTTGTTAATAACGATGTTTTTTTCCAGGCAAAACATATGCTACTTCACAACATTTGGAGATACGACATGTGCTGTGTGTGAATGTCTTGGTCGCTTGTGTAGCTTGGGTAGCGTTGGGCCGTTGGCCAAAGCTGTGTGTGGCCTGGTGTCACAGTACCTGGCTAGCCTATTTAGCTGATGTCGGCCATTGGCTCCTTGCTGCTTTGGTTTCTCTGGTATAGACCCTCTTCTTGTTGGATTTAAGTGTTGATCTTTGTCCTTTTGGATCTCTCATACATGCTCTAGTCCAGGGGTGGCCAACCCGCGGCTCGCGAGCCGCATGCGGCTCTTTGCCCGTCAATGTGCGGCTCTTCCATCAATAAAAAAAAATAAAAAAAAATAATTTTTTTTTTTTTTTTTTTACTTTTTTTTTTTTACTTTTTTTTTTTTTTATGTCACTCATTCCATAAGGACGTAGAATAAACATTTACAATTTTTTTTTAAATGGTCCATTTGCATGTTCTTGGTATCTGAATCTAGGGACATATATGGATCAGTGTCAGAAATAGTGTGTCTGTTACTAGGCTTGAGTAAATTGTAATGAACCAAAGGAGAATATCAATTCTATTTAAAAAAAAAAAAAAATATTTGACTGTAAATAACACCATGCTAAAATTGACCAGACCTGAAAAATCTAAGCAAATGAATAAAGGGAAGATGATTAAACAGAAGGTTTTGTAGATACAGTACTGAATTCTGCCATCTTTTTTATAATGTAAATTTCTCCACCATTTTTCATCATATTGCAACACCGTTTTTTGCAAGACGTTCACAGAAAGGTAGAGAAACTAACTGCGTTCTGTTTTATGGCAATAACGTTCAGGTTTGTGGGAGATAATCCCAAAAAATAAGAGAAATTAAAAAGTAAATCCAGAAGTCAGATGATTGACAGGGGCTGGTGTGAGCTGGGTAGGGTCGTTTTTCGAAATTTGAAAGCCCTGAGTCTCTTCCTTCAAAAGACTACACTCACTTTTGGCTGTGCCACTTCCTCCTGTCAATATGCGCCGGTTTCCGACTCAATGCCCTGAGATTTCTATAATCTTATATTTCACTAATAACAGTTAAAATAATTGGTAAACAAACATAATGCTGAAAATATACACTTTTACTGTATATCTCGGGCTTAAGAGGTTAACCCTGTGAGGCCCAAATTAAAAAGAAATTAGCAACTTCAGAGGCCAGAGGGTGGGACATATAAACACATTTACTATCAAATAGCATTGTGAGGCTGAACAACAGGACCAATTGACTATACATGTGCTTAAAGGGGAACTATCTTATAAACAGCTTTTTTCAGTGTTTACCATTGTTTCTTAGCTATGTGGACTTATATTAATAGGATATATGTCTCTAATTCTCATATTGGCGAATTCTTCCAATTCTCCTCTCACAATATTCACCCTCACTGAACTGAGTCATCTGAAAATGTGCATATCTGTGATGTCAGAGATTTCTCAGCTGCATAATAATGTGGCAGTTGATGTGGCAGTTGGCACCAGGCCACACAGTGGTTGGAGCCCAGCCTCAAAACGGCTTAAGATCTTGAGTTAGAAAAATGCGGTTTTTAGTACTTGATTAGAAATACAAAACAACGCATTTTTTTTGAAAAAAAACCTAGGTGTTCCATAGACTCACAGGAATTGTGTAAAAGTGCCCAAATAGTGAAAGAAATAGTAAAATAGTTCCCCTTTAACATTTTTTAAATAAACATTATTTTTTTAAATGGCTAAAAGTGATTTTGTAATTTTGCAACCGTGGGTCTCACAGGGTACTTTTAACCCTGTGAGGCCCAAATAAAAAAGACATTAGCAACTTCAGAGGCCAGAGGGTGAGACCTATAAACACATGAAGGGTGCCGTGACTGAAAAAAAAGGTTGAGAAACGCTGGTATATGGTGTGGCTCTTTGTGGTACCACAGTCATTTTTTTGTGGCTCTTAGTCTCTGACTGGTTGGCCACCCCTGCTCTAGTCTCTCTAACACACACACACATGACAAACACACATGTTCTCTCTCTCTCTCTCTCTCTCTTTCTAACACACACAGTCTGCCTATGGCGGCCTTTCTCGATGGCTAGGCTGTGCTCAAGGATCTTCAGTCACAGTGCTCAGGTATTCTGCCACTGTGTACTCTCTGTTTAGGGCCAAATAGCATTTCAATTTCTTTCCAATGTGTCTCTCTCTCTCTCTCTCTCTCTCTCTCTCTCTCTCTCTCTCTTGGATTTAAGTGTTGATCTTTGTCCTTTTGAATCTCTCATACATGCTCTAGTCTCTCTCTAACACACACACACACATGACAAACACACATGTTCTCTCTCTCTCTCTCTCTCTCTTTCTAACACACACAGTCTGCCTATGGCGGCCTTTCTCTATGGCTAGGCTGTGCTCAAGGATCTTCAGTCACAGTGCTCAGGTATTCTGCCACTGTGTACTCTCTGTTTAGGGCCAAATAGCATTTCAATTTCTTTCCAATGTGTCTCTCTCTCTCTCTCTCTCTCTCTGTACACTGTATATTGACTGTAGAACGGGAGCTCTCTCTCGCTCTCTCTTTTGCTATATGTTGACTGTATCATGCCCCGCCTTGGGCAGCGCTATTATTTAAGAATATGTTGACTGTATAAAAAAAAAAAAAAAAAAAAAATTAACCTTTTTGGGGGGGGGGGGGGGGGGGGGGGTAAATCTCGCACAGGGCCTCGCATTTCTCCCAGGCGGCCCTGTACAGGGGCATGGAAGTCAGACAGACGAGGTGAAAGCAGGAGCAGTTGTCGTCAGCCGGGCGTAGGTCTGAGCAGTACTGTGTGAGCAAGGCCAGTGTCTCCAGGGCCCTCATTTATCAATTTTTCTTAGAAAGTATTCTATTTTCATACTTAAGCACAGAATTTAGAATGTGTGCACGCACAAAAAAAACGGGATTTATCAACCGTGCGTACACCGGTCCTACGCTCCTCCGTGTTGATAAATACCTCTTTGTTCTACCGTCAATGCTTGTGCATGATTATCCATATATGGTCATGAAACACCCCCCATGGGATGTGAAATAATGGACTGACCCGAGCGGAACTCTGAGAAACTTCACGGGATATTGTTCACTGAGGCGCTGTCAACCAAGAAGACACAACCGGTGTTATGGGATAAATAAAAGGCTGACTTGTACACGGTGATGTCAGATATCAACGGTTCCCTAAGACCATTGCTGCAATTCTGCCTGGACAGCTCAAAATACTAATAAAGACCGTTCGTTGACCACTGTTTGGCGTCGGTGGTTTGATTGATTGATTGAAAAGTGTATTAACAGATTGCAGAATGGGTACAGTACAGTACAGCTCAATACATACAATTGTTAAGGGGATGCAGACCAGAGAAAGACTTTCGTCTTGTTTACATCAGGGTCCCCCATTTTCAATTCATCATGTGTGTGTCATTATAACCGTGCTGTAATATGAATGCCTTTATTAGAATAGAATAGAATAGAATAGAATAGAATAGAATAGAAATACTTTTATTATCCCTTGGGAAATTAGACACTGCAAATCGCTCAACATTTAAACATTTAGACAGGACAGGTCACAAATTAGAATAATAACACAAATCAAATCAAGTTGCCTAGGATAAGAGTAGAGTAAAATAAAATAGGATAAAATGAAATGAAATAAAATATACAGAAATAAATACAGTAAGAATATGCTGAGCATACTGAGCATGGGGTAAACAATTGTCAATATAATTATAATTTAAATCTAACTAAATGAAGTATGAAATATATATTCCAGTATTCAGTGTAACTAGGTGCAGTATGCTTTAGGTAGTGTATTGACCTCCTTGGGTTCCAATAAGACTTAGATCAATGTCTGGCAGCCGTCGCTGCCCCCTGTTGTGGAGCCTGGAGGCCGCTAGTCGCGTCTTCCTGCCACTATTGAGCTGCCGCTCTGTGCTCAGTGATGCAGTGAGGCACAGTGATGCATTATATAGTCTGATGGCTGTTGGAATGAAGGACTTCCTGTGCCGTTCAGTGCTGCATTTGGGTAGTGTGAGCCTAGCACTGAACATGCTCCTCCTCCGCCAAGTCTGTGTATAGTGGGTGGGAGGGGTTTTCCCTGATGGCCTGGAGCTTAGCGAGGCTCCTCCTCTCCGCCACCCTCGCTAGAGAGTCCAGCTCAACCCCAACCACGCTGCTGGCCTTCCTGACCAGCTTATCCAGCCTGGTTGTGTCCACTGCTCTCAGTCCGCTGCCCCAGCAGGTCACAGCGTACAAGAAGGCGCCCGCTACCACCGACTCATAGAACATCCTCAACATCCTTGTACAGACATTGAAGGATCTCAGCCTTCTGAGGAAGGAGAGTCGGCTCTGGCCCTTCTTGTATAGTGCTTAAACTTCTGCATGTTTTGACCCGTTCAGTTTGTTGTCGATGTGCACACCGAGGTATTTGTACACCTCAACCATGTCCACATCAACTCCCCTGATGGAAACGGGGGTCACGGGTGCACTCCTCCTCCTCCCCAGCTCCACAACCAGTTCCTTGGTCTTCGCCACATTTAGCTGCAGGTGGTTTTTGTCGCACCATGTGACAAAGTCCACTACCAGTTCCCGGTATTCCCTCTCGTCACCGTCCTTTATACATCCCACTATCGCAGAGTCATCAGAAAACTTCTGAAGGTGGCAGGACTCTGACCGATAGTGGAAGTCGTTGGTGTAGACAGTGAAGAGGAAGGGAGAGAGGACTGTCCCCTGCGGGGCCCCGGTGTTGCTGACCAGTCTGTCTGACACACAGCTCATTAGGCGCACGTACTGTGGTCTTCCCGTCAGATAGTCCACAACCCAGGACACCAGGGGGGCCTCTACTTGCATCGCCTCCAACTTCTCACCCAGTAGCCCAGGCCTTATGGTATCGAAAGCACTGGAGAAGTCAAAGAACATGATTCTCACAGTGCTCCCCGGCTTGTCTAGTTGTGTTCGATTGGCTATAATATGATTTTTAGAGGCATCTATTTCGAATGAATGAATGAATGAATGAAAACTTTATTTAACAGATTGCAGAATGGGTACAATACAGTACGGCTCAATACACACAATTGTTAAGGGGTTGCAGACCAGAGAAAGACGTTTGTCTTGTTTACATCAGGGTCCCCCCCCTGTTGTTGTCGGTATTAGCCTAATACCGACAACAAAATAGATGCCTCTAAAAATCATATACTATTAGGTAGCCTATATGAATTACATATAATAGCAGCCATAGCCTACATTATGCAACAGTAACTTGCGCATACCAGTGTATGCGACGGACCAGTGTATACCTTATATCATATCATATTCATATTCATATAATAGTTTACTCTATCAGCATACCAGCATGTAATACGTTCTGAGTGTGTATCTACCTCAACTCCTTATTATTTTGCGCATAGATTGCAGAAATACGGGAACGTTTTGATTTATATTAAAAGGCTTTGACATTGTAAAACTAAATACGTGGAATTCTGTAAGCATAATACAAGTCATATCACCCACACGATATATGCTCTGTGTCCAGAGCATGTATGCTTTTCATTCATTTAAGACACATTATTGCAAGGGTTTTGTAATACACATACACCCTCTGTTCTCATTGCAATGCGTTTTTTATTCTTTCTTATACAGTAGGAAGGGGGAAGAACACTATATCGTGGGTGTTCATATGACTTGTATTCTGCTTACAGCTTCGAAATTCCACTTGTTTCGTTTAACATAAAGCCTTTTAAATGTAATCAAAACGTTCCTGTGTTTCTGCGGTCTGTGCGCAAAATAATAACGAGTTGAGCTACATGGAGCGCAGTCAGTCAGTACACCCCGTATATTCCGATAACGCTATATAAATGAATTGATTGATGAATGAGGGCCCAGGTCTTCACCAGCAGGCAGGGCTGGACTTGGACCTAGAATCGGCCCTGGCATTTTTGGCCCAGACCGGCCCACCATAATCGGACGGACACCACCCATCAGTACACCATCCTTGCGGCCCCCTTAAATATGCATACCTACTGTACTATTCCCCCAAACCACTACAAAGCTGGGTAGTAAGTGCTATGGACAAGTGTACCAGTGCAAGTGGACCAGTGTACTCACTCGCTCTTGGCTGAATCTTGTTTTGGGTGGTGATGTAAAAACACCTGCATCATAGCAGGCACAGGATAGGCAAAGTAGTCTATAGCCTGTTCATCCCTGTCTCTCTTCTCCACAACCTGGCTTGACTAGACATAAGGAGGAGAGAGAGAGAGAGAGAGAGAGAGAGAGAGAGAGAGAGAGAGAGAGAGAGAGAGAGCGGATTACAATTAACGATAGGTTATGTAGATAACCTAGTTATATTAGTATTGGCTGAGCGTCCCGCTCTGAGCCTTATTGAGATACCCCTTATCTCCTATGATACCTACTGTATCTCCCACGAACAAATACATGCACCCCACCTGTATGGGGCCCCGCCCCCATGGTGGCACCGCCCATATAACTGTGACTCTGGTCACCAAACACTCTTCCTCGCCAAATCCCGTCCCAGGAAAAGATCCCTCAAGAGGGAACTCAGGGCTGCGCAGAGCGGGACGCTCAGCCAATACTAATATAACTAGGTTATCTACATAACCTATCGTTATATATCGTATTTGCTTCGCGTCCCGCTCTGAGCCTTATTGAGATATGGGGAAGAGCGGACGCGAGGCCCGACAAATGTACCCCCTGAGGACCCGTAAGCCCACATCAAGGGGTGCGGGGAGCCCTGTCACCCCATCCTTCCTAATGAAGGGGGGGCGCAGTCAACTCCACCTGAATGCGAACAAGAGGGAACTAGAACCCCTTGAACACACCGTACAGGCGGAACCACGTGTGACTCAACACACTGTGGCCCATACCCATACACTCCTGCTACCCGACCAAAGGACGGGAAGCAGGAAAGGCCACAGACCCCAGAACCGCCTGGGAGACAGAACCCCCAGTCATGTCCATGAGGTAAAACCTTACAAAGGGGCCCGGGGAGGACCATGAAGCTGCAGCACAGATGTCCTCCACCGAGGCCCCACCCAGGAGAGCGGCAGAGGCAGCCACCCCACGAGTGGAGTGCGCCCTGATGCCCCCAGGGGGATCCTGCCCAGCCAACGTGTAGCAGAGGGTAATACCCTCGCACAACCAATGGGACAGGCGCTGCTCCGACAGTGCCTTACCAGCACGAGCCCCACCGTAACAGACAAAAAGCTGGTCGGTAACCCTGAAGTCCTGAGTACGGCTGAGGTAAATCCCCAAGCACGGACTGGACATGACAGGTGAAGGCCTGCATCTAACTCACTAGTGTGAGAAGGAGGACGAAACGCCTGAACCACAATATCCCGGGAGCGGAAGGAACTCCGGATATTCTTAGGCACGAAAGCAGGATTAGGTCGCAGAGTGACACCGCAATTGGTCCGAAAAGACAGGCACTCTGGACGTACCGAGAGAGCACAGAGCTCACCTACGCGTTTAGCGGAAGTGACAGCCAGTAGGAACGCGGTCTTGAAGGACAGCTGTCCCAACGGCGCCTGCTCGAGCGGCTCAAACGGGGCCAAGGACAACCGACCGAGGACCAATTGAAGATCCCAAGTCGGAGCCAAGGAGCGTTGCACCGGCTTAACGCGTTGAGCGCCAAGCAGGAAACGCTTCACAAGAGGGTGGCTGAACAAGACATCCCCTCAAACCCCTCATGATAGGAGGATATAGCTGCTGCATATACCCTCACCGTCGAAGCCGACAGTCTATCAAGGAGAGACTGTAGGTAACTAAGGACAGCATCCAGGGGCAGGAGACTGAGTCCCGGCCCCCCGCCTTACACCACACTTGGAACATACGTCATCTGCCCGCGTAAGCGCGACAGTGGAGGGAGCATGCGCATTCCAGATGGTAACACCATCAGGATCAAGAACCTGCGCCCCTCAACGTACCCGTCCCAACAACTGACCTAACAGATGTATGGGGAAGAATCCCTGGCGGCACGGCATCGGTCCCAGACCTGCCTGGCCATGTCCAGACGTAATCCTCACCCGTCAGGATGAGGACCGCCCGCGACAGTACACCTGCACCCACATTCTCCCTGCCGGGGATGTGGGGAGCCCTCAGGCCGCGCAGATGGAGGACGCCCATAGCCAGCCGCCCGCCGCCTGGTGCAGACGTCGTATCGTCCGTCCTGATCAACACCATTTGTGGACCAGAAGGACCGCTTTCAACACCAACACATTGAACGTAGCGCAGACCGGGCAGCATGGTTTGCCAGCTGCCCCCTACTGCGTTGGCCCGACGCGTCACCAGCGAGGGAGGCGTCGGTGAAAACGCGACGTGAGACAGCGCCGTAACCGTCCTAGGACGGAACCTCCCGAGCGTGTTGACCACACGCTCTGAGATGGATGCCCATAGCCCTCCAACCGTTGACTGGGAAGAGGAGTACTCTACATCCAGTCTACAGCAACCCCAGGCTGGTAGAGACCTGCCTGGTACGAGACCTGACGATCCACCTTGACCGCAAAGGACCAGAACGTCATCAGGGCAGAACACTCCGTAACCCCAGACGACGCAGAGGCCCCAGTGCGGCCTCCACGCACTTGGTGAAGATGCGGGGAGCCAGAGAAAACTGAACGGCAGCCTCTGGTACTCATACGCTAACCCTGCAAAGGAAGCGTAGGTAAGCCCTAGGATGGAAGATCGGGGATGCGCATACGCATCCTACAGGTCTATGGAGGAGAACCAGACCCCCACCTGACAGTGTTCAACAGGTAGGAGACGATCCAAAAAAATGCTGAACCTTCCCATGGGACAGGTCCAGCCTGGGTCTTACACCCCTCCCTCCCAACTTCTCGGGCAGAGAACACCGGGAGGAGAACGCCACGACGATGGCTTGCTTCGTCCACAGAGATTGGATCTCGTTGACCAGAGCTGTCACTGCTGGAGACCCTGACAATAGGGTCTGTACCAAACCTGAAAACGGGTGGGGTTGTGTAAACACAAGTCCCCGCCACAGCGTTCTCTCCATCCACCTCGACATATGGTACTGCCGTAGTCATATGTGACGACAATCCCAACGCACCCGCCGTCACGTGGCGCAGGTCCGCCAGGAACTGTAGATAGTTGGCCCGGGCCCCCCGCTGTGCGTAGCCAAACCTGGAACCGTGCGAGGAGCGCGTTCCGTGTCGGAACACCTGACCCTGACACCACCCACGAGGCAATCGCACCCAAGGGGGAACCCCGACAGAAAGGGCCGGTCTGATACGGGGGGCTTCCGATGAAAAAAGCCCCCCCACTGAACACCCCTCCAGAACATGCTGAAGGAGTTGTTCTGCAGCCGGACATGCAAGGTGTAAGGCCCCCATGGGTTCCTACACACCGTAGCCCTGCAGTGATATTACTACCACCCCAAATCATGTGAGCTGCGACCACTTGCCAATATTTCAGGAGTGGGAGGCACCAACATGATACCTGGCCTGGCGAAGGCGAGGCCGGGGAAGCCCGCACTGTGTGCCTCAAAAGGTTTCGAGCCCCCCTGCTGACAACACTTAAGTTGACAGACGTAACACCAGGCTCAACCAACACAGTTCAAGGTGTGGGAGCCGCTTGACAGCACAACATTCTCACAGACAGACCCAGGCTCACCCATCAACTGGGTGTCAGCCCCTGTCCCCATGAGAAGCGAAAAGGGGGGCCGCCCGCGCATCAACGAAGGCACGCGGCCCGCAGCCAAAGGAAACAATCAGAGCCCACTTCTTCCGCTGGTGTTGGGGAAGGGAGTGATCGGAGAGCGGGCTGCTCGCGGCAGGACGGTGACGGCTTGTTTGTTCAAGCCGAACCCATCATACATGGCCGATCCCTCGGCCGCCAAGGCTGTCGGCCTTGTGGACACCTGTCGAATCAACGCCCAGGATACCTCCGGCGGGGAAAAACATGGCCGCCTGTCGAGGGCCTCGTCATCGCCGCTGACGAGGCCGTGCTCTCTCTTCTTCTGGCTGCGCGGTGTGAGGCGGTGTAGGGCCTAGGACAATACCGCCCGCGCTCCAGCAGAAGACCAAAAATCCCCTGCGGAGAGGGGAACCCTGAGCGGTTATAGCTTGCGGCTGGGTCAAAGCTAATAACGTCAACAACCTTGCGCGATGTGTCAACGTCGGCTGGCCCTCAAGGCCCCTCCACCAGACACAATTTTTTTAATAGAAAAAAACAGCAATTCGAACACAGTTCTAATCGTTGCCAATTCCATACCGTGGCGGTACAAGCCTTAACAGCCCACCAGCCACTCGCCAAACCGACCCACCCATGGCGTCGGCCGGGCGGGGCATTGTTTCAATATGTCAAAAACAAAGGACTGATGTTAACACGGAGCACCAGTGGTGATTGCAAACAGCAACCACCACTGTGGTGTGCACCATGAAAAGGTTAAATGAATAAAAGAACTAAACCACAAAATACTGTAGAATGAGCAAACCCATACACACAAAGTTAAGGGGAGACGGACCAGAGCGAACTAGTCCCGCCTTCATTCAAAATATTCACAACAGGACACCAGCCCTAGTTTAGCCCATTTACCAAAAAAGGTAAACAAAGCCCCCCCCGCACTACTCCCCCAGTATACCGATTGACCGTCAGTATGAATGGTTGAGAGGAGAGAAAACTGTAGCAAGACAGACCTTCTCATAGCAGAGTGACAAAACGAAACAATAGCCCACTACACAGGGCCGCCTCAGGGGGTGGGGGGCCTCGCGTCTAAAAATGCACAGGGCCTCACATTTCTCCCAGGCGGCCCTGCCCTTATACTACTGCAGCCTAGCGCGAGGCGATGTGGGACCCAGAACAACAATTGCCTGCGCACAGACACGCAACATGTTTACCATGTCGGCTGGACCCATAGCCCCACTACCCGACGCCAACCCAGATTGGAACACCGTTCAACAAACCCAGCCGGAACACAAGGTAACATACCTGGCTAGGAAACCTAGCCACGGCCTACCCTGTTGTCAACCCATTTACCCGAAAAAAGGTAAATAGGACTCAGCAAAAAAAACCACAACAGCTACCGACTGACCTTCATTGATGAACCGGGCAAGAAAAGGGAGAGTGACAACATCTCACAGCGGAGACATTAGAACAGCGTAGCAATTAGCAGTAGTAATAGCATGCGGCATTAGCGATAGCATGTAGCATAGCATTAGATGTTTTAGCAGCACGCCCAAGACAGCTTGGAAACCGTTCCCTGCAGTGAACGTTCACCAAACCATCCTGCCCCCGGCGCCAACACACAACATGGTTGTGTAACAAAACAAACCAGCATTACTAACACTAATACCCATGCCTGAAGACACAGGGCCTACCTGAGTACAAGCTGGCCCGACAGCCAGTCTTGTACAGCTGAACCTCGATGTGATGTCATCAAACGAGGAACATCAACATAGGCCCGTCGTGTCGCCGAAAACATGCGTCGAAGATGCCAGGGGCCAGCAACCTCCGGTAAGCTTTCAACATTATGACTCTGATCTTTTTCATCCTGCTAGTTAACGAATGGTGCACGCAGCCAGTACGATGGGACGAAAATAGAGGAAGAGTGTTTGGTGACCAGAGTCACAGTTATATGGGCGGTGCCACCATGGGGGCGGGGCCCCATACAGGTGGGGTGCATGTATTTGTTCGTGGGAGATACAGTAGGTATCATAGGAGATAAGGGGTATCTCAATAAGGCTCAGAGCGGGACGCGAAGCAAATACGATATATAACTGGTACATTCAGGTCCAGAATTGTTGGAATTCCCTGACAAAGATGTGCAAAAAGCTGTACAATTTAAACAATACCATACTGGTAATGAGCAAATAGTTGTTTATTCAATTAATGCATGGAGCTGTTCCATCTTATTTCATTTGATACTAACTACTCAGTCATACAGATTTCAAGTATTCAAGTATCAATGATGAATATTGCATAAGGTTTACACAGTTAATAGATCACCTAAAGTATTCAATCAATCAAAAAACCTTTTTGTTTTATATTCATGTTTTTTTTATTTGTTTTTTTATTAAAAAAATTGCACCATTTCAGCAAAACAGTAAAAAAACATTTACCATTACAGAAAGTCTATAAAGGTGCTGAGTAGAGGCAAGAGACCCAGATGGGCCTATACGGGGCTTCAACTCATTAAATCATTGGATTTTTTTTGTTGTTGAAAAAACACAAAAACTAAAGTAAAGTGAAATAAGGTCATAAAACTATTTTCATAATATTAAGATAATAATAATGATAACAATAATAATCAAAGTAATATTAATAATAATAATAATAATAATAATAATAATAATAATAATAATAATAATAATAATAATAATAATAATAATAATAATAACAAAAACAACAGCAAATTAGTCTAAACAAATGAACATGAAACTGTAAAACAAAGTGACATTAATCATTAATGTCACTTTGTTTTACAGTTTCATGTTCATTTGTTTAATGGATGGAATGGAATGAACATGAAACTGTAAAACTGTAAAGCTGTAAAACAAAGTGACATTAATGGAAGGAATGTGAATCACTACCCACTTTCAAAAACACTCTCAAAGAACACCTACGGGAGACTGCAATTCGAAACTGGCCCCTGTAAATGTCCTAACACAACCCCCTCCAATGTACAGTAAATGACCAAGTATGGTTTTGTCAATATTCCAATGTACAGTTTTGCTTGTACAGTTTGCAATATAAAAAGTTTATGAAGAGAAGTAGGAAAAGTACTGGCCCAAATAATATTACAATATGATAAATATGGGTCATCATATATCATGTTCAGAGAGGAGTAATAGTTAGATCTTTGTATGTGATTTATATTGCAATTAAATCAATGGTGTGCTTGTTTGTTTGGGGAGTTTGACATATACAGTTCTGTTCCGTATATGCTCTCGCTCGGCATCGCTCTCTGCACTATCTCGCATATGTGCACGCGCACTGAATAAAGACCACAAATGTACCTTTAATCCCAATATTCGTCTGACCACACCCCTATCAGCTTACCAGCTTACGCCTCCTTCTCGCTTTCACCACAAGGAAGAAGTGCCTCGGTAGATCCCCACACTTGACACCATGATGGAAGAAAGGATTAGGAGCAGCTTTGGGAAACAAGGATACGTTGACATCATATCTTTATTTTCTCTCTCACTATTTTCGAGAAAATACGGCGATATTGTCTTCGTACTGGAGTGTCTGGAAGATGATGATCATTCTAAAAACCCTCCACCGGTTTTCGTATTGGGAGCACGCCGCTGCATGCTTCTCAACTGCAGTTCCTTGCTGTGTTTGTTGGGGTGAAACCTGTCAGGCCACAGCTGAACTGTCGGACGCGCCGCTGTTGTGAGAAGCGGTGGGTTTCAGGTTGGGTGAGTACTGTTGCTGGCGGGCTTCACTTGTCTGTTAGTGCTATGGGGGCTACTTGACAATGTTTATGGAAACCGGCCCCAGGCTAGGGTCCTTTGTTCAGCCACCTAGGCGACAGAAGGCCTTGGTCTGAAGACCATTGTAGTTTTAACTAGTGGGCCGCGACCATTAACACTGGTGATCCCTGTGTGTTCTGGACGAGTGGATATCTTTCTGTCCCATGTTTAAGCCCCTTCTTTCATATCCAAATGAGAGTATTCCTTCACGAGGAGATATGTGCATGGATGTGCGATAGCGGCAGATCCATGTTCAAGTCAGCTACACAGGCCAGTTTGGTATTGTGCTGATTCCGTCGGGTGTTGGTAAAATCACCGTTGTAAAGCAGTGTTGACATCTTGTTTCTCTTTTCTCTTAAAAAGTGAGGAGAGGTTCAGAACTGCGGCCTGTCTAGATGAGTGTTATGTCATTGTATACATGTTCAGGTGATAGCTGCTTAGCTTACGGTTAGCCAGTCAGCTGTTAGCTGCTGCGTTAGCCTGCTGGGATCGCTGCATGGCCTACTTAGGTTGGGCCTACTGTTAGCCAGTCAGCTGTTAGCTGCGGCGCTAGCATGTCGTGATCACTAGGTAACGTTAGCTTGCTGCTATAGGCCAAGTCCTGGCGCGGGGTAGCTTTTGCTCCTCGCGCGCCGCCGCGAGCTCGCTTCTGGTCGCGTGCGCCGTTAGCTCGGCGTCTCGCGAGCAGGGGCAGTAGCGCCCGAACGGTTGGAGCGGCCGTTAGCCTAATGCTACTCTGTTGAACGTGCTTTGATTATAACATGTTTTACACTCTTGACTACGACGTCATCCTTGACAGGGGATGTTCGTCGACCCTGCCCTGAGCCTGGACGGGGATTGCGTCAACAAAGAGGACTGTAGCGACTGGTTGGAGCGACGACGCTGCCCAGTTCGAGCAACACAGGATCGGCTGTGTTGTCTACGGGGTCTTGACTGAGTCTGCACTTCTCTGATCTACGTTCCGGGTAGGACAAGGTTTGACCAGACCTTATAACACGTCTTCTGGTTTTACTTTTCTAAATGTTTTGTGAATAACGATGTTTTCCCAAAACGTGTGTTGCTGCAATGCATTTAGGATATGACGCGAGTTGTGTGAACTGTTTTTGTCACTGGCAGTTAGCTTCTCCGTGCAAATCGGGTTGTTGTTACAGATGTGAAAATGATCTGGTTGTTGTGTGAGAAACATCATGGTGTTTATATGTACCGTGTACTCACAACTAAGGTAACTAACCTATGAAGCTATGCTTAGTGACAAGTGAGTAAAATAATGTTCTTTTCTCAGCCTGTGATGACAATGAACAGTGTGTTCACATATTAACAGGTTTTCCTGTTTTAACTGGCCATATTAAGGGTAAAATAAGAGGATTGTGTTTCCCCCCGGTTCCCTGGGGACTTTTTCATCCTTCTATCAGACATGTTGTGCACTAAATTGTGTCTTTTGTGTGGTAGGGATGCGATGTAACCCTTAGCTTGATTGCTGAGGTTGTGCTAAAACAGCTGGAGAAACTTTATTTTCCTAAAAGATTGTTTGGTCGCTGTCATGTGTGCTTAGCAAGGCCTGTGGCCGATACTAATCGAGAATTATGTATTCTCTCATTATGAAAAACGGCGTTCCTCTGTAGAGTGTTTTTGCCATTTTTTGTAGGTGATGATGGGTTGTGTGTGTCATGCGACCTACAACTGGGTTGGACTGGCCACAGAAGCACATGTGTATGTTGGACCGGGGCTCTTAGAGCCCTCTCTATTCTGTGTTTTTTCCTTAGTAAAAATCAGATAGCAGGTTAGCTCATGCGCTGTGTGGAGCTGTCAAACACTTCATAGAGCTGACTATGACTGTGTCATATTCTCTTTTTGTCATTACATCGCATCATGGGTGTGGGGTCGTAAAGGGGTGAACTGGTAACCTTTCCCCTCCTCCTTGTTTCTGTCGGTCAGGGGTACACCCCCTGTCCTTCAAGGTTCCCGTCACGTGGCGGTTCGGCACGTTACGGGGGGGGGAGGGAGTTTCCTGGTCCCACGGCCTGGTATATTGGGCGTGTGCACCGCAGGAATTCCCCCGCCATAGAGTACGTCACCGTGCGCGTCTCTGTTGGTAGGACTTCCGTGTGCTGTTCAGGTCCATGTGATGGATCTGTTTCAGGGGGGTGGTCAGGGCTCCTCCTCACCAAGCGCCTGTTTCGGGCCTTCTGTGAGTTCGGACTCCTTCTTCCATGTGAGGGAGCCTCCATCAGAGTACAGAGCCTTCCTCCTCAGATTGTCAAAGTGAGTGGACCCTCTAGAAGGTGTCCTATTCTATTGTATATGTATTCGATTCAATTCGATTATTGAGTGTGTATGGGTTCAGTGCCTCTTCCCCGGAGAGCCCTAAAACCAATTTTTTACATGGCTCGAGGTGCAATATATTCTTTTCAATCTGTACAGCTCGCGTGGGAAGTCTCTCTGGGGATCCCCGTCTCCTTCCTATGGGAGGGTGGTGGGATGTAGAAATGTGAAAAATGTTTACCCCCGGCTGTGTAGACTGGGATACATACTGTTGATGCTTCCTTCTTTTCTATTCAAAAAGTGTTGGAGTTAGGAAGTGTCACACCCCTCTTGTCGTTCCCCTGGGCGCCTTGGGGATTCAATGACAGGTCTAAATAGCCTGTTCATTGATGGGGGTGTGTCCCGACGCACGTATAGTGCTAGCTCGCTGTAAACAGGTGACTGACTGGCACGCCTTGGTTGCTTGTGGTTAAAACGGCGTTTTTATAAAGCAACTGAGATGGGGGTTTTTCCTCTTCCGACGACCAAATCCCACGACCTGGGTTGGTTTTCGACGGATTCTCGTTCATGTCTGGGGGATGATGACGGAATGGATCTGAACATATGTAGAGGGGTCTCACGCCCTTGGGGTGGGCCACCAGGCGCGGTTCGCCCGAACGTCTGGGTGGCGCCTTCTTTTCATGTTAAGATCGACACGCATATCTGCCCTTTCTCCTGGAGTAGGCATGTCGGCGTGGTTAGGGCACGGGACTGGTTCTGGTCACGCTGGTCCGGATCAGTTGAACCCGTTGTCCGCCGGGGATGCAGATCTGCTGTTCTGGTACCCAGAGGGACTTGGGCTTTTTTCAGGGGGAAAAATGCCAGGTCGGTCCGGGTGTCACAGGGTTAAGCGCTATGGAGACCCTGGTTGGGTACGTTTTTACTCAGCACTGTCGTAATGGCTTACGGCCATGCCATTCTGTACACGCTCGATCTCGTCGGATCTCGGCCGCTACACAGGTTGGTCCTGGTTAGTACTTGGTTGGGAGACCGCCTGGGAATACCAAGTACGGTGTGCTTAGGGGCTGGTTCTCCATTCTTTTTCGCTCCTCTCTCACGCATGGCGAAGAGGGGCCTGTGGGGGTGGTTTTTGACCTCCTCTGGTGACCCTGTGCTTCCCGTACCGCCAGGCCCGGTCCGAAGTAATGTTTCGTCGACCCGTAGGCCTGGGTTAACCCTTTTTTGGAAACTGAAACACTTGTACTGCGGTATAGCTGGTGTATATCCGCAGGTGTGTTTTGGAGTTTTTTCTTGAGGGGTTATAGGAACAACCACCGCATTGGGTAACACCAAGGTGGTTGATTCCCTGGTGTGTTGGTGCAGTGTCAACTCCCGGGTTCACCGTTTGAGGGTGCCCCTGCACGTTCATGACGTCTGCCAATCGTGTCAGCCTTCTCTGCCTCGACCCCTCTGGGTGGGGGTTTTTAAATGGAGGCTTGGTCATGCAACACCCCAGCTTACGCTCCTTCCGCCGGGGCGGCTGTGTTCAGCTGTCCCCTCTGGCGCCTGTCTCGTCCGCAGTCTCCAGGCTAGGGTTAATAGCCTGTTGCCTGGTTTTTCCCCGGTGCGCTGCCTGCTTCCGTTGGTTAACCTTTTTTGTGTGCTTACGGCCATGCTGACTGCCTGTTGCAGGGTCAGTGTGCCAGGCGGTGTACTAATGGGGGGACGGGGCCCGCTCGGCTGAGGGGCCTTTGTCCGAATACGCTGGCGATGTGGGGGGCGGGGCACTACGTGCCCACCTGGTGGGGTCTTGATGCTGGCATCATGGACTTCTCCGGGCCCCCATTCCAGGGAGTCCAGCCCTTTTGGTGGGTCTGGGTCTTCCTTCGCGCTCCGCTGCTACGGCCTTGCCACGGGGTTGGGTTTGCCCTTGACCCCGTGATTCTGGGGGCAGTAACGAGGTTGTTCCTCCGTTCGTTCCCGGGTGGCATGCGGGTTGTGCGTGTGTGTAGTCGTGGGGTCAAGCCACGGTCTGCTCACCCTGTGCGTTGAGTTGCTTGAGTGCCTCTTCGCACGGTCGGGTCCGTCGCCCTCCCGTGAAGCCCCTAATAGGGGGGGTGCCCTCCATTAGGGTGGGTCGGGGGGGCTCGGCCCTCCCTGTTCTGATGGTTGTGGGGGGCTGTCAGCGGGGTGTATTTGTCGGCCGTTGGCTCTCGCTCGGCCTCCCTTGTGCAGAGAGCGATGCCGAGCGAGAGCGTATACGGAACAGAACGTTAGGTTATGACTATAACCAAGTTCTGTTAGTATAGCGACACTCGGCATCCGACGCCGCTGCAGCCTTTGACCTCGCCTTGTGGCGAAAGCTTGGGAAGGAGGCGAGTGGGTGGCCCCACCCCTGCTTATATGGGTAAGCTGATAGGGGTGTGGTCAGACGAATATTGGGATTAAAGGTACATTTGTGGTCTTTATTCAGTGCGCGTGCACATATGCGAGATAGTGCAGAGAGCGATGCCGAGCGTCGCTATACTAACAGAACTTGGTTATAGTCATAACCTAACGTTAATGTGCCTACCACGTGAAGGTGCATGCTCAATGAACAGCACAAAAAACATTTGTGTAGGTGGAGACTAGAGCTACCACAGATAGTAATAAGTTATACGAGTAAGTAATCCATACCATATATATACTAATAGTTACCTTATTACTAAAGGGATTTTCGATATTGGCTTTTTTACCGATACCGATATACCGATATTGTCCAACTCCTAATTTCCGATACCGATATCAACCGATATCAACCGATACCGATATATGCAGGCCCCCCCCCCCCCCCCAAAAACTGAATAATTTCAGGTAATTAACATTACATATCTCTTGTCGTGGAATTAACACAACATTATGCATACTTTTTACAATAAATAAAATCAGAATTTGTTCTTACTTGCTTGCCTGGGTAAATAATATCACATTTTAATGCCAATATCGGCCGATAATATCGGTAGGCCGATAATATCGGTAGGCCGATAATATCGGACATCCCTTATTACCATACTTGGCTGAAAATAAACGTTGCTGCCTGTTTAATGTGTTTTTCCCTGTAGGCTAATACATAAGTAGCCATACATTTTTGCAGTTGAGCAAAAAATAGCAGTTGAGTAGGCTATATGTGCTGTGTTTTTATGTTTTTATGTCTTCCATCGAGGACCACCTTGGAAATAAGTGTTTTAATTAATGCTTTTAGATATACTCAGGAATACAAATTGGTCAAGATAATTTGTTTTTATGATGTGTTTTTAATTTCCAAATACAAATCGAATCAAATCAAAAAAGCTGTTTTTGCAGTTGAGCTACAGCCTTTTTGTGCATCTTTATCAAGGGAACGCTTATCCTAATGATTTTTTAAATAATATTATGATGATACGATATGGACCTAGGTCAGGTCACTCACAGCAACGTGGGCTTAGCTTAGCCAACGCGATGCTGACAAAATAACGTTAGCTAGTTAACTGCATTAGCTACAAAAACAATGCCAATAGCTTATGCTTCACTATTTGGCATTGACTGACTGAGAGACCACCAGCAGTAGTTGACAGTCTCACTTTATGATAGCGTTATTACGAGTATGTTATCATTCATATTATTATCGACATTAATTGAATGAATCATTCATCAACCATCATGGCATGGCACACACACTCCTGCTCACTCTGTCCCTTGGCCCCGTCAAGCTCACATGCCTGCTCCACTGCCTGTGTCTGCTTCTCAGCCTGGCAGTGGGCCACCTGAGGCTGTTGCTGCACTACTGTGGATGACGACGTTGAAGCTGCAGAAAACATTTCTGTTATTTTAGTACATTTGGCAGCATCCACCTCTAGATTTCATGCAATTTCTCTGCACCCCCCTTACGCTTCTTCTGTTTATAAATTATTTTTTTGCTCTGAGCGGCATCTGTTCTTACACGAGAAACAGGTGAGAGAGAAGGGGGGGGCTTAGTACAGTGGCGTAACTCTGTTGCTAGTGGTGCGGGGGACAGATAATTAGGGGGCATGGTCAGTGACGTCGCAGGGGGGGATGCGTGAATACTTTACCCAAGGCAGTTGTCCTTCCGCGTTCGGTTTGCGCGCCCTGATTGGCCTCTCAGCGCCCAATCGCGTTAGCCCTACTATCGCCCTCTGTCTGAAGCGGAGCGGGGCTCTGCTGTGCTTACACTTGATGCAATACACGATACATATTGTTCCATTGCATATGCCTTCAGTTGATCATGACATCCTCTCTTACCTTGACGATTAAAAAGCCTCCATAATTTAGTAAATAAAGCTGTAGCCAGCTGGCCTTATAGAGTGAGATTAGACGGCCCCCAATGGCCGGGAATGTGTTAATAATAATAATAATAAATATTTGTTTTCTATTGTACCGAACTCGTACCGAACCGTGACCCCAATACGAGGTACGTACCGAACCGTGGCTTCTGTGTACCGTTACACCCATAATACACACAGTGATTTGCAAAACACTAAACACACTTGCATTACATTAGACACAGAATGTCAAATTACCACACATATGAGCCAATTGGTTAAACACAGCCATCAGATGCACAAACACACCATTGCTTAATTGTAGATACACCAATCAGGTTTAAGCACTATAAAAATGCAGCAGGTGAGTTCACCTGTCTTCAACCAAAATGGAAGGAGAGTGAAGTACTGTACACACAGAGAACGTGAAAATATACAATACATTCACCAAACACTACACAAGACAACCAATGATGCAGACTGATGAAAATATACATTTTCTCTCCATATACCCAAATCAGTCAACATGTCAACATGGAGACAAAAAATTATCTTACCAGATCCAGCTAGGCAAAGAGATAATGTCTAGTATTTTCTGTACTCTATTTAAATCTTTTAAATTTTTGTTTTTGTTTTACTGTAATTTTAACCTGTACTGGATACAGTATTTTATGTTTGTCTGATATTTGCTGAGCTTACAGTGTTATGCACATAGTAGCATGAAAACTGGGACATGTTTTGTTGTGATTCTCCATGTTGAAATGTTGACTGATTTGGTTATATGGAGAGAAAATTATTTTTATTTCATCAGTCTGCATCATTGATTTGGGTATATGGAGATAAATAAATTATATTTTTATCAGTCTACAGCATTGGTCTTGTGTAGTGTTTGGTGAATTTATTGTATATTTGCACATTATCTGCGTACTTCACTTACAGTACTCTAATCACTGAGAAGTAGAATTGCTAAATGTGTTTTAGGTTAAGCACAGCAGTGTGTAACTGGTTCAAACAGAATTAAGTCATATGAAACGTGTGTTTCATATGGTAACAAAATGTATAGTTTTTATAAATTAGTGTATGGTTTTGACAAGTGTTTAATTTAGCAAAGGATCTGAGGTGTTCTGATAATTGTGTGTGTGGTTGTGCTAATTGTGTGTTTTGAAACAAGGGCCCCGTTTTCAAAATCATGCTTAAGCAATCGGAAAAAAAACGGTATTGTGTGTTTCATTATATACATATATTTCAGTCTTCTCATAAAAGAAATATTACATTTTTGGGTATTTTCCTGCCTTTGGTCCGCTTTGCATTCACATCTCAAATTAACCGCAGCAGGGTTATCTTGCAAGAGTGCATGAGCTTTCACACCACCCCAAACCAACCGGACTATCAGAGGAAATTAACCAGGGTTCGATTAAAGCTTAGTTTATCACAGTATCATGAGCATGTCTTTGTCAGTGGACACTGGACATGGGTATGGATGGCTCCAGGTGCTGCTGCGTTAAAGTGCACATCTTCAATACCTATCTGTACTATTTAAAAGCACAGTGCAGGACACACTCAAAGGTTATCGCACCTCAGAGATGGCAGTGGACATGTATGACAGGCCATATGTAATGGCCTTGGGATTGAGGAACATACTACCAGCCAAAGGAGGAAGCAGAAAAGGATGGACGAGTATGTAGTTGAGTCATCTTGTGGCACAAGCTCAGACCTCAGCTCAGGAGATCAGCTGAGACAGAGACTGTTCTATCCAGTCCTCGACAGAATGCTGCAAGAGCTTGAGAGCCGGTTCTCATGAGTTGGATAACAACTTATGAGAGGCATACATGCATGTTATCCAGCCTCAGACCAGTTTCTCTCAGTGGAATTGCTGCAACCCCTCGCCACACATTACAATATCCAACTACATATCCAACAACAGAGGAGATCACAGTTGCAAAGTGTTTCCTGGTCAGGACAGGCAGAGATGCAGTCTCTACTATCCAAAGTGTCTTTTCCCTCCTGGATGATAATAATAATAATAATAATAATAATAATAATAATAATAATAATAATAATAATAATAATAATAATAATAATAATAATAATAATAATAATAATAATAATAATAATGCATTTTATTTATAAGGCGGCTTTCAGGACACTAATCGGTGAATGAAAAAATTATAGGATCAAATGAAAACTACTTACTAAACATGGATGTTTAAAAGTACTAAAAACCAAAAAAAAAAAATACCAAACACTAACAACCATTCAGCACAGGGGACATCTAAAAAAAATTATAAAAAATATTATAATAATAATAATGTAAACCAAAAAAATTAAGCGCTGGGACTAGGAGAAAAACATCCGGGGCCAAAGCCCCGGAAGCCCAGGGCTAACAACGCCACTGCTGCAGAACTTGATTTATGACGTGATGTCATTTGCGGTCCACCCCCGGACCGCACGGGCGGAATAGGTAAAAGCATTTAATATGTTTCGGTGAACCGGTCAATTTGGAATACTGAGGTTCGGATAAACAAGGTTATATAGAAAATGTGCAAAAATACAATAAAAAAAATCACATCTTTGTACAAGACTACATGGTTTGACCCTAAACTGCATGGGACTAGCATACATTTGACATGTTGGTGAAGGTGAGACGCTTATGGCTCGTATCGGCCCAATTTCATTCAGATATGCTGAGGTGAGATGTCTTTTCACTCAGAATTTGTATCTTCAGTATGGCTTTAGAATTCAGCCTGCTCACAGTCCTCGAAAAAGAAGTAATGTCAGCTGTATCACAGTTGGGACATACAGTTTTACAATAAACATCCCTTTATATTAAACTACAATTAAGTTGATTATTTACAGAGCGTATTACAAGGTGTATGCATCTCAATAGATAAGATAAGATACGATAAAATAAGATGTTCCTTTATTAATCCCCCTGAGGAAATCAGCAGAGAGGGGGGGGGTACAAATATAGGCATATTATTGTCATAGAAATTACAATAAAATATATATAAAAAAATATATATAAAAAAGACATAATGTATACTCTATCATAATAATAACAACATACCGACAGGTGAGACATAATGTATAATCTTTCCATAATAATAACACATATACATAGGTACCTATACTCTATTCTATATGTATACTCTACTCTACTACTCTACTAACACACTGTGCCAGAGTCCGTGCAGGGTTCAGTAGTTGAGAGTCAAACAGTTCTAACAGTAGTAACAGTAGTAAACGGTAGTAACAGGAGTTCTACAGCCATTACTTCTCCAGCTGTTGGCAGCAGTCCTTGCCCGTGGTTTTGGAGCCTGATGGCTACTGGCACGAAGGACTGGCCGAGGCAATTTGTGGTGTGTTTGGGGGGGGGGGGGGGGAGAGATGAGTCTATGGTTGAACGTGCTCCTCATCTGAACTAGCTAGGATAGCGTCCAGCTTTTTTCTCATACTCCTGCGCAACTGCCTCTAGTTGTTTCAGTTCGACTCCCCCCCCCGCGCAGCAGCCTATTGCACACGTTGCACACAGAAGAACAGCCTGCTCTGTCCCTTCCTGTAGATGTGACCTGTGTCGTCAAAGACATTTTAATTCAGGGGCAAACAATGTGGTGGAATACTAAACCCTATCCCTAGCATTGCTAATAAATGCTAATGATTTCTACTTCCAATAACAAACAAAAAAAACGAAATTATCTTTTTGGATGGATTGAAAAGACCAGTTTGTGATAAATCAGAATAGAAATAACTACCAAAACGTAACGCAACCTTTTGTATTATACAGGCTGCTTTTGTATATAAGAATTTGTTCTTAATTGCTTGCCTGGATAAATAAAGGTAAAATAAATTAAATAAAAAATGCAACCTTCAAGTGATCCTGGAAATCTCCTATACTTCCCACTTCACAAGTCGAAAATATGACTTGTCGCACGTTCAAGAGGTTTAGGTTGGAAAGAACAACAGAAAGAAAATGATTTCCATTGAATGACCTTACAAACCCAAAGGCATAGAAATAACCCTTTTTTATTATTCAATAACATAGCTTAGCATTAACTTTTGAAGGAGGTGTAAAAGCACACACAAATACACGCACGCGCACACACACACACACCAGACATACACACACACACACCAGACACACACACACACACACACACACACACACACACACAGACACACACACACACACACACACACACACACACACACACACACACACACACACACACACACACACACACACACACACACACACACACACACACACACACACATACGTCCAAGAGATGCATCCCCTGCCAGATCCTGTGCTGAGTTAAAGACAGAAGCAACCTCAGAGACTGAGGTCAGCTCTATTTAAAGGAGCAGACAGCCAGACTCCTGGAGCCAGGCTGAGGGAATGACGGACTGGCACACGAGAGGCCTAGTAACCTAAAACCAAGACATAGTGGAACTTACTACACACGTATGCATGATGCCAGGCACGCACACACACACACACACACACACACACACACACACACACACACACACACACACACACACACACACACACACACACACACACACACAATTTAGAGTGCCTCAAATCCAACTGGGACTGGAATTTGGGAGACCCTTTTATTTTTAGCAACTACCGGTAGTGTTGCCTGCTATTAGCCACACACATTTAAAGGTCTATAGGGGGCGCTATGTCAAAGCAAGAGTGAAAGATTAAAGTAGACACTCCAGGGATTCTAATGCTGCCAAGGTGAGTCAGGTTACTGTAGTTCACTGGACATACTGTAGCATAATGTCTCTACAGTATAAAATGTGTTAATTTACTCTATGAATGAAATGTAATTCAATATTTAGATTTCACTAAATAGACATGCTCATTGCTCCATGCAAACGTTTTTTTTGCCCACATTGAATTGCATTAGTGATAGATGTGAATGTGGACTACAGCTAACTATAAGAGCATACTTGGAAGTCTGGTATGCAATGTGGTTCAAAAGACTCCTGTTTCCATTCACGTGTGATGATGTGAGTGCTCTTATAGCAGCCCTTGGGACAACGCAAATGTAGCAGTTTTATATATCCCTGCCTTTTTTCAGTCTTCCACCTGATCTCTTAAATGATCAAATGTTTGCAATTTTGAGCTTTGGGATGTAATTTCTAAGAGGTAGATATTGTCTCAATCCCTTTGCATGCTTTACACTCTCACCATGTAAATAGGTTAGATGCGCCACACTATGTTTAGTAGGTGTTTTATGGCGATGACCCAGAAGTGGACCAGCCCTTCTTCAGGAGTGTAAAAAGTACCCAGAAATTATACTTAACTCCTTCCCCGCCAACAACGAGTTTACTCGTTATTGGGAACCGACCAATAGAATATAGTTATAGCTCTACAAACAAGGTGATGCAGTCCTATCTTTTAAAGCGTGGCAGTGCTAGAGCGGGGCCCGACTAATCCCCGGCGGTCAATGAGTTAAGTGGAAGTAGTTTCCAAGTTTCTTTAATAGTTGTCATACAGAAGTACAGAATACTTTTATACAAAATGCTTCTTACTGTTTCGCTCCAGAGACTGTGTTAGACAAGATAGTGTGAAATAAAATAGTATAGCATGTAAAATAGAAGTAAAAATAGAGGTCACAGTGTTCAGTATAGACATATGTACAATGTTTGATGCAGAATAGAAGTAACTGAGTTACCATACAATATACAATATACTATGCAATGTACTAATATACAATACTATATAGTGCAGAGCAGAAATGGGATGAGGTACAATTTAGGTACAATTTACAGTAAGGTGTGCGAGTTGTAGTGCAAATCCTTTACCAATAAATATAAAGTGTAAAGTGTGTTTAGGTGTTCTAAAGTGTGTAAAGTGGGTGCTGCAGTGAGTTGCCCGTTTAAAGTGAGTGTGTGCATGTGGATGTGTGTGCTGTGTGCATTTGATGGTTGCTGCATAGTGTTTATTGTTCGTTGAGCAGCCTGATGGCCTGGGGATAGAAACTCCTTCTGAGTCTCTGTGCTCGCCTTAAGACTCCGGTATCGCTTGCCTGACCGCAGCAGTTCAAAGAGGCAGTTGTTTGGGTGGCTGGAGTCCTTGATGATTCTCTTAGCCTTCCCCCTGCACCGCTTGTTGTAAATGTTCTGGAGGGTGGGAAGCCCCCCTCCAATTGTGCGTTCGGCTGAACGTGTCACTCTTTGTAGTCTGCTACGGTCTTGTGCAGTGCTATTCCCAAACCAGGAGGTGATGTTGCCAGTCAGGATGCTCTCGATTGTACATGAGTAGAAGTTCCTGAGGATCTTCTGACTGACTTGGAACTTCCTTAGGCGCCTGAGGAAGTAGAGGCGTTGTCGTGCCTTCTTCACAACACTCTCAATGTGTGTGGTCCATGTCAAGTCCTCGGATATGTGGGCTCCGAGGTACTTGAAACTGTTCACTCTCTCAACCGGTGCCCCGTCGATGCTGAGGGGGCTGTAGTCCTTGACCCCCGACCTCCTGAAGTCCACAATCATCTCTTTTGTTTAGCTGACGTTCAGGGAGAGGCAGTTCTCCTGACACCACTGTGACAGATTCTCTACCTCTTCCAGGTAGGCCCTCTCGTCGTTGGCAGAGATCAGGCCCACCACTACTGTGTCATCAGCAAATTTGATGATTGGGTTGTTGTTCCGCTGTGCCACGCAGTCATGTGTGTACAGGGAGTAGAGGAGGGGGCTCAGAACACAGCCCTGGGGGGCCCCTATGTTGAGCGTGATGGATGAGGAGGTGCAGTTGCCTGCTCTTACCACCTGGGGTCTGCTTGTCAGGAAGTCCAAGACCCACTGGCAGAGGTCATAGTTCAAGCCCAGGTCCCTGAGCTTGGCTATGAGTTTGGAGGGGACTATGGTATTGAATGCTGAGCTGTAGTCAATGAACAGCATTCTCACATAGTTCCCCTGCCTCTTGTCCAGGTGTGATGCTGCTGTGTGCAGCACATGGGCTATGGCATCCTCCGTGGATCTGTTAGGGCGGTATGCAAATTGCAGGGGGTCCAGGTTGATGGGGAGGGAGGAACAGATGTAGCCCTTCACTAGCTTCTCAAAGCACTTCATGGCTATGGAGGTGAGGGCTACAGGGCAGTAGTCGTTGAGGCAAGCGGGCGTAGATTTTTTGGGTACAGGCAGGGTGCGATCCAAGAGGGGAGCCCGGGGAGCTATAGCTCCCCTAGATCAGACATCAGCTCCCCTGGGGGTCTCTAAAGCTCCCCTGGGAGCTGTATCATCATCGTGTATAATAATAAACGTATGCTATTTTGGATGTATGATTAATGATTTGCGTGTAGTGGCTACTTACTGGGACACAATTCACGGCATTCTAGCCTTTTGTGGTGTTTACTACATCTCCCATGACCCTTAGCGGGGGATGACGTAGATAAAGAGAGACAGTGAAAGTTGAATGGAAGTGTTGTTTGTGAGACAGTAGCGTGCGTAATAAACTAGTGTTTTTGCATCGGAACACGACTCCGTCTACGCTATCATTACTGCATTTCTACATTTGTGACCCTTGGACGTATTTCGGAGATTATATCGAACATGTCAACTGAACAACAGAACGCAGATCGCAGAACTTTGAACGCAGTTTCACTCAAGCTGCGCAGAGTGCCAACGCTTGGTTCGCGCGAAGCCCAATTCGCTCTCAGGAATATTACCGCGGATGCCACCAAGTACTACTATGTGGTAGCAGCCCTTACGAATTCAACGGCAGCGAGAGTGGTGAGTTTGCTGGAAAACCCACCTACACATGACAAATATGTGACTATAAAAACACGCTCTGAGTTTTTTTCCGCTGAGAGGCGCGCCGCGCCCCACCCCCCCCCCCGACGGCGGGGCTCACCCAAAGATGATGCTATGGATCGCACACTGGGTACAGGGATGATGGTGGACTTCTTCAGACAGGTGGGTACAGTCTCAAAATCTTACTCAAGTAAAAGTATCTGGTTAAAACACACTTGAGTAAAAGTCAAAACGTTTCTACTTGTATATGTACTTATATAGTAAAAAGTTAAGTAAAAAAAATAATTTGACTGTCGATTCTTCTGATAGCAGGGGTTTAATCAAAGATCCCCGCTTTCTAGTCTTGCACAAGGGGATGACCAATCAGCATGGGTATGAGTGGGTAAATATTCCATTGATGGGGATTTGATTGGCTGTTTTTAAATAAAGTGTGGCCACAGGATTAATAACGTTAACGTTAGTTCGGCCAGAGAAACAAATATACTAATTAAAATGGTTGGACCTGCGAGATTTGTACTTTGTACTTTGTAGGTCTGCATTTTAAATGTAAGGAGTAAAAAGTATGTTTTTTTTCTCTCTGAAATGTAATTGAGTAAACGTACAAGTATACAAACCTAATAATACTTGAGTAAAGTACAAACCCCAAAAAACAGTAGTTAAGTATTGTAACGAAGTACAATTACTCAAGTACTTTACACCCCTGCCCTTCTTACATGGGTCTGACCCGAGTGCATGGTGACATTGTTGTGATGGCAGAGATCATGCTGTTGGCAGCAGTCCTTGCCCGTGGTTTTGGAGCCTGATGGCTACTGGCACGAAGGACTGGCCGAGGCAATTTGTGGTGTGTTTGGGGGGGGGGGGAGAGATGAGTCTATGGTTGAACGTGCTCCTCATCTGAACTAGCTAGGATAGCGTCCAGCTTTTTTCTCATACTCCTGCGCAACTGCCTCTAGTTGTTTCAGTTCGACTCCCCCCCCCGCGCAGCAGCCTATTGCACACGTTGCACACAGAAGAACAGCCTGCTCTGTCCCTTCCTGTAGATGTGACCTGTGTCGTCAAAGACATTTTAATTCAGGGGCAAACAATGTGGTGGAATACTAAACCCTATCCCTAGCATTGCTAATAAATGCTAATGATTTCTACTTCCAATAACAAACAAAAAAAACGAAATTATCTTTTTGGATGGATTGAAAAGACCAGTTTGTGATAAATCAGAATAGAAATAACTACCAAAACGTAACGCAACCTTTTGTATTATACAGGCTGCTTTTGTATATAAGAATTTGTTCTTAATTGCTTGCCTGGATAAATAAAGGTAAAATAAATTAAATAAAAAATGCAACCTTCAAGTGATCCTGGAAATCTCCTATACTTCCCACTTCACAAGTCGAAAATATGACTTGTCGCACGTTCAAGAGGTTTAGGTTGGAAAGAACAACAGAAAGAAAATGATTTCCATTGAATGACCTTACAAACCCAAAGGCATAGAAATAACCCTTTTTTATTATTCAATAACATAGCTTAGCATTAACTTTTGAAGGAGGTGTAAAAGCACACACAAATACACGCACGCGATGGCAGAGATCATTGAGAGATTAGTATTTGAATATAAACAATCAGGCAATGCTAATTTAGCAGCTCTGCTTGTGTGATTTATAGTGACTGTAGTGTGATCCTGAGGTTTTAGAAGTGTACATTCAAATGTAGACAACGTAACATTAACTCATTCAGCGCCAGAGGGCGCTGTTTACTGTTACTGTTGAAAGGCCAGCGCTTTATAGTATAGGAATACGTGGCAGTGTTTGCAGGGCTAAAACTATATTATATATTATAGCTATGGATATAATAATATTGCCCATTTGACATCACCTCATCATCTATCGTTCAATATGAGAAAAAGAAATAATAAAAAAAAAATTAAATTAAAAAAAACTACGCTATGCAGCAATAATTGCAATTCACTAAAAACGTTGTCATTTCTCGCCTGTACACGCTACTATTTTGAAATCACATCTATATTATCGGTATTATGTTTCATCATGAATGCATGAAAGGGGGGGGGGGTTGATTTTTATGCTTTGATCGTCACCAACGGAATACGTTACACAGTACATTACACACATACGCTCCGATCGCAATGAAGGAATTATTGGATCAACGCAAGATTGATACCATATAGCCCTTACCTTGACTAGGATGTACCCCAAAAAGAATATTCCAATTATCTGATCGCCATTCCAAGAATTGATGTCGATCATGTGTTGCCATCATACTCCACCAAAGAACATGAATCGGGAGTGTTTGATTCATATCAATCCATGCGTTATAACCGCTCGCCATGCCCGACTAGGAAAAGTCTGCCCGGACCTACAGTATATAATCGATGCACACCCAAATACACATAGTTTCAAAGGATGTGCAATACCGGCCGCAACCCACCAGGCGGTGGTATTTGACTTTTGCAATCTCAGACCCATTCCCAATGATAACACCAGGCTCCCTGGATGGATAATGAATGGAAATATCGAATAAAAGAAATAGCGACCAAAACCCGACTATACTCGGGTCTGGCACTGAACGTCCGGTGAGTTAACCCGACTATCATCGGGTCCGGCACGGAAAGTGTTAACACATTCGGCGCCAGACCCGAGATATCCCAGGTTAACTCGCCATGCGTTGCGCCAGACCCGAGATATCTCAGGTTTTGGTAGTTTTTTCTTTTATTCGATATTTTTATTCATTATTCATCCACTGACCTCAGTGTTGCCATAGGAAAGGATTTTGAGATTGCCAAAGTGCAATACCGGCCGCATCCTGCTAGATGGCAGTGTCGCCCACCCTTTGAAACCTTATATCTCACCCTGTGTTATGCTCAAATCCCTCTGGGCACAACATTTTGACGGAGCTCAGTAAATCGCTTCATCCGACCACTTCGAAACGCATCTGGCACACCCAATACATAAGTTGTGCCAAATTATGTCAGGGACCAGATGGACACCAATACTGGAAATCGCGATCAGACAATTGGAATATTCTTTTTGGAATACCCCCGACCAAAGGTAAGGACTATCTGACATAGATTTCAGCTTGATCCAACAATGTTTTCATATCGATCCAGCTGATCAGCGTCTGTAGTGTTCAACACGAATGCCGTTACTGGCCATCAAAGCATAAAAAAACGCCCCCCCCCCCCCCCCCCCCCCCTTTCATGCATTCATGATGAAACATAATACCTATTATATACATTTGATTTGGAAATAGTAGCGTGTCCAGGCAAAAAACGCCAACACTTATAGTAGAATACACGTAGCGCCCTATAACTCAGCTTTTCAGGAATGATCCCGGATCACTCCTAAACTATACTTATATTCACCACGCGCGAAAGTATGCATGAAAAAATTATCTCTTTTATGCATGTTCGACGGAAGAAAGTCACTGTCAAATGACTATAGTATTGTCTCCATAGCTATAATATAGAATAATGATATAGCTCTCCAAACATAGTGACACACAGTGAAAATATGTTATGGAAACGTGGCACGTTAGCCACAAGGACCAGGCTAATGGCTGGTGCCCAATGTGTTAGGAGATTGATGTCACAATCTGCCTGTTGCAGCAGCAGCTGTGTGTAAGTCCACAATGTAGCCTAGTTATATTTATTAAATATAGTTGTATTTATTTAAATAAAAGGGGCTGCACCACGCAGATGAGTTGCACTGTAACTGTAAGTAACAACTAGACAGTTACACATGCCCTACTTAGTGCTACACAGCATCTTTCTTTCATTAATGGTGTGCCATCTTGCAACACAGTAATCCAGTTTGAGGTTTAATTTATTTATATGATATTTCAACATCGATCTATCTTAGCCCTTTCACTACCACACTACAGACGGTTAACCTTTCACTACCACACTACATACGGTTAACCTTTCACTACCACACTACAGAAGGTTAACCTTTCACTACCACACTACATACGGTTAACCTTTCACTACCTGTTACGCCCCTGGCTCATGGGTACGCAACCTATGTGTAACCAACACCAAAACCCAGTGCTCTAACTCAAAATGCTACTAAATCAAGGAACTATTAATGTAAATGTAAACTAAAGTACTAAGGTAAACCCAACGGACACGGACTGGAAGAATGTGACAGCTCTTCTATCTAAGCACAGACACTGCATGTGTGTTATGTGTGCTGGCTTTAAAGCTCCCAGCAGGTAACCAATCAGCACTAATTGGCTAATTGGCAGCCTTCACCTGCATGCCCCGTGACACAGGAGTGATCAGGCCTGCCTGCACAGTGACACAGGAGTGATCAGGCTCCTGGTACATAACACCTCCCCCACCAAACTGGTTGCCCCAGAGGCAACCACCACACAACAACCCATAAAAAAAAAAAAAAAAAAACTGTGACCCATTAGTTGTCAGGGCCACCACCACAATAGTAATAGCGGGTCGGCCCCTGTCGAACACGACCACCAACTGTTTTGTATGCTCGCTTTCAACAGGCCCCTCCACCGATACCGACCTGTCAAAAATAGACTGCAAACCAAAATCAACCTGAGAACTGCGCTCAACAGAACAGAACACAGCAAAACAAAAACCATAGATCACTGATACCACCACCGCGCCCATATCCATCCCACCTGGCACTGGCAGTCCAGGATACTGCAAACCGTGAACATCCAGAGTAGGATGTACCGCCTCAGGTACAGCCCCACCGTACCTGGAACATGGCAGTACGACAGTCACAAAAACGTCTGGAACACCATCTAAAATGGCGTCACCCAAAATAAGATTGTCCTGATCAAAATCAAAATGGCTGCCACTCAACAGACCAGGTCGCGAAGGCGGCTCCTGCTCCACAGGACACAGGTAACTAGGTTGACCATCACACCTAGTGCAGGGCAGAAAATCATTGTGGACATGTGGATCAATGTCAGAATCATCAACTGACATACTGGGACCATCCCTGCCCACAAGTGAAACATTAGGGACAATAGAGCTACTGTGGGAAGGCTGGCAGCCTAAGTCAGGCTTAGTAGCCTCTCCAACTAGAACGGTGTCACATGAAACAACAGCACCTCTCATAGCATCCTTCCCACACTCCTCCTCCAATTCGTTTGTGGCCTCAGCCACCATACAGGCTGGGAAGACCCCGAGACACTGCGCTGCCATACCATCTCCTGCCACATGCTTCTCCGGCACGCATGTCAACTCTGGTTTCACCACCGGGCCTAACACAAAGCCGCAATCAAGAGAATCATTATGCAGAGGTAGATCCACAGTGTGCTTTCCAAAATTCTCAACAGGTACACATTTTAATTCAACAAAGAATGTGTCACTAAGTGTAATGTCCCAAGTCGAAGTATCAACAACATCACTTTTGTCCTTTGACATTTCCCGAGCCACAGCACACACAGGAAACACTCCTGGATGTTTCTGTGCCAGCTCATTAGGGACCTCAGAAACCACAGGAATGGGAGTTACAACCGGAGTAGCCAACACTTTGTCACCAGCCAAATCATTCCCTAGAATGAAGGACACCCCCTTTATGGGAATGTGAGAACATACCCCCACAACAACATTGCCTGATACTAAGGGAGAATTGAGCATGACCTCATGCAAAGGTGCATCCACAAATCCACCCCCAAAGCCCCGAACAACGACACCGGAATGCAAAGAAGAGTTTTCTGAAAACGGCAAAACCCCCTCCAGAATGAGGGACTGAAAAGCACCGGTATCTCTCCAAATTGTTATAGCCTGTTTGGACTCTAGTGCATTAGTCAGGGAAACAAATCCATTCATCATAAACCTTGAGGAACCCTCAAGCTCTTTGTCCACACGTTTGATACTTTCCCCATCCCCATCTAATGTTGGCATAGGCGTTCTGCATATGGTTTCTACCAGAGCCACGGTTCTGACATTTTTCTGCTCAAGCACCGGGCACCCAGCAACGATATGACCAGGTTCTTTACAGTAGAAACAGATAATCCCTTCTGGGAATGCACCAGCAGAACCACCCCGCCTAGGAGGTGAAGTTAACTGACCAGCAGACACAGGTTTTGGGAAACGGCCCCCCTGAACAGGACGCCTATCCCCGGACTCAACACGGTAGTCCTCCAAAAACACGGACTTGTGTGTCAACACAAACTCATCAACGAAGACAGCGGCGTCGCCTATCTTCGATACCTTACGCTCATTTAGATGTGTGGAAACGGTATCAGGAACACATCTTTTAAATTCCTCTAGGAGAATCAACTGCCTAAGCTGCTCTCTTGACTCTGCCTTCTGAGAAGTGCACCACCTGTCGAACAGGTTCTCCTTCTCCCTTCCAAATTCAACATAAGACTGCCCCTCCGACCTGCGATAACCTCTAAAACGCTGACGATAGGCCTCGGGGACCAACTCATAATGCCCTCAAAATGGAAGCTTTAACCAGCTCATAATCAGCGCTTTGTTCAAGGGACAGAGCAGTGTAGGCTTCCTGTGCCCTACCAACTAAAACACATTGCAGCAGCAGTGTCCAGGCGGTATCAGGCCACTTCAATGTGGTTGCCACCCGTTCAAAAAGGGGAAAATATCTTTCCATGTCTTTCTCAAAAAATGGAGGTACCATCCTAATATTCCTGCCTACATCAAAACCGGAACGTGACTCTGGATGCAGAGCACCCGCCTGCAAGGCAGCATGCTTATATTCAAGCTCCTTCTGTGCACGCTCGTGCTCCAACAACATTTGTTTCTCCTTAAACTCACGCTCCTCACGCCTCTCCTTAAGCTCACGCTCCTCTCTCCTCTCCTCACGCTCTCGCTCTAGCTGCCTTTCCTTAAACTCCAACTCCCTTATCCTCCACTCACCCTCTACACCAGGTAATAGCGGAGACGCGCCAGACGAAGGAGGCTCCTCCACCCTCTCCTCAATCACCTGCTCCCTAACGAGTAACACCCTTAACGCACTCAAGGCAGACGGCTTCAAACGTTTCTCCCCTGCAGAAAGCTCCACCCTGTAGTGTACAGCAAGTTCTAGCAGTTGTTCTTTGGAAAACTTCTCTAACAAGTCAGTCTAACAAAGTCCCTGATGGAAGCCATTGTCACTGAACCAGCCACCCCAAGCTACACACCCTACCTCACAGTCACAAAGAACCACTAACGAACCACGAAGACCCCCCCCAACGAACCACTGAAGAACCACGAAGAACAACTGAAGAACCATGAAGAACCACTGAAGAACCACTGAAGAATGCTAAATGCCAATAATAACAACCAGAAGGGAACGCGGTGGAAATGTGAGCCCTACGGAGCGCACCTTTCTAGGTTGCAAAAAAAATAAAATACATACACGCAGGGTGTTAGGTGCTACCAGGTATGCTCACCAAACACTCAAACAAACAAAATAAATCCAACAAACAATCCCAAACAGGTGCGCCTTCTAACCCGATATGACTACATATGCTTCTACGTCTAAACTGCAGTCAAAACCGGCCCACCACATGTCTACCCTAAGAAACACTAAATCAAGCCCTACCACACTACCTGTGTTTTCTGGCCGCCCTAATCTACCTACCCTTAAACTAATGCCCTGTAGACCTAACCATCTTCAATCACACCTGCTACCAGTCAAAGATCATACTTGACCATCCACCCGTCCAGTACATGATACGGTACCAGACAAGCAGATGGTGCTAATCCCTTCCCTGACTGCCCCAGGAGTACGTGGTGCACAGGACGCTAACCAACAACCAGAAAATAATGTCCCTATCTATGTGGTGCCCACTAAACTATATATTTTAACAGCATAAGTAGTCACATCAAATTACAAACAAATACGGCATACTCACCTGTTTGATGAAATGGCTCAGCCCCCACGTTACACCATATGTAACGAACACCACCCAAACCATAATACCATGACACCCCGTGTAACACAAAAAAAAACACCAAACAAATTTCTAGGGGTAAAAGATCCCGGACGAGCGCCCAACTGTTACGACCCTGGCTCATGGGTACGCAACCTATGTGTAACCAACACCAAAACCCTGTGCTCTAACTCAAAATGCTACTAAATCAAGGAACTATTAATGTAAATGTAAACTAAAGTACTAAGGTAAACCCAACGGACACGGACTGGAAGAATGTGACAGCTCTTCTATCTAAGCACAGACACTGCATGTGTGTTATGTGTGCTGGCTTTAAAGCTCCCAGCAGGTAACCAATCAGCACTAATTGGCTAATTGGCAGCCCTCACCTGCATGCCCCGTGACACAGGAGTGATCAGGCCTGCCTGCACAGTGACACAGGAGTGATCAGGCTCCTGGTACATAACACTACCACACTACAGAAGGTTAACCTTTCACTACCACACTACAGATGGTTAACCTTTCACTACCACACTACAGACCATCTGTAGTGTGGTAGTGAAAGGTTAACCTTCTATAGTGTGGTAGTGAAAGGGTTAACCATTTGTCATGTGGCAGTGAAAGGGTTAACCTTCTGTATTGTCGCAGTGAACGGGCTAACCCTTTGGTAGAGTGGTAGTGAAAGGGTTAATGAGATGTGCTACGATGCCAAGTGGCTCATGCCAGCCAGCCGGCGAGCGAGCAAGCGAATGAGAACAGTAACCATGATGATGGAACTCTTATCTTTGACCTTTTTGCCACTTGTCCTAGTAACCAGCCGTACAACCACATTCGGTAGCTAACTAACCGGTGCTTACTGAGCCTCTCTAGTGTGGACTTTACACCCTAACATAAGATTAAAAACACACACAAAGCTGGTGCCGCCAGTGCAGATGAGGAGGAAGAGGAGCAGCAAATAGGGAAAAGATAGCATGGAGCTTACAAGCTGGTGTGATGCACGTCTGCCCTGTGCAGGAGATGGAGCAGAGAGAGAGATAGAGAGAGAGAGACTCACGCTCTCCTCAGCAGGACGAGAGGACATTCTCGCGGGGGATGCAGGGGAGGGGGGGGGGGGGGGGGGCGGCAAATTGAGTTTACGCTCCAAACACTCCATGTGCCTTGAATTCCAATGGCATCTCCGATGAACACAGGGGCATAATGTTCCCAGCGGGGTGTAGCATTGCCGTCTCAGATCCGGCTTGATGATTGATATAATTAGAACTAATGGGCCGGCCCACCGTTTATCCCTCGAACTGGGTGGGATAATGATGTAATTCAATATGTGATGTGATGTGATGTGACTCTACCGTCTTTTGGTCCTCATTCTCGAACTGACATATAGGTGAATGTTACAGAGGAATTCCTTCGTGACTCGATTTAGTACGAACTTTTTACCAAGATATTTACAAAGGTACTTACGTACATGTTCGAGAATGAGGACCTTTGTCTCCATCCAGTAGAATCAAGAGCTGGCAGGCTTCGAGAAGAGCGTGAAAAGGCTGTGAGGAGGTTATCACTAGGGATGGGTACCGAATCGGTACTACCGAATACCGATTCACGTGAGATCCATGTGTGCTTAACATTGTTCCCCCCCCCCCACCCCCCCCCCCCACCCAACCCCACCCCACCTACCCAACCTCCTCCAATGTACAGTTTCTACGTCAGATGTATATACACTCTTTTCTGGACACTTTTTGTATCACAAACAGTACTGTATTTGCAAATCTGGTATGTCAAGACTCATAAATATATAGATGTAGCAGTACTGTCTATCTGTATGTCGTGTGTGTCATATATGTTATGATGAATTGAAAATGGGGGACCCTGATGTAAACAAGACGAAAGTCTTTCTCTGGTCTGCATCCCCTTAACAATTGTATGTATTGAGCTGTACTGTACTGTACCCATTCTGCAATCTGTTAATAAAGTTTTCAATCAATCAATCAATCAATCAATCAATCAATCAATCAATCAATCAATCAATCAATCAATCAATCAATCATGTGTGTATTTACAGCTCATATCTGGAAATGCAATCATTTGTTTCTCCTAAAAGCATGACATTTATCGTTTAAGGCCTGGTCCAAATGGGTTATTTCCGCCTTCACAAAAAGACATCCTGTGCTGCACACCAACTGAATGCAAAAACACATACATGAAATGCTGGAGGGAGCTCTCTGTGGTCTTGATTGCAGAGAAAATACTATGTTGTGTCAAAAAGATCCATGTGTGGACAGGGGACCATTAGTCATGATGTCAATGTTTAACATCAGCTCCGGTTTCACACGTGTATTTTTTAAAACAGAGTTTCTGAACATCTTTACCCTGGCAGGAGCCTAGGGGCCACAGAGGGGAAGGCTCTCAAGATCTGGGGGAGCTCAGTCCAGAGCCTAGGGGCCACTACTTCCAAAGCTCGGTCCCCCTTAGTCTTTAGCCTGGCTGTTAGCAACCCTCTCCTGGCTGTTAGCAACCCTCTCCTGGCTGTTAGCGAACCTCTCCTGGCTGTCCAGCATCGCCTGGACCGTGTTGCTATGGGCACGGGCATGCGTGGGACCACTGGCATGTACTTGTGTTGTATGATGACAATACTGTAGTGACCCTGGGATTGGGGTGATTGGTCAGCCGAGCTGCCACTCTGCACTCTACGAACCTGGGGCTGGCAGGCAACGCTATTGGTAGCGCGAGCCCGGGGTTGGTAGAGGGGAGGGGGCAAGGGCTGACCTGTGAGAGTATAAGAGGGTGGTACACCTGAGGGTGCGCCCTCTTGGTGTATGGGAAGCAAGACGTGTCTGTGTGGGAATGGCGTCTCTCAGTGTCGGTCTGTGAACAGGAGAGCGGAGCAACCTGGAACTAACAGAGTCTTGGTGGTTGTCGTCTCTTGGTGCCTGACAGAGAGCAGAGCAGCCGGTAACCAACGGAGCACGAGTGACTCAGCTAGCAAACGGTTAGCATAGCGTCGTACCCGGTTAGCTAAGTGTAGCTAAGCGGTAGCGTAGCATAGAGCTAACTGTTAGCGTAGCATAGCGTAGCTAACTCTCCTTGTACAGTAACTGTATGGCGTGGGCTATGGCCAAACAATAGCCTGTGTATGAAAACGAGCATTGCCTGTGAATACCGTGTGGACATCCCTCTCCCTGCTAGCGAAGAATTCTACAATCGTTACAATACATTTGAATATAATCAAATTTGCTGCCCCCCCCCGTCGACCAGCGATGCCATGCGTATTCTGTACCTCCCCTCCCCCCTCCCCCATGCTGCTATGATGCCTGAATTTCCCCAAGGGGATCAATAAAGGAATATCTTATTATCTTATCTTCTCTGACATATTACTGAAGTGATGTGTTTAGTTCTTGAGAGAAATTTGGGACCGGTACCGGACCCGTCGGGCTTAAGAGGTTAAAGAGATTTTCACTACATTCATACCTCATTTGCATTCGCACCTTGCCTTAAAACGTTTTTGTACCTCATTGTCTGCATCTGTACCTCATTGTCTGCATTTTTACTTCAGTGTAATTAGATTGTACTTAGGTTGTACTTTAGTTTGTATATTGTATTGTATATTGTATAGTGTTATTCCTCTTTTACTTACTTATCTACTGTATGAAGCACATTCTCAGGGGCTTATACAGAACCAAGTATTTCACTGTAAAGTACATGTACCTTATATGTGACAAATAAAAACAAACTTGAACTTGAAAATTTTAAACTTGCTCAGATAACATACGGTCCAATCCACTCCGTTCGCATTCTCTGGTTGCCGCGCGGCATGGTGCACAGAACATGTTGTGTTGAGCTCAGTGTGTGATGTGCATCGTCTCCCTCCCGGCGTGCGTCTTAGTTTGAATTCACTTCTGGAGGGGAGCGGATCCATTTTCTGATATACATGTAGCAAAGCAGAGGACTACTACCACCCGAGGTTTATTACAAGAGCTTAGGGGACTCTGAATTCACACAACTTTAATAGATTCAAGAGATTCAAGAGATTTATTCGCCACATACATACAACGAATATGTAGTGAAATGAAGGTTCTCTCATAGGACTCCGGGCAGAAGTGTGCAAACAGCAGACACAAGGAATTCAACGTTACAATAAAGATTGTATACAGTATATCCAGAGTGGCATGTGTTTATTTTTGTAGTAACATAGATGTTTAAAACCAATTAAAACGACTAAAACACTATAAAATGAGATAGTGGATTTATACACAAGAAGATAACACAAACCAAAAGACGCAAGAAAGGTCAACAAAAAAGGGTTGACCATACAACCCTACAAGACAATAAAGCGTCCTCCTGTACTGGACCATTAGCTGGCGAAGATCAAGGGGCCATGCACAATTTACAACACGTCAAAAACATGCCATATAAAATCACTGCAAACCAAGGAATAAAAATCAAACAGATCTAAAAACATGCAGATGGCATCAGGTTCACCCTGTTACATACAGATAAATCCAAGTGTTGGTGTTGGCTACTTGTTCACAAGTAGTCAGTGTCCAGCCCAAAACCTGCCTGCTGGTCCAGCACTGTCCTGTCTCAGATTTAGCAAAGTTAGACTGTGCTCTTAAGACGACACTAAGGATTTCAAGAGGTTTGTAACTGAGGGGTTACAAAACCCTGACTGTATTAAAGATTGTGATAGATTAAACCACTACTACATTATTATTATTATTACTTGCCAGACAGTACAGTTAAATATGGCAGACACTCAGAATAGACGGCACGGTGACAAGGAGATATCATTTACAGTATTTATTATTATGCATCCAATATACAAATGGGAATGACTTGGTCGCTCTTTTATGGCGAATAATATGAGAAAGTCAGCGAGTAGCAAAGTCAGTGGGAATGAATAATTCCTAAGCTAGGTATACTAGACCAAACGCCGCCTGGCGTGGGATGGCAATATAGGGGGGCAAACGAGGGTACCGCTGGAGACAGGTGATATCCTCCCAGAGTTGTAAGCTCCAGAGGAAGGAAGAAGGTACGGATACTCAGGCTGTTCACTTGAAGAAAAGGGGTTCTCATACGGATCCGGTCTTTATAATCCAAGTGCTCAGTAGCAAGGTAATAGCTGTAATCCAATGCTCGATAGCAATGATGATAGCCAGCCAGCTTCGTCCTCGA
Source organism: Notolepis coatsorum (assembly GCF_963971535.1). NCBI lineage: Eukaryota > Metazoa > Chordata > Actinopteri > Aulopiformes > Paralepididae > Notolepis > Notolepis coatsorum. The sequence continues at coordinate 136,183,577 of NC_140171.1, forward strand.
AGCTAGCCCGAGGTAAGATCTTCAAGGTAGTTAAATCCAAACGATAGTGGGTATTAACGATGCTCTTCTCCACGGTACTACGTTCCACAATCACTATAATCCAACCAATAATGGTTCTACAATATCGCCGCGGTAGGTTCCAATGTGCACATGTCCAATAGTTCTGCGACTAGGCCCTCCTCGTGTGCTGGCACTAATTACTAAGTCCACACACACTTGCTAAGGTTCACACTAGTTACTAAACGAACAAACTGCTTGTTAATGCTGCACACCGAACGAACTGCTGTAATACGATTCACACTAAATGACGACTCTTTACTTCACATTAAGTTAGGTCGAACTTGACTCTGCTATACGCTAGGTGCAGCTACTGCTGTTGCATTACTCCGGACGAACTTCACGTTACTTCATACAACTGCTACTTAGACGAACAACTATTTCACCGAACTGCTACTGTTCGCGCCTTCCACGATATATATACTAACTGTTGTGAAGGATCAGATTAAACCGAATATGTATATTTATTTATATATATATATTTAATTGTATTTGTATATCGTTTGATATCCCCTGTATATTCCTTGTACAATATGCATTGAATATCCCCGTTTCTACTAAACAGCCCATAATAGTTTCATTCTACCATTGGACTAGAACCTGGCGCCAGGTTGCCATACCCCTAGGTTCAAGTTCAATCGTGCCGCCTAACATGTCGAGGCAGCCCCCGGTTCCGCGCAGTAATATGCCGGGCGAAATACGTGTGGTACTATTTGTTCATAGCGCATATATATATGACGCTCGTAAAGTAGAACTTTCTTTTAGTCCAGTTCTTTACCCTCCACCAGAGTGACAGACGCAAAAGCCTCCCCACGAAGCACGTGCGGTGTAGTAGGGCCTACTTGGCCCAGAATAGGCATTGAGATATCGTGTAGATTAATAGTTGAATGGTCATAGTTTGGCACCATACCGTCGAGTTGGACGTATTCTATTAAGCTAATAATAGTCTATTTATGTATGGTGCATCGTTCGGTTCGAGTCCTACAGTTATCAGTACCCCCATCGTTCCTGACGTTATCTGGACGCTTATCCAGGCTGGTCAGACCCCTAGTGGTGATTGCATCCGAGGAGCTCCGGGTCAAGAGCGACTGGACCTGTATATTGGATTACTCTACCCGACGACGGCGAGCCTTCCACGGCTCTTGGATTATGCTTTATGTGCTTTGATTATTCCATGGATAAAGGCCAACACTGTCGAGTGTTGGAATTACCCCCCGGAGAGGACTACAGGTGAGGCGGCGCTCTACACGTGAGGTCGCACCACGTCTCTCCGTTGTGGACCGGCAGATACCGTTCCACAGAGGGTCCAGCTGTGTTCGTCTACGGCCCCAGGTTCTGTGGGCACTGGGTCTAAGACTTTGGATTCTCCCAAGACACCGTCGGCCAGATGGGATACCGCCAGCGACTTCTCTAACCCCCCCCTCCTACTGTCTTACAACCAGCGGGACCCCCCCCCCCCCTTAGTGTATCCAGCTATAATTATTTAAGTACTATCGCTATCGTTTCCTAAATATTCCAGGTTGTATACTTACTCCCTGCGCAACCAGAGATTGGACATTCAATGTTGATTTACCTACGAATACTCATTTGCCATAAAAGTGCATACTTAACATTTCAAATCATAAATGTAATTAAGTGAATATTGTGTACACCCTTTGCTGTATTAAATATTCGATTTGGTCCATTTGTGTTGGTTCGTTTCATCAGGTGGGAAAGTGTTCATCATACTTATATCTTGTACTGGGTGGCCAGAAGTTAAAGTACATGAGGTAGTGGTATTAAATATCATATCTAACAATACAGTCAGGGAATTGTACCCCTCAGCTACACTTACATTTACATTTACATTTAGTCATTTAGCTGACGCTTTTATCCAAAGCGACTTACAAGTTCTGTACGACAAGCCATCAGGAAGGGCACAACTCTATCAGCTGAGCAACAATGTTCATCAAAGTGTTGAGTGCTACAGTGTAGGTTAGTTTATTAGGACAAGTGCATGACAGTACGGTTAGTTAGGGTTAGATTTTTTTTATTGTTTTTTTTTTTTATTATTCAGATAATGGTTGAAGAAGTGCGTCTTTAGTCGACGGCGAAAGATTGGACGTGATTCGGCTGTCCTAACTAGGGTGGGTAGTTCATTCCACCATTGTGGGGCAAGGACTGAGAATAGGAGACTTCTCTTTGATGACCCTCCCGGAGCTTGGATAGGAGTAGGTCTGAGGCGGCCAGAAGATGCAGAGCGTAGGGGTCTTGAGGGTGTGTAGTTAGAGACCATTGACCGGAGGTAGGCGGGAGCGGTTCCCTTTGCCGCACGGTATGCTAGGTCGAGGGCCTTGAAGCGGATTCGTGCAGCAATGGGGAGCCAGTGCAGGTCCCTAAGAAGTGGGGTGACATGGGCCGACTTCGGTAGGTTTGAGATCAGGCGGGCCGCTGCGTTCTGAATGAGTTGAAGAGGCTTAGTGGCAGTGGCCGGGAGGCCAGCGAGCAGTGCATTGCAGTAGTCGAGGCGGGAGATGACTGTTGATTGGACAAGGAGTTGGGTGGCTTCTTTTGTCAGGAAGGGGCGGATCCTTCTGACGTTGCTCAGGAGGAATCGGCAGGTTCTGGTCGTCGCTGCGATGTGAGCAGAAAAGTTCAACTGGTCGTCGAGGACAACACCAAGGTTCTTGGCGGTCGGGGACGCAGTCACAGCTGCATTCTCGACTGTGATTGAAAGGTCGGTTAGGGGGGAGGATTTGGCCGGCAGGTGGAGCAATTCTGTTTTGCTTAGGTTCAGTTTGAGGTGGTTGGACGTCATCCAGGCTGAGATGTCGGACAGACAGGCCGAGATCCGCTCAGATACGTGGATATCTGAGGGAGGGAAGGAGAGGAAGAGTTGAGTATCGTCGGCATAACAATGGTAGGAGAAGCCATGAGACGTGATAATGTTACCCAGTGATTTAGTGTAGAGGGAGAAGAGAAGGGGTCCTAAAACCGAGCCCTGGGGGACACCCGTCCGCAGGGGGCGGGTGGCCGACAGGGTCCCTCTCCATGACACTTGGTAGGAGCGGTCATTGAGGTATGATGACAGCCATGTCAGCGCAGAGCCAGCCACTCCCATTCCTGCGAGGGCCGCAAGGAGGATCTGGTGGTTGACTGTGTCGAAGGCTGCAGATAGATCTAGGAGAATCAGGACAGAGGAGAGGCCGTTCGCTTTTGCTAAGTGAAGTGCCTCTGTGACCGCAATGAGGGCTGTCTCTGTGGAGTGACCAGTCCTGAAGCCTGACTGATTAGGGTCTAGGAGGTCATTCTGTAAGAGATAAGCAGTAAGTTGGTTGGATACAGCACGTTCAAGTGTTTTAGAAAGGAAGGAGAGAAGAGAGACAGGACGGTAGTTGCCTATGACGGTAGGGTTCAGGGTTGGTTTTTTTATGAGCGGCGTGACTCTGGCTTGTTTTAGGAAGGTGGGGACCACCCCCGAGTTGAGTGAGGAGTTGATGGTTGCAGTTAGGAATGGGAGGATGTCTGGTGCTATGGTCTGGAGGAGTGGGGAGGGTAGCTGGTCCAGCTGGCAAGTAGTCGGACGGTTCGACGTTACCAGTGTCAGGGTCTCTGCTTCTGTAATGGGAGAGAAAGATGACAGAGTGAAGGATGAGGTTCTCGATTCAGCATTTGGAATGGGTGGGGGTTGGGAGAAGGAGCTGCGGATGTTCTCCACTTTTTCCTCAAAGAAGATCGCAAAGTCTTCGGCAGAGAAAGATGAGGGAGGGGGGGGGTGGGGGGGGAGTGAGGAGGGAGGACATGGTAGCATGCAGTTTGCGAAGATTCTTGGCAGAGGCCTCGATCCTATGGTGGAAGAAAGAAGCTTTGGCATTAGTGATGGTTTTGGAGAATGTTAACAAGAGGTTGTGATATGTGTCGATGTCAGCAGTGAGGCGTGACTTTCTATACTTCCTTTCAGCTGCTCTCAGGACCTGTCTTTGTTCTCTCACTGGATCTGTCAGCCATGGACTGGGTGGGGAACGGCGGGCAGGTTTCTCAACGAGGGGACAGAGCTTGTTGAAGGAGGTTGCAAGGGCTGAAAGGAGGGTGGAGGTTGCCATCTCTGTGGAGAGAACAGAGAAGGTGTCACTCAAAGGTAGAGCGGATAGTATGTCAGAGGAGAGGGTGGAGGGGGATAGGGAGGGCAGGTTGCGTCTGAGTGAGACTGTTTGAGTTGGGGTGAAGACCTTTCGGTTAAGCATGAGAGTTAGTGAGAAGGATATGAAGGAATGGTCAGATACATGTAAGGGAGTTACCGTGGTGTTAATGATGCTGGAGTTACGGGAAAATATGAGATCCAAGGAGTTGCCTGCTTTGTGGGTGGGAGGCAAGGCAGTGGGAGTCAGGTCAAACGATTGTAGGAGGGAGACTACTATGACTGACTGAGATGAGTCAGGCAGGTTGAAGTCGCCCAATAGAAGGAGAGGGGTACCATCTTCCGGTAAGGAGCTAAGAAGCATGTCCAGCTCATCTGTGAAGTGATCGAGTGTACCTGGAGGGCGGTAGAGTGTAACAATGGTGAGATTGAAAGGATTAGAGACAGATACTGCATGATATTCGAGAGAGGAGAGTGACAGTTCTGGGAGTGGTGTTACGTTTGTAGCCCATGAAGGAGATGTCATGAGGCCAGTGCCTCCACCCCGTCTGGAAGGTCGAGGTGTGTGAGTGAAGTTATAGTTTGTAGATAATGCTGCAGGTGTTGATGAGTTATTGGGGGTTATCCAGGTCTCAGTTAGAGCCAGGAGCTGCAGATTTAGACTATGGGCGTAGGCAGTAATGAAGTCAGCTTTCTTGACTGCTGATTGACAATTCCATAAGCCTCCCCGTACTGTGACAGGTGTATTAGTGGCTGTAGGAGGGTAGGAGAGATTAGCCGGGTTGCTAGCAAACTGCCGTGGGTGGGTTAAATCTGTTCTAGAGGAGCAGATTGTGGATATAGGTATGAGACACATTGTCTTGTCAAGAGTGGCAGGGAGGAAGTAGAGAAATAGCAGAGTGGGAGGGAAAGGGAGATTTTTCAGAGTGGAGTGTAAGATAGGACTAGGGTGTACTTAGCACTAGGTGGATCGGTGGATCTCTCAACGGATAACTCCAGGAACTCCAGGAAAACTCCTCCTCTTTGTCCCTCTTCGTTTCTCGACGCTTCGCTGACGCTACACCAGCAAGCCTTTAAATCTCTATCACTAATTAGTGCTGTCTTAACACCTGGCCCTTAATGGGGGCACTTAACAAAACAAAATGGCCGTTTTAAACACGCCCCTTTAATCAAGTCAGCTGGTTCCTCACTTTTAAGATTCACTAATAAACTTAAAATGGCTTACCCTAGTTTTCAGTATAAAGCAATGTTTCTCAGTGAGTGTGTCCTGTCCTTCCTTAACAGAGCTCAGTACTTAGAGGGCTTTCTAGTGCCCAGCCTCAGCTCTTGTCTGGAATCAATGCGCTGGCACCAGGCATGTCCCAACTTGTCCAGACTCGCCTTTGAACCTGTCTCAGGGGCGCGGTCCTTGGCGCCGCGAACGTCAAGGGCATTATCCAATGAGGAAAGCGAATAATGCTATGATTCAAATGGAGGCTTAAAGGGATATAGCTTATATATATAAATAATATACAAGTTATATAAAACAATAAAACGTAGATTCTCAATGTTAATCTGGCCCTTCAGAACAAGGTTGGTAACGGCTCTCGTTTTAACATCACTGAAGCATTAACCACGAGATGTCCCAGAAAGCTAAGCTCCCCCTCTGAGCTATCAGGCCTCAGAAAATAGACAGCCGGGTTGCAATTGAAAGGAAAAATGCTTTGTCTATGGTCAGTAATTCATTTAGTAAGATGTGGTGCTTGAGAACACACAGTACCTCTATAATAAAGCACAAGACGGTGACATTTTTCATCTTTACTTAAATTCGAAGATTCATTATATAATCTAGTTTCTTTTGAAAGACCTAATATAACATGAGGAAAAAATGTGCATGATCAATTGTTCCTTGCCTGTCCGAGCGCGAGTTTCTTTCTCTCTCTAAAACATATTCAGCGTTGAGTATGAGGGAGATGGAGTCACATGTCCATAAATTACATAGCAAAAGCTCTTCAGAAAGAGAACATTATGTAAAAGGCTCATATTCCCACACACCATGTGACACATTGATCCAACATTGTATCGGCTATACTTGTTGGGAAGTGCATGTTCATATTTGCCTTGGCAGCACTAGTGCGAGTTGGGGAAGAATTACACAAATCTGCAACTATGTAATCCCACATGTCGGATCTTATTTCATCTTTATTTATCATAACCTTATTAACCAATCTAAAAATCCCACTAGCTTATCACTCGCTTTTCTTCTCCTATTTTCCTGTTTGCTGTTGTATTTCTTGATGTTTGAACTATGTAGAGACAGGAGACAGGCCTGTACATCCATTCCCTCTTCATTGGCATATCCCTTTCACTACCACACTACCAAACGGTTAACCCTTGCACTGCCACAATACATAAGGTTGACCCTTTCACTGCCACACGACAAAGGGTTAACCCTTTACTATCACACTGTAGTGTGGTAGTGAAAGGGATATAATGGAACGGAGTGCAAATGGAAACGTTCCCCTGGTTCTTGTTCTCATCCTGCTGAGAATGCTGTGGCTGTCAGAGGGGACGGGACGGGACATGGCGAGGACACAGCCGAGTGCCAAGTGCCCCCCTCTTCCCCCCAAGACACACGCAGAGCCGGGCGGAACAAACCTCCACCTCCTCCTGGCTCACTGAGTGAGATTAGAACTCCCGTCGCAGATGGTTTATAGGTGTGACGCAAAGGTTATGTAAGGTAATTTGTTACTTTTAAGGGAAGCACAGAGTAATGGTGTAATGTAATGTAATGTGTTTGTCCCTATGCCCCTGAACCACGTTCACTCGATATTCAATGAGCGTGCTTCTCTCCCTCCTATGGCACAGGCTTTTTGGGTGGAGCCAAATTAGGTTTAAATATTCTAGTATTGCAAACAAGTCTGAAGCGGAATTTAAAGCTCACAAAAACATGTCATGTGCTCACCAATGCAGTGCCCCGTTCATCATAGACCTAGCTTCTGGAGACCATTGATGTTCTTCAATGAAACAACAAAACAAACAAAAATGGAAAACATCAATGCACTTAAAAGCACACCCAGTCCACAACCTCCATTCACCAAAAGCCCCTACACACCCTCCACCCCACTCCCAAAACACTTAAATAAAACCCCATCCAGCCCATCCCCCCAACCATTCACTGTTACATACACATACAGTAGATGCAGTAAATTGATTCAAGTTTTTATTTGTCACGTATAAACATGTACTGTACATTACAGTGAAATGCTTGGTTCTGTATGAACAACTGAGAATGTGCTTCATACAGTAAAAAAGTAAGTAAAAGAGGAATAACACTGTACAATATACAATAATACAATATACAAACTAAAGTACAACCTAAGTAGAATCTAAGTACAATGAATACATTTAATACAATGAATACACATGTATTACTGTCGCAGGCGTGTTACAGAAGGGAGATACCTTAGGAGAGAGTGGTGCATGGGCACAGGAAGCACATGGGGATGCTTAAAATAGGTTGCATTCCCCCTTTAAATCCTTGAAAACACATTAACACATTTGTAGTTTGTCTACTATCCTCCTCCAACATCACACCCATTACATCCTACTATCACAACTGAGTGGTTTAATTTATTCAGGTTGGACCTGAACACAGCCAAGCAATGAGCCTGCTGTGATGTGTCAACAGACTCGGATGTGAGCAAACCCTAAGCCTCCACTGGGAAGACATGCCAGTGCTACTGTATGTCAATATCTTCTATGTGTGATGTGTGTGAAGTGTGTTCTTCTCTCTCATAGCGACTGTACTACTGGGACTTAGATCCATGTGCAACTAGAAGAATGCACTCAGTAGAGGGCAGACCTCCGCCAAGGCCTAACAATCTCCCACTTTGCCATTACTTTCACATACAACATTTTACTGGGTAGATGACAAGAGTTGATGAGAGTTGCCGATATTGCAAGTCTCAATGGACCCAGGCTGTAAATCGATATAGTGGCACTAGTGGAAAAGTCACAAGGTCACCAAGGTCTTCTTCTAGGGGTCGTGTATATTCATAGCAAGGCTGTCTTTGGGATTCGAACTTCGTTTTTAATTAAACAAAATATATATATATTTTTTTATAAATATCCTCAAACTAAATCCTCAATTTGAATAAAGTGATTAATCTGATTAAATTAGTTTTATCAACTTTCCAGACCCAGACCCAGCCCAGGGAGAAGCCCCACCCCAGCCCAACTAAATAATTTTTTTTAATCTACTTTTTCTCCCATTTAAAATTGTTCTCCCATCCCAATTTCATATCGTCCAATTCTACCCTCCCCTGTCTCGAACGCTGTTAGGCCATGCCTCCCACAAGCCGGCTGTAATGTGGACAAAGCCATACATTGCACGAGTCCCCTCCGGTACTCGAGGTAGCAGCCGTCGCATCTTTTCACCTGCACAGTGTGATCTTTCAGCGTCGGGGGTCTGCGTTTGGAGGGCACGCCGCCCCCGTCGCTTCCTGATTCTACTGCGTAGGCGCACCAACCGACCTGTAGGAGTCGCTGTCCACAACGTCCGATCCCCACCCATCAGCTTCCCACCCCCTAATACTGCCAAATGTATTAGTGTGAACGACCAGCCAAGCTGATAGCAATGTGGAGAGCTGGGCTCGAACCCAGCGTCTCCTGCATTGGTGGTGAGCGCCTTGCCCACTGCACCACCTAGCCGCCCTAAATCAACTTTCTTTAAAGGGGAACTATCTTATAAATGACCTTTTCCAGTGTTTAGGGTTATTTTCTAGCTATGTGGACTTATAGTAATAGGATCTATGTCTCTAATTCCCCTCACAATAATGTCCCTCCCTCAAGTGAGTCATCTGAAAATTAGCCTATATGGGACGTCATATGGTGCGTAAGCGTATTTGCATAATAACACCCGCCCCCTCTAGCTGCCCGCCGAGCGAGAGCGAGAGAAGCAGAGAACTGTAAACGCTCTGCGTGTCTCCCTCTCCCTCTCGAGGAAGTCCACCACCGTGCTGCGCTACAGCTCATGCTCCCGAACCGAGAGAGAACTGTAAACGCTCTGCGTGTCTCCCTCTCCCTCTCGAGGAAGTCCACCACCGTGCTGCGCTACAGCTCATGCTCCCGAACCGAGAGAGAACTGTAAACGCTCTGCGTGTCTCCCTCTCGAGGAAGTCCACCACCGTGCTGCGCTACAGCTCATGCTCCCGAACCGAGAGAGAACTGTAAACGTTCTGCGTGTCTCCCTCTCCCTCTCGAGGAAGTCCACCACCGTCCTGCGCTACAGCCCATGCTCCCGAACCGAGAGAGAGAGAACTGTAAACACTCTGCGTGTCTCCCTCTCCCTCTCCCGGGAGGACACGCAGAGTGTTTACACTTTTTTTCTCTCTCTCTCTCTCTCTCTCTCTCTCTCTCTCTCTCTCTCTCTCTCTCTCTCTCTATCTCTCTCTCTCTCTCTCTCTCTCGCTCTCTCGCTCTCTCTCTCTCTCTCTCTCTCTCTCTCTCTCTCTCTCGACTGACTGTCACTCAAAGTGCTTATGGGCGGAGCCAGGCCATAACAGCCTGATTTCTTGTGGCTGAAAAATGATGGGTTTGAGTACTTGATTAGAAATATAAACCAATGCATTTTTTTTTAAACGTACAGATGTCTTCAATAGACTGACAGGAATTGTTTAAAGTTGCCCAAATAGTGCTAGGAATAGTAAAATAGTTCCCCTTTAATGAATATAACTCATCAGTTTTTTTTAATACTGTAATATTAGTGTAGACTAATCTTTATCTGCAACTGTGAAGAAAAACCCCATTGGTTTAAACAGAATGAATATAAACAAATTAAAAACAATTTTTAATAAAAAATAAAAAATTCAAATGTTGATTTAGAATTCGAATGCCAACGCAACGAACAAGAAGAGAGTTCTTCCTCTTGGGGGTTATGAATGTGCACAGCACATCTTATGGTAATCTGGTCATTAATTTCCAATATATCTTGTAATAGGTTTGTTTCTTGTAATGGGAAATATTAAAGGACTAAACGATGAGCCGTTTACAAATCATTCTGAGTCATTATTAATAATAATAAGAACGTTTATTTCACCGTGGCCAAAAATGAAAGGACAGTCTATAGTCAGAGACAATATGTTAACACATTAGCGTCTGGCCATAGACTGACCCAGAGCGCTGTTCAGACATATGTTAAATACACAGTTGTCAGACATAACATAATATCAGATATAATGATGAAGGTAAACAAAAATGGTTCTCAGTCACTGGGAGCAACAACAAAGAAGTTATGGCTGGGGAGATGTCGGAGTCTTCTTAAAGAGACATACACACATTAACCAGTCAAGCTAGTCACACTGAAAGTCACGCTGTATAACATGATGTCTCAACACAGATCTATAAGAACATGATAATATATTCCACGACATTCTCTAGGGGGCAAGAATATTCACAGCAAACGCAGTTCACTTCATACACCTATACAAAACATTAGTTAAAGACAGGGACAATCTCTGGTAATGGCAAGAAGTCAATTAGACTGGTATTGTTGGTATATATAAATATTTGTCCTCACCTAGCATGGTAACATGGCTAATATTGGAACTGTTTATACAGTAATATTATTTAGTTGATTTCCTTGTTTACAATGGTGGTGGCAATATGTTACCTACAATCCATATTTAACTGTAAGTACATTTAACATATCATATTATACTATATTACTTTATTCTATTTATAACCCTTTCACTGCGACAATACAGACGGTCTGTAGTGTGGTAGTGAAAGGGATAATATATATTGCAATGGCCCCTCCAAAAAGTCTGAAATTGAATGCACTGATGAAGGCAATAGTAGATGATGAAATGTCCTTGCGTGAGTCTGTGGACTGAGCCAGTACACTTGTCCAGTGTCCAATATAGTCTGAAAAGGGCACTTTGAGTGTTGCTTGGAGTGCCAGCAACAATTCATTTCACACAGTTCCAGCGTATATGGCAGTTGGGTGTGAAAGTGGAGGTCCTCCTGAGGTTGTGGATATATGTTTCATGTTGCCATTAAGCCAGCAGACCCGGTGAGAGCGGGAATATATTTTGAGTGAAGGTGCTGAGGTGCTGTCTATATAATCTTCTAGGCTACAGTATTTGCCATGGAAAAATCAGCTCTATTTCTCTCTCCCTCCAGTCTCTGTCTCTCTCACACACACGCACACACACACACAGTCACATAACAACTATAACTATACACTAAACAGGCACTAGTTACTAGTTATGAAGCATGCCCACACATAGACACACACTACAAAGTAACATTCAATATTTTACCAACAACGTGTTCATGTTGAAATGTACAGTTGAATGAGTTTCATATTGTATTGGGAAAGTAGAGGGGTAAAGGGGGAAGCTACACACTAACAGAACTAGTGAACAGCGCTAGACGGTCAATCAAATGACACACACTATCATTTCATCATCATCATATAGCCTCTACATGGGTTATATATACGCACACTGTAGCACCTCTTTTTCACAATGCCGATAGCCTAACATGCCATTAACACAGGATATCCAATACATAAAGAACAGTCTGTGCTGCCTGTGGACATCAACTGGTGTAATATCAATAATGTGAAATTGCCCTTCCTGCTAGTTATTATTATCCGTGTATTGTTCCTTCTTTTCACATCCAATTTAGAATCAGAAATCAGAAAACCAATAGGTCATCGTTTTGATTTAGTTCTGAAGTTATAATTAGAATAACATGAGAAAAATAGAACATGAGAAAATGGAATATTTAGTTGTCTTCGATTTTGTCATCTAACATCAGCAAATGTCAAACTGAACACACTTTTATTGGCTCCTGACCGTTGGTTATGTTTGACCTGGACCCAATGAATGAATGAAAAAATGTATAATTGACCTTGTATATTGAACTGATCATAGCCCTTTTCCAGTTCTGTATCTGAAACGTCACATTGCTGCAGTCTCATTCTCGGCGCACTCGTACATTTTAATTGAAATATCACTGGGAAAAGGCCATCTGTATGCAACATCGTTGTTTATGGAACATGGTTAGTCTACGTTAATCAATGCACCTACTCGCTCACTGTGTGAAATCTGCAAACAGTCCTCATTCTTTACAAAGTTCCTTTGTAAATATCTTGGTAAAAAATTTTTACTAACAAATTTACAAAAATCCACGTCCGGATTCCTGAACGAGTGAAATGGTCTCCGTAAGTGGCCAAAATCTTCGCAGCTGGGTTCCCATGAATGAAAAATGTAATTTATATCACGGTTGTGTATTTGAACCCAATATGCAGCAAGGAGAAGCGGTAGACGGAACTGGAGAAAACCCAATAGGGTGTATTTAATAGGTTGGTCCATGTCCAGGCAGAGGTCGGTACACAGTGGTGGTAGTCGTAATGTCCAGGGTGTGCACAGGGGCTAGAGAGTCAGACAGACGGGGTCAGAGCAGGGACAGGAATCGTCAGCCGGGCATGTGTCAAAGCAATTCCTTGTGAGCCGGCCAGTGTCTCCAGGTCTTAGCCGGGTCAGGTCCTCCTGGTCCTCCAGACCAGTGTCTCCAGGTCTTTGCCATGCAGGCTATGAGAGAGGATGATAATACAAGTTAGAGAAGGTGTGGTATCCTTGACTGGCATTTCATAACAAATATGTGTGTATAATTAGAAAACCATAATGCAAAAGTCTGGTGTGCCAAAAGGAGTGATACTGGTGTTACAGGAACAGTCATTTCAACCCCCACACTAACAGATGTACTTAACTACTTAGAACAGAAGGAACAGTCACTCAACCCCCCACTCAAGCAATGGCTAATCTATAGAACAAACAACACCTTTCCATAGGGGTTGACAGTTGCACCAAAAAGCAGAAGGCTAAATGAAACAATTATAGATTAGAGACAAAACACACTGTTACATCATCACTGAAAACTGCAAATATCTGTAATAATGGTTAAATACAAATAATGCCTTAAGTACATATGACTAGAATGATTCGATCTTCCCACACGCAGAGTGGGAACCTCGAGTTGACTTTATGTTAATGTACCTCACACCCCACTAGGGGCCAAAAGGATAGCTGGTCTGAACGAGGGCAGACCAGCACAAAACAAGATCATATTAATTAAACTGACTTATTAGATAAAATAATTTAAATGTCATTTAGAATGTCACCTGATTGTGCAATTTGGTATCAAAATGTAAACAAAAGAGTAAAACTGTGATAATACTGGAAGCGTGTAATTCATATACACTGGAAATGCTTTGTAAAAGTTTATGGGAATACCCCTCTGTCCAACTGAGAAAACCAGCCCAAAGGAGGGGGCCATGGCCCCCTGGGGCCACAGACCAGACCCCAAGGAGGAAGACAGGGGGCGGACCGCCCCCCCCAGAAGACAAACCTGATTGGAACCCAAGAAACAGAAGAACGCCTGTTTTTAGAATCAAGAACCAATTGGAACAGAACGCCAAATATATAGAAATAACTGATTGGCTATGGATCAAGTCAACTTGTGACATCATTTTAAGTATATAAAGATGAGAACTCATTGTATAATTAGGCCAGACAGATACCACCCGCACCACAGGGGGTGCTGGCCTCCACAACTCCAGAGACTATGCGGTTGCCATGACGTAAGTAAACCATAGAGTCACTGTTGGTGATGTTTAGTTTAAAGGTAAGGTCCCTAGTTGGGACCAGGTTTAACTATGTGATGGCAAAGGTGTAGTCTATTTCATTGAAGTAACATGACTGCTATTTGTGTACAGATTTGTTTGATGTGTAATTCTCAACAATCCCTTTTGTACAAGCATGTTTTAATATGAAATCCCTGTATGTAACTGCTGCATTTCACCTTTGGGCCTCTCGGCAATAAATATATGAGTTTGAATTAGAGCTCTGTTGTCTGGCTGCACAGTTTTATTCTCTACTGGCTATTTTTGGGAGTCAGATGAGAGGAACCACATTACCATTCTCCTTCTCTCCCTCTAGTTGGCAACCTCAATGCACTGTAATTAACCTTAGAAATGTATAGAATATACGACAGAAATGGTGCCGTGTTGAACCCGTCCTGCATTATTCCCATATTGAGAGCAAGCAGTAGAAAAGGCCGGGGTTGATAAAATGTTCATTAACCCTTTCTCTGCCACGCTTATGTACATCCTTATACCGTCCTCTGCCAGCTCTATTTGTCTATAGAGAAGTTCCCCTTTTTTGCAGGGCTATACCTTTTTAAATTGTATTGCTAAATTGACATTACTATGGCCCATTCAACGTCAATTATCTATCATTTAGGATGTAGCAACGTTCTACTTTTTCATTCACATATTCATACTAAAATACGGTCTAAAGTATAAATATGTTTTTATCGTTTTCTGCAGCATTCTGCAGAACGTGATTTATAGCCCTAAATACATATATTAGATCATCAAATGTAGTTTGATACCAATTGACGTATTATTGACGTCATAATAAAACGTTCAATTGCACAAGGTCCTAAAAGTCTTGCCTCATCATCTGCTGGTGACCGGAGGGGGGGGGGGTTTATAAGTCCGTGGCCGACGTTAAATGAATCATGTAGTATGGGTGATATATTGATCATAGCAGTTTGTATCGAAAATGGTAAACAAACAGGCTGAAACTCACCCCAGTCTCCTCGTAGCGTTGGGTGATGAGCGTGGAGCAAAAAGATTGCTATTATGGGATGTTGATATATGCGATCCATTTCCAGGTTGTATAATAGTATATACATCCAAATCATGTTGTTTATCGAGTTATTGGCAACGGATCACTATCCATTGTGTCGAGCTCGAGTCCGGACCGAATATGGATGAGCACCACTTCCTGCCGCTCATTTCCTGTTTGGGCGATCCGCCGATCGCCCACCAGATGGCGCTCTTGAACCGTTGGAGAGTTGAGAGGAGATCAACAGGGGATCTCAAGACTCCGTGGGTAAAATATGATTGCCATCACAGATTTTTGAAATATTGATCTCAAAGACGCCTTACGGCGTCATTGGCAGATTACGCATGGCGGAGAATGACGTGGAAACTCGACCTTGGCGAATAAAGGGTTAAGGTGTTACAGTGCTGAGTTTTGCTGTCTGGAAGGGGAGAACGAGGTTGATAATTTGGTCGTGTAGTCACCAGGAGGGCCCGGGGTGAATGTGGCCCTTGCATGCAGGGGGGGTGGAGCGGCAGAACGGGGATGAGTTTCGTTACGTTTAAAACCGCGCTTCCAAGATGATCAGCTTGTGTCGGCGGGGATCAGTAAAACCAGTTTCACAGCCTTGGTTCTGGTCTCTTCCGCGCGAGTACTGTCTGGAGGGGGAGCGCAGATTGTTAGGGAAATAAGGTGCGTTCGATTAAAGAAATCCAGTATTGGTATGACAGGTACAGTGTGAATCGAGCAAGGATCGCGCAGGGTGATTTATTTTATGTCGCTATCAGATCTGCGTCTGGATCAGAGCTTGTAACGACGTAAATAGGATGAGAAAAGCCTGTTCAAACTACTGCCGAGTAAGGGTGGGAAGTGAATAAGACAGAAATGGTGTAGAAGACGTGCTATACTGGATTAAATCGCGCGCCCGCCAGGTAAATGGAGGGCGGTGGATTCTGACTTGTAAGATGAGCTGTTTTAAATTGATGCTTGCGACATCGAATTTGGCTATGTGTACATCAAAACAATTTGACCCTGATTTGCGAATTGTGATCAAATCGGGGGAAAGGATTATCGTAATTGGGGAATGGCGTCGAATAAGGACAAAGGGAAACCGTCTTGATTTACGGTCATGATTCTCCTGTGATTAAGTCGTCATATGAAAGTCCTGCAAAATTGGAGCATTTTCATCTACAGGGTTGGACCGTTGTCTATAAAGTACTTACAGCTGGCCAGCTAATGAGAAAAGAAAAATGCCCTTATTGATTGTATATTATAAGTATGTTTGATGAGTGAATGTTGATTTGGAAGTTAGATTGGTATGGTGCTGAGCGAACTGGATGGATGCGCGGATCTTGAACGCATGAAGGAACATCACATAATGCGCCGATCCCAGGGAGCGCATAGGACCATCACATCAGGAGCAGAAATGTTGGCTAGCTACTTAGCTGGTATGTGCGTTTATGGTGTAACGCCGCGATAAGAGCTTGTGCGATGTTATGATTAGAAGCGGCGTGGTGGCGTTAGATGGACAATACTGGTGCGTAGAGCGATTGTTTAATAATAACGTTGATTGAGAGTTATTTGCGGAAGTAGGACGCCGCTGTTGTGATGTTGTGTATGGTTCTGTGCAAGAGCACCGCGGTGCACCCTTGGGTAAAGAGGAAGCTGGCTGTTAGGGCTAAGCTAAGCTAAGCTACCGGAGCTAATAAGCTAACTGTGCTAACGATGCTGATGTACAGTAAACGGATGATTCTTTTCATATTATATGAACGTACATTATTTTATTTTGTACTGCGTGTGACGTAGGATTGCATTGTACTGGACACAGTTGACAGTGTTCTGTGTAAACTGTGTAGCATTATGCAACTCGTGACCACTAGCGGCGGGCTAGCAAAGAACAACTTCCGGAATTGACAGGAAGCGCCGTAACGGCCATTTTAGTTGTAGTTTTTTATCGTCTTGTTCCGTTGCATAATGGCGGAAGAAGAGAAATGTATATGCAATTCTGGTTAACGATAATGGTGAGTTATATTTTTGCTGTGTTGTGAAGATATTCTGGAAGTGGTTCCATTTGTGTTTGTTGTTACTACAAGTGTGTGTAACAGGGGGGGGGAGTGTGTACATGTGTGATGTTGTAGATTATGGGAGATAGTCATTGGGGAGGAAATTAATGCAAACATTGCAGTGAGTATATCAGTAGAGAATGATTACATTGCTTATGGCCAGTTAAACACACAATTTAGCTGCTATGGGTAAATGTATCATTAATAATGTGAACAATATACATTAGGTCTGTCAAGTAAGCAATGTGTTGTTTTACTCAAGTAAGTCCTTACCAAGGGGGGTAGGTTTGAGAGTAGCTAAAGTGCTCTACACTAGACTTACATGTTGCTTGCATTATATGACTTAATACAACTGCAGTAGGATCAAATATCACATGTGTGCAGAGTTATCATTCCCGGGCAGACCTAGCTTACAAAAATGTTGTCTTGGCACATTTGGAAACTAACCACTTCTGGGAATTTGTATGGAGAATAATGTTTTATTTCTTAAACGAGTGGCCTTTGATAAAATGCTTATGTTTGTACATTGATTACTTGGATAATGTTGTGTTAAATTGTAATTTTTAAATCTGTTTAGGTTGTGCAATTGTTTTGAATAATGTTTTGTTTAGGAATAATGATGCTGTGTTTTACTGGAGCTTATTGTTTGATGTGAAGTAAGCTGCTCGTATTTGGATGCATTGATAAGATGTCAGATTCGTAATTTTTGATACACTGTTGATTGGCATAGGCTAATGTGTATATTAATGTTTGATGCAGGCCTCTGACTGATAGGGAAGGATAATTTATAGAAAGAGGCTTGCTGAGTTGGAGTCTGTGATGAAAATTGTTTGATAAATGATTGTGTTTACAATAATTGTAATAATTTGCTTTCATTCCATAGTTTCTCTGTGCTTAAAATAATGATACTGTCTGTGACTAGAAGACCAGGCAAATGTATGTTAATTTTACCTCTGGGGGGGGGGGGATTGCCTTCCCCCTGGAAAATGTAGAAATGTGTGATCAATTCAACCCTGAGGGGCAGGCAGCCTGCCGCTCGGGGGTGGACTGTGTGTTAACCCTTTGATGTTTTCAGGAGGGTCGAAGTGGGTAGGAATGTCTTAGAATAGGTCACAAGGTAAGGGCGGTTAGGTGGCCGAGCGGAGATTGCGTTCGTCACCAGCCCCGGAGCTGAGCTGGATTTGCCTGTTCGAATCCAGCTCACAGCTCCGGGGTTGTCACCAGCTTGGCTGGCCGTCTGCACTGATACAATTGGCTGTATCAGAGGGTGGGAGAAGCTGGCGGGGTGGGTCCGGGTCGTTGTAAACAGCGACTCCTACAGTTCGGTCGGGGCGCCTGCTAAGCGCGGATTGGACATGAGGGGGATAGTGTGGTCCTCCCACACGCTACGCCCTCTCAATGAGAATCCGCGCTGCCAGGTGAAAAGAAGCGGTGATTGGCTGGACGTGTGTCGGAGGAAGCACGTGGTAGCCTCCACTCTCCCAGATGATCTGACTGTGGGGGGTAAGTGCGCAGCGACCAGGAAGGGACTGGGAATTGGCATACGACTAACATTGGGATGGGAGGAAATCGGAGGAAAATGGAGGGGGAAAAAGACCAAAAAAAAAAAAAAAAATAATAGGTCACAAGGTGTCAGGGGGGATGGTATGCAACTGGTGTTTATAGTAGCTATTTAACACTTTGATCGCCATGGTTAAATTCATAATTTACCATCCCTAGCCAGCTCTATTTGTCTATGGAGAAGTTCCCCTTCTTTGCAGGGCTATAACTTTTTAAATTATATTGCTAAATTGACATTATTATGGCCCATTCAATGTCCTATATCTATTGTTCAGGGTGTAGCAACGTTATACTTTTTCATTCACATATTCATACTAAAATATGGTCTAAAGTATAAGTATGTTTTTATCGTTTTCTGCAGCTTTCTCCAGAACTTGATTTATAGCCCCAAATGCATTATATTGATGATCAAATACAGTTTGGTAGCGATCGGTGCCAGATAAAAAATTTCAACTGGAGGTACTTCTAGAAGTTACTACGTATGATCTGATGTTGACCGGATGGGCGGGGGGTCGTTTATAATTCCGTGGGCAACGTTATATCATTCATCTAGTGTGGGTCATATGATCATCAGAGCAGTTTATATCGAACACGGTAATAATAAACGCTGAAACTTACCCCAGTCTCCTCGGGCCGTTGGGCGATCAGCTTGGAGTAGACAGTTTTCTATTATGGGATGTTGATCTAGATGAACCATTTCCAGGTTGTATAATACTATATACGTCCAAATAACGTTGTTTATTGAGTTAGGGCGAGCGATTGATTATCCAGTGTGTCGAGATGGAGTCCTGCTAACGATCGCGAGTGCCCGGATGAAATATGGGTGAGCACTTCCTGTTTGGCGCGTCACTTCCTGTTGGGCGATCTGCCGATCGGCCATCAGATGGCGCTCTTGAACCGCTAGAGAGTTGAGTGGAGCTCAGCAGTATCTCTCAGGTCCCCGGAGGAGAAATAGGATTTCGATCACAGATTTTTGAAATGTTGATATCAAAGACGTGTTCCGGCGTCTTCGGCAGAATGAGCATGGCGGGCAATGACGAGTTTCGGCGTTTCCGGCGATTAAAGTGTTAAGTTACAGCCAGGGGGGATGGTGTGAATCTGTTGTTAGGTGATTGCTGTTACAGCCAGATAGGGGACATAGGGGTCAGAGGTGAAGTTTTAGGAGGGCAGTTGGTGAAAGATTGCAGTAAGAGCTATTTATACAACAGGAATACAGACCAGGTGGTGGCAGTTTTGGGAGAGCAGTTGGGGAAAAGAGAACAATGGGGCTATTTGCATAGAGGGTGACAGGAAGATGAGACAGTTGGCGGCTAATTCAGGAAAGCAGTTGGAGAGTGAGTGAGAAAATCGATAGGTAGTCCTCAGATGCGGTTATTACGTTGAGTGGCTGACTATTTGGTGAGGGAATAATTTGAAACGGTCTGTGCACTGGACGGCATGGATGGTTCTAAATTGAAGATGGGTCCAGTCCATCTTTGAAGCGAGGGTAGGAGTGCAGAAGATGTAGGTGTGAACTGTGTTAGCCTGAAGTTGAGAGCAGGGAAGTTGAGAGCAGAGGAGGAAGAACAACTAACAATTGTTTGTGAACCTGGAGAATGATTAATGAGTTGTGTTTTGTTGTGCGTTATGTTGAATGACAGTTTTTGTTTGCAGAAAGTATGAGTTGAGTGGAACCAGGTTGAATGGTTTTTCTTTGTGGATGTTTGAACTAAGTACATCTGTGGATGGTTGAGTGCGTGTCTGTTTTTGTCTGTGTGTCTTTTCATTTCAAAGCGGATTGAGGCTGTGAGATTAGAATGAAAGAGAGTATTTAGTTTCTTATTTTTTAAAGGGGGTGTGGTCATTTTGATTTGATTTCTTTCATTTGATTTGATTTCTTTTGAATGTTTTAGAAGTTAAAGTCACTGCCTGAGGACTTAGTTTACAGGTGGATGATCATTAGATTTAGAAGTTATGTTTTTCTTTTCTTTTTAATCTTTAATTGTGTGGACTCAGAGCCTGTGGCGAGACGGTGCTGAAAACGGAGGTGTTAGGTCACAGGGACAAAATTGCTTTGTTCCATTTGAGTGATGTGTGGAATGTGTGTGTGTGAGAGCCGCAACAGGAGTAATAGAGCGGAGTGGATGGTTTTATTTTTGTTATTTTTACTCCTTTAATGTTTTTAAATATGCGTGGATAGTTCACAAGTGGGGATGCCACACAACAGATTGGTGTGTGTTTATTGAGATGTATGGCTTTGTTTAATTATTTCCTTTTCTTTTGTATTTAAACTATCTTTTCATGTTCTGGTGGGAGAGGACTGTGGCAGCTGGGAAACATCGGAACAGGATGTCTGAGAAGCTAAGTAGTTCATTTCACATGTGTGTGGATTTGTCAAAATGGCTTCTCTTGCAAGTATGTTAAATTGATGTGTAATCAGAATTTGCATTGTGCTTTGTCTCCTCACAGCTTAGTATGGGGGGGAATGCAGAACAGCCCAGGACACATACATCTATACATTACATTAGAAATACGACACGGTACAGTGACATTTCTGTTTGTTTCCTGTTTCTTTTCAGTCCAATGGTGGTTAATTACCAAAAAGGGGGGAGGGGATTCTTGTATACATTTGCCCCCGCCTCTACAAAACCCCTGAAGGGGGGCCAGGTTGAACTTATGTGAACAGATGTGGTACACGGTTTGTAAAGAAAAAAGTCCAGGCTAAAAGAACCGTCTGTGAGTCTGACGACAGGTTGTCATGGGACAAAAATATGACTAGACCTGAGGCATGTGACCTGGCCTGAAACATGGCTGCGGCTGTTAGCTGGCAAGTGAAGGAGGGGGGCGTAGCCGGTCTGAGGGCTGAGCAGAAACCGTGTGGGCAAGATCCTCTGGGTAATGTGATATTTGGTTGGGCTGTGGGGAACAGGGAAGAGGACTGAACAGATACTGATGGTCTTTGTTTGTGCACATTTGATTTGATAGGACGCACAAACAAAGGGCGGATAGATCGAGACACAACGCAGGGATGGGTAATGACATACACATATAAGTTCAGATGCTAGGATAGGTAGTAAAAATGTTTTCGCCTTGGTTGTTTGTCTGCCTTTCCCTGCCCATGGAGCTGTGGAGACGAGGAGGTAATTGTATGACCAGGGTTGGTCATAAGGGGGAGGATAGATGAGAAGACCAATTGATGAATTATGCTAATGTGATTGAACTATTTTTAGAACAAATGTATTAAGAAAATATTGTGATACTAATGTATGTTTTCTCTCAACCAGATCATCTAAGAATGTTGGAACAAACTTTTTAGATTAAGAATACTGAGTTTTAAGGTGTGATTTTTAGATAAAATTTGTGATTTTAAAGAGATTACATTTATTTTTAATTGTTTTCAACATATTCAAAGTTTTTGTTTAAAAGAAAGTAGGCATCTGGCTATGAGCCCTGATGAGCAAAAGCCCATTGATGATATGTACCAAAGAATAATGAAAAAAATTTAAAATTGAGAAAAATTAAAAATGTATGATTTTTGTTATTATGTTAAACTGGATGGTTAGTATGTATAGAAATCAAGTCAATATACTGGTTTATGACAATATTAATTGTCAAAGGGAGGAATGTGGTATCCTTGACTGGCATTTCATAACAAATATGTGTGTATAATTAGAAAACCATAATGCAAAAGTCTGGTGTGCCAAAAGGAGTGATACTGGTGTTACAGGAACAGTCATTTCAACCCCCACACTAACAGATGTACTTAACTACTTAGAACAGAAGGAACAGTCACTCAACCCCCCACTCAAGCAATGGCTAATCTATAGAACAAACACCTTTCCATAGGGGTTGACAGTTGCACCAAAAAGCAGAAGGCTAAATGAAACAATTATAGATTAGAGACAAAACACACTGTTACATCATCACTTAAAACAGCAAATATCTGTAATAATGGTTAAATACAAATAATGCCTTAAGTACATATGACTAGAATGATTGGATCTTCCCATGTGCAGAGTGTGAACCTCGAGTTGACTTTATGTTAATGTCCCTCACACCCCACTGGGGGGCAAAAGGACAGCTGGTCTGAACGAGGGCAGACCAGCACAAAACAAGATCATATTAATTAAACTGACTTATTAGATCAAATAATTTAAATGTCATTTAGAATGTCACCTGATTATGCAATTTGGTATCAAAATGTAAACAAAAGAGTAAAACTGTGATAATACTGGAAGAGTGTAATTCATATACACTGGAAATGCTTTGTATGGGAATACCCCTCTGTCCAACTGAGAAAACCAGCCCAAAGGAGGGGGCCATGGCTCCCTGGGGCCACAGACCAGACCCCAAGGAGGAAGACAGGGGGCGGACCGCCCCCCCAGAAGACAAACCTGATTGGAACCCAAGAAACAGAAGAACGCCTGTTTTTAGAATCAAGAACCAATTGGAACAGAACGCCAAATATATAGAAATAACTGATTGGCTATGGATCAAGTCAACTTGTGACATCATTTTGAGTATATAAAGATGAGAACTCAATGTATAATTAGGCCAGACAGATACCACCCGCACCACAGGGGGTGCTGGCCTCCACCACTCCAGAGACTATGCGGTTACCATGACGTAAGTAAACCATAGAGTCACTGTTGGTGATGTTTAGTTTAAAGGTAAGGTCCCTAGTTGGGACCAGGTTTAACTATGTGATGGCAAAGGTGTAGTCTATTTCATTGAAGTAACATGACTGCTATTTGTGTACAGATTTGTTTGATGTGTAATTCTCAACAATCCCTTTTGTACAAGCATGTTTTAATATGAAATCCCTGTATGTAACTGCTGCATTTCACCTTTGGGCTTCTCGGCAATAAATATATGAGTTTGAATTAGAGCTCTGTTGTCTGGCTGCACAGTTTTATTCTCTACTGGCTATTTTTGGGAGTCAGATGAGAGGAACCACATTACCATTCTCCTTCTCTCCCTCTAGTTGGCAACCTCAATGCACTGTAATTAACCTTAGAAATGTATAGAATATACGACAAAGGTCAAATGAACATGAGATCCAGGCAAGCAACTACAAGAAACAGAACACCTAAAGACGAGCAATAATAACGTGACTACCGGGTAACAAGAGATTACGATCTGACAGCTTCTCCATGTGGCGGGGTTATATACCAAGATGTACCTATGCCTACAGACCTCAGATCAGCTGCCTTGCTGACACCACACCTGTAGCTACTTGACATAATGAGAGCGGGAGAAGGGGGAAGAGCGACAGAGAGAGAGAAGAAGCACTGCCAGGCAGGAACCATGACAATTTATTCTTAAACTGCATAGACACTTCTCACCAGCTCCTTATAAGGTGAAGGAGGCGTGTGCAAAACAGCAAGAGGGTCGGCATTGCATCTGCACCAGTGGAGGCTGCTGACCAAATTTTTAGGTGAAGCATAAATTATTATATTATATTATATATTAAATTATATTTTTAAAACATCCCCCACTGTGTGTCAGTGGTCAGTGGACACAGATGAAAACATATTAACATTAGGTGACAGCGGACCTGACCAGATGAAAACATATTAGGTGACAGCGCACCTGACCAGATGAAATCATATTAGGTGACAGCGCACCTGACCAGATCAAAACATATTAGGTGACAGCGCACCTGATCAGATCAAAACATTTTAGGTGACAGCGCACCTGACCAGATCAAAACATATTAGGTGAAGGTGACAAGGAAGCCACAGACTCATACCCCCCCGACACTCAACTAACCGCCTCGGACAGTCCTTCATACCAGTGGCCATCAGGCTCCACAACAGTGGGCAGCGACTGCTGCCAGACATCGACCTAGAACTAATAGGAACCCAAGTAGGACAATAACACTACCTTATGCATACTGCACCTTATGTGGATACTGTGATACTGTGAATAATGAATAATGTATATTTCAGTTAGTTAGATAGTAAATTATATTGACCTATTTGTTTACACTGCTTGTGTTGTTTTCACTACCTGTACCCCCCCCCTTTCCCCATGCTGCTATGATGCCTGAATTTCCCCAAGGGGATCAATAAAGGAATATCTTATCTTATCTTAAAAGGAAAGATGAAATTACCTACCTGGGTTCCATCCTATAGAGGCAAATCTTTCCTGTGACAAAATGGGATCCAATGTAATAAAACTAAGTCAACCAACTAACTAGATTCCTGTACCGGATCTCCTCTCTGGTAAACAAGAATACCTTGAAGACTCTAACAGGAGCACTCATTCAAGGGTACTACGACTATGCTTGCACCTCATGGTACCAAAGCACCTCAAAGGCACTAAAAACAAGATTACAAACATCACAAAACAAACTGGTCAGACTACTGCTTGACCTTACTCCTAAAACCCACCTCACCCCTGTCCACTTTGACAACCTAGGATGGCTTAGAGTAGACGACAGAGTACAGCAACTTGCAATGGGCCTGGTCTACAAGATACACTACACCACTAAGATACCCATGTGCATGTCGAAATACTTCCCAAAGGTCAGTGAATACCACGACCACAACACCAGAGGGAGTTCCACAAATCATGTTCAACCCAGATAAAATAATTAAAAAAGTAAAAAAAAAAAAAAAAAAAAAAAAAACGTTTTTTTAATAAAAGAAAATAGTCATAACTTAGAAATTAGATTGCATAGGTCTATGAATCAATATCGCGATTCTGTTTCGATTAATTGCCCAGCCCTACAGTGTGTACAGTAAGTTAGCTTGGTGATTATCATTGTGATGTAGGCTAAGCTGCCTAGCTACTGTTAGCATACAAGCACTGTAGCCTATATACTTACTTTTTCATCCACAACGTTTTTTCTGATCCAGATGCATAAATCCACTTCTTCATGTTGCTCAGTTGCTGGTTTATACTTCGGTCCTAATGTTGGCGCAAAGTTTAATTTAGCCTGACTTGTTATAGCTGTACAGCTTACTAACTACTAAACAACAACTTTCTCATAGTCTCAACTTTCACATAGTCAAAATGGGTCCAGCTGCATGTGAGGAGGATAGGTTTAGCTCGGGCCAATCTCAAGTTTCTCAAGTTTCTTTATTATTTGTCATACAGAAGTACAGAATACTTTTATACAAAATGCTTCTTTATGTTACATTTTGTATAAAAGTATTCTGTACTTCTGTATGACAACTAATAAAGAAACTTGAGAAACTTGAGATTGGCCCGAGCTAAACCTATCCTCCTCACATACAGCTGGACCCATTTTGACTTTGCAATGCAGAAATCTCTGATTGGATTTGCAAGGCTGCCAATCATATTCAACCTCCGTGTATTGGATGTCAAGGGCTGTCAATCAATCAATCCTCCATTCAATGGCAAGAGTTTAACTGCACAGACCGTGCTTAGATGAAGTTAATAGCCTATTTTGATTCGCTGTTATTTATTATTTATTTAACAATGGGTCACACCTGTGAAGTTTTCTTCACGAATAATTACTGCAGGCAATACTGCAGTGCAGGCCTGCTCAGAGCTGTACATTTTGGCCATTTTTGAAGAAAAAAAAATTCACTGGAATTTTTTTTACATAGGAAAACATTTATAATAAAAAAATAATAATAATAATAATTTAAAAAAAAATATATATATATAGTTTTTTTTTTTTTTTTTTATATATATGTATATGTAAATTAATAATAATTATGAATTATGAGTCAATTTGTGTTTCACGTGTTGTCATAGAGAAACCTCCACTGATCTGCACCATGCTGACCCATTCAACAGGTAGCGTGGAAGCTAATTGCGACTGATCAAAAAATTTGTTTCGATTCAAATGCATTGTCATTATACAGCACAAGTACAATACAACATCCAACCAGAATGCAAATGTATCAGTAAAGTGCAATAGTAACATACAATGCACAGGTGATTAAACTTGGTATAAAATATATAAATACTACAGAGTAATTGTGAATTTTTTTTGGGCCAGGGTGGCCAGAAGCGCTTCCATCCTCTCCTGGCTGTTAGCAACCCTCTCCTGGCTGTTAGCAACCCTCTCATGGCTGTTAGCGAATCTCTCCTGGCTGTTAGCAACCCTCTCCTGGCGGTTAGCGACCCTCTCCTGGCTGTTAGCAACCCTCTCCTGGCGGTTAGCGACCCTCTCCTGGCTGTTAGCGACCCTCTCCTGGCTGTTAGCAAACCTCTCCTGGCGGTTAGCGACCCTCTCCTGGCGGTTAGCGACCCTCTCCTGGCTGTTAGCAACCCTCTCCTGGCGGTTAGCGAACCTCTCCTGGCTGTTAGCGAACCTCTCCTGGCTGTTAGCGACCCTCTCCTGGCTGTTAGCAAACCTCTCCTGGCTGTTAGCGTCGCTCTCCTGGCTGTTAGCAAACCTCTCCTGGCTGTTAGCGACCCTCTCCTGGCTGTTAGAAAACCTCTCCTGGCTGTTAGCAACCCTCTCCTGGCTGTTAGCGACCCTCTCCTGGCTGTTAGCGACCCTCTCCTGGCTGTTAGCGAACCTCTCCTGGCTGTTAGCGAACTTCTCCTGGCTGTTAGCGAACCTCTCCTGGCTGTTAGCGACCCTCTCCTGGCTGTTAGCGAACCTCTCTTGGCTGTTAGCGACCCTCTCCTGGCTGTTAGCAACCCTCCCCTGGCTTCCCAGCAACGCCTGGACCGTGTTGCCACGGGCACGCATGGCACCACTGGTGGACGGGGGGCAGCGGTGTACTTGTGCTGTATGATGACAATACATATGAATCTAATCAAATTTGCTGCCCCCGTCCACCAGCGCTGCCACGCGTATTCTCTGACATATTACTGAAGTGAAGTGTTTATTTCTTGAGAGAAATTGTAAAACTGTATCTAATAATAGTGACAACATCAAGTAAATCAAATTCATGTTTAAAGGCTTTATTCATCCTACATCCATGCAATTAATCACTGTCTGTTGTCCAGGCGGGGGGTGGTGGCTTGAGTGCCTCAGTGACCCAGAGAGCTATGCCAGCAGGTGCACGGGCACCTGGCAGGGTCACCCATGCTGGACAGGTCAAAGGGTAGAGGTGAGACAAATTGGACCAACCTCACCCCAGAGGTTAAATGGGTTTGCGTAGGGCCAACAACCCTACCTGGAAAAAAAGCATGTTACTAAAGCATCTATGATAATTCAAAACCAACTCGACCTGGGAAAAGAAGGTGACGTATAATTATCTGACTAATTATACTTGGGTGTATAAATCAAAGATGAAGTTCCATTTTTGGAATATAAGATAGAGATCTTTGAATTGAATTCCCAAGTAAAGTTGGCCAGAGAAACATTACATGTGACCGGCTGTTTGTGGGTAGCTAAAGCATAAAATTTACATGCAAACCAGCTGCGCCTGAGAGGTAAGGCTGAGCCCGAACGTTCAAACGTTCGTTCGTTACGCTGGCATTCAGATCTTTAAAATAATGGGTTCGAACATTGGCAAAAAAAAATAAAAGGAGGCGCGCGGGTTAAGTTGAGGTAAGGAGGCGCTGTTTAGAATAGAATAGTCTATTGGGTGAGTGCGGCTGGCTTTCGTGTGACATCACGTCCGGGAGCGGGAGAGTCAACCAGGAAATTCAAATGACTGCAGTGCTAATGGTTGTTGTCGAAAATCTATAATAATCACAGATACATTCAGTCAATACTGGATCTAACAAAATGGATTTATGGATTGGATACACATTTATGGAAATTTCAAGCCCGCCAGACCAGAAAGCTTCGGTTATTCCAATTCATACGGTGATGTTCTACCGGGCCGGGGACAAAAAGTGAGTGCGTTATTATATGATATTATGTTTGACTGCTGTCTTTTCCCTTTATTTCCCTTTAGTGCTTTGTTTAATTACATGTTTACATGAACAGCCACCACTGTAAACAATTTTTTTTCACCGATAGACTATGCAATGCCGCCCTCCGTAGGATCTATAATAATAAAATTTATTAATAAAAAAACGAACGTTCGAACGTCCGTTCGAAAAACCCTGGCGAACGTTTAAACCCTAAAAACAGGGTTCGGGGACAGCCTTACTGAGAGGACAATGATATGGAAATTATAAGAGTTTGGTCACCTAGCAACTGGCTTGGGAACACAGTAGGCTATTAAATCTCTTTGTTAAAGTTCACACCTACAGGAGCTTCAAGGACCCTGGAACAATAGAACCGGTTTGATCATGTTAATGTGAAATTTCATGTCAGTACGTGAGGTTAATCTGTGGCTCCTAGGCACAGATGGTATGGCTATTTTTGTGACATACAAGATAACATATAGTTTGAGGTCCTGATTAAATAAAGTCTTTTAAAGAAGTAACTTAAAGCAATATAGTCCTTGGGCCAAGTGCCCAGATATGACATGTCGGTACCGGTGAGGCGGCAAAGTTTAGTTGTGATTTTTTATTCCTATAGTTCAAGTTCTTTAATAGTTGTCATACAGAAGTACAGAATACTTTCATACAAAATGCTTCTTACTGTTACGCTCCAGAGACTGTGCTAGACAAGATAGTATCAAATAACATAATAACATAATATACATCCCTAGATTAGGTTTTGATATGATAGACCTTGCTGATTGGCAGTTTTTTAGTGGTTATCACCTCAAACCCCCCTTTTTGGTATATGGCTCTGGCGAAATTGTGTAAAGGCATACATTAATTCACTAAAATTACAAAAGTCGACTTGGTAGTCTAAAATTTGTCATGTAGTATCTTGACACATAGGGGTAAGTAGCAGAATAGTATTTTGGGGCATGCTACCATTGTATTGTTAAATATGACCT
Organism: Notolepis coatsorum; assembly: GCF_963971535.1. Classification (NCBI taxonomy): domain Eukaryota; kingdom Metazoa; phylum Chordata; class Actinopteri; order Aulopiformes; family Paralepididae; genus Notolepis; species Notolepis coatsorum. The sequence goes on from NC_140171.1 coordinate 136,212,792, forward strand.
GCATCATCCACAGAAACACAAAGAAATATACTGTCCGCTTAACAAATAACAACAAAGATGGTTATTTTCCAGCACATTACGGTGAATATCACTGCCTCACTTGTATATAGAAAACTTCCCATATCCCTAAGCTTCAATTTAAGCCCAAGATGACCTTTCTATCTTGAAAATGACTCTTTCTGTAGCCAAAATTCTGCACTATACCTCTAATCTGTGAAAATTGTATATTCAAAAAACTAAAAAGTGCCTTCCCTGGAAATCATCTTCTTTCATTATATCATCTCCTTTGGGTGTGTTGAACTATTAGCCAGCCACAGATACTTGTAATAAACCCTTAAGTACTAAATAATTGCAATGTATATTGTCTAATTAAGGAACCTTTTTGACAAATTATATTGTTCTTCTCAATACCTTATTCAATTGGTTTTAGAGTTAGATAGATAGATAGATAGATAGACAGACAGACAGACAGACAGACAGACAGACAGACAGACAGACAGACAGACAGACAGACAGACAGACAGACAGACAGACAGACAGACAGACAGACAGACAGGCAGACAGACAGACAGACAGACAGACAGACAGATAGATAGATAGATAGATAGATAGATAGATAGATAGATAGATACCTTCATTGATCCCACAGGGATACAGATACAGGACATAGAAGTAGTATAGTAATTTCAGACGAATAGCAGCACAAGACAACTTTAATATGATACAAAATAATGTAAAATAATCTGCTGCAGAGCAAGGAGCCAACACAGTCAACAAAATAAAATAAAGTATACAGATGTATACACTCTATACAATCATCCTGTGTAAAGTAGACCGTAAAAAGGCAATCCTAGTTATGACATCAGCACAAACCAAAACACAGGTGACATACAGTATCAGCTATAACAGAAATATGTTACAATGTCACATAACATCACTGAGTCACAGAGGTTCAATTACCTAGCCCCTTGTTATCATTACTTTAAAGGAAAGGAAACAGTTGTGCATATTTTACTTTTTTCTTTCTTTTTTTGAGTGGTGCAACCACTCCAAGGAACACCAATGTCCGTCCCTCCTTATGTCCATCGTTATGTATATGTCCCTATGTTTAGGGTACCAACAGGGTACTTCAGATTTTTTTTTAATCATCATCAGTATCTGAGTCTGTCAGCTGTGCAGGGGTCTCCTCCTCACTGCATTGGTTGGCACAGGTTTGTAATTTACACAGGTTTGTGCATTTCAGCCCATTCTTGAGACATGTGCACTCAGGTAGTTTGCATGACCTCACACACTTGCAGGATAGCAACTGCAAGACAGCATCTGGTGCTGGGGAACCACGCATCCACTGCATTTCCAGCTGCCCTTCATCATTTGTGGTCCACCCATGGTCCACAGGGCTTGGTACATATGGCTGGGTTTGAAGAGACCGTCTCCAGATAGCAGCCTGATAGTTGGCACGAATTGAATGCATAAACAGGCAATCCTGACATGGTGGAAGCTGGCTGGACTCTACCTCTCCACGCCTGGTGCAGAAAAGTTGGTAGCGAAGAAGATTGACTTCTGTAGTGTGTGTAGAGGGTACATACATGCGGCAAGTGATTTCCTCCAGCTTCTTGGAGAGCTCATCAGAGAGAGTCCAAGCACGGCCCAGCTCAAGGAAGGCTTCTTGGTATGCCCTGTCTGACTTCAATTGTTTGAAGGTGCCCATTTTCCCACGTCCTGCAAATGCACTTATAGTGTCACAACCGGTGAACGCATGCATGCCAATCAAGGCATCAGCAACACTTTCACCGAGTGATTGGCAAAGTTTAGTGATGTCCAGAAATCTTGTCCTGTTCTGTGTGCCACATTTTTGGTACACACGGCATGGAATGTCCTTGCTGAAACCAAGGGACAGCACCAGAACATCTGTGTCATCAGCTATGATGATCGCTGCCTTGTAGCCAGACTCTGCTGCATGGAGAGCATGCAATAGCATGCGGGTGTCGGCTTCCTCCTGCGTAGATCTCAGTTGTGTTACCTCCTCCCACTGGTCCTTGGTGACCTTGGCAGACTTCTTCACAAGTGACATACAGTGTCTTATCTTGCAGTTTATCTCTGTGCTTGGGCCGTTTCCATTCCTCCACCAAGAACTTGATGAGACTGGCTTTGTTTGCAGCACTGCAGAGCAGTTTCCTCAACTGCTGAATATTGTGGCCAGAAACAATGTTTTTGAACTGGATCCCCATTTCTGCACCTCTGTTTGCCCATTCTGAATTTTTGATTGACATGTCCTTGTAAACATCAAAGACAACATCAATCCGTTCACTATTGCCACCTTCATGCAAGACCTTGGCTAGGGTTGATTCTGCCAGCTGTGCAAATGTCTTGTCATCTCCTTTCATTTTTTGGACAAGGCTCATTGGTCTGGACTGAATGGATTCAGCCAGCAGTTCTCCAGGATATCAACAATGGACTCAACACCAGCCTCATCTCTTCTGATCCTGGGCAGCTGTAAGTCTGGGTGATTAAGTTGAGAATCTCCTTGACCAACCATCTCCCTCAGCCGCCTCAGGAAGGCACTGCGGTACTCTGAGGTTAAGTAGTACTTGTAGACAGCCGCAGGTTTGAGGCTGAAGCCTTTTGTTCCACCAGATGTTTGTGTGTCCTTGTTGACAGTCTCCTCAATGGTCTGGTCAACAGGAATTCGTCCAAAAGGATTTCTGCTGCCAAGTTGGACGGAGAAGCCTCCTTGCAGGAAATGGGCATGCACTTCCGGGTGATTTGCAGGCAGCTGTGTCATTGTGGCATAATAGTATGAAAGGTAGCGGGCGTAGTTGAGCGTAGTTGAGCTTGTCATATGCAAAACACCAAGGAATCATCTCTCGGATGCATGCAAGGTGCAACATTCCTGTAAGAACTGCTCTATGATGGCGTGACTCTCTGAAATAGATAAATCAATATTTTGTTTTTACATTAGCTTGTAGATCGGCTATTCAGGGCTAATGTTCAAATTCACTTTTAGGACCCCTGCATGATGCCTTACGTTATTGCCCTTATGCAATGAAACATACAGTTAGTAACAAAATGTCTCTAAACAATCAAATATGCTTCTTAAATTCTCATGCACATGTGTATACATATATATTGTATATGTGTTTTCATAACCCTTAACATGTAGTAACATTTAAAGTTGGATGTATCTGACCAGTCAGCTGTGACAGCTGTGTCCCATTCAGCTTTGATTCCTGAAGGAACTGCTCCACCACCAAATAATAGGCCACACCCACTTCATCAACTAATTTAATTGGACACAGTTTTGTTTAATTTATAAAAAGGAATGTCCAAAAAGAGTGTTATAGACATTTTAATGTGCTATTGGCTGTCTGTGTTCTTTTTGGAACTGATGAAAATCCGCCTATAGAGGAAAATAACAAACAGTCAAAAAATATAAAAAGCTGCTCCTATGGAAAGTCTATCATATTTTAATTAACTTATATTGACCCTATGAACACTTTAAAATAGGTAAGGTTTTGCCGCCTTTTCGGTACCGAGGACTAATACATCTTCAAAGTATTATGTGTTAAAAAGTAAATCTGGTTTAGAAACGTTTATATAAGAAAGATCAAGTGATTTCACTAAAGTGCAAATTCTGTGATGGAAAAATGTCTTAAAATGTATTTTTATAGATATAGTTTTTGTAGATAACTATGAAACCACTGTTTGAAAGTAAACCTGTTTTTTAGAAAGACCTAGAGTGAATTGAACAAGTCAGAACAAAGGATTTGAATAGAATTGGGTAAAAATATGAGAAAAAGGTTTTAAATCACACTGGGATGTTCTGTAGAAGTAGACCAAGAATAATATTTGTATATTGGAATAAACCAAAGATTAATTCAAGTGGATTTGGACCTAAATTACTAAATATGGATCAAGGCGGACCCATTATTTCATTATAAACACAAGGCCACGAGACACTGGGAGATCAGATGAATGAGAAAGCAGACAAGCAGATCTTCACAAGACCTCATCGATGAAGAACGATTTCATATCCACGTTTGTAACTGAGGGGTTACAAAACCCTGACTGTATTAAAGATTGTGATAGATTAAACCACTACTACATATTATTATTATTACTTGCCAGACAGTACAGTTATTATGGCAGACACTCAAATAGACGGCACGGTGACAAAGAGATATCATTTACAGTATTTTATTATTAAGCAGATATACAACTGATAATTACTGGGTCGCTCTTTTATGGCGAATGATATTAGAATGTCAGAGTATCAAAGTCAGTGGGAATGAATAATTCCTAGGCTAAGTATACTAGACCGGGACGCTGGCGTGAGATGGCGATATAGGGGGGCAAACGAGGGTATAGCTGGAGACTGGTGATTTCCTCCCACAGAGTTGTAAGCTCCAGAGGAATGAAGAATAGAAGAATATACTCCGGCTGGTCACTTGAAGAATGGGGTTCTCATACGGATCCGGTCCTTATAATCCAAGTGCTCGGTAGCAGGGTAATAGCTGTAATCCAATGCCCGATAGCAATGATGATAGCCAGCCAGCGTCGTCCTCGAAGCTAGCCCGATGTAGATCTTCAGGGTAGTTAAATCCAAACGACAATGGTATTAACGATGCTCTTCTCCACGGTACTACGTTTCCACAAGTCACTATAATCCACCAATAATGGTTCTCCAATATCAAAGTAGTATCTAAGGAGCTACTAGTTATCCGTAACGATACGCCGCGGTAGGTTCCAATGCTCACATGTCGAATAGTTCTGCTGCTAGGTTCACCTCGTGTTCTGATACTAATTACGTTAAGTCCACACACACTTGCTAAGGTTCACGCTAGTTACTAAACGAACGAACTGCTTGTTAATGCTGCACACCGAACGAACTGCTGTAATGACGAACTCTTTACTTCACGTTAGGTTAGGTCGAACTGCACAATACGTTAGATTCACACTACTTGACGAACTGCTGCTGTTTGCGCCTTCCACAATATATACTTAGAGTGCTTTCTAGGGCGCAACCGAATCTCTTGTCCGGAATCAATGCGCTGGCCCAGGGCATGTCTCAACTTGTCCAGACTCGTCTTTGAACTTGTCTGAGGGGCGCGATTCTTGGCGCCGCCAGAGTCAAGGGCCAAGAGGAAAGCGAATAATGCTATGATTCAAACGGAGGCTTAAAGGGATATAGCTTATATATATAAATAATATACAAGTTATATAAAACAATAAAACATAGATTCTCAGTGTTAATCTGGCCCTTCAGAACAGCCGCCTCCTAATTAGTCCGCACCTAATTAGTAAAGGGGCACAGATTAATATTAGTGTCCAGTCAACTTCTCCATACTTTGTTATGAGGAGTTAGAACAATCTACAAAGTCAGTGGGTCATGGTCGTCATCAGGGGAGTCAGGGATCTCCGGCAGCTCTATCAACTTAGCCACAGGTCGGGTGTAAGTCCGCCCTTGGACGATGACTTCTGCCGCTCTGACCTTCCCATCGGCACCAGTAATCACTCTGCTCACGCGGCCGGCCGGCCACGTAGCTCGGGGTAGTGACTGGTCTATTATCATGACGACTATGTCCACCTTCAGGTTGTCCCTGTCCTTTACCCACTTCTGACGGGCTTGGAGGGATGGTAGATAATGGAGGAGGAAGCGGGTCCAAAACTGGTCGGCCAGTACTTGGCTGTGTCTCCACATTCTCCGGCCGTTCATCTCGTCTTGTCTGTACACCGCCTGTGGAAGGGCAGGGTCCAGCCGCCCCATCAAGAGGTAGTTTGGGGTGACTGGGTCGACGTCTGCTACATCACTTGAGACGTAACCGAGGGGCTTAGAGTTCAAGACGCCCTCGATCTCCGTGAGGACTGTCATCAGGACTTCCTCAACCACGGTCTGGGCCCCAAGTACGGTGTACATAGCAGTCTTTATAGAACGGACTTCTCTCTCCCAGGTTCCCCCGAAATGAGGGGCGTTCGGGGGGTTGAACTGGAATGTGATCTGAGAGGGAGCGAGGCGGGTCTTGAGTTCTTCACCCATAGCTAGGAAGCTCTCTCTCAGTTCTGTGTCTCCTCCTCTGAAGTTTGTCCCTTGGTCGGACAACAACACGGATGGGGTTCCTCTCCGGGCTTGGAATCTCCGGAAGGACATGAGGAATGAGTCCGTACTCATGGTCTGGAGGATTTCAATATGAACAGCTCGGGTGGTCATACACTTGTACACAATGCCCCACCTCTTCTCTGTCCCTCTTCCTTTCTTGACGTTGAATGGGCCGAAGCAGTCCACACCCGTGGAGTGGAAGGCCCGCTCGCCGAGTCGGAGGCGGCAGGGAGGCAGGTCGGCCATCATCGGGATACTAGGCTGTGCTCTCCACTTGCGACAGGTTAGGCAAGTCCGTTGGAAGCGACGTACAGCTTCTCTCCCTTGGAGTATCCAGAAGCGTCGTCGGATCTCAGCGAAGACTCTCTCGGCCCCCGCGTGGTGCACCACCTCGTCGTACTTCTGGATGATCAGCTCGGTTATCTTGTGTCGGCTGTTGAGGACGATGGGATGCTTAGCATCGTCAGTCACGTCCGGGGCCCGTCTCAATCGACCACCCACCCTGAAGAGGCGCTGGGCGTCGAGCTCTGGGGCCAAGGTGAGAAGTCGGCTGTCTGAGGGGACTGGCTTTTCCCCTGTCAGGCAGTCTAGTTCTTCTGGGAATGAGTCTCTTTGGGCTCTCCTTAGCAGAAGAAGTTCGGCTTCTTTGTAGTTCGATGCGTCAAGGTCTGTGGTGGGGGGGATCTCAGGGTGGTGCCATAAGAATGTCCTTTTCTGAGCACTCTCAAGAGTTAAGCAGTCGTCTAGGTTCGGGTCCGTTGGAGCCGGGGCGTGCGTCAGCCCGCAGAACATGGACTTCTTGATCTCTGATTCATCTTGACTCGCCTCCCGTGGTGTGGGGGTAGGCCACTTCTCCTCCGGGAGCTTGAGGAACTCAGGACCGTCACTGTAAGGGTTAGGACGTGTGAGGTCGTCTAAGGACATCCCCCGTGTGATGACATCCACTGGGTTCTGCTTGGTGTCAACGTATCTCCAACATGCTGCTCCTACTAGGTCTTGGATCTCGGTGACTCGGACTCCGACGAAAACCTTGTACCGACAGGAGTCGGACTGGATCCAGGTGAGCACAGTCATAGAGTCTGACCACAGGATTGTCTCTCGCACCATTATGGTGAGTTCACTTTGTATCATCGTGGTGAGTTGCGCGCCTACCAGAGCTGCGCAGAGCTCTAGACGCGGGATCGACTGCTGCTTGCGGGGAGCTATCCTCGAGCGGGCCAGGATGAAGGCTACATGTACTTCTCCCTCTTCTCGGGCTCTCAGGTAAGCCACCGATCCGTAAGCCACTTCAGAGGCGTCACTGAAGACGTGCAGGTCTGTCTGACACGTCTCCAGCCGCACTGTAGGGGGGAAGTAGCTCCGTTGAATGGTCACATCTTGGAGTGAGTCGAGTTCTCCCTCCCATTCTCTCCAGGTGGAAGCCAGGTGCTCGGGTATGGGGTCGTCCCAGCCCTGCTCCTTGTCCCACAGTTCTCGCACCAGCATCTTCGCCCGAGTGGTGTAAGGTAGGATACACCCCATCGGGTCGTATTGGCTGGCGAGTGTTCTGTATACACTCCGCCGAGTGGTCGGTAGAGTGGTCGACCTTCCCTGATCCGTGGTCAGGGGTGTGTGCTTGTAATGGAGCGAGTCTGTTTTGAAACGCCAGACGAGGACCAATGTCATTTCCTGTGCTTCCTCTGGGGTGGTCGCCATCCAGGTCTCGCTGCTTGCTGCCTTTGTCTCTGGGGGGAGGCTGCGGAGTACTTGAGGGTCACTGCTGGCCCATTGCCTGAGGTCGAATCCACCTTTGACCAGGGAGGCTCGTAGCTTCAGTAAGATGCTCTCGGCTTCTTCTGGCGTAGATACGCTCTGTAGGCAGTTGTCCACGTAGAAACTCCTTTCCACGCTGTGTCTGACCTCCTCGTCGGCTCCAGGGTCTTCGGCCACGTGCTTCTGTAGCGCGAACGTGGCGCAGCACGGGCTGCAGGTGGTGCCGAATGGGAGGACCTCCCATTGGTAGATTGAGGGTTGTTCATCGTCGATCCTCTCTCTCCACAGGAACCGCAGCAGGGGCTTGTCTTCCTCCATCAGTCGCACTTGTAGGAACATTCCTTTGATGTCGCCGCTGATGGCCACTTTGTCCTGGCCGAAACGTAGCAGTACGCCGAGGAGGGAGGGGCCGAGTGTCGGGCCGGGCAGGAGCAAGTTATTCAGGTTCTGTAGTCCAATCTGATAACTGCAGTTAAATACGATGCGGTTCTTGCCGTTGTGGTGGACCTTGTGATGGGGCACGTACCAGGACTCAGTCGTCTGGTCTGCCTCGTGGTCGTCGATTTTCTTTATATGTCCAGCCGTGATCAGCTTGTCGATCTCAGCGCGATATATCGTTGCTTGAGGGGGGTCTTTGGCGAGACGCCGCTCTGTGTTCTGTAGATAGCGTTGTGTCACTTCCTTTGATGCGTGCAGGGTGGGCATCCCCTCCCGCCTCAAGAGTGGAGTCGCGTATCTTAGCACTCCGTCGACCTCGACCCTCTTGGTCTTCTGCTCGAGAAGAGCTATGGCGTACTTGTCTTCCTTGGAGCGAACTAGTTTACGTTCGTTCTTGAATGGCAGCGAGTCTAATGTCCATAGTCTCTCGACGTGCTGCAAGAGGGTAGTGTCTTGGTCGCTCACCTTCGTGTAAAGGCAGCGTGTGGACGTTGGTCGGTTGGAAGGCCCGGAGAGAGGGCCTTGGAGCGTCCAGCCCAGTCGGGTCTTGACCGCGGCTGGGCAGCCTCTGGGTCCGATGTGGACCGCGTCCGTTGGGACGATGAGGTCTGCGTGGTCAGAGCCTATGAGCAGGGTCGGTGTGGCGCCGTCGATGAGCGGTATAGGCAGTCGGCGTAGGTGCGCGTACTTCTCCATCAGCTGTGGGATGGGGTAGTCATAGCGTGACAGACCTATGTCCTGGCTTGTGAACGCCTTGGTGATGCTGTACCGCTTCTCGGGCTGCTCGACCGCTGCTATAGTGAATGAGACGTTTTCACCCTTTATTGTTTTTAAGTCTCGACGAATGGTACGGATTGTCATTGTTTCCTCGGTACCCCGCAGGCCCAACTGGGTTGCGGCGGAAGCGAGGAGGAGAGTCTTTTCTGACCCGTCGTCGAGGACGGCGTAGGTGTCGAGGACCTTGTCCTCGTAGCTCAGGAGCACTCGGACCACCTTGAGGAGCACTCGGGAGCTCCCGCTCTTCGCAGGGTCTATGTATAGTACTTCTGCTCTCGAGCTGCTTTGTGGTGCGGGTCTCCGTTTGTTGCTCTCGTGTAGGACCTCCAGGTGGGCGCCGTCACACTTGCCGCACCCTTTCTTCAGGCGGCACTCAGCTGCCATGTGGCTGCGCGCGCAGCGGAAGCAGCGGCGGTTCGCTTTAATCCACTGACTCACTTCTTCGGCGGTCAATTTCTTAAATGCGTCGCATTGAGATAGCCAGTGTTCGTGGTCGCAATATTGGCATGCGATCTTCCATTTTCCCTTCGCGCGGGGGGGGTGTTATGGCTCTTTTGTCGCGGCACCGACTCGGCCTGGTGCATCACGGTGACGGGCCTGCTGTTGTCTTTAAACCTTCTCGGTCCATCTTTAGGGTTAGAGCCACCCCACGCGAAGGTGTCTATTCGTAGGCTGCTGACCTCTCTGGCTAAGAAGTCAGCAAGGTCTAGGAGGGATTGTTCTGGGCCGTGGGGGTCACGGTGATCTCTTTGCCACCGAAAACGTTCTTGGCGGGCTGGGGGGAGCTTCTATAGTATCCGCTCCACGTTGGAGTTGGCGTATAACTCGTACATCCCCTTCTCCTTTTGTGACCCGAGCATCCCTACCAGGGATTGTACTTTAATGGATAGGTCATCCAGGGCTCTATTGTCTTTAGCTGGGGGGAGGCGTTCAATCTCCCGTATCGCTTGAATTACATAGTCCCATGTACGTCCATAACGCGCGTCGAGGGCCACCAGGGCATCAGAGTAGGGGGTCCTTGAGTTAGAATATGCCAGCGCTATGTTGTGCGCTCTGGGTACTTTAAGGTGCTTGAGGAGGATGGCATATTTGTAGGACTCGTCCTGTACTCCGGACATAATGGTCTCTAAACACATGCGCAGTTCGGTATACTGCGCTCTGTCTTCACGTGTAAAGTCTGGGAATGTGGGTGTCCCAATGTAAGATGCCATGGATGGCTGTGACACTGATGCGCGTAGGGGGAGAGGCTTCCTTGGCGAGTCTCCCCGTACGTGGGGTCGTGGGTTAGTGCTGGGTGGGAACCAGAGGCCGGGCCCCCAGGTACCGCTCCTCGGTGCTGACTGTTGATTAAACTCACCCCTGGGATGGGTTGGGGGTTCGTAACGCAGCGTCTCAGGGCTGAGGTCGGGGCTGTACTGTTCCTCCTGGTCCGAGATGGGTTCGTGCGTGTGGGCTTTATGTCCTCCCTCGTCCTCCGCTAAGCTTTGTAGTCGCTTGGTTAGTTTCTCGGCGACGTAGGCAGGTTCTTCCCGTTGGCTGGGTCCCGTATAGATTGGTCGGGGAGGGGAAGGTGCCCTCGACCCTTGTCGTGATGATCTCGGGGAGCTCCGGGTGGAGGAGTGGGGAGTCGCCCTCTGGAGCACTTGCTCCATCATCTGCGCCTGCAGACGGTCTCGTTCCGCCTCGCGTTGTGCATTGGCGGGAACGCGCTGTATGGTCTCTTCAGCCTGGAGGCGCCTCTCTTCCAGTCGGATGTGTTCGCCCTCGCTCTCTCGTTGCGCTTGGAGACGTTCTCTTTCCGTTGAAGAATGTTCGCGCTCACTCTGTTGTTGCGCTTGGAGACGTTCTCTTTCCGCTGCAGAATGTTCGCGCTCACTCTGTTGTTGCGCTTGGAGGCGGTCGCGCTCACCCTGGATGCGGTCTCTTTCGGTTGAAGCTGTCAGCGTGGCGATCAAGACTTGCGCTAGCCTCTGGTCGGTCTCGCTTGGGGATGACGCTGATGATGGTGATCTGGAGTTGACAGGGCTTGGCGTTGACCTGTTCTCTTTACGCGCTCCGAGGTCCATCTCGAGGGCGCTGTTTCTCATCTTCTCCCGCGCTCCGAGGTCCATCTCGGAGACGCGGTACTCCTTTCTTTGGTGCGCGCCGAGGTCCATCTCGGGGCCGCGCTCTTTATCCTCTTGCCCTCCGAGGTCCATCTCGGATGCGCGGTCTGTACCTTCTGGCGCTCCGAGGTCCATCTCGGTGGCGCTGTGGTCGTTGGGCATAGTCAAGTCATGTCCCGCTTGTCCCCCCCCGTGAGCTAAGTCAGTTTCGTTTAAACCAGCTTGGGTCTCTACTAGTGGGGCCGACAAGTCGATAAGGTTGGGCATACTTAAGCTATTAGTTTTATCTGTGCTTAACGTCTTTTTAGATAAGCTAGGAGGTAGAACGACAGCGTAGTCCTCCAAGTGTGGAGGGGGCTGACGTTGGCGCCTAGGGCGCTCTAGTTTGGGAGAGCCGTTTGGAGAGTGTCCGCCGCTGGCCATATTACTATTAATATGATTAGTATTACTGATACCCTCCGGCTCGAAGGACCAATTGTAACTGAGGGGTTACAAAACCCTGACTGTATTAAAGATTGTGATAGATTAAACCACTACTACATATTATTATTATTACTTGCCAGACAGTACAGTTATTATGGCAGACACTCAAATAGACGGCACGGTGACAAAGAGATATCATTTACAGTATTTTATTATTAAGCAGATATACAACTGATAATTACTGGGTCGCTCTTTTATGGCGAATGATATTAGAATGTCAGAGTATCAAAGTCAGTGGGAATGAATAATTCCTAGGCTAAGTATACTAGACCGGGACGCTGGCGTGAGATGGCGATATAGGGGGGCAAACGAGGGTATAGCTGGAGACTGGTGATTTCCTCCCACAGAGTTGTAAGCTCCAGAGGAATGAAGAATAGACGGATACTCCGGCTGGTCACTTGAAGAAAGGGGTTCTCATACGGATCCGGTCCTTATAATCCAAGTGCTCGGTAGCAGGGTAATAGCTGTAATCCAATGCCTGATAGCAATGATGATAGCCAGCCAGCTTTGTCCTCGATCTTCAGGGTAGTTAAATCCAAACGACAATGGTATTAACGATGCTCTTCTCCACGGTACTACGTTTCCACAAGTCACTATAATCCACCAATAATGGTTCTCCAATATCAAAGTAGTATCTAAGGAGCTACTAGTTATCCGTAACGATACGCCGCGGTAGGTTCCAATGCTCACATGTCGAATAGTTCTGCTGCTAGGTTCACCTCATGTTCTGATACTAATTACGTTAAGTCCACACACACTTGCTAAGGTTCACGCTAGTTACTAAACGAACGAACTGCTTGTTAATGCTGCACACCGAACGAACTGCTGTAATGACGAACTCTTTACTTCACGTTAGGTTAGGTCGAACTGCACAATACGTTAGATTCACACTACTTGACGAACTGCTGCTGTTTGCGCCTTCCACAATATATACTTAGAGTGCTTTCTAGGGCGCAACCGAATCTCTTGTCCGGAATCAATGCGCTGGCCCAGGGCATGTCTCAACTTGTCCAGACTCGTCTTTGAACTTGTCTGAGGCGCGCGATTCTTGGCGCCGCCAGAGTCAAGGGCGTTATCCAATGAGGAAAGCGAATAATGCTATGATTCAAACGGAGGCTTAAAGGGATATAGCTTATATATATAAATAATATACAAGTTATATAAAACAATAAAACGTAGATTCTCAGTGTTAATCTGGCCCTTCAGAACAACGTTGTTAAACAGAGATCACGGAAGACAGTGTTGATAATACCAGTGGACATTTTTGTTAGACTAGTTTGGATGCCATTCAGAACTTGAACTGTTGTATACAGCAATTGTTTTTGAGATACATCAAGTGTTTTTGAGAGTAAATATTGATTGATTTTGTAGTCAATACATATCCAGTCAAGAAGACTTTGAGCGAATGTTTGGACTCCGTTCTTAACAAGAATACTACATCTGGTTTGAAACAACAACGAGAGTACAGAGTATCAGAGAAGATACGTTAAAGGGCTCCCACACAGGAGGCGCATGACGCCGTGCAGTGAAAGCCGAAAGGAAGCTGTAGGCCCGACTCCCCTCCTAGTCCTAACCCCCAGGAAAACCACCAGAATTGCCACATGGAACATCAGGACAATGTACGAACCAGGGAAGACAGTCCAGGTAGCACAGTTCAGTTCAGTTCAGTTCAGTTATTTTTTATTTCGGGCTTTGGACACATAACAACGGTCATTCCATAAATCGCCAACGTTTTACCAGCTGCTATTGCAGCATTGTGCAATTGTCCGAAAGGGGCTAGGGAGAAGCACTAGGCTTGTCGGGCCCTACCCCTGAAGACTTACGTTTCGTTTTTATTTATTTAATAAACAATTATTTATTTTGGAGATGAGGAACTACACCATCTCTCTCCTGGGCTTGTGTGAGACAAGGGCCCCGTTCCCCGTACCTGGATAACTGAGTTAGCCGGATAACTTTCGGTTAAGTCTGACTTAAGCCGGACTTTCCCGTTCCCCGTACCTGGATTGTCCAAATCACCATGACAACAGATCCAAAAGTTTGAGCCTGGTCGAGAGCAGGGTTAAGTTCAAGTTAGCCGGATGAAGCACAGCCACGCCCCCGCAAAGAAGTGACAGCTCTTTCCTGAAATTATTCCCACAGTCTAGGATCTGCTTTATACCATTCTGAATTACGTTTTTGTGCTCCATTCTTCCAGAGGGGGCTTTTGAAATGTAAAATAGACCCAAAATGCTGATACTAAATTCACTTTGTCCTAAATAATGCACGTTATATATACCGTGGCGCTCGCTCGGTGCGATGTACACATTATGTGGTTATTTTAACAACGCGCAGCATTGCAAATGTGAATCCCGCGGGGATATTTTTAATGATTGAAACCTATCGCTCGTTTGGCTCTGATTCCTTTCATATTCTCCGCTGTGGATGTTTAATGGAGCGCCTGGATTGTGTTTCATTCAAGCATAAAATTGAAGTGTCTATGCGTGGATTGTGGATCTTGTCTCGTTCATTAATGTATAAACAATGAATTTATCCCATCTGGCACAGTGGCGCAGCGGTAGTGCTCAATCCGCACCCTGGAGTAGTTGGCCTTAACGACCATCCACTCCCTGTTTACAAAACCATGTATTATTTTGGCCATATGTGGCGCTGTTGCGAGTTTGTGGATGCTGCGCTGCTGTATCCACATTTAGGAGGAGAAGAACAGAAGAAGAGATCCGTTTTGCAGAGCTGGAGAAAGTAGCGTTTTTCAACCTGTTAACGTTTGAAGGTGAGTTTAAACTACTAAATAAGATCCGATTCCTAAACACTGTCACAACAGCAGTCATATTGTATATTTTCAACAATACGTTTGTTTACCAATAGGTTATTGGGTTTGTGTTGCCGCTGTTTAAAGAGACTCCAATTGAATTGATTTACCGAGTGACTGAGTTCGTTTTTTCTCAAATGTAAACTACAGTATAAGATCCCAACAATGTCACAACAGCAGTCATATTGTATATTTTCAACAATACGTTTGTTTACCAATAGGTTCTGTTTTTGAGTTTGTGTTGGCAGTTTCAACAGTTGGATGTACTCGGTGAAGCTGACTGAGTCGTGTTTTGTTTCTGCACAGCAGATCTATAATAACGATAATACATTGTGTCCTATCTATCTATCTGCAATGCTTTTATTTTTTACTCCGTTTATTTGATCAGGGACAGTGCATATCAATCAACAGTTATACATTTATAAATGAATACAAATTAAAAACTGTAAATATGCCAACATTAGCAGGGTTGCTAGTTTTCAGTTGTAGTCCCTGGGCTAGATGTTTAAAGCCCAACCTCCAGGTTAAACCCTACTGATCAATTATGGGTAGTTTACATCATTGGTATATAATTATATATATATATGTACATATCTCTTACCTACTCTTACTAGTTACACTGTTGGCCAGTATGACTTACTACCATAATGTCTTTATACCTGTATCACTGTACATATTAATACTACAACTCTGTACATACATGTAGTACTCATAGTACTCATTTATATATGTTATACCCAGTTTAACCACCTGTACAGTGTATATTACTATTTCACGTTACTGCTACATAGTCACTCTGGTTGGATGCCAAAACTCTTTTGGTTGTACTGTACTTGTGCTGCATGATGACAATACATTACAATCTGCACTGAATTAGTCACAGAATGTTTTGGGACTAGAAGGTTTACAGGGTTAACCGGCTGTCGTGTGGCAGTGAAAGGGTTAACCTTCTGTGTATTGTTGAAGGTTTAGTCCACATTGTTTATTGAACAAAAATACAACATGAAGGTTGGCCTTTAAGCCAGAAACAATAGTACTGTTACATTTGTGACATACGATATGCAAATATACAGTAAGGAACCTGACGCAAACTTTGCCATCACAACCATTGAACTATTATAATAGTTAGGATCTATGGGTAACAGTACTGTATATTTGCATATCGTATATGTCACAAATGTAACAGTACTATATACCTGTATGTCATGTATGTCCCTATGTCATAAATGTCATGATGTCATGTATGTTGTGTGTGTCATAAATGTCACTATGAATTGAAAATAGGGGACCCTGATGTAAACAAGACAAACGTCTTTCTCTGGTCTGCATCCCCTTAACAATTGTGTGTATTGAGCCGTACTGTATTGTACCCATTCTGCAATCTGTTAAATAAAGTTTTCATTCATTCATTCAGTGAGATGCTGGAGAAGCAGCAGCAACAACAACAACAGCGGCTCCCCAAGAGGACACACAACTGCCTCGCCTGTGGTCAGCCAAAGTCCCGGTTCCTCAGAGATGGCTCCACCATCCACTTTTTTTTTATCAGACTGGAGCGGTGAGATACTGTACTTCTACTGCTCCACTAAGGTCTTCCAGACCTATGCAGCAGAAGGACTCACCAATCCCAGGATGCCATTCCAGGACTTTGTTGAGACAGAGTTTTTTCAGAGGGAGTTGGAGGCCTGGAGGGATGTCTTTATTCTCCTTTATTTTATATATCAGAGGATTTTATAGTATGTCTGCACTTTATGTGCTCATTTCATCATTCATGTATTTTACATTCTACTAAAACTGAATCAAACCATAAACAAGGTGGCCCTAAAGGATGTTAGATCCTAATGTGAAAAACTGTGATTTTATATGTCTGCTCATTTGACTTATTTCTACTTTTATCTTTACGCCCCACTATCTGCTGGGTGCATACTGAGAGAAAATGGTGGTTTTTCAATGTATGTGATGTATAGATTGGGGAGAGATGACAGCTAAAATGGTAAAACAACGAAATGTGCATGGAAGCAGGAGACGGTGATAGAACGGTGGTGGAACCAGTGGTTTCACAGGCACAGGCCGCGTCAGCGAGGGTTTTGTTATGAATTCCTTAGAGGAACATCTGAGATTAGAGTGTACTGTCTCCCCGGACAGGAGGGAGAGAGGTTCATCTTAATGAAACGTGAGTTTATTAGTGTTAAAGGTTATTCAGTTGTCATGACAACACGTCGCATGACAACCAGAAGGCGGGGCCGTCGTTGCGACGACGAACATCTATAAGTCGGACGGTGTTTCCGGGTGTAAGGCAGACTAGAATCTGACCGAGAGCGAGTAGGACTGAGATCACACAGAGGACCTTCTCTCCTCTCATCACGAGAGAGGGGGGGGGGGGGGGGGGGGGGGAGGAAGAATGCCACGACATCAGTAGCTTCGGCTACCACGAGGATGGTCTTAGGCTAACGAACAGGCCTGAACACTATTGGACTGAATCACAAAAGGACAATCTGAACACACCGAAAGATCATTAGAATAGACTCTTCAAGGACGATACAATTTGATAACATCTGATAACATCTGATTATGAGGTTTCTGTTTAGAGAAATAAAACAACGCTTTTCCTCACAAGGTATCTCACGTTGTCGAAGTGTCGAATTCTTACGGAAGTGGAGGAGTATTATGGTTTATGGATTGCACTAATGGGGGAAGATAAGGATCTTATCTACCAGTATCGGAGACGTCAGGACCATTAAAAGTACACAACGCAGAGGAATTGGATGGAGAGCCAAACAGACGAAGACGTGATACTGGCCAGTTTGATCAGAATCTTACAGTTGATGCCGTTGGGACCCGGATTTGCAAGAGATTAAAACAACGGGAACAGTTGGTTGTTGATGACAGTCGGATTTGCAAGAGATAAGAACAACGGATAAAGACTTTTTCAATAATGGGGCGACAGTGGACAACAGTCATCAATGTGTGGGAGAATCATGATCGAAGCAAGGCCGGTCAGCCCTGGGAGAGAGCGGCGAGTCGAGCGGTCAGGAGGCGAACCAGCGCTGTAGGGGAAACAGCGCTCCGATCAAAAATGTGAGTTCACTGTGCACACGGTTGTTTTGATTTTAAGCCAAATAAAAACGAACAGATAGTGAATCCGTAAACGTAAACATTTCTAGTTTGACACAGAGAGAGAATGCCAGCTGTAATAATATGCGGGACTGTTTTCATAACAGAAGGAAAGTCGAAAGGAGATTGTACCAGTGTGTATTATGTCCGATCAGGCAAGTCAAGTCAAGTCAAGTCAAGAGTTTTAATTGTCACGGCATACAGGTATACAATGAAATGCGGGTGGTCTTGCCCGCAACGATGTGCAATACAGTGGTACATATAATAGAATCAAAAGAAGAAACAACATTGTGCAGTAACAGATAGCAGGTAACATGGAGTGACATCTCGGTATCTGTACATAGTTATTTACAGCGCATGTGTGACATGCTAGTTAGCTTTGGTAGTGCAATACATTGTTCCTGTTATTTTAATTTAAAGTGACCTTTCCTTTGGCCATAAGTGTGCGTGTGTGCGACATGAGTGTGTGCCCGCTCATGTTAAAGTGTTAAGTGGCTGCTCGTGTGTGAGCGTGCACAGTGTGCGTGTCGTGTGTGTGTTCATGTGTGCTTGTGTGTGGACAGTTCAATGTTCTGAGCACTCAATGTACATTGTTCATGGCTCTGATGGCCTGGGGGAAGAAGCTGAGCCTAAACCGCTCTGTCCTAGTAGCTGAGATTTGCAGGCGTCTGCCTGACCTCAGCAGCTGAAACAGGCTGTTATTGGGGTGGTGAGGGTCTTTCATTATCCTGCAGGCTCTGGATTTGCACCTCTTGTTGTATAGAACCTGCAGGGGGGGTAGTGCAATACCCGTGGTACGCTCGGCTGAGCGCACCACTTTCTGTAGGGCCTTCTTGTCCTGTGCCGTGCTGTTTCCATACCAGGCAGTGATGTTTCCGGTCAGGATGCTCTCTACAGCTCCTGAGTAGAAGGACTGGAGTATCTTCCCCGATACTCTGAACTTCCTTAACTGTCTCAGGTGGTAGAGACGCTGTTTCGCCTTCTTTACTACTGTGCCTATGTGTGTTGACCATGTCAGGTCCTCTGAGATGTGGACCCCCAGGTACTTGAAGCTGCTCACCCTGTCCACGGTAGCCCCGTTTATCATCAGTGGTGTGTGTGTCTCCTGCTGTCCTCTCCTATAATCCACGATCAGTTCCTTGGTTTTGCCAATGTTCAGGAGCAGGCTGTTGTCCTGGCACCAGCGTTCCAGTACCTCCACCTCCTCCCGGTAGGCCTTCTCGTCGTTGTCCGAGATCAGCCCCAC
This sequence comes from Notolepis coatsorum, assembly GCF_963971535.1. Taxonomy (NCBI): domain Eukaryota; kingdom Metazoa; phylum Chordata; class Actinopteri; order Aulopiformes; family Paralepididae; genus Notolepis; species Notolepis coatsorum. Next base: position 136,231,604 of record NC_140171.1, read on the forward strand.
CACCACCGTGTCATCTGCGAACTTCACTATGGAGTTGGAGCTGAACTTGGCCACACAGTCGTGTGTGTAGAGTGAGTACAGCAGGGGGCTCAGAACACAGCCCTGGGGGGACCCGATGCTCAGGGTGATGGTGTTGGAGGTCTGACCCCCCACCCTGACCGCCTGGGGTCTTTCGCTCAGAAAGTCTAGTACCCAGGCGCTCAGGGCGGAGCTCAGACCTAGCTCGATCAGCTTGTCCACCAGTCTGGTGGGGACTATGGTGTTGAACGCTGAGCTGTAGTCAATGAACAACAGTCTCACATAGCCCCCCTTCTGACGGTCAAGGTGCGAGAGGGTGCTGTGCAGTACCTGGGAGACCGCGTCGTCGGTGGACCTGTTTGTCCTGTATGCAAATTGCATAGGGTCCATATCACTGGGGAGGGAGGCACAAATGTGGTCCTTGACCAGCCTCTCGAAACATTTCATGACCACAGAGGTGAGTGCCACCGGTCTGTAGTCATTTGGACATGCTGGGGAGGGTTTCTTCGGCACAGGGATGATGGTAGACCTCTTGAAGCAGGCAGGGACCACTGACTCCGCCAGTGATTGATTAAATATGACGGTGAACACAGGGGCCAGCTGGTTGGCACAGGTCTTGAGTATACGTCCTGTTATGCCATCTGGGCCAGCAGCCTTCCTGGTGTTCACCTGCATAAATGCTCTTCTCACACTGTGTTCCGACAACGAGAGAGCGTCCCCCCCCCCCTCGCGGTTGCCCCCCCCCCTCCACAACAGCCGGCGCGCCAGTGACGTCACTAGCCGGAGAGCCAGCAGCGCCACTGTCTACACCAAACCGAGCGTAGAAGGTGTTGAGCTTGTCCGCGAGGGAGGCGTCGTCGCTCCCCATTGACGGGGCGCTGACTTTATAGTCAGTTATTGACTTCAGTCCCTGCCATAATCCTCTTGTGTCGTTTTGTGCCATTTGTGTCTCCAGTTTGTCAGCATATGTCCTCTTAGCAAGTTTGACTGCTTTGCGTAGAGTATAGACTGAAGCCTTATACTCCTCCATGTTTCCTGACTCTCTACCCAGGTTGTAGGCGGTGGTACGAGAGTTCAGAGCTGCTCTAATAGTGCTATCCACCCACGGTTTCTGGTTTGGGAAAATCCGCACCGTTTTCCTGAGGACAATACCATCAGCTATTGTTGTTATGTAGCACACCACTATGTCTGCTAGCTCACTGACGTCACTGGCACTTCCTATGAACATATCCCAGTCCGTGTCTGCAAGCACGTCCTTGAGCGTGGCCTCTGATTCGTCGGTCCACTTCTTAGTCTCACGTGACACGACGGCGTCACGTGATCTCTGTTGATATGCCGGAAATAGCAAGATGGAGTCATGATCGCTCGAGCTTGTGGACCCCGTTAATGGCGGAGCGGCTACTGCCTTGTAACCCGCTTTGAACGGGGAATAGCAGTGGTCGAGTGTGTTCTTCCCTCTGGTGGAGCAAGCGATGTGTTGGAAAAAGGACGGCATCACTTTCTTCAGGTTGGCCTGGTTGAAATCGCCGGCCACTACCATCGCTGCGTCTGGGTGTTTGATCTGGTGTCTGTTGAGATGATCGTGTAATTCGCCCAGCGCTTTGCCCGTGTTCGCGTGTGGGGGAATATACACGGCAGTCATGACGACTGCTGTGAACTCCCTCGGGAGGTGAAACGGACGACATAGGATAGAAAGATGTTCCAAGTCCGGCGAACACGAGTTTGAGAGGACCTGCACCCCCTCGGGATTAACCCAGGAATTGTTCGTGATGAGGCAGACTCCGCCGCCGATGGTCTTTCCTGAGCCAGCGTTGCGATCTGCACGTAAGACTGTGAAGGCATCCGAGGGAGAGACGCTTTTGTCTGGGGTCGTCGGCGTGAGCCATGTCTCTGTGAGACATATAATGTTGATGTCTCTCATCTCCCGTTGGAACCGGACCCTCGCTCTCAGATCATCCATCCTACCCTCCAACGAACGGGCATTCGCCAGAAAGATGGATGGAATTGCTGGGCGGTAAGCAGCTCTTTTTAGTCTCAATCTGATACCTCCTCGTCTCCCTCTGTGTCTTCTCCTGCCGTCGCCTTTGTTCTTTTCTTTGCCGCCATTCTCCCGTCTGATTTCTGCTGGCCATTCTAGGTCAAAAGTGTCTCCAAACTCCTCTTTGAGCCCGGGGTTCAGGTCCATAAGTGTCTGACGGTCGTATGACGTACCCGCCAGTGTTGCTTTAAATAAAAAAGTAGCAAAAACAAACATAATAGCTAAAAGTGAGTACATCGTTGCGGAGCTAAAACCAGAGGCGTCTGACCAGGGTCGCGTCCTCTCTGCAAGAGTATTAGTCTGAGAAAGCGTCCCCTGATAATGGATAGGAAAGAGAGGAAAAACAGCTGTGTTTTTAGGCCGTGGAAGGAAGGGCAGCGTTTGTTTGTTTGAGAGAGTAGCCATTATGAGCGAGTCAAAATGGCCGTGAGCACCACGAGGAGATAACAACAGATAAAGAACCAGGAAGTGACACGTCAACTAAAACACCATGGAGGAGGAGTAGGTCGCCACCTAGTGGCGGAGGGGGGGTAGTGCTGGGGAGTTTCCATTACCCATAGGGGAATATTTAGAGTTTAATTCAATTAAGGAGTTTAATTGCGGAGGGGGGGGGGGGGGGGTAGTGCTGGGGAGTTTCCATTACCCATAGGGGAATATTTAGAGTTTAATTCAATTAAGGAGTTTAATTGCGGAGGGGGGGGGGGTAGTGCTGGACAGTTTCCATTACCCATAGGCGAATATGTAGAGTTTAAGTTAATTAAGGAGTTGAATTTTTTCAAAATTACCAACTGCTTGTGTGTATACACGGTGGTGTATGTGAGAACTTTGTAAAGGAACTCAAAGTGTGGTATATAGAGCGACGGGACAGCTCCAGGGCGACGGTAGACAGCCCCGTAGGGTATATAGAGCGACGTGACAGCTCCAGGGCGACGGTAGACAGCCCCGTAGGGTATAGAGCGACGGTGACAGCTCCAGGGCGATGGTAGACAGCCCCGTAGGGTATAGAGCGACGGTGACAGCTCCAGGGCGACGGTAGACAGCCCCGTAGGGTATAGAGCAACGGTGACAGCTCCAGGGCGACGGTAGACAGCCCCGTAGGGTATAGGGCGACGGACAGCTCTGTTGTATGTTAGATGATAGTACGAGTACGTATATGTGAGTTAGGAGCAGGGAACCAACCTGCTCTGTTGTATGTTAGAGCGATGCAAATAGTTTTAGGCACTGATTCTGGGTTTTTTGGTTGTTGCACTGTTTTTGGGTTATCACAAAGAGGCGGGAAGAGGGTCCGTGCGTGAGGATACCAAGTGCGTGGGATGCCAAAAGATAGGGGGACAGGGCTTATGTTGTGTGCTCGGTTGTATGTTATTATCATAATAATAAGATCGATATACAGGTTAATTAAATAAGTTTAATTATTAATTGATTAAATAAGAATTGCACAGAAAGATGGTGCAGTTATTTGAATGGGTTAATTATTGAATAAAGAGGGAGGTTGAATTCCAGTGGGGCCTTCTCACACCTAATAAATAGGCAGAGTCTTGAGGGGACACGTCACCAGAAAGAACTGGCGCGCGCTGGGGGTCAACCGTGGGACAAACGTAGAGCGCCGAGTGGGTATCGTTTAGCTGCTGGTGTCACGCCGGAAGACAACAAAACAGGGAACAGCCCTGTAGGATTAGATATGGGTGTTGAGAAGGTGGGGGACTAATAGAGAACAAATAGCGCCATGGGCTGTAGGACACTCACACCGTCCAACAGTCTGAAAGGGCGTGGCCATGGCAGGGGCTTGCAGAGGAAAAAAAAACATATAGAGAACGAGCTGCAGGCCCAAAGCCACGGTAGACTAATAGAAAACACAGGGTCGAGTGTACAGAAAGACTGCCGGTGTTGTGTTTCTGCTTTCAAGGGGGGAATGACACCGACAGCGATGGAGATGGCCAGGAGACAGACTGGAGGAGGAGGAAGCCGCAGGGGCCAGGCACGGCAGCCTGGTACACAGATCGTCCACGACGAGAGAGAGGGCCGACGGCGGTGGAGATGAGCCTCAACCAAGATGACCGACGGGGCGGAGATGACCGACGGGGCGGAGACGGCCGACGAGGCGGAGTCCAGCGGTCGCAGGCGGTGTTTGCCCAGGGGAGAACGAGGCAGACATTGGAGGGGGTTTCCCTGCGGAGACGCTGTTTAGAGAGCGTTTTGAAACAACAGAGCACGGGCGGTGAATCATGAACAAACAGGGACTTCCTTTCAGAGTCAATCAGGAGATCGAGAGACGAGACAACAGCGAGAAGTCCTGTGTTCATTGATTAGGAGTATGAGATATAAATGGAGGATTCATATATAAGATATATGTATAGAAGGATATATATATATATAGAAGGTAGATAAGAGGGAGAACAGTAGAACAACAGGATATAATTATTGGGAGCAGACAGGGGGGCTCCAATGGTTATGAGTCGTTGGATGTTGTTGGTTTTGGTGGTCGGTTTCGGTTCCCTTTGTGCACGAAGGGGGGCGCAAACAGACATCAGGCAGCAGGATCACTGGGTTGACCGTGGGCCGTCTTCGTTTCTTGTGCACGAGAGACGAGGTTGGTTTGCTTCAACCACAGGCTATTTTTGGCATAATTAATCAAAAAACCAAATAATGATTTATGATTCTGAAGGGGTGATAAGAATCAAGGGGGGATTGAGAGAAAATGGTGGTTTTTCAATGTATGTGATGTATAGATTGGGGAGAGATGACAGCTAAAATGGTAAAACAACGAAATGTGCATGGAAGCAGGAGACGGTGATAGAACGGTGGTGGAACCAGTGGTTTCACAGGCACAGGCCGCGTCAGCGAGGGTTTTGTTATGAATTCCTTAGAGGAACATCTGAGATTAGAGTGTACTGTCTCCCCGGACAGGAGGGAGAGAGGTTCATCTTAATGAAACGTGAGTTTATTAGTGTTAAAGGTTATTCAGTTGTCATGACAACACGTCGCATGACAACCAGAAGGCGGGGCCGTCGTTGCGACGACGAACATCTATAAGTCGGACGGTGTTTCCGGGTGTAAGGCAGACTAGAATCTGACCGAGAGCGAGTAGGACTGAGATCACACAGAGGACCTTCTCTCCTCTCATCACGAGAGAGGGGGGGGGGGGGGGGGAGGAAGAATGCCACGACATCAGTAGCTTCGGCTACCACGAGGATGGTCTTAGGCTAACGAACAGGCCTGAACACTATTGGACTGAATCACAAAAGGACAATCTGAACACACCGAAAGATCATTAGAATAGACTCTTCAAGGACGATACAATTTGATAACATCTGATAACATCTGATTATGAGGTTTCTGTTTAGAGAAATAAAACAACGCTTTTCCTCACAAGGTATCTCACGTTGTCGAAGTGTCGAATTCTTACGGAAGTGGAGGAGTATTATGGTTTATGGATTGCACTAATGGGGGAAGATAAGGATCTTATCTACCAGTATCGGAGACGTCAGGACCATTAAAAGTACACAACGCAGAGGAATTGGATGGAGAGCCAAACAGACGAAGACGTGATACTGGCCAGTTTGATCAGAATCTTACAATACTATAACCTTATAATGTTTTGTAACAGATTACAGAAGCATATTGGAACGTGAGGTTCTGATATGAATTGATTAATATATCTGCATTATTTTATCCCACTTTATGCTTTGCTCTTGCTGCTTGTTTTACACTGATTTTATGTTTTATTTCTTACTGATGTAAAGCACTTTGAACTGCAATCCCCTGTATGAAAGGTGCTATACAAATAAAGTTATTATTATTATTATTACTGAGACACAGTTCTTTCAGATAGATAGTTTTTAAACCAGCTCAAAGCCGTTTTACCAAGACCTATATGCAGCCAAGCCTCTGCAGTAATGCGTGATCCAGAGTCAAACGCTTTAGACAGATCAACAAACAATGCTGCACAGTGTTTTTTCTTGTCTAGTGCTTCAATTATGTCATTTGAGACTAGCATAGTCGCTGAAGTACTATGGATCTGAAGCCTGACTGAGACTTGTTAAGAATATTATGGTCAGCTAGAAACTCTTTCAGTTTGTTTACAAGAGATTCAAAGACTTTGGCCATTACAGACAATCTGGAAATAGGGCGATAATTATTTAGGTCAGAGGGGTCTCCGCCCTTTAACAAGGGGAGAACCATGGCCGACTTCCATGAGCTAGGTAATTCACCAGATATGATATGAACATTTCCTGATGACGCTGCCATTTTAGCTCTAATTAAGAATGACAGTGACCTAGCTGACTATTATTTGGAAATCCAGTGGTTTGTAAACTGGTGCGACAATAACTGTCTGGTTTTAAATGTTAAGAAGACTGAGGAGATGGTGTTTGACCCCAGAGGTGTTGGGGACCACAGGCCTGTGGTCATCCACACACAGTCCTGTGCATAAATTAAGAAACATGATTTAAGTTGACAAAAACCTCTGCCGCTACAATCTAATGATAATCTAAATATGTGCAACAAGGAGAGACGGGGACAGAATTAATGAATGAAAACTTTATTTAACAGATTGCAGAATGGGTACAATACAGTACGGCTCAATACACAAAATGTTTAAGGGGATGCAGAGCAGAGAAAGACATTTGTCTTGTTTACATCAGGGTCTGCCATTTTCAATTCATAGTGACATTTATGACATACATGACATTTATGACAGGGACATACATGACATACAGGTATATAGTACTGTTACATTTGTGACATAAGATATGCAAATATACAGTAAGGAACCTGACGCAAACTTTGCCATCACAACCATTGAACTATTATAATAGCTTTACTATTATAATCTAAATCTGTGCAATATTCATGTTTATTTAGTGATATTCATGTTTATTGATTCAACATAGCTGTTTATCTTTGATAATGTATGACAGGCGTTTGCCCCGACCGGGATTCGAACACGGCTGCACGAGAGCAGTTCAGCTCCTTGGACAGCGTGACAAATGCACCCATTTCATTGGCTGTCAGTCTGTTACACCTATACACGGCTGGCCCGCGCGGGCATCCCAGCGACCGGTGTTCGAAACCCTGTGTTTCCAATATAATTTTTTGGAATATAATATTAATGATTATACGCCAAAGTAGCCTAGTTTTAAGTTAAAATATTATAAATCTACATGCATTGAGGATGTCATTCTTTATATAGCTCTCAACGTGCACCAAATTGAATTATTCCTACATCGCAAAAAGAAGGGAAAGACTAGGTTTCGAACCCCGGTCGTCTGCGTGAAAGTCAAAAGAAGAACCCGTTACACCACAGTGGAGATAAGTAAAAGATCGACCATACATCAATCAATGGGAAGAGAGCCGTATCGTTATTTTGTATAACAGTTTAACTAATTATTTTCGCTAGCAAGATCTCATTTGATTATTCAATCCAGCAGGCAAGTTTAAAGAAATATAATCTGATTGATTGAGGTAATGAGGGACTTAAAATTAGCCTATAGATAACGCATTTAACTTGTCGGCGAGGCGATTGAGCCGTACTGCAATATGTTAATAAAGTTTTAAATCAATTAATCAATGAATGCCGCTAGAGAATCAGGATCTCTGCTATCGATACGTGCTGGCTTTTCAACTGGAGCGGCCGCGCGCACTTATCCTGGGTCTCAAGTCTGGCTTGAGTTAACGAGACTGAATCCACCTTCGAGGAACAGGAAAATCCCGGCTTCAAACATCGGGTTAACGGAATCTGGATAATGACATCTTGATCGACTTAGTTGAACCAGGTACGGGGAACGGGGCCAAGGTGGCTACAAGCAGGGCAACTGAGATTGGCATCTGGGGAGATGGTGCTCTACTCCCGTCATACAGAAGAAGGCGCCCCACACACGGAAGGGGTGGCCCTGATGCTGGCTCCGGAGGCACAGCGCTCTCTCATTGGTTCGCCAAAAGGAAAGGACACTTTAAATTAGAATAACAGGAACAGTGTATTGCACTACCAAAGCTAACTAGCATGTCCCATATGCTCTGTAAATAACTATGTACAGATACCGAGATGTCACTCCATGTTACCTGTTACCTGTTTACTGCACAATGTTGTTTTTTTATTTTTTGATTCTATTATATGTTGTACCACTGTATTGCACATCGTTGCGGGCAAGACCACCCGCATTTCATTGTATACCTGTATGCCGTGACAATTAAAACTCTTGACTTGACTTGACTAACCGGTGAACCCACGAATCATCACCGCCAAGTTCACCACTAAGAAGGAAAACATCAGACTATCCATCATTCAGTGGTACGCGTCAACAAACGACACCGAAGACGAGAAGAAAGACGATTTCTATGAACAACTGCAGGCTGTACTGGACAGACAGAGAGAAAAAGACATCACCATCCTTGTAGGAGCCATTTCATTTGATTTAATAGTTTTTGACTAAATGGCGCCTCGAAAAATGGCACCATGGTCCTCTATTAATTAGGGCCCAGCTGTGTGTAGACGCACGCCAGACGAGAAACAGATTTTCAACCGCTCGCTCGCTACACTGTACACACACAGCGCAGATTGAATGAAAGAAAGACTTTGTTTAGAATCATTTTGAGTTTATTTGAACCCCTTCTGCTGCGCCTGTTTGTTTTAAAACCTTTTAGTTCAAGTCTGGAGCCTGTTTTGATTCGTTGTTTGCCCCATTATTATTTGAAACCTTTACACAACTCCTTCCATAAAACTCAACCGGTTCGAACCCATCAAGACGCAACCATCAACAACATCGAACAGTGAGTAACAAGACAGCCCAAGTCAAAGTGGTGTGAGCGCGTTAAAGACGTATTCTGGCTTAGATAGGCAAATTGGCCCTACAATCAAGTTGAAAATCTCTCTGATATGGACACAATCAATGGAATGTGCGATATAATTGGATAAATGAACGCGAAAGACACGCATTTAAAATGGAATTGGATGGATCTAATGGATGTGTCACGCTATTGAAAACAATGGTATGTACGATATCATATGGATAAATGAACGCGAAAATCACGCATTTAAAGTGGATTTGAATGAATATATGTCATCATCAAATAAACCCTGTGCATCGTTATAAATTTGGATTTGGACAATAAATGCTGCTTAACGATGTCTGGACATGATAAAGAGGAATTGGGCCATTCTGAAGCTGTGATTGTGACTGAAGTTACCGCCGTTCACTTCTGATATATCAGACTTCTGATAAAAAATTTAATTTGCCTGTGGTTGTGGGAAAGAGACAAGTGAAACCCACACAACGGGCACCAGGCCACGTGAGCGGATCGGCGCGGCCGAGAAATCCGCTCTTCGCTCTTTAAAGCTTGGTCCGCTCCGCTAATCGCTCATGTTGACCCCGGCCCCAAGTCGCTCTCCGCTCGCTCCCCGCTCACCTTGAATCGAGCGCTCCCCGCTCCCCGCGCCAGATCGCTCGGCAGTTTTTTTTTTTTTTTTTGGAGCATGGTGTAAATTAGCTCAAACAGTCTACACCCCCTGGGCCCCTTAACAATTGTTTGTATTGAGCCGCATTGTAATTGTAGGCATTCTGCAATGTTAAATAACGTTGTTTATCCATTCACTAGCTCTATTAAGCGATGATGAATGCTATGGTCGCTGCCATTAACGTTAGCATGTAAGCTAACGTCAACAACAATGGCGTCGATACTTTTTCTAACAGGAGTGAGTGTGGGCGTCTCTACAGTGACAAAGCCTGAACAGGATATCACAGGTTCACCCTTCTCATTGGAAATTGAAAATGGCCTTCATGTTTGTACATCGCCATCTGTTGCTTTGGCATTGTACTGCATGTATATATTACATCAACAGTGTTAAACCACTGTGAGCGGCCTGGAGTGGATTGGAGCGGAGGAGAACTCTCGCTCCGGACGTCGCGCCGACTCATTTTAAAACCCACTCCTCGCTCACGTCAAAACCGCCCGCTCCGCGCCCCGCGCCGCTCACGCGCCGTGCCGCTCACATGGCCTGACGGGCACTTGAGGCTAATTATGCAAAGCAATGTAATGCAAGAAAAGCTAAACTTGGACAACTCACAAGCAAAATAAATGTGTTACTAGCACTTATGGTTGATTACAGTAATGTGGAATTGGTTAAATAAGAATACAATGAATTTAATTCTAAAACAAATGACTTCAAATCACTTCACAAATCAGTGCAGCAGCTATTATCAGAAGAGGAAGCTTCAGAAGAACAAGATCAGTGGTACATGCCAAAGTTCAAAATCATATGTGAATTTCATGATGATGTTTTAGAATGGATAAATAATGCCCCTGCAGCTATGGCACAAAATCCACCAGAAGTGGCACCAGAAGTGACACCAGAAGTGACACCAGAAGTGACACCAGCACATAGTGTGAAATCATTTGGCAATATTTCAGTTGGCATGAAATCCACTTCAAGCACCGCAGCATTAAGACAGTTAGAGGCCGAAAGGGCCGCTCTAGCCACACGTTCTGCTTATCTCAAGCAAAGACAAGCATTTGAATTGCAGGAGGCACAGCTCAAAGCAAAAAAGGAAGCATTTGAATTGGAAGTGAAAATTGCAGCTGCTGATGCCAGGTTAAAAGTACTGGATGTTTCTAAACATGTAGACACCAAGTTTGATGTTAACCCCTTAATCACAGCAGCATCACACCTGGACAAGAGGCAGGGGAACTATGTGAGAATGCTGTCATCGACTACAGCTCAGCATTCAATACCATAGTCCCCTCCAAACTCATAGCCAAGCTCAGGGACCTGGGCTTGAACTATGACCTCTGCCAGTGGGTCTTGGACTTCCTGACGGGCAGACCCCAGGTGGTAAGAGCAGGCAACTGCACCTCCTCATCCATCACGCTCAACATAGGGGCCCCCCAGGGCTGTGTTCTGAGCCCCCTCCTCTACTCCCTGTACACACATGACTGCGTGGCACAGCGGAACAACAACACAATAGTAGTGGTGGGCCTGATCTCTGCCAACGACGAGAGGGCCTACCTGGAAGAGGTAGAGAATCTGTCACAGTGGTGTCAGGAGAACTGCCTCTCCCTGAACGTCAGCAAAACAAAAGAGATGATTGTGGACTTCAGGAGGTCGGGGGTCAAGGACTACAGCCCCCTCAGCATCGACGGGGCACCGGTTGAGAGAGTGAACAGTTTCAAGTACCTCGGAGCCCACATATCCGAGGACTTGACATGGACCACACACATTGACAGTGTTGTGAAGAAGGCACGACAACGCCTCTACTTCCTCAGGCGCCTAAGGAAGTTCCAAGTCAGTCAGAAGATCCTTAGGAACTTCTACTCATGTACAATAGAGAGCATCCTGACTGGCAACATCACCTTGTACCGGATCTCCTCTCTGGTAAACAAGAATACCCTGAAGACTCTGGCAGGAGCACTCATTCAAGGGTACTATGACTATGCGTGCACCTCATGGTACCAAAGCACCTCAAAGGCGCTTAAAACAAAATTACAAACATCACAAAACAAACTGGTCAGACTACTACTTGACCTGAACCCCAGAACCCACCTCACCCCTGCCCACTTTGCCAACCTAGGATGGCTTAGAGTAGACGACAGAGTACAGCAACTTGCAATGGGCCTGGTCTACAAGATACACTATACGACCGGGGTGCCCATGTACATGTCAAAATACTTCCCAAAGGTCAGTGAATACCACAACCACTACACCAGAGGAAGCTCAACAAATCATGTTAAACCCAGATTCGGCTCAAACAAGGGACTAAACACGTTTCGCAATTATGCCACAACAATGTGGAACGCCCTACCCAAAGCTGTAAAGGAATGTGAATCCCTGCCCACATTCAAAACCGCCCTTAAAGAGCACCTACGGGAGGCTGCAATTCGAAACTGGCCACCGTAAATGCCCAAAACCCCCACCACCTCCTAATAGACAGTCTCCTCCCCACCGCATGTATATATTCCCTCCCCGCCGTATGTATATTCCCCTCCCACCCACCCACCCCCTCCTAATGTACAGTCCCCTCCCCATCATATGTATATACTCTGTCAGGATCTAGGGGTAACAGTACTGTATATTTGAATACCGCCTATGTCACAAATGTATCAGTACTAAATACCTATATGTCCCTATGCCATAAATGTCATGTATGTTGTGTATGTCATAAATGTCTATATGAATTGAAAATGGGGGACCCTGATGGAAACAAGACAAACGTCTTTCTCAGGTCTGCATCCCCTTAACAATTGTATGTATTGAGCCGTACTGTATTGTACCCATTCTGCAATCTGTTAAATAAAGTTTTCATTCATTCATTCATTCACACCTCCTGGTTTGGGAATAGCACTGCACAAGACCGTAGCAGACTACAAAGAGTGACACGTTCAGCCGAAATCACAATTGGAGGGGGGCTTCCCACCCTCCAGAACATTTACAACAAGCGGTGCAGGGGGAGGGCTAAGAGAATCATCAAGGACTCCAGCCACCCGAACAACTGCCTCTTTGAACTGCTGCGGTCAGGCAAGCGATACCGGAGTCTTAAGGCGAGCACAGAAAGACTCAGAAGAAGCTTCTATCCCCAGGCCATCAGGCTGCTAAACGAACAATAAACACTATGCAACAACCATCAAATGCACACAGCACACACACCCACACACTCACTTAAACAAACAACACACTGCAGCACCCACTCTCCACACTTTAGATCACACAAACACACTTTATATTTATTGATAAAGGATTTGCACTACAACTCGTACACCTACTGTAAATTGTACCTAAATTGCACCTCATCCCATTTCTGCCTTGCACTATATAGTATTGTATATTAGTACACTGCATAGTATATTGTATATTATATGGTAACTCAGTTACGTCTATTCTGCATCGAACATTGTACATATGTCTATACTGAACACTGTGACCTTTTTTTTTTACTTCTAATTTACATGCTATACTATGTTATTTTATTTCATACTTATCTTGTCTTGCACAGTCTCTGGAGCGTAACAGTAAGAATCATTTTGTATAAAAGTATTCTGTACTTCTGTATGACAACTATTAAAGAAACTTGAACTTAATTCCACATCAATGAATATTTTGACTCAATGCAATCCTTACCAGTGGACAGCCAGACGGTTAATTATGTATTGGATGATGAAGAGGAAGATGATGACTATGAAGAGGATGATGAGGCTGAAGGGAATGATGATGATGAAAATTATGAATATGAAGGAGCAGCTTCCCATCCACCACTGAGACGAAGGTCTCAACATGCCCCTAGTGGCCAATTACGGCAGCCACAGAAACAAATGGCTCAGCAGCCTACAAGGTCACGAATGCCTGTTGCTCACCAACAACCTCAACAGCCTAACCCAAACCTTGGCTTGCAAGATGGTGCTCAAGTTAATGTTCAACCAGGCGGAGCCATGATGGACATTATGAGAAAACAAAATGAAATCACAGACATGTTAATTCAAGAACAGAGGTTCTCAGTCTTGCCTTCTAGAGAGATTCCTGTTTTTAAAAGGTGATCCATTAAGTTATGTCTCTTTCATTAGTACATTTGAACATTGTGTAGAAAGCAAGACAAGTAACAACAGAGATCGACTGCTCTTTCTTGAACAGTTAACAGATGGAGAACTAAAGGCAATTGTGAGAAGCTGCCTTCACATGGATTCCCAAAAAGGCTATGTGAAAGCAAAACAGCTGCTACACAAACATTTTGGGAATGAGGTTCTCATTGCTGCTGCCTATCAGGAACAAATTCTGAATTGGGATGCAATCCGATCAGAAGATGGTAAAGCCTTACACAAATACTCACTCTTCTTAAGAACATGCTGCAACGCTATGAGCAATAATCAAATTCTGCAAGACATGAACGATCCTACACACTTGAAATCTGTCTTATCAAAACTGCCATTCAAGCACAGAGAGAGTTGGAGGACAGTAGCATATGGTTACTATGAGCGTACACACAACTTGTAAATTTCATTGAAAGGCAAGCAAACATTGCCATTGATCCCCTCTTTGGAGAAATACAAGACACAAAACCGAAAGACAAGAGGACAATCCCTTCTCCCCGAAATAGTATTTTGAAATCTGTAGCAGTTTCATCATACACTAAAGGCAATTATAAGAGCAGTTTTGCCACAGTAACAGAATCCTCAGAACCAAAGTCACAATCAAGCACAAGCAGCTCTGCAGCCGTGCAACAGAAAACATGTTTCTTTTGAAAAGAAAACCACAGCACAGACCTGTGCAAGAAATTGAATAAGAAAATACACAAAGACAAAGTTGAGTTCTTTAAAGTAAATGGTTTATGTTTCGGTTGTGTGACTCAGGGTCACATGAGTAAGGACTGTAAAAGACGTGTGACTTGTAAAATATGCACAAAGAAGCATCCTACTGTGTTGCACATTGAATTAAAAAAAGATACAAGTCAAACTAGTCCAAGCACCGATAGCAGTGGGCAGTGCATTAGTCACCATGAAAAGGCCTATCCATACTGGGGCCGGTGACCAACAAAAACTGTAAATTGTTCCAGTGCAAGTCAAGTTGTCAAATTCTAATCAGGTACTTCAAACGTACACTTTCCTTGATCCAGGAAGCACTGGAATCTTCTGTACTGAAGCTTTAAGGAAGCAACTGAATGCTAAAGCAACACCAACTCGAATCCTACTTCGTACTCTAGGACAAGAAAAGGTCATAAGTATTAACAGAATCAATGGGCTGGAAGTGTCAAGTCTTGAAGGAGATGATTTCCTAAAACTGCCACCACTCTATACTCAAACAGAAATTCCTGTAACCAAGCAGCAAATTCCCACTCAGGATGATGTGCAAGAATGGAACTACCTAAAAGAGGTTAAGTTGCCATATATTGATGCAGATATTGGACTCCTGATTGGTAATGATGCAGCTAAGTTTATGGAACCTTGGGCAGTAATTAATAGCAAGGGTAATGGGCCCTACGCTGTAAAGACAAGACTTGGATGGGTGGTTAATGGGCTTCTACACAAACCCACAACAAGCCATAAGCAGCCAACCCATATTTTCGCATATCAATAATAAATCTGAATGACCTCATGATCCAACAATTCAATCATGATTTTCCAGAAAAGGGTTATGAAGAGAAGGCAGAAATGTCTATCGAAGATAAGCGATTCATGCAAATCATGTCTGACTCTACTGAGAAGAAAAATGGTCACTACCAAGTAAACCTTCCATTCAAGAAGAATGATCTAGCAATGCCTAGCAACCGCCATCTGGCAGAGCAGCAGGTCATGTCGCTTAAAAGGAAATTCAAGAAGGATCCAGAGTTTCACAAAGAGTACACTGACTTTCTTGAAAGTGTCATTCAAAAGGGACATGCTGAAGCTGTACCAAATGAGCAGTTAAGCCAAGAGGAAGGAAGGACGTGGTACTTACCTCACCATGGAGTACGTCACCCAAAGAAACGCAAACTGCGTGTAGTCTTTGACTGTTCTGCATCATTCCAAGGAACTTCATTAAATGATGAGCTTATTCAAGGCCCAAACTTAACCAACACACTGCTGGGCGTCTTGATCCGGTTTAGACAGGAACCAGTGGCAATGATGGCAGATGTAGAAGGCATGTTCAGTGAAAGTCACACCAGCTGACAAAAACTTTCTTAGATTCTTATGGTGGCCAAATGGTGACATTAGTCAAAGCCTAGTAGAATACAGAATGACAGTCCATTTATTTGGAGCGACATCTTCATCCAGTGTTGCTAGTTATGCCGTGAGAAGGACTGCTGAAGATACAAGTACAAGGACAAGGACAAGTTCTCAGCAGTGGCAGTTAACACTGTTAAAGAAAACGTTTATGTTGATGATTGTCTTAAATCTATGCCAAGTGAGAAGGACTGCATAGCACTATCTAAAGAATTAAGAACCCTGTGTGCTCAAGGAGGTTTCCGCCTGACCAAATGGCTAAGCAACAGCCGCACAGTGCTGGCCTCAATTCCAGAGGAAGAGCGAGCCACAGAGGTAAAGTCAAGTCAAGTCAAGAGTTTTATTTGTCACGGCATACAAGTATACAATGAAATGCGGGTTGTCTTGCCCGCAATGATGTGCAATACAGTGGTACAACATGTAATAGAATCCAATAAAAAACAACATTGTGCAATAAACAGGTAACAGGTAACAGGTAACATCTCGGTATCTGTACATAGTTATTTACAGGGCATATAGGACATGCTAGGTAGCTTAGGTAGTGCAATACACTGTTACTGTTGTTATACTAATATTAAAGTGACCTTTCCTTTTTGGCCATAAGTGTGGGCGTGTGCGGCATGAGTGTTAAAGTGGCTGCTGGTGTGTGAGCGTGCACAGCGTGCGTGTCGTGTGTGTGCTCATGTGTGCTTGTGTGTGGATAGATCAGTGTTCTGTGGCACTCAGTGTTCATTGTTAAAGGCTCTGATGGCCTGGGGGAAGAAGCTAAGCCTAAGCCTCTCTGTCCTAGTAGCTGGGGTTCGCAGGCGTCTGCCTGACCTCAGCAGCTGGAACAGGCTGTTGTTGGGGTGGTGGGGGTCTTTCATTATTCTGCAGGCTCTGGATTTGCACCTCTTGTTGTATAGAACCTGCAGGGGAGGTAGTGCAATACCCGTGGTACGCTCGGCTGAGCGCACCACTCTCTGTAGGGCCTTCTTGTCCTGTGCCGTGCTGTTTCCATACCAGGCAGTGATGTTTCCAGTCAAGATGCTCTCTACAGCTCCGGAGTAGAAGGACTGGAGTATCTTCCCCGATACTCTGAACTTCCTTAACTGTCTCAGGTGGTAGAGGCGCTGCTTCGCCTTTTTTACAACTGTGTCTATGTGTGTTGACCATGTCAGATCCTCTGAGATGTGGACCCCCAGGTACTTAAAGCTGCTCACCCTGTCCACGGTAGCCCCGTTTATCATCAGTGGTGTGTGTGTCTCCTGCTGTCCTCTCCTATAATCCACGATCAGCTCCTTGGTTTTACCAATGTTCAGGAGCAGGCTGTTGTCCTGGCACCAGCGGTCCAGTACCTCAACCTCCTCCCGGTAGGCCTTCTCGTCGTTGTCCGAGATCAGCCCCACCACCACTGTGTCGTCTGCAAACTTCACTATGGAGTTGGAGCTGAACTTGGCCACACAATCGTGTGTGTAGAGTGAGTACAGCAGGGGGCTCAGAACACAGCCCTGGGGGGACCCGATGCTCAGGGTGATGGTGTTGGAGGTCTGACCCCCCACCCTGACCGCCTGGGGTCTTTCACTCAGAAAGTCCAGTACCCAGGCGCTCAGGGCGGAGCTCAGACCCAGCTCGATCAGCTTGTCCACCAGTCTGGTGGGGACTATGGTGTTGAACGCTGAGCTGTAGTCAATGAACAACAGTCTCACATAGCCCCCCTTCTGTCGGTCAAGGTGAGAGAGGGTGCTGTGCAGTACCTGGGAGACTGCATCGTCAGTGGACCTGTTTGTCCTGTATGCAAATTGCATAGGGTCCATATCACTAGGGAGGGAGGCACAAATGTGGTCCTTGACCAGCCTCTCGAAACATTTCATGACCACAGAGGTGAGTGCCACCGGTCTGTAGTCATTGAGACATGTTGGGGAGGGTTTCTTCGGTACAGGGATGATGGTAGACATCTTGAAGCAGGCAGGGACCACTGACTCCGCCAGGGATTGATTAAATATGGCGGTGAACACCGGGGCTAGCTGGTTGGCACAGGACTTAAGTCTATGTCCTGTTATACCATCTGGGCCTGCCGCTTTCCTGGTGTTCACCTGCAAAAAGATATTGACTTGGATCAGAAGCACCTACCGGTTGAGCGAGCCCTTGGAGTGCAGTGGAATGTGGAGGAAGATACATTCAGAATCCAAGTGAACATGAAAAATCAACCCTACACAAGAAGAGGAATCCCTTCCACTGTAAGTTCAGTGTACGACCCTCTGGGGTTCTTGGCTCCGTTCATATTCTCTGCAAAACACATCTTGCAACAGTTATGTCAACTGAATTATGGATGGGACGACAGGATTCCAGAGGCTTTCTGTCAATCATGGCATAAATGGCTCACTGGACTACAGCAAATGGAGAACTTCGACATTCCAAGATGTATTAGATCTAAAGAATTTGGCAAGATCAAGTCAGCCCAACTTCATCACTTCTGTGATGCAAGTGAGACAGGATATGGTACTGTGACCTACTTAAAAATGACCAATACCGAAAACCAAATTCACACATCTTTAATCATGGCAAAAGCAAGAGTCGCCCCCTTGAAACGGGTTACAATACCCAGAATGGAACTTACTGCTGCAGTACTAGCAGTTAAAGTGAACAGGATGCTGGAGACAGAGCTACACCTTCCACTCAGAAAAGTGGTGTTTTGGACAGACAGTACATCAGTTTTGAAATATATTAGGAACAACACCAAGAGGTTTCAGACTTTCGTGGCTAACAGAGTCAGCATTATCAGAGAGCACTCTTCTAATGAGCAGTGGAGGTACTTGAACACCATGACCATGTGTCCCGAGGTCTTACAGCTGATGCATTTTTAAAGTGTGAAAACTGTAAGAAGGGACCGGACTTCCTACAGGAAAAGGAAGATACATGGCCTAACTTACCTGCTGATCTCACCCCCATACCAGCCGACGATCCGGAAGTCAAAAGAGAGAAGGTTACAGTCAATACCATTGAGATGACAGATCAAGATCCTACTAGCACTCTCATACACCACTACTCAAGTTTCTACAAATTGAAAAGAGCTGTAGCATGGATGCTGTATTTGAGAACTCGCCTTTTGCAGTTGAGTAGAAAAAGGAAAGATCTGACGCAAATTCAAGACACAGACAAACAAAGACAGACAATTGAAGTAGAGATGAAAAAATTCAAAAACACTGTAAAGGTACACAACCTCTCTCTAGATGAACTGGACATTTCAGAGATAGCCGTTGTTCAATTCTGTCAAAACCAAGGACTTCAAGAGGAAATCAAAACATTGCAGAAAGGAAGTTTGAACGTGCAGAAACACAGTTCAATCTACAAGCTTGATCCCAAACTTGAAAACGAGGTATTAAGAGTGGGTGGGAGATTAAGCAGAGCAGCCATGCCAGAAGCACCCTGCCATCCTCCCAAAGGACCATTATGTGTCAACGCTCGTTCTTAGAAAGATCCATCAGGAAGTAGGACACAGTGGGAGAAACCACATGCTCTCCTCACTGAGACAAAAGTATTGGATTCCATGTGCCAACTCATTGGCAAGAAAGGTTATTTCTGAATGTGTGACATGTCGACGTCTCAATGTATCTGTTGGAGAACAGAAGATGGCAGACCTGCCAAGAGATAGAATAACACCTGACCTACCACCTTTCTCACAAGTAGGGGTAGACTATTTCGTACCTATTGAGGTGAACTACACTACATGACTACAGACCGGTGGCACTCACCTCTGTGGTCATGAAATGTTTCGAGAGGCTGGTCAAGGATCACATTTGTGCCTCCCTCCCCAGTGATATGGACCCTATGCAATTTGCATACAGGACAAACAGGTCCACTGACGACGCGGTCTCCCAGGTACTGCACAGCACCCTCTCTCACCTTGACCGCCAGAAGGGGGGCTATGTGAGACTGTTGTTCATTGACTACAGCTCAGTGTTCAACACCATAGTCCCCACCAGACTGGTGGACAAGCTGATCAAGCTGGGTCTGAGCTCCGCTCTGAGCGCCTGGGTACTGGACTTTCTGAGTGAAAGACCCCAGGCGGTCAGGGTGGGGGGTCAGACCTCCAACACCATCACCCTGAGCATCGGGTCCCCCCAGGGCTATGTTCTGAGCCCCCTGCTGTACTCACTCTACACACACGATTGTGTGGCCAAGTTCAGCTCCAACTCCATAGTGATGTTTGCAGACGACACGGTGGTGGTGGGGCTGATCGCGGACAACGACGAGAAGGCCTACCGGGAGGAGGTTGAGGTACTGGAACGCTGGTGCCAGGACAACAGCCTGCTCCTGAACATGGGTAAAACCAAGGAGCTGATCGTGGATTATAGGAAAGGACAGCAGGAGACACACACACAACTGAGGATAAACGGGGCTACCGTGGACAGGGTGAGCAGCTTTAAGTACCTGGGGGTCCACATCTCAGAGGATCTGACATGGTCAACACACATAGACAGTCGTAAAAAAGCCGAAGTAGCGCCTCTACCACCTGAGACAGTTAAGGAAGTTCAGAGTATCTGGGAAGATACTCCAGTCCTTCTACTCCGGAGCTGTAGAGAGCATCTTGACTGGAAACATCACTGCCTAGTATGGAAACAGCACGGCACAGGACAAGAAGGCCCTACAGAGAGTGGTGCGCTCAGCCGAGCGTACCACAGGTATTGCACTACCTCTCCTGCAGGTTCTATACAACAAGAGGTGCAAATCCAGAGCCTGCAGAATAATGAAAGACCCTCACCACCCCAACAACAGCCTGTTCCAGCTGCTGAGGTCAGGCAGACGCCTGCGAACCCCAGCTACTAAGACAGAGAGGCTTCGGCTCAGCTTCTTCCCCCAGGCCATCAGAGCCTTGAACACTGAACACTGAGTGCCACAGAACACTGAACTCTCCACACACAAGCACACATGAGCACACACGACACGCACGCTGTACACGCTCGCACACTAGCAGCCACCTTAACATGAGCAAGCACACAATCATGCTGCACACGCCCACACTTATGGCCACAAAGGAAAGGTCACTTTAAAAATAGTATAGCAACAGTAACAGTGTATTGCACTACCAAAGGACCTAGCATGTCCTCCATGCTCTGTAAATAACTTATGTACAAATACCGAGATGCCCCACTATGTTACCTGTTTATTGCACAATGTTGTTTTATTGGATTCTATTATATGTTGTACTACTGTATTGCACATCGTTGCGGGCAAGACCACCCGCATTTCATTGTATACTTGTATGCCGTGACAAATAAAACTCTTGACTTGACTTGAAAAGAGGCCGTACCACAGTCAAAAGATATGGAGTCATTTTCACCTGCTTAATCAGTAGAGCAGTACACCTAGAAGTGGCCCATTCTTTAGATACAGACTCGTGCATTAATGCTCTCAGGCGTTTTATTGCTCGAAGAGGCCAAGTGATGGAAATACGGTCAGACAATGGAACTAACTTCATATCCACTGAAAGGGAACTGAAAGAATCTTTGAAGGCATGGAATTTGGACAAAATAGAAAGAGCTCTACAGCAGAAAGGAGTCAAATGGATATTTAATCCACCCGCTGGTGCCCATCATGGTGGAGTATGGGAACGATTAATCCGTTTGCTCAAAAATATCTTGCTATCAGTCACCAAACAACAAACTCTGGATGATGAAAGTCTCCATACAGTCATATGTGAAGTGGAAGCCATGCTCAACAGCCACATCTGGCTAGAGTCCTGGAAACAATGCCAGACTCAAGAGGACTTGTGAGAAGTGTGCGTCTTCAGACAAAAACCAGTGTACTTGAAAGGCCCATCAGCAAGATTTGCCTGCTGGTGCCAACTCAAATTAGGTACTGAAGATTCAGACAGGCCTGTTTCCCACCTCACAAGTATTTATTATTGTTTTGAAAAATGTTGGTATGTAGGAGCCATTTCATTTGATTTAATAGTTTTTGACTAAATGGCGCCGCCACTGGTCGCCTCGAAAAATGGCACCATGGTCCTCTATTAATTAGGGCCCAGCTTTGTGTAGAGGCACGCCAGACGAGAAACAGATTTTCAACCGCTCGCTCGCTACACTGTACACACACAGCGCAGATTGATTGAAAGAAAGACTTTGTTTAGAATCATTTTGAGTTTATTTGAAACCCTTTTGCTGCGCCTGTTTGTTTTGAAACCTTTTAGTTCAAGTCTGGAGCCTGTTTTGTTTCGTTGTTTGCCCCATTATTATTTGAAACCTTTACACAACTCCTTCCATAAAACTCAACCGGTTCGAACCCATCAAGACGCAACCATCAACAACATCAAACAGTGAGTAACAAGACAGCCCAAGTCAAAGTGGTGTGAGCGCGTTAAAGACGTATTCTGGCTTAGATAGGCAATTTGGCCCTACAATCCTCATGGGTGATTTCAACGCCAAGATAGGAGCCAACAACACGGGCTACGAAGACATCATGGGTGTTCATGGATTGGGGCAAATTAATGAAAATGGAAAAAGGTTTGTAGACCTGTGCTCCCTCAACCAACTGGTAATAGGAGGCAGCATCTTCCCCCACAAACGTATCCACAAGGCCACATGGAGATCTCCAGATCAAGTTATGGAGAATCAAATAGTTCAAGTTTCAAGTTCAAGTTTCTGTGAGAAGTGGGTTTTAAGCACAGCCCAATCGCTGAACACAGGAGAGGAGAATGGAGCGTATCAAGGGGTTTTAATGGTATTCCCAAGCAGACAAGTATTACATCCAGAAATGTACAACAGGTATGAATGGGGGGATAACGGGCAGGTGCACTCCAGTGCCACTGCAGACGGGAGACACGGGAAATGTACAACAGGTATGAATAGAGGGATAACGGGAGCAGGCGCACTCCGGTGCCGCTGCAGACGGGAGACACGGTTTCGTGTTTGAGAGAGGGAGCTGGAACTCCTCAGTGGATCCAGGGGGGTCCAGACAGGAACATGCTGGCACATAGGTCCTGGGCACAAGAGAGTGAAGTTAGTACACGGATGATCACACGGGGATGCCTAGCAGGTCTTCAGACTGAGGTGTCGTACCTAGGTAATGATACTAACACCACGACGACTTCTGGTCAGCGTCGTCCGGTAGAAGTAGGGTCTTCATCAACGGGGGATGGGATACAGCTGTGAGGAGTGAGGTGCCCGACAGCGTGTGAATCAGGGGGATGAAGTGCAGTTGGGCTGAGTGACGGGAGGTGAAGGGATGCTGGCTATATAAGGGCGTGAGGCTTCCGTGGTGGAAGGGAGGATGAAGAGGAGTGCGTGGTGGATGGAAGGGAAGATGAAGAGGAGTGCGTGGTGAATGTGAGGGGAAAAGGAGGGGGAGTGAAGTACGCTCGTGCTGTGATTATGACAGTTTCTTTATTAGTTGTGATACAAAAATACAGAGTACTTTTATATAAAATGCTTCTTTCTGTTTCGCTCCAGAGATTGTGCTAGATAAAAATAGATAAGTATAAAATAAGTATAATAAGTATAAAATAGAAGTCAAGTACATAGACAAAAGTGTTCAATGTACATATATACAATATACAATGCAGAGTAGAAAAGTAACTGAGTTACAATACAATATACAGTACAATGCAGAAATGGGATGAGGTACAATTTACAGTAAGGTGTGATGAGGTATGAGTTGTAGTGCAAATTCTTTACCAATACATATAAAGTGTGTTAGGTGTCTAAAGTGGGTAAAGTGGGTTCTGCAGTGAGTTGTTTGTTTAAAGTGAGTGTGTGCGTATGGATGTGTGTGCTGTGAGTGTATTTGATGGTTTGTTACATAGTGTTATTGTCATTTAGCATTTAGCATCCTGATGGCCTGGGGATAGAAGCTTCTTCTGAGTCTCTCTGTGCTTGCCATGAGACTCCGGTATCGCTTGCCTGACCGCAGCAGTTCAAAGAGGCAGTTGTTTGGGTGGCTGGAGTCTTTGATTATTCTCTTAGCCTTACCCATGCAGCGCTTGTTGTAAATGTCTTGGAGAGTGGGAAACCCCCCTCCAATTGTGCGTTCGGCTGAACGGGCCACTCTCTGTAGTCTGCTACATTTACATTACATTTTACATTTAGTCATTTAGCTGACGCTTTTATCCAAAGCGACTTACAAGTTCTGTACGACAAGCCATCAGGAAGGGCACAACTCTATCAGCTGAGCAACAATGTTCATCAAAGTGTTGAGTGCTACAGTGTAGGTTAGTTTATTAGGACAAGTGCATGACAGTACGGTTAGTTAGGGTTAGATTTTATTTTTTATTTTTTTTATTCAGATAATGGTTGAAGAAGTGCGTCTTTAGTCGACGGCGAAAGATTGGACGTGTTTCGACTGTCCTAACTGGGGTGGGTAGTTCATTCCACCATTGTGGGGCAAGGACTGAGAATAGGCGACTTCTCTTTGATGACCCTCCCGGAGCTTGGATAGGAGTAGGTCTGAGGCGGCCAGAAGATGCAGAGCGTAGGGGTCTTGAGGGTGTGTAGTTAGAGACCATTGACCGGAGGTAGGCGGGAGCGGTTCCCTTTGCCGCACGGTATGCTAGGTCGAGGGCCTTGAAGCGGATTCGTGCAGCAATGGGGAGCCAGTGCAGGTCCCTAAGAAGTGGGGTGACATGGGCCGACTTCGGTAGGTTTGAGATCAGGCGGGCCGGTGCGTTCTGAATGAGTTGAAGAGGCTTAGTGGCAGTGGCCGGGAGGCCAGCGAGTAGTGCGTTGCAGTAGTCAAGGCGGGAGATGACTGTTGATTGGACGAGGAGTTGGGTGGCTTCTTTTGTCAGGAAGGGGCGGATCCTTCTGACGTTGCTCAGGAGGAATCAGCAGGTTCTGGTTGTCGCTGCGATGTGAGCAGAGAAGTTCAACTGGTCGTCGAGGACAACACCAAGGTTCTTGGCGGTCGGGGACGCGGTCACAGCTGCATTCTCGACTGTGATGGAAAGGTCGGTCAGGGGGGAGGATTTGGCCGGCAGGTGGAGCAATTCTGTTTCTGGTTCAGTTTGAGGTGGTTGGTCGTCATCCAGGCGGAGATGTCGGACAGACAGGCCGAGATCCGCTCAGAGACGTGGATATCTGAGGGAGGGAAGGAGAGGAAGAGTTGAGTATCGTCGGCATAACAATGGTAGGAGAAGCCATGAGATGTGATAATGTTACCCAGTGATTTAGTGTAGAGGGAGAAGAGAAGGGGTCCTAAAACCGAGCCCTGGGGGACACCCGTCCGCAGGGGGCGGGTGGCCGACAGGGTCCCTCTCCATGACACTTGGTAGGAGCGGTCATTGAGGTATGATGACAGCCATGTCAGCGCAGAGCCAGCCACTCCCATTCCTGCGAGGGCCGCAAGGAGGATCTGGTGGTTGACTGTGTCGAAGGCTGCAGATAGATCTAGGAGAATCAGGACAGAGGAGAGGCCTTTCGCTTTTGCTAAGTGAAGTGCCTCTGTGACCGCAATGAGGGCTGTCTCTGTGGAGTGACCAGTCCTGAAGCCTGACTGATTATGGTCTAGGACAGGGGTGGCCAACCAGTCAGAGACTAAGAGCCACAAAAAAATGACTGTGGTACCACAAAGAGCCACACCATATACCAGCGTTTCTCAACCTTTTTTTTCAGTCACGGCACCCTTCATGTGTTTATAGGTCTCACCATCTGGCCTCTGAAGTTGCTAATGTCTTTTTTATTTGGGCCTCACAGGGTTAAAAGTACCCTGTGAGACCCACGGTTGCAAAATTACAAAATCACTTTTAGCCATTTAAAAAAATAATGTTTATTTAAAAAATGTTAAAGGGGAACTATTTTACTATTTCTTTCACTATTTGGGCACTTTTACACAATTCCTGTGAGTCTATGGAACACCTAGGTTTTTTTTCAAAAAAAATGCATTGTTTTGTATTTCTAATCAAGTACTAAAAACCGCATTTTTCTACCTCAAGATCTTAAGCCGTTTTGAGGCTGGGCTCCAACCACTGTGTGGCCTGGTGGCAACTGCCACATCAACTGCCACATTATTATGCAGCTGAGAAATCTCTGACATCACAGATATGCACATTTTCAGATGACTCAGTTCAGTGAGGGTGAATATTGTGAGAGGAGAATTGGAAGAATTCGCCAATATGAGAATTAGAGACATATATCCTATTAATATAAGTCCACATAGCTAAGAAACAATGGTAAACACTGAAAAAAGCCATTTATAAGATAGTTCCCCTTTAAGCACATGTATAGTCAATTGGTCCTGTTGTTCAGCCTCACAATGCTATTTGATAGTAAATGTGTTTATATGTCCCACCCTCTGGCCTCTGAAGTTGCTAATTTCTTTTTAATTTGGGCCTCACAGGGTTAACCTCTTAAGCCCGAGATATACAGTAAAAGTGTATATTTTCAGCATTATGTTTGTTTACCAATTATTTTAACTGTTATTAGTGAAATATAAGATTATAGAAATCTCAGGGCATTGAGTCGGAAACCGGCGCATATTGACAGGAGGAAGTGGCACAGCCAAAAGTGAGTGTAGTCTTTTGAAGGAAGAGACTCAGGGCTTTCAAATTTCGAAAAACTACCCTACCCAGCTCACACCAGCCCCTGTCAATCATCTGACTTCTGGATTTACTTTTAAATTTCTCTTATTTTTTGGGATTATCTCCCACAAACCTGAACGTTATTGCCATAAAACAGAACGCAGTTAGTTTCTCTACCTTTCTGTGAACGTCTTGCAAAAAACGGTGTTGCAATATGATGAAAAATGGTGGAGAAATTTACATTATAAAAAAGATGGCAGAATTCAGTACTGTATCTACAAAACCTTCTGTTTAATCATCTTCCCCTTATTCATTTGCTTAGATTTTTCAGGTCTGGTCAATTTTAGCATGGTGTTATTTACAGTCAAAGATAATATTTTTTTTTAAATAGAATTTATATTCTCCTTTGGTTCATTACAATTTACTCAAGCCTAGTAACAGACACACTATTTCTGACACTGATCCATATATCCCTAGATTCAGATACCAAGAACATGCAAATGGACCATTAAAAAAAAAATTGTAAATGTTTATTCTACGTCCTTATGGAATGAGTGACATAAAAAAAAAAGGTAAAAAAAAAAAAAAATAAGTAAATTTTTTTTTTTTTTTTTTTATTTTTTTTTTTTTTTTATTTTTTTTTTGGATTGAAGAGCCGCACATTGACGGGCAAAGAGCCGCATGCGGCTCGCGAGCCGCGGGTTGGCCACCCCTGGTCTAGGAGGTCATTCTGTAAGAGATAAGCAGTAAGTTGGTTGGATACAGCACGTTCAAGTGTTTTAGAAAAAAGGAGAGAAGAGAGACAGGACGGTAGTTGCCTATGACGGTAGGGTTCAGGGATGTTTTTTTTATGAGGGGCGTGACTCTGGCTTGTTTTAGGGAGGTGGGGACCACCCCCGAGTTGAGTGAGGAGTTGATGGTTGCAGTTAGGAATGGGAGGATGTCTGGTGCTATGGTCTGGAGGAGTGGGGAGGGTAGCCGGTCCAGCTGGTATGTAGTCGGACGGTTTGACGTTACCAGTGTCAGGGTCTCGGCTTCTGTAATGGGAGAGAAAGATGACAGAGTGAAGGATGAGGTTCTCGATTCAGCATTTGGAATGGGTGGGGGTTGGGAGAAGGAGCTGCGGATGTTCTCCACTTTTTCCTCAAAGAAGATCGCAAAGTCTTCGGCAGAGAAAGATGAGGGAGGGGGGGTGGGGGGGGGAGTGAGGAGGGATGACATGGTATCATGCAGTTTGCAAAGATTCTTGGCAGAGGCCTCGATCCTATGGTGAAAGAAAGAAGCTTTGGCATTAGTAATGGTTTTGGAGAATGTTAACAAGAGGTTGTGATATGTGTCGATGTCAGCAGTGAGGCGTGACTTTCTATACTTCCTTTCAGCTGCTCTCAGGACCTGTCTTTGTTCTCTCACTGGATCTGTCAGCCATGGACTGGGTGGGGAACGGCGGGCAGGTTTCTCAACGAGGGGACAGAGCTTGTCGAAGGAGGTTGTAAGGGCTGAGAGGAGGGTGGAGGTTGCCATCTCTGTGGAGAGAGCAGAGAAGGTGTCACTCAAAGGTAGAGCGGATAGTATGTCAGAGGAGAGGGTGGAGGGGCATAGGGAGGCCAGGTTGCGTCTGAGTGAGACGGTTTGAGTTGGGGTGAAGACCTTTCGGTTAAGCATGAGAGTTAGTGAGAAGGATATGAAGGAATGGTCAGATACATGTAGGGGAGTTACCGTGGTATTGATGATGCTGGAGTTACGGGAAAATATGAGATCCAAGGAGTTGCCTGCTTTGTGGGTGGGAGGCATGGCAGTGGGAGTCAGGTCAAACGATTGTAGGAGGGAGACTACGATGACTGACTGAGATGAGTCAGGCAGGTTGAAGTCGCCCAATAGAAGGAGAGGGGTATCATCTTCCGGTAAGGAGCTTAGAAGCATGTCCAGCTCATCTGTGAAGTGATCGAGCGGACCTGGAGGGCGGTAGAGTGTAACAATGGTGAGATTGAAAGGATTAGACAGATACTGCATGCTATTCGAAAGAGGAGAGTGACAGTTCTGGTAGTGGTGTTAAGTTTGTAGCCCATGAAGGAGATGTCATGAGGCCAGTGCCTCCACCCCGTCTGGAAGGTCGAGGTGTGTGAGTGAAGTTATAGTTTGTAGATAATGCTGCAGATGTTGATGAGTTATTGGGGGTTATCCAGGTCTCAGTTAGAGCCAGGAGCTGCAGATTTTGACTATGGCAGGGTGTCCGCGGATCCTTAAAAAGTCTTAAAAAGTCTTAAATTTGTTTATCAATAATTAAGGCCTTAGTTTGTCTTAAAATGTCTTAAATCCATTTTCAGAGGTCTTAAAAATGCCATAGACAAAGACATAGATTTAATAATAAATCGCTATCTGACTGAATAGTTTGGTTTGTTTAGACAAAGAAATAAAATAAGTCGGAGCGATTCGATTGAGCCTATTTTGAAATCGCCTTTCACGCAAAATGAAATGTGGCTCGGCTCTACCCGTAGTGTTTTTAGCTGTGCTATCTGAGAACAGCGCGCGTGTGTGTGGTCAAAATGCCGGGAGGCTGCCGTTTTAATGAGCTCTGGCTCGAAAATATCAAATATAAGTCATGGTTGAAAAGAGGAGAACATCCTCGAGTAGCCGTCTGCAAAATATGCAGAAAGGACTTGAAGATTTTTACGATGGGGGAGAGTGCACTTTCGAGCCACATGCAAGGTGAGCTAATGGATCATATTATTAACGTGTCTCAGCCTGGCTCGACACTACAAGTGCTCCACACCGGTCTCCGTAAATGTTAGTTTTAAAAATACCACTTCAATAATCGAAATAGTCAAGTAACAGGCAGAATACACTATTGGAATTACAAACTTGTGTTTACCGGACTCTGTTTTCACCGCAGTGTTTTGAAATACGCAGCATGTAGCAAAGCCTTAACGTTAGGCGAATCAACGTTAGCTAATTTCCTTTCATGTATTTCAAAACACGAAAACTTGTTGTGTATTGAAATGGTATTTTATTTTTATAACGGAACATTTACGGAGACTGGCGTGGAACTGGTGTGGAGCAGTTGTAGGTTGGAACGCAGTAACGTACTGTATATGTGTATGTCATAAATGTTATGATGAATTGAAAATGGGGGACCCTGATGTAAACAAGACGAAAGTCTTTCTCTGGTCTGCATCCCCTTATTATTGTGTGTATTGAGCTGTACTGTATTGTACCCATTCTTAAATCTGTTAAATAAAGTATTCATTCAACCAAACCACAAAAACAAAACAACTGGATGAATGAAAACTTTATTTAACAGATTGCAGAATGTGTACAATACAGTACATACACACAATAATAAGGGGATGCAGACCAGAGAAAGACGTTTGTCTTGTTTACATCAGGGTCCCCCATTTTCAATTCATATAGACATTCCTGATGAATTGAAAATGGGGGACCCTGATGTAAACAAGACGAAAGTCTTTCTCTGGTCTGCATCCCCTTAACAATTGTGTGTATTGAGCTGTACTGTATTGTACCCATTCTGCAATCTGTTAATAAAGTTTTCAATCAATCAATCAAAAACATACACAACATAGAATAGATAGAATAGAAATACTTTTATTATCCCGTGGGAAATTTGACACTGCAAATCGCTCAACATTTAAACATTTAGACAGGACAGGTCACTAATTAGAATAATAACACAAATCAATCAAGTTGCCTGGGATAAGAGTAGAGTAAAATAGAATAAAAATGAAATAAAATATACAGAAATAAATACAGTAAAAACATACATGACATCATGACATTTATGGCATAGGGACATGCATGACATACAGGTATATACTGTAGTACTGTTACATTTGTGACATATACGATATGCAAATAATATACAGTACTGTTACCCAGAGATCCTAACAGAAAATATTATATATATATGATGGGGATGAGACTGTACATTAGGGGGGGGGGGGGGGTTGGACATTTACGGTGGCCAGTTTCGAATTGCAGCCTCCCGTAGGTGCTCTTAAAGAGCGGTTTTGAATGTGGGCAGGGGTAAAGTGGGTTTTAGGAGTGAGGTTAAGCAGTAGTCTGACCAGTTTGTTTTGTGATGTTTGTAATCTTGTTTTTAGTACCTTTGAGGTGCTTTGGTACCATGAGGTGTAGCCAGGCATAGTCGTAGTACCCTTGAATGAGTGTACTGAGAGTACCCATGATTTTTGCCATTTTGTTATCGTGAAATTGGTATTAAATTTAATTCTGAGTGGCATTAAAAAGTCTTAAAAAGCCTTAAATCTGACTGGGCTAAACCTGCAGATACCCTGTATGGGCGTAGGCAGTAATGAAGTCAGCCGTCTTGACTGCTGATTGACAATTCCATAAGCCTCCCCGTACTGTGACAGGTGTATTAGTGGCTGTAGGAGGGTAGGAGAGATTAGCCGGGTTGCTAGCAAACTGCCGTGGGTGGGTTGAATCTGTTCTGGAGGAGCAGATTGTGGATATAGGTATGAGACACATTGTGGTGTCAAGAGTGGCAGGGAGGAAGTAGAGAAATAGCAGAGTGGGAGGGAAAGGGAGATTTTTCAGAGTGGAGTGTAGAATAGGATTATGGTGTACTTAGCACTAGGTGGATCCCTGGATTCCTCTGCGGATAACTCCAGGAAAACTCCTCTTTGTCCCTCTTCGTTTCTTGACGCTTCGCTGACGCTAAGCCAGCAAGCCATTAAATCCCTATCACTAATTAGTGTTGTCTAACACCTGGCCCTTAATGGGTCACTTAAGGAAACAAAATGGCCACTTTAAACACGCCCCTTAATCAAGTCAGCTGGTCAGGTCAGCAATCAAGTCTCAGTTTAAAGATATTACTAAATTACTTAAAATGTCTTACCCTGATGCAGTGTAAGTCTTGCAGTGAATGTGCTGTCCTTCCACAACAGAATGTAGTACAGAGTGATTCCAGGAGAGGCTGAGGTTCTGCTTTTAAGCAGTGACAGGCCTTTGATAGCACACTCAGTACACAAGTGCTGTCTTTAAGCAGGAAGCAGCCTTTAATGGGTCACTTAAGGAAACAAAATGGCCACTTTAAACACGCCCCTTAATCAAGTCAGCTGGTCAGGTCAGCAATCAAGTCTCAGTCTTGTGCGGTGCTATTCCCAAACCAGGAGGTGATATTGCCAGTCAGGATGATCTCTATTGTGCATGAGTAGAAGTTCTTAAGGATCTTCTGACTCACTTGGAACTTCCTTAGGCGCCTAAGGAAGTAGAGGCGTTGCCGTGCCTTCTTGATAACACTGTCAATGTGTGTGGTCCATGTCAAGTCCTCAGATATGTGGACTCCGAGGTACTTAAAACTGTTCAGTCTCTCAACCGGTGCCCCGTCGATGCTGAGGGGGCTGTAGTCCCTGACCCCCGACCTCCTAAAGTCCACAATCATCTCTTTTGTTTTGCTGACGTTCAGGGAGAGGCTGTTCTCCTGACACCATCCCGCCAGAACCTTTACCTCTTCCAGGTAGGCCCTCTTGTCGTTTGCAGAGATCAGGCCCACCACTACTGTGTCGTAAGCAAATTTGATGATTGTGTTGTAGTTCCGCTGTGCAACACAGTCGTGTGTGTACAGGGAGTAGAGGAGGGGACTCAGAACACAGCCCTGGGTGGCCCCTATGTTGAGAGTGATGGATGAGGAGGTGCAGTTGCCTGCTTCCACCACCTGGGGTCTGCCCGTCAGGAAGTCCAAGACCCACTGGCAGAGGTTATAGTTCAAGCCCAGGTCCCTGAGCTTGGCTATGAGTTTGGAGGGGACTATGGTATTGAATGCTGAGCTGTAGTCGATGAATAGCATTCTCACATAGTTCCCCTGCCTCTTGTCCAGGTGTGATGCTGCTGTGTGCAGCACATGGGCTATGGCATCCTCCGTGGACCTGTTGGCATCCTCCTTGACCCCACCCTCTCATTTGACCCCCACCTCCGCTCCATCATAAAAATATCCTACTTTCACCTCCGCAACGTTGCAAAAATCCGTCACTGCCTCTCCCCCCCTGCTGCTGAATCCCTCGTTCACGCCTTCATCTCCTCCCGCCTGGACTACTGCAACTCCCTCCTCACTGGTATCACCTCCCGCTCCCTCCATAAACTGCAAATGGTCCAAAGTTCAGCCGCCCGCCTCCTCACTAACACCCGGTCCCGCGAACACATCACTCCTGTCCTCCACTCCCTCCACTGGCTCCCGATCAAACACTGCATAAACTTTAAAACACTACTCCTCACCTTCAAAGCCCTCCACAGCCTGGCCCCCCCCTACCTGACTGATCTCCTTCTTCCCTACCGCCCCACCCGTTCCCTCCGGTCCTCCTCCACTGCCTCCCTCACTGTCCCGACATCCAAGTTTAAAAACTATGGAGATCGGGCCTTCTCTCGTACTGCACCCAGACTCTGGAACTCCCTCCCCCAGTCCATCAGAGACTCCCCTACACTCTCCACCTTCAAAGCTCGCCTCAAAACCCACCTGTTCTCCCTTGCCTTCAACCCCCCCCCCCCCCCACCCATAACCCCCCCCCCCCTCCAACCTGATTGATGTCTGTCTCCAGTCTTTTTTGTGCTATCATGCTGTCTTCCCTGTTCCCCCTATGGTCTCATGTTCCTTTTGTTTTTGTTTATTTGTTTATTTCTTTGTTTTTGTTTCTTTGCTTTTGTTGCTTTGTTTGTACTCTTGCTCCAGACTATTGTCAGCGACTTCGGGTTATTGAGAAGCGTTATAGAAGCCGTTGAGGCAAGCAGGCTTGGATTTTTTGGGTACAGGGATAATGGTGGACTTCTTCAGACAGGTGGGGATGACAGCCTGTTCTAAGGACAGGTTAAATATGTCAGTGAATACCGGGGCCAGTTGGTCGGCACAGACTTTTAGGACGCGGCCAGGGATACCGTCCGGTCCTGCTGCCATCCTGATATTCACTTTAATAAAGATCCTCCCCACCTCATGTTCTGTTATCCTGAACACTGAGTCTCTATCGGCAGTGCCCCCCCCCCCCTCCATTGCAGTGGTTTGTAGGCTGGTGTTGTTATTTACAGCCGCAAACCTTGCATAGAAGTAGGCCTGCCGCGATAAGCAATAAATCGATTAATTGCCGCGATAATTTAAATGAATGCAATGATTTTGACGGACGCGATTAATTGCTATTTGCGCGTTTGTTTTAATGAGGCGGAACCAGTGCCCCTTGTCAGTCACTGTCCGTGTTGGGAGGCGGGCCGCTGCCGCTGGCTTTACTACAGAGCACAGCACAGGAGCTCCGTGGGGCAACACCACATAGCTTAACTACATTTCTCAATAGTGTTGCTCCTTTTAACCAAGTAGCGTTATTTGTAGTGTAACGTTAGAATAACACAGAATAACGTTAATACAATTACATGCATCATTGTTTACAATGAACGGGTGGGGCTAGTCAAAGGACTGGAGACGGGGACAAGTTAAACATGAATTAATTTATTATAACGGGTCGTTTTCGAGTCGTGCTGCAGTGCCTACGCACCACAGCTATTCTATTATAATACTGCTTTGACGCTTCCTCCTCATCGTTGATTGCCTGTAGTAGCTGCATCTGTAGCTAACGTTAAAACTAAAAAACACAACCGGACGAGTCAAGTTGTCGGCTAGGATAATCGCAACAATACTTCCGGTCCGGTCGGTGGGCTTCAAAATAAAAGTTTAAACACCGGAAAAGACGGAGCGGTGGGCTTCAAAATAAAAGTTTTGGGAAATAAATTTCTCAAAAAAATTCTCTAACCGGTCGCAATAATATCGCTTATCGCGATATTTTCGGGGGCAATTAATCGCCCAGCAAAATGTGTTATCGTGGCAGGCCTACATAGAAGGTATTGAGATCATTTGCCAATGAGATGTCACTGTTCAGCTTGAGGGAGGGGCCTTTGTAATCTGTCATCGTTCTGAGGCCCTGCCACATAGAGTCAGCCTGTTCATACTGAAGTTCAATTTGATCCCCGTAGCGCCGTTTTGCCTCTATTACTGTCCTCCTTACGTTGTATCTCGCCGCCTTGTGTTCATTCATGTTGCCTGTCACAAGCCTGGCGTTGTATGCTGAGGTGTGCGCTATCAGAGCCTCATGGACGGATTTGTCTACCCAGGGCTTTTGGTTTGGGTAAACTCTAATTGTGGTAAAGGGGATTGTTTCTTCTACCAAAGAACAAACAAAGTCTAGCACTGTTTCCGTGTAGTCATTAATATTGTCTGTGTTGTCGCAGAACACACTCCATTCTGTACATTCAAGTGCAGCCTGGAGCGTCTCCTCTGACTCCAAAGTCCAATGTTTAACCTCTCGCGTAAAAGGAAGATGGCGTCATGGTCTGATTTGCCGAAAGCACTAGTAGCTTGAGACTTGTACCCGTTCTTAAATTGCGAGTAGCAATGGTCTAGGATACTTGAGGTAACAGCAGTTGCATGTTTTCACCTGCGCAGCTCGATCTCTCAGTGGCGAGGAGTAACGCGTGGGAGGCTCACGCTGCCCCCGACACTTCCTGATTCTACTGCGCAGGCGCACCAACCGACCTGTAGGAGTCGCTGTCCACAACGCCCGATCCCCACCCTTCAGTTTCCCTCCCCGTAATACGGCCAATGTGTATTACTGCGGACGACCAGCTAAACTGAAAACAATGTGGAGAGCTGGATTCGAACACGCGAACCCAGCATCTTCACATTGGTGGCGAGTGCCTTGCCCACTACACCACCTAGCCGCCCGAACTCTCCATTATATATAAACTTCATAGACTATGAAAAATCCTTTGACAGCGTGGATAGAGAGACTCTGTGGAAACTGCTGAGGCATTATGGTATCCCAGAGAAAATCATCACTCTGATTCAAAACACCTATCAAGGAACATCATGCAATGTTTTACATGCAGGCCAACTGTCAGAGAGTTTTGAGGTCAAGACCGGTGTGCGTCAGGGGGGCGGAGCTAGGCGATCATGGAGTAGACGTGTTTCACGTGAGCTCCCTTCTATCGTGCGAAATATACTTTTCTCCCCATTAGTCTTTATTTTATTTTTATTTGTTATTTGTCTGCTTGTTGAGTCGTCGAGTTTCAACTACTGTCGTCGACTTTTTTCAACTTTCTGCGATGTCGGTGGTGGAGACCAGATCCATGAGCACCCCAGCCAGCAAACTGCCACCGGGCCTGACCGCGCCGTCGCCCGGTATCAATGAGATAAGCGAAGCTGTACTCTCGGTCATGACCAAACTCCATGCAGACTTTGAGACACGCTTCGCTGAAACACAAAGAAAAGTGCAGGCGGAATTTTTTGATAACCTTCATCGAGAGATGTCAGAGGAAATTAGGTTGGCGGTCGACCCATTGAAAGACAAGATGGAGTCGCTGCACGTTGTCTCCTCGGCTAATGCTAACGAACTAGCCACGCTAACGACAGAGGTCTCACTACAAGGCGAGAGGATGGCGGGTCTGGAGACCTCCCTGCTGGCTAGGCAGGCTGAAGTTGCCAAACTACAGTCGGTAATTGTGGAAATGCAGTCCCGGGAGAGACGCTACAACATCAGGATTGTTGGTGTACCGGAGGGCAACGAGGGAGGCCGTCTCTCGGAGACCATGCCGGAATTGCTGCAGGAAATACTGGGGAAAGATGTCCTCCCCAACCCTCCCGTATGTGAGTCGGCCTACAGAGCGGGCAGGACCAGTCCTGGAGTGAACAAAGAGCCGAGGCCCATTATTGTCAAGCTGAACAGGCTTCAGCAGAGGGAGCTCATCATGCGGTCGGCCCGTGCCAGAAGGGGTAAACTAAGTCTTGGCGATCACAAAGTGGCCGGAGGTTCAAGCACAGAGAGGCGAATACAAAGTGGTCATGTCCAGGCTATGGAAACTAGGCCTGAGGCCTACGCTATTCGCTCCCGCGAAATTATCTGTGCTGGGTAAGGACGATGATCGGCGTTCATTTTGGTCTTTGGCTAAAGCGAAGGAATATCTCGGGGGGATAGCCGAGACTGTAGCTTGATATCTATGTCGGGTGAGTGACTTGGCGGGGTGGGCCTGAATACATTGATGGGGCGGACTACTCACAGATGCTTGTTGTCATGCCAGACATGCTAACTGTCCACTGCCCATCCAAACTAGCGGGGCATCCCAATGACTTCTGTTACTTGCTAATGCTGACCGCATGGTCGTACGTGTGTGTCGCCTCTATGAAAGCTAGCGAGCTAGCTGAACAATGTACAAAACAGATTCTAGCGTGCTAGCCGGATTCATCACTAGCTTACGCGCTAGCCTCGGGCTAGCTAGCAGGCTGTGTCTATCGCCCGCGCCGAGACACTCGAGACCCGTTAATGTTTACGTATTTTGGTTGTTGTTGCTGTTTAAGTGACATCGGTTTGCACAATTCAACGGTGATCGGGTCCTTAACTAACTTCTTTTTTTTGTGACCAACTTTTTATTTTGTCTTTTTTTTTTTAAACAAGTTCAGAGAAAGGACATTCACATCAGCATTTCATATTAATTCACACAGTGGCATAAAAAGTGTCTTTTCAGTATAGATTGTCCGTCAGTATATT
Source organism: Notolepis coatsorum (assembly GCF_963971535.1). Lineage (NCBI taxonomy): Eukaryota > Metazoa > Chordata > Actinopteri > Aulopiformes > Paralepididae > Notolepis > Notolepis coatsorum. The sequence goes on from NC_140171.1 coordinate 136,268,379, forward strand.
CATATACTGTGTAGCCTGCCTGTTGCAGTTGTGACAGTCTTTTCCTCCGTTCTGGCGGTCCTGTGGCTGCGAGACAGCCCAGGTCGCTTCTTAACCCCACTCCCAGCCCCCCGGGTTTGCATAGACATTTTAGGAGAGGGGGAAACCTTGATGCATACATGTATAGGATACTCTTAATTAGAAAAGAAATCATAATTATGTTTGTTAGATAACCAAGTAATAGGGAAAAATACAATACAATTTAGAAACAACCACAACAAATTATAGCAGTAAACAGAAAAGGAAAAGATAAATGGAAAAGATAAATGGAAACAACAGCAACATGATTTTTGTTCATTCTCTGGTGTCAAGGTACAAGTGTTCAACCTAGTGGAGTACTGATTTTACCTTCTGGGCCGCAGTAAGTAATATTTGGATCGATTCTGTCCTTGCTCCCTGTGCTCTAGCACTGGATGCCTCTAATCTCAATACTTCGTAGAAGGACAATTTCCAACGGTAAATATTGAGACTATGGGGTGGTTTCCATCTCATTACGAGCATTTTCTTTGCTGCCGTTAAACCGGCCAGAAACACTCTCTTTTTGTGAGGTGTTAATTTTAGAGATGAATCATCATTTAATAATAAAATGTGTGGCAAACAAGGTATGTTTATCTCCGTTATATTAGTGAGAAATAATGCAACCTTGGCCCAAAAAGCGAGCACTCCCGGACATTCCCACATCATATGTATGTATGTTCCTATAACTTTTTGCGGACATAAAGCACATAGAGGACTTTGTAATATTTTTATTTGACAGAGTTTCCTGGGTGACAGATAAAATCTTTGTATCATTTTGTAATGAGTTAATTGGTTATTATAATTACGAGAGGTTAGTGGAATATTATCCCATACATTCTGCCAATTTATGCAGGCGTTGTAATTCTTTAAATCTATGTTCCAGACAGTGGTATTACCTGTAGTTCTGTTTAGTTTTCCTTGTATTTTATTATATAACCCAGAAACAAAACCATTTTTAACATTTATGCCATTCACTATATTCATTAAAGGGTGACCTGGTAAAGGCTGATTCCATGGGACACCATAAGTGCGCATTGCAGTGCGTAACTGTAAATAAAAAAAGAAGGATGTACTAGGGACATTATAGATTTGTTTGAGTTCTTGAAATGATCTGAGACCGTATTCACTGTATATGTCAGATAGTTTGTGAATACCTTGTCTTTGCCAATTGGGAAATGTAGCTGGTTTCCCTCCCAACAGTAAGAAGTTGTTATCAAAAATAGGGGTATCTATGTGCCATTTTGTGTTCCACTGTCCCGTTTCGGCAATATATTTCCAGACGTAAATTGAATGTGCTATAATTGGGCCGAATTTAGTACGGCAAAAGCTTGGGGATAGACCAGAAAAGAGTATATCTTTGAATGTATATGGAGATACAATGTGCCTCTCCATATTCACCCATGGTATGTCAGAATCATTATTGAACCATCTTAGCAACGGTCTGAGCATAAAAGAAAAATAGTACTGTTCAAAATTAGGAACAGATAGCCCTCCTGCTTTCCTACTGTTTTGGAGTGTGGAATTGCTGATTCGTGGATGTTGTTCACGCCATATAAATTTGAATACTAGTCCCTGTAGCTTCTCCCAAAATCCTGGAGGTGGCGGTAAATTAATCATGCTTACCAGAAAATTGATCTTAGGGAGAATGTGGGTCTTGACTACTGAAAGCCTGACTGAAAATGGGATTAATAATAGTGACCAACGGTTTAACTCGTCAGATATTACCTTCTTAAGGCTCTTGTAATTTTTTGACACAATTTTGTCAATGGATGTGTATATATCTATACCTAAATATCTGAAACCAGAGCCCACTGGTATTTCTGTATGTAGTTGGGGACTACTTGCTGCTGTATTTAGGGGAAGTAAAATTGATTTATTCAAGTTGATCTTGTAGCCTGAAATACAACTAAAATGTTTAATAGTGTCTAGGACTACAGGTAGGGACCGTGGTGTATTGTCAAGAAATAATAACAGATCGTCTGCGTACAGACAAATTTTATGGTAGGTGTTATTTACTATTATGGGTTTTATTTCGGCACAATTTCTAATTTTTTGGGCCAAGGGTTCAAGAGATAACGCAAATAATAATGCGGAGGCGGGGCAACCCTGCCTGACGCTACGTCTGATAGGGAAGGGTGTGGAACACTGATTGGATGTGATAACCATGGCAGTTGGATTATGATATAAGATTTTGAGCATATTTATAAATGTGTCTCCAAATGCCATATTCTTCATGGTGTGCCATAAGTACTCCCATTCCAGCCTATCGAAGGCCTTTTTGGCGTCAAGGGACAACACTGCACATGGTGATATTTTTGGAGCTTTATCAATAATGTGTAACAGTCGTCTTAAATTATCTGATGCAAATCTTTGTTTAACAAATCCAGTTTGGTCTGGGTGGACCAATATTGGCAGTATTGTCTCTAGACGTTGTGCGAGGACCTTGGCATATAATTTTAAGTCTCCATTAAGAAGGGACAATGGACGATAGTTAGCACAGATGTTTCCATCCTTTTCTTTTTTCTGTATCAGTGTGATAATTGCTGTACTTATGTCTCTATTAAAACTCCCTTTCATAATGGCTTGTTGGAACATCTCGAGTAGTAATGGACCCAACTCTTTCCAAAAGGTCAAGTACAGCTCCGGTGGGATACCATCGAAACCTGGTGATTTCTTAACTAACTTCTTGTATGCTTTTATTTTTATATCCAGGCTGTTTTGAGCTTTGGGCTCCAGTAGTAGAAGGTCGGTTGAATATATATATACAATATATGATAACAGGTTGTGTCAGGTATAGCTCATTACTATCCCCGGGTTAATGAAGGTGTTTAATTCTATTCTTACATAGGTTGTGTCATTCCAGCCGTGGTGCCTGATCAGAGGGGCTGTTACATGCGTGCACTTTGACCATAACCCCCTTTTTTCCCTTTCTTCTTATTGTCGATGTTTAAATGACATCTGTTTGCGCAATTTACCTGTGAGCCGATCCTGCCTTAGACTATCTGCTGGTATGCTTTAATTTAATTTTGTTTTGAATTTTCCTTACCCATTTATGCTATAACATTGCGACATTAATACGCAGACTCGGAAGTAGATGGTTACAGGGTTGATGTTGAGTTATTATATAATAATGGCTATTTTTTCCATTATAGTTGTCTCATGTTAGGGCCAAGGCCCACGGTGGTTTTCGACCGATATCTTTATTGAATTTAATTTTAATTTTAATTTGTGTTTATTGGACTAGTGTGGGGTTTAATCAGGGGTTTATCTAGAGGGGGGTCGGAGTGGAGAGCGTCTTATTGGATCCATGACTCCAGTGGGAAATGATAGGAAGATGACCATCCTTAGTGGATGGGGCATAGGGAGGGGATTGGAGAGTGGGTATAGGAGGGTTTATAATAGGACGGGTGGGTTAGGGTTTAGAGTAGAAGGAGGGGGGGTTGTAACTGGGGTGGTATTTTTCTGTGTTTTATGTACTGTTGTCTTATATGTGTGTAATTGTTCCTCCTCTGAACTCCTGGGATTGACCGTCTGGGCCCGCCTGGATCAGCGCCTCTGTACTCAGCCTGAAGAGAAGAAATATTGACATTGCTCTCCTTAGTGAGACGCATTTATTGGTGGGTGATGTGTCAAGGCTAGCAAATCGACAATATCACGTTATCTCCTCATCCTCAGCCGATGATAAGACGAAAGGAGTCGTCATAGTTACAAGACGTAACCTTGATATCAAAGTCCTGGATGTGTGGTCGGACACGGAGGGAAGGATTACTATAGCAAAAGTTGAGTTCTCTCATAGGAAGATGGCAATAATAGCATTGTATGCCCCTAACACATTTGATTCAGCGTTCTATAATACAATCACGAAGAATATGTTGGAACTTACTGGATACGCTCTCATTGTGGGTGGCGATTTTAATGCGTGCTGGGATGCGGAGATGGATAGGTCCGGGTCCTCTGAAACAAGCGACCAAAAACGGTCCTCTAAGGCCCTCAGGATGTGGGCCCAGGACACGGGGCTCGCAGACCTATGGCGCTTATCCAATCCCACCCTCAAGGATTACTCTCACCTGTCAGCCAGACACAAAACCTTCTCTCGAATAGACTATGCATTCGCGTCCCCTAATATGTTTGATAGTTTCGACGTCTCATTGGTTCCCCTGGCTCTCTCGGACCACAAGGGGATTTTCCTTGTGGCAACCTTTGGCAGGCTCTGCACGAGAGCTCCCAGGTGGCGTTTTAACTCAACCTTATTAAAGAACGATGATTTCTGTTCTGAGTTCAGGAGTAAACTAGCTGAATTCTTGCAGATCAATGTTGGCATGGTCGATGACCCCAGGGTCCTATGGAACGCATTGAAAGGATTTATCAGGGGTCATGTCACACTTTTCGCCTCCAATTTGCGTAAATCCCGGTCAAAAAAACTAGAAGGACTGGAAACATTATATGCGGACCTATACGCATCTTTGCAAACTAACTATAGTGAATGACTAAACACACAACGTAAGATAGTCAAGAAAGAAATAAACTCCATACTTAAACAACAGTCTGAGTTCTTGATACATAGGACAAAGCAAAATTACTACTTTCACGGCTCCAGGCCTAGCCATCTATTGGCAATGAAAATACGCTCGATTGATAATTTCTCGGATATCCCCTCGATCAAGACGCGACAGGGTACAGTCACTACTGATTCGAAAAAGATCAACGACACTTTTAAAGAGTTTTACTCACAGTTATATAGCTCAGAGGTTAATCTCGACGACTCTAAATTTGAATCGTTCATTGGCGGGCTTGAGATACCCCACATTTCTGAGGAAGAGGCTAAGGAACTGGGGAAACCGATCACTCTTGATTGATTGATTGATTGAATTGATTGATTGATTGATTGATTGATTTATTGATTGATTGATTGAAAAGTTTATTAACAAATTGCAGAATGGGTACAGTACAGTACAGCTCAATACATACAATTGTTAAGAGGATGCAGACCTGAGAAAGACTTTCGTCTTGTTTCCCTCAGGGTCCCCCATTTTCAATTCATCATATGACACACATGACATACAGATAGACAGTACTGCTACATCTATACATTTATGACATACCAGATTTTCAAATACAGTACTGTTTGTGATACTAAAAAAAATCCTATGGAACTAAGGGAGACGATTGCTGAAATGCAGAGGGGTAAGGCACCAGGCTGGGATGGTATTCCACCCGAGGTGTATTTCGCTTTCTGGGACCAACTGGGTCCATTGATGCTCGATATGATCAATTACGCTATCGAACAAGGGGAGTTCTCAAGAGATGTCAACATGGCGTTGATTTCTTTACTTCTCAAGAAGGACAAATATCCCAATGATTGTGGTAGCTATAGGCCCTTGAGTCTTCTCGGGCCGATTTAAAAGTGTTTGCCAAGGTGCTGGCCCGCCGCCTGCAGAGATTTATGACGGTATTGGTACACTGCGATCAAACTGGTTTTATCCCGGGGCGCCTGGCTGCAGATAATCTTAGGAGGCTGTTGCATGTAGTCGATAACAGTAAAGACAATACAGCTCCGTCCACAGTTCTGTCTTTGGATGCCATGAAGGCATTTGACAGACTAGAATGGTCATACCTGTGGAAGGTACTTGAGGTCATGGGTCTTGGAAAGAATTTTATTCATATGATTAAAGTCCTGTATGCCTCGCCGTCGGCAATGATACTGACAGGCAAAAACTGTTCCACACTTTTCCCAGTCTCCAGATCTTCTAGACAGGGTTGTCCTCTGAGCCCAGGACTATTCGCGCTTTCCCTCGAACCTTTGGCCCAATTTATTAGGCAATCAGAGGACATCGTCCCCATAATGATCATAATACACCACACAAAATTGCTCTCTATGCGGATGACCTACTGATTTTTATGGATGACCCTTCCCGGTCGGCCACAAAATTATTGGGAATAATCGACGACTTTGGTAAATTGTCAGGCTTTAAGATTAACTGGAACAAATCAGCCTGCCTACCTCTCAATGAGCTGGCCAAAGCGGTGCGACTACCAGCTGATATCCCCATAGTGGAACATTTTAAATACTTAGGCATAGAGATATTCCCCACGCTGAGTCAAACTACTAAGTTCAACTTCACGGGTACTTATGATAAAATACGCCAGGATCTAGACAGATGGTCGTCCCTTCCTAACTCCTTACAAGCCCGAGCTTCCATAATCAAAATGAACGTCCTGCCTAGGATACATTTTGTTAGCTCAATGCTCCCCCTGCCCCCTCCAATAGACCACTGGCGCAAGGTAAAAATGGATGGTATCTAAGTTTATCTGGAATAACAAACGCCCGAGAATCAAACGAGGAAACGTAGGATTCTCAACGTAGGAAACAAGATGGGGGCCTCGCAATCCCTGATTTTAAGCTTTATTTCTGGTCCTTTTCACTGAGACCTCTGATGTGCTGGCTAGACCCTGTAGATGCTGTATCTTGGCGCTCCTTAGAAGCGGCGGCGGTCTCACCGCTAAGATTGCAGGATGTGGTGTACTCCAATGTCCCTATTTCGAAATGCCGACTGAGGTATGGACCGATCATAACTCACGTGATCCAGACGTGGCGTAATGCCCATGGCACCTGGACTCTCCAATTTTTAATAATCAGCAATTACTTGTTGGGCACAAGCCGGTTAATATTCCTCAATGGCAAAGGAGGGGGGTTCATACTCTGGAGGATATTTATGATAAGAACGGCCTCCGTGCGTTTCAGGACTTAAGAGAATTTTATGATCTTACTGGCGAGTCCTTCTTTCTTTACCTTCAACTAAGGTCAGCGCTGAGGGCGCATGGCATGCCGTGGGCTCAAGCTTTGCAACCACACTCCTTCCTCAGGCTCATAGTGGACATGACGACCTCCAGAGGGTTTGTCTGAGACTTTTATACGCTCTTAATTCAGTCCACGTATAAAAATGTATCATTGGATACAATCTGGCATGTGGATATCCCGGAGTTGGACCCCGAGTTTGACTGGGATGATGTTTGGGCAAATGTGGCATTGTCTTCCCGCAACCCCAATCACCAGAAAATTTATTTTAATTATATTCATAGGATATATCTTACACCTAGGAAGCTATTTGCTATGGGACTGATAACCGACTCTCGGTGCACTTTGTGCTCTCAAAAGGCCACTGGCACTTATATGCATATGTATTGGGATTGCCCACCAGTGGCCCGCTTCTGGAGGTCAATAGCGGACAAACTTTCAGATCTGTGTGGCTTAACTATCCCATTCACAGCTGTTACGCTACTCCTGAACGATATAACAACACTACCCGCGTCCGTACAACTGAAAAGGGTTGTCCTAGCGGGCGTCACAGCGGCGAAGAAGCTAATAGCAATGAGATGGAAGGAGCCTGAGAAGCTCACAGTGATTAACTGGTCCCTAACACTGTTGGATGTGATTTATCTTGAGATATCCACGGCGCGGGTGATTGGGGTGGGGCAGGCTGGGATTGACCTATGGTTCGCAGCAGCTGAGAAGGTTAGGACCGCTGTGTGCGGCTGAGCGGGGTTGGGGTGCTTGTTCGGGGGAGTCCGGCGGTCTCGTGGGAGGGGGAGGAGGAAATGTCTTGTCTGTCTTGTCTTTTGTGATGTCTTGAATTTAACTAGGGATTTATTGGGGGGCAGCTATTTAGCTAGTTCTTCGCTATTTAGGCATCTATTAGATAGTACCCCTGGAATTTTGAATTTAAAATTTAAAAAAGTTGAACTCTGTTTTCTTTTCTTTTTGTCTTTATAATTTATAAATTGTTATATTCTGTATTATTATTGTTTTTGTTATTTTCCTGTGAAGTTCTGTGTATTGTGATTTTGATTAATGTGTTGTCTTGTTGCATGTAAGTAATAATAAAAAATATTTGATCAAAAAAAAAAAGACCGGTGTGCGTCAGGGATGCCTCCTATCGCCCTTTCTCTTCCTCCTAGTCATAGACTGGATTATGAAGACCACCACAAAAGGAAAGAAAAACGCCATACAGTGGACCCTATGGACACAACTGGATTACCTTGACTTTGCTGATGACCTGGCTCTCATGTCACACAACTACAACCAGATGTAGGACAAGACAACCAAGCTGGCAACTACATCCCTTGAGACTGGGTTGAGAATAAACCGGAAGAAAAGCAACCTAATGGTGTTCAACACCTCTACCAACAACACAGTCACAGTAGGTGATGAATCCATACAGGAAGTCAACTCCTTCACTTACCTAGGCAGCATCTTGGATAAGAAGGGCAGCACAGACAGCGACGTCACAGCCAGAGTAGGCAAAGCCAGAGCAGCCTTCATCATTCTGAAGAACATCTGGTCCTCCAAGGACATCGCCATGACAACCAAAGTGCGGCTCTTCAATTCAAATGTAAAATCCGTCCTTCTCTACGGTTCAGAGACTTGGAGAATGACGAAAAGAACATTGCAGAAGATACAGACCTTTATAAACAGCTGTTTGAAATGCATCTTTGGGATCCGGTGGCCAAACAAAATCAAGAATGAGGAACTATGGCTGAAAGGAAGACAGGAACCAGTAGAGAAGCAGATCCTGAGACGAAAGTGGGGATGGATAGGCCACACTTTGAGGAAACCGGCAACCAGTACTACACGCCAGGCCCTGACTTGGAATCCCCAGGGAAAGCGGAAGAGAGGGCGGCTTAAGAACACCTGGAGGCGTTCGCCATGGGCTCAGTTTGGAATTACGCGATTTAGGACTTGGGTGCTGAGATTGTAGACATACAGTGCCTCCCAGTAATGTGCAGATTGTCGAGTGCATGTGCGAAAGGGGCTTCAGGTTGTGTGTTTTTGGAGGACAAGCATGCTATAGATTTATTTTAGAAGACAAGTTGCAAAGGTGCAAAGGAGAACTGTTTCTACAGTTCCCTGTTTGAGCCTGATGTTGTATTGGATACAGAAATGTCTCGCACTCATTGCAGAGCATTGCTGGACACCCATCTGCTGGAACTTGACTGAAATCTCTGTATAGGGTTTACCAGTTTCCAACAATTCTTCAATTCAATTAGTGTATTGTTCTAGTGTGGCCACGGTGGCCTATTTATATACTTACCTTATGCATACCGCACCAACTATGTGAATATATGTATACTACATCAGAGCATGTATTTAGCATTTAGCATCTAGCATCTAGCATTCTTAGATTATATATTAGATTAGAGTTAGCTCAGCTCGGAATTAGGCAAAAGCTGCATATGGCTCGCCGATAACAAACTATCATTACACATGGGCAAAACAGAGTCCATTCTCTTCGGTTCAAATAACAAACTCAGCAAGACCGACGGCTTCTCAGTTACAGTGGGTGACAATATTTTCACAAGGAAAGATGAAATTACCTACCTGGGTTCCATCCTAGAGGCTAATCTTTCCTGTGACAAAATGGCATCCAATGTAATAAAAAAAGTCAACCAACCAACTCGATTCTTGTTCCGGATCTCCTCTCTGGTAAACAAGAATACCATGAAGACTCTGGCAGGAGCACTCATTCAAGGGTACTACGACTATGCTTACACCTCATGGTACCAAAGCACCTCAAAGGCACTAAAAACAAAATTACAAACATCTCAAAACAAACTGGTCAGACTACTGCTTGACCTGACTCCTAGAACCCACCTCACCCCTGCCCACTTTGACAACCTAGGATGGCTTAGAGTAGACGACAGAGTACAGCAACTTGCAATGGGCCTGGTCTACAAGATACACTAAACAACCAAGGTACCCATGTACATGTCAAAATACTTCCCAAAGGTCAGTGAATACCACGATCACAACACCAGAGGGAGCTCCACAAATCATGTTAAACCCAGATTCGGCTCAAACAAGGGACTAAACACGTTTAGCAATTATGCCACATCAATGTGGAACTCCCTACCCAAAGCTGTAAAGGAATGTGAATCACTACCCACTTTCAAAAACACTCTCAAAGAACACCTACGGGAGACTGCAATTCGAAACTGGCCCCTGCAAATGTCCTAACCCAACCCCCTCCAATGTACAGTAAATGACCAAGTATGGCTTTGTCAATATTCCAATGTACAGTGTACAGTACACCCTCTACCCAACCACCCCCCCCCCACCCTCTACCCAACCACCTCCAATGTACAGTCCCCCCCCCCCCCCCCCCCACCCACCCAACCCCACCCCACCTACCCAACCTCCTCCAATGTACAGTTTCTACGTCAAATGTATATACTCTCTTTTCTGGACTCTTTTTGTATTACAAACAGTACTGTATTTGCAAATCTGGTATGTCATAAATGTATAGATGTAGCAGTACTGTCTATCTGTATGTCGTGTGTGTCATATATGTTATGATGAATTGAAAATGGGGGACCCTGATGTAAACAAGACGAAAGTCTTTCTCTGGTCTGCATCCCCTTAACAATTGTATGTATTGAGCTGTACTGTACTGTACCCATTCTGCAATCTGTTAATAAAGTTTTCAATCAATCAATCAATCAATTAGACTATTGGATTATCAGATTATATAGTGCATATATTTAGCATTTCGAATTTTTGCATTTTAGACTATATATTAGATTAGATTTAGATGATTAGATTATATATTTATTGTAGGGCAAAATAACTGAGAGGGCATACATACCCTCATCTCGCACCGTGTTGCCCATAATAATTATGCACATGTCCAGAGTTAACTATATTGTATATTGTTTACACTGTCTTTTATTCTATTTTTATTTGTACTTCTCCACTGTACTATAATTCTGTGACCTGTATGTCTTCTACTATGAATTGAAAATGGGGGACCCTGATGTAAACAAGACAAACGTCTTTCTCTGGGCCCTGTTTCTTGTACCTGGATAACTGAGTTAGCCGGATAACTTTAGCTGGATAACTGGGTTAGCCGGACTTTCCGGTTTCATGTACCTGGATTTTCCAAATCACCATGACAACATATCCAAAAGTTTGAGCCTGGTCGAAAGCAGAGTTCAAGTTCAAGTTAGCCTGAACTATCGCCACGCCCCCGCAAAGAAGTGACAGCCCGTTTCCTGAAACTATTCCCACAGTCTACGATCTGCATTATACCATTCTGAATTACGTTTTTGTGCTCCATTCTTCCAGAGGGGGCTTTTGAAATGTAAAATAGACCCAAAATGCTGATATTAAATTCACTTTGTCCTAAATAATGCACGTTATATATACCGTGGCGACGGTGGCGCTCGCTCGTGCGATGTACACATGATGTGGTTATTTTAATTGTAACTGGGATTAAGATGTCTGATGAGATGCGCTGTTTGACGGATTTGAGAAATTGAATGAGCCGTTGACGTCACATTAATGAATGAGGATAAAGAGATAAACTTCATTCAAAACAAAGGATATTCTAAACACGGGTCTCTCGTTCATTAATGTATAAACAATGAATTTATCCCATCTGGCCCAGTGGCCCAGCGGTAGTGCTCAAGCCTGCCAATCTAGCGACTGGGGTTCAAATCCCGGTGTTTCCAATATGATTTTTTTGAATATAATATTAATGATTATACGCCAAAGTAGCCTGGTTTTAAGTTAAAATATTATAAATCTACATGCATTGAGGATGTCATTCTTTATATAGCTCTCAACGTGCACCAAATTGAATTATTCCTATATTGCAAAAAGAAGGAAAAGACTAGGGTCTTGAACCCCGGTCGTCCGTGTGAAAGTCAAAAGAAGAACCCGTTACACCACAGAGAAGATAAGTAAAAGATTGACTATACATCAATCAATGGGTAAGAGAGCCGTATCGTAATTCTGTATAACAGTTAACTAATAATTTTCGCTAGCAAGATCTCATTTGATTATTCAATCCAGCAGGCAAGTTTAAAGAAATATAATCTGATTGATTGAGGTAATGAGGGACTTAGAATTAGCCTATAGATAACGCATTTAACTTGTCGGCGAGGCGATTGAGCCGTATTGCAATCTGTCAATAAAGTCTTAAATCAATTAATCAATCAATGCCGTTGAGAATCAGGATCTCTGCCATCGATACGTGCTGGCTTTTCACCTAAAACGGCCGCGCGCATTTAGCCTGACTCGCAAGTCTGGCTTGAGTTAACGAGACTGAATCCACCTTTGTGAAACAGGAAAATCCCGGCTTCGAACATCGGGTTAACTGAAGCTGGATAATGGACATCTTGATCGACTTAGTTGAACCACGTACATGAAACAGGGCCCTGGTCTGCATCCCCTTAACACATTGGCGACCACGGTTTGCAGTGTAATATGGTTCTGGACGACCAGGGTTTGTCAACAAACCAATGTACTTTCTAACAGCTATATATATACTTTATAGTATTGCTATCTGTCCATTCTCATTGTCACTTGAGTCCATAAACCGTGCCTTCATAATGGCTTAAAGAAAATAAAAATCCATCGGTTGGTTGTCATTTTATAGCGTCGTGAATATAAGCTTTATCGCAGTTTTCTTCTCGTCTTTTTTCTGGGAAGCTAGATATGAGGCTAAAGGCTAGTCACGTTATATCAAACGCCATTTCTGTTGTATATATACGAATGAAATAAAACAAACTGCTTAGCATCCGGACTATTACAGAGCATCTATGGATGAAATGGGGGCGGCAGGGGAAGCCGATTAATATTATTGATTAGCAATACAGTGTACGTTCAAGTAGCCACATTCAACTGATCAATCGCTTGCGTGTTACAACAATGTCCAATCCGGCTGTAATTTGGGTGAATAGTATCCTACCGTCAGCCCATGTGATCGCCCGCAGCATTTCGTCATTAGTCATTGGAATCTGGTAGATCGATATGTCCATTGGCTGATCATAAATCCCATTATTCCAGGCTGAAATCTGCGTTCGGTAACATGATCAAAGATGGAGGATGTTCGGCTGGGATCCAGGCTCATATGAAACGCCCCTAGACAATAAAAAAAAAAAAATCCCATTCGGCCTCAATGATACTGCAGTGGAGCGATGGCGCCCCTAAGAGGATCTGGCCGGTATTGCATGTTTCGGAAATATATGCGGGTAGATCCTGCAAGTCGATCGGGGACGTTAATACCGTTATTAATATGGAATAAAACAATAACAACTTGCCACGAGTTAACTCGTGGCTCTGGTCCTCAACGGGTGGAATCGAAACACGAGTTAACTCGTGGTTGGGCGGCAAAGTGTTAACAATTGTGTGTATTGAGCCGTACTGTATTGTACCCATTCTGCAATCTGCTAAATAAAGTTTTCATTCATTCATTCACCTGTACCTCCCCTCCACCCTCCCCCATGCTGCTATGATGCCTGAATTCCCCAAGGGGATCAATAAAGTATCAATAAAATATCTTATTTTATCTTTATCACTGTTGGTAACGGGGCGAACACAGAGGGTTAACTTACTGTGACGGATGCGTCTGTGCGCCGCACCGGCACATGTTAACTTGTTCCCTCACCCTTATTGTTTGGTTTAGTTAATATAGTTATCTTCCCTTATAATGTTTGTACACGTTTACATTCATGATGCACATTATACACGATTTCTATTTCACATGATGACACACGACACATTAATTTGCGTACTGATATCATGTCCATACTTTATTAGTTGTTCTGGCATACATGTTTTAAGTTTGAGTGCATGCATCTTGTTACGTGTTTGTTTGTTTCTTCGAGTCTGCAGCCACGTCCTCCGGGGAAACAGAGCAGCTGCGAGGTCCATCCTAAATAGCCGGATTGGGGGTGGTGGACCGAACCAAGTCGTGGGAGATGTCAGTGGGGGTTCATTGTCTTGTGATTTAGTTTGTTATATGTATTTCCTTATTGTGTGTTGTGTGTTTATTGTTTATTAGATTAATCAGAATTTTAAGATATTAGAGTAAAATATGTATTGTATTAATTACCCTGCCTATGTTAATGTGTCTGACCAGGACCTATATATAGCTGAGTTTCAGTGGCGAATCCTTATGGAAGCCAACGGAAGCCATGCCTCCCTAATATTAAAATATGAATTAATATCAAATATGAAATATGAAAAAAAAAAAATATAATTTTTTTTTAATATAGTTTACATTCTTTTTCATCTGTGCATCTGTGTTATAATTTTTTTTTTTTTTTTTTAAATGTCTCCCTCTTCTCCTTCTCACTCCCTCTAACACACTGTCAGCCTCACTATGCTCACTGCAGCAGGAGAGGAGGCAGATGGTAGGTCTCTTTCTCCAGGCTTCCAGCATTATAGAGTCCAAATCCGATCCTAGCCAATCAGATTCGAGCTGACTGCCACGCCCTAAAAGTTTAAAACGGGGCACTCTGAACATTGTATTAACCCGTAACTGTTCCCACGGGCTGGATATTGCCCCGATCCTCGCGAGATTAAATCCACGGGGACCTCTCGGCGTGCCGAAGCTTTTCCTAAATCACTTCCATCATCGAAAACGAGGGGAAAAGGTCGGCTCGCGACCCTGAAAATGTCGCGTGATTTTAAAAACGCTGTATTAAGTGAGCCTATTATGGGATCCACGCGAGCTTTCTATCGTGGAAACATCTGGGCGTCCCGCAACTTTTACTCATTCACATGTAGCCCCGAAAATGCTTAGAAAAGGAAAACAGAAAGCGTGGAATAAACTCGCCGAAACGGAAAAGTGTCCCACGGGCGCGCCGTGATTCAGATCCGCGTGGAAATATTCACGGCCATAGAGGAGACCATGGGACACCTTTTTGCAACCGAATATGTGTCTCGAATTTGCTCCCACGCGGCGCGCAAAATCGTGCAAGGAAAAATCGGACCAAAAATGAACCAATGCTCCAGCAGTATTAATGACCCTGATGTAAACAAGACAGACGTCTTTCTCTGGTCTGCATCCCCTTATACAATTGTGTGTATTGAGCCGTACTGTATTGTACCCATTCTGCAATCTGTTAAATAAATAAAAAGAAAGTTTGACTGGCTGCCGAGCCATACTGTAGTGTACATGGTGACTGCTTGACAAAAAAAAAAAAAAAAAAAAAAAAATATTAATAAAAATATTTAATAATTTTTTTTTTAATAATTTTTTTTTTGCTTCCCCTGTTATTTTACCCACGCGACGCCACTGCTGAGTTTACCATTTGTGAGTTGGCTTCCTTTCAGTTCAGGTCTGTTTTGTCCTGCCTTCTATTATTTGGGCCCATTTATATTCTGTTTTGAAATTATGTATTTGTTAACCCTTTGTTTGGGTAAATAAAACCCCTTATTTTTGCCTGCACCACTGTGTCCTCATCGTCTGGCTGCTTGGTCCATTACTTAAGCATTACATCACGCGCAGGAGTGGGTTGTGAAAATTAGACCATGCCTAGGGGTGGTCGTTAGACCCCCCCTAGGCATGGTCTAATTTTCACAACCCACGACTACAAGTGGTGTAATGCTTTTATACAACTGGCACATTCATCCAACCTTATTGCTATACAATAAACACACATTAATTGAAGATTTATTGAAAAAACCATCCGCCAGAAAAAGTAGTTCCCACAAAAAAAAAGAGAAGTTGCCTCCATGTGGAAGCAGCTCGGAAGTGCATCCAACTGTTCTCAGTAGGACATCCAACAAACTAACACATCCAACTGTCTTTCAACTAGGCATCCAACAAACTAAGACATCCAACTGTCTTTCAACTAGGCATCCAACAAACTAAGACATCCAACTGTCTTTCACCTAGACATCCAACAAACTAACACATCCAACTTTTCTTTAGTTTTTAACCTACTTTCTATAGAACTTCATTCTTAGATGCTTCTATAGAAAGTAGGTAAAACAAACTAAAAAAGTTTTCTTTGCCCTATAGGAAAAATAAAGTTGTCTTTGCCCTATATAGGGGGGGGGGGGGTTCTTTGCCCTATAAGATTTTTTTTTTTTTTTTAAACCTACTTTCTATAGAAGCAGCTGGGAGGTGCACTGTTTTAAGTGAGCGTGGGTTATTGAATTGATTGATTGCTAATTGTATTACTGTCCGCCTTGTTTCCAACTGGTTAAGTTTAGGCCCTCTTTCGAATTTGGTTATGGTTAGAGTTTGGAATCAGGGCTGGTGGTCTATCGCCCTGCTCTAAAGACAAACTCTAACCTTAACCAACTTCGAAAGAGGGCCTAAACTTAACCAGTTGGAAACAAGGCGGACAGTAATAAAATTAGCAATCAATCAATTCAATAGTCCACGCTCACTTAAAACAGCGTACCTCCCAGCTGCTTCTATAGAACGAATTTTATTTATTTTTTTTATTTGCAATTAATCAATCAATCAATTCGCGCAATTTTTATTTTGTTCCACAATGACTCATGGCCCATCAATTACATCATCCAACATTGTTTAAGCAACTAAGACATTCGCCGTGACAGAATCATTATGACGCTATCAACATATCCTTTTTGTAAAGATTATTGTCCGCCATCTTGTTTTTTTCTAAAAAGTCGCACAGCGGAGTGATAGTAATTCGGTTGTGGGCAGGTCCTGGGACCAAGAGCGTGGGGTTATGAAAAATAACCATGTGTAAGTTGACTGTTTCAGCCAATCAGAATCGAGAAATTTGCATGCCGTTGTATAAACTGACTGAGGCCATGTTTAGATGGAGCGAGTCTCAACAGAAACCGCAGAAGTCGTCTTGCGATCTCACTTAAAATTTTGCGTTTAGACTAGTGTTTTGGGAGGGAATTCTTTGTGCAGACAAGGCTGTAAAAGTGTAGTCGACCCGAGACGACTAACCCATACGCTACACTGCCTCAGGTCGTTGAGACAACCACGCGTGCTGTGAATACCCGCCCTACTCTGTCTCTGATTCGCAGACTGTGGGTGGGGGAATGTGATTGGACCAAAGCAGAGTCACACACAGACAGTGGCTCCAGTCACTAATAGTTGTGATAGCCGCTGGACTGATTCTTGTGTATTTAAAAGTACTGCCAATGTAGCCTTCATGTGATCTCCGTGGATAGAATCAGACATGCTTGTTCGCTTTGTTTACGCTTCTAGGCTACTGGCGCATGCCTGTGACGTAAGCAGAACGCAACGAGAGCCTTGAGAACCCTTTCGTCATAGTTTTATGCGGTTTGACTGTTCAGATGATAGCGCGAAGGTGTATCGTTTCTAGGATTTCCACCCAGGAAGGTGGTTTAACTTTTTTGCGGATTCTCCCTGCAAAAACGCTGTTGCTGCATGAACAAAAGACACATCCGAAAAAATATTTTGCCATATTTACCCGCAAGCGTTTCCGTCTAAACTTGGCCTAAGATCCACTTGGAAAAAGATCTTCCGTTAGTGACCTTCTCACAGCCGCACAAGGAGAAAAGTCGAACTAACTTCATGTCACAACAAATCGGAAATGTCACAGTAAATGACAAAATCGAAGACACGAAAATATCACATTTTCTCATGTTCTATTTTTTTTTTTACTTCAGAACAAAAACAATATATATATATATATTGATATTAAATGATCGAATGATACACAGATATGTTATAAATGTAATTTTAACTCAGCTCACAGCATGGCCAATTCCTGGCATAGCTTGAATTTCTTTCCCCAGAGTGACAGAGACACCTCTCTGTTCCTCTCCTTCTTTTTAAACACAACGCATTCTGTGGAGCAAGGTATAACGGCAACATGCTGTGATGCTGATGGTGACACAACGCAGCGCTTGCAGTGGAGCTAGTACTGTATGTAAGGATGAGAGAGAAGCCCTTGTCCTTGCAGTAGATTGTCCATTTGACCTGTATACATAGAATAAACATCCTATAGGGCAAACTATACCAAGTATCAGTCCTTGGCTTCACACGTCTGAAGACCTTGGCTCTGGCTGTAGGTGTGTGTCCTGATATTTAGCAGCCTTGGTCATGTCCATAGTGTTTACAGATCAGCTATTTGGCTGGAGGCCGTTGTCAGGAGTGCGCTCTCTTGGGGTATGGGAATGCAAGCAGAGATGATGCACCGAGTCTTTGTACCTGAGACCCTAACCTGAGACGTTGAATAAAGAGATAAGTGAGAAACAACAACCGAGTCGTCAATAGCGAAGACGCTACAGTATATATTATTTTTTAAACTGGGTACATGAATCAAACATTTCATATTGTCATGAATCCACATTAATCAAACCTGCAAAACCAGAATGCAGACATATATAACCCACACAGGCAAGCAATGTCAAAGCAATAATCAGACACGATGCAGCACAAGTAGGTTGAGAATGTTTGTCTATTAACGATTGCCATGGTTAAATTCATGATATACCATCCCTTGCCAGCTCTATTTAACATGGAGAAGTTCCCCTTCTTTGCAGGGCTATAACTTTTTTAATTATATTGCTAGATTGCCATTATTAGGGCCCATTCAATGTCCTATATGTATTGTTCATGGTGTAGCAACGTTAAACTTTTTCATTCACATATTCATACTAAAATATGGTCTAAAGTATAAGTATGTTTTCATCTCTTTCTGCAGCTTTCTCCAGAACGTGATTTATAGCCCCAAATGCATTATATTGATGATCAAATACAGTTTGGTAGGAATCTGTGCGAGATCAAAGATTTCAACTGGACGTACTTCTAGAATTTACTACACGTCATCTGATGTTGACCGGATGGGCGAGGGGGCATTTATAATTCCGTGGGCAACGTTATACCATTCATCTAATGTGGGTCATATGTTCATCATAGCAGTTTATATCGAACACGGTAATACTACACGCTAAAACTCACCCCAGTCTCCTCGGGCCGTTGGGCGATCAGCATGGAGTAGACAGTTTTCAATTATGGGATGTTGAAATGCCCGATCTATTTCCAGGTTGTATAATAGTATATACGTCCAAATCATGTTGTTTTTTCAAGTTATTTCCACCGATCGATGTTCACTGTGTGAAGACAGAGTCTCTCTAACATTAGCGAGTGCCCGGACCCCATATGGAGTGAGTCCTGCCGGTTCAAAGGTTGACATCCGGTTTCGATCTGCCGATCGGCCACCAGATGGCGCTCTTGAACCGCTAGAGGGTTGTGAGGAGATCAGCACTGTGTGTCAAGGCTGCGGAGGGGAAATATGATTTAGATCACAGATTTTTGAAATATTGATATCAAAGACGAATTACGGCGTCCTCGGCAACTTGAGCATGGCGGGGAATGACGAGTTCCGGCGTTTTCGGCAGTTAAAGTGTTAAAAAGCAAGATAAAGAAGAATGTCCTACACAATAGATAAATAAACAGTGAATAAAGTTAATAAACCAAAAACTGGGCTTCAGAATATGTTGTGGTGAGCCCTCTTCCCAACCAGACTACTACGTTCAAGTATTTGCCATCATTCATTCTTCTTTCCAAACAAAACAAAACAAAATATATTCGTCAAAAAAGCAAGGAAACAGACCCCTCTGTCAGAGTTACCTTCAAGCTGGGCAGGTGGTTGACTTTGATGCGCACAGTGAGGCCTGGTTATTGACCGCCCACACTCCACAATGTGGAACGAACTTCCCACTACAGTCAGGACAGCCAAAACCTGCCCAATGTTCTGCTGTTGACAAAAATACACTTCTTCAATCAATATCTGAAATACATTTTTAAAAAAGCACAAAAATAAATACTAACCTTCTTTTACTGTCATGGACTTTGCTACTAAGCAATCTTCCTGAGCCTTCCTTGCCTATATTACTACCTACTATGCTATGTCTACACTAATATGCACTCAAGGCTGTAGCACCCAAGTTCAACACTGTTTGACGAACAATGTTATTTAGCTGTCAGAGTTGTACCCTTTCTGCTGTTGTAAATTACTAAATGTAAATGTAAGTCCGGTAAATTGCTGTGATCCGGGGTGGTTAGGAAGGTCTGTGCAGCGGAGCCTAGCTCCGCATTGTACTCTTGCCAACCACAGACTTTACATTGACGAAGGCCAAGGACTGGCACGGAATCGGATACTATGCTGAGATGACAAAGCTGAAGAGACACACTGAGACTGACACTGCCTCTTCTCAAGTGGTAGTGGGCGCTATCTCTATCCATCTAGGATTTGATTTGATTTGTTGTGTTTTCAAAGGAGGGGACATTTTCTCCAGTGATTTGTCTGCATGCTACTGTATAGGACAGGCATGTATAAGCATTATGCTGATATACATTTAAGAATGAGTAATTTGCTTTTGGTTTTTAAGAAAATGGTTTGTATAGCTATTTTTGAAGACTACAAATGTGAATAATCCTTTTTTTGTTATTTTCTTTTAGAATACTGTTGTATTGTGTGTGATGACTGAATACAACAACTACTACTACTACTACTACTACTACTACTACTACTACTACTACTACTACTACTATTGGCTGGCAAGGGGGGTGTGTTGGGAGTATGAGGGAGCAGGTATGTGACGTTGTGAAAAAAAATACAGATCACCAGTGTGACCGGGAAAAACGTCAACTCTCCACAAGGAGACTGACTCCCCAGTGACTGTTCAGTGTTTCATGTTTACGTCTGTTTAGTATTTAGTATTGTATCATCACATGTCTTTAATATAAAACTGAACGCTGAGGATTTCCTTGACCCTCATACTACAACTGGGCTTTTCCTCGACAGGTTATTGGCATTCAGGGCCGGAGTTCCCCAGGTAATGAGGTATGGTTGGCTTCGAGGTTAAGGCCTGTCTAACACTGTTTTATAGCCTGCGGACAATAGGGAGGTGTAGTCTGACGTCACTTTAGTTTCCTGCGCGGTCCACCCGTATAGGGATTTATCATTGGGAAAATGTATTATCGGCTATTGTAATAATTCTGCCTCATGAACATTGGCAAGCTTTCCATTTTTGCACAAAATTAGTTCCCTTCTATCACTAACATTATGCATTTCTAGTTGAAATACAATTTGTTGGGAATTTTAAGGTATAAGGTTGTTTAATTTGTATTTAAAAAATAACTACACTTACCAGTAGAACGCCTGTCGTTCAGTGCTGTCGCCTAATACAGCCAGGAGTCTACGCTGTGGTGACGTCAGTCAGCAGCCCCAGAGTGAAGTGTAGTTCCTCAGTGAACGAAAGCGTAAACATTGTTATTTTGCTACTTTTACGATTAATTGCGATTTTTTTTCATGTTGAGCTATAGATTGTGGATGAATACACACAGAAAGGTACACCATGCCAATGTTCTTGCTTTATTTGTTTTAAACGAGACGATTTAGAAATGTTTCCGTTGGAAATACATTGAAATTTCAAGTGAGGTGGGCCGCACGGGAAACAACAATGACGTACAGTACTGTAATCACTACACCTCCCTATTTAGCTTTGATAATATTGCCATAGCCAGCTTCATGGTTACACCAAGAAACAAGCTATTTCACTAAACCAAGTAGGGCTGGTTTTTGACGATAAGGCAGTCAGTGACTTAGATTAGATTCAATGTATTGTCATTGTACAAGTACAAGTACAAAGTGCCCTGAAATGAAGTTGGTATCTAACGAGAGTGCAACATAGCAGTAAAATGCAATGCAGTATACGGTATAACACATCAATGGTATGGAGTATGGAATATATGATGAAAGCTACAGAGTACATAATGCTAAGCTAATACATGTACAGTATTATTATATACAGTGGTACGAGTATGAATACAATAATAATAATAATAATAATAATAATAATAATAATAATAATAATAATAATAATAATAATAATAAAAATAATAATAGATACAATTTCTATTGCGCCTTTCATAGAACCCAAGGTCACTTCACAATCAAGACAAAAAATAGGGCTAGGGAAGTAGGGAAAAAAGGGGGATGAGCGCAGGTAAGGGATAATGGACCTAATCTAATCTAAACTAACTGATGGGAAAAAGCCTTGGTGAAGAGGTGTGTTTTAAGAGCAGTTTTGAAGGTGTCCAGGGTTGGGGCGTTGCGGATTTCGGGGGGGGGAGAGAGTTCCAGAGAGAAGGCAGAAGGTAGAAGGCAGACTTGGTGATGTGGGAGTGAAATGAAAGTGTGGAGTCGAGGGTGACGCCCAGGTTACGGACTTCGAGAGACAGGGAGATGGAACAGCCGTCAACGTGGAGGAGGAGATCTCCAACCTTCCGGAGCAGTGCCTTGGGGGCCACAACCATGAGCTCTGTCTTTTTGCTGTTCAGTTTGAGTAGTTTGGTTGACATCCAGGTTTTTATGGCGTCGAGGCAGTTGACTAAGGACTGTGGGAGGAGCTGGGAAGATGGTGAGGTGCTGAGATAGAGCTGAGTATCATCAGCGTAGCAGTGAAAGTTGAGTCCATAGTGACGTATGATCTGACCGAGGGGGAGCATGTAAATGGTGAATAGTAGGGGATCCAGCATGGAGCCTTGGGGGACACCGTGGTTGACTGGGGCCGGGGGGGAGGATGAGCCGCTGACAAACTGAGATCTATTTGTGAGATATGAATGAAACCAAGATAGAGCTGTACCGGTGATGCCAAGGTTGTCGGAGAGGCATTTGAGGAGGACTGAGTGGGATATTGTATCGAACGCCGCGGAGAGGTTGAGAAGGATGAGGAGGCTGATGTGTCCGGAGTCTGCAGCAAGGAGGAGGTCATTAGTGATCTTGATGAGGGCGGTCTCTGTGCTGTGATGTGATTGGTAGGCTGACTGAAGGGGTTCGTAGAGCTCATGGTTGGACAGATGTTGATGAAGCTGGGCGGCGACTGCCCTCTCCAAGGTTTTACTTAGGAAAGGAAGGTTGGAGATCAGCCGGTAGTTATCCAGCACCTCAGGGTCCAGACCAGGCTTCTTTAGGATGGGAGTGATGGAGGCAGTTTTGAAACAGGAGGGAACTATTCCAGATGACAGAGAGGAGTTGATGATGTCCGTTATGATGGGGCAGAGGGTAGGAAGGCAGACCTTGACCAGAACCATGGGCATGGGGTCGAGGGAGCAGGTGGAAGCTTTGGCTCTGGTTACCAGCTTCACGACCAGCGGAACATCCACTGGGGAGAGGAGGAGAGAGAGCACTGGGGATGGAGGGATGCAGCTGGGAGCGTGTAGTCCGGCGTCAGGGGTATGTGAGGAGGGGAGGGGGCGGGCACCGTGAGTTGTTGGTGGATGGAAGTCACTTTAGCCTGGAAAAAGTCAAGGAACTTAGAGCAGAGGTCAGGAGCATCAGCAGTGAGAGGGCGGAGGAGACTATTTATAGTCGAGAAAATCTATCTGGAGTGAATACACTATGGTATTGAGGATTCTGGTGAGATTTTGTTCAATCTCTGTTGTAATGGGTAGACAGGCAGTGTGGTTAAGACGATGTCTGTAAATATTTGATAATTGATGTACATTGATCCTATGTATGATAGGATATCTATCTGTGGATTAAAATAAAGTACTTTGTGTGTGTGTGTTTGTGTGTGTGTATCCTCTGGGCCAATATGGAGCATGTGATTGCAATTAATTCACTCCCAGCATGATGCAGGGTGGAGAATGCCATCACACAGTTGGAGGTTTTACCCCACGGTGGATTGACCGCAGTTATCGTAGTTTCAGTATTTATTCTGAAGACAACAATGCAGATTTACATGTTTGGAAAGCACAGGGGACAGTGTGTGTGTGTGTGTGTGTGTGTGTGTGTGTGTGTGTGTGTCTGTCTGTCTGTGTGTGTGTGTGTGTGCGTGCGTGCGTGTGCGTGTCTGCACGTGTTGGAGAGTTCAATACTGTAGAAGTTGGCACAGTGTCCAATAAGTGATAAGGAATGTGACTAATGAACTAATAAATGCAAACTGTACACAAACTAAGAGCACCAACATCCAGCTCCCAGAGAACCCCAGAGATTTACAAGTTGCATTGCAAGGCCTTGTACCTATATCATTGTGCGCTGATAGAAATGGCTGTGGAACAAGCTCACGTTGCCATCTAGACCTGAACTGGGTTGCACAAGCCATGCATACATTGGCTAGTGAGTGACTGCATATTGGTTGCACTTAGGGATGTCTGATATTATCGGCCTACCGATATTATCGGCCAATGTTGGCATTAAAATGTGATTTATTTAACCTTTATTTACCCAGGCAAGCAAGTAAGAACTAATTCTGATTTTATTTATTGTCAAAAGTATGCATAATGTTGTGTTAATTCCATGACAAGAGATATGTAATGTTAATTACCTGAAATTATTCAGTTTTTTGGGGGGGGGGGGGGGGAACCCTGCATATATCGGTATTGGTTGATATCGGTTGATATCGGTATCGGAAATTAAGAGTTGGACAATATCGGTATATCGGTATCGGTAAAAAAGCCAATATCGAACATCCCTAGTTGCACTACAAGTACCGTAACTTGTAAGTCGCTTTGGATAAAAGCATCAACTAAATGACTAAATGTAAATGTAAATGTAATTAGGTGGGGCGGCCGGTTAGGGCAGCGGACTAAGCGTCTGTCTACCACCGCAGAGACAGTGGGATCGAATCCGGCTGCCGCGGTGCCTCCGGCTTGGTCGGTCGTCCATACTGACACAATTGGCAGTGTCAGCGGTGGAAAGCCGGTGGGGTGGGTCCTGGTCATTGTAAACAGCGACTCCTACAGGTCGGTCAGGGCGCCTGCACAGCGAGGGAGGGAATTGGGGAAGGTAGTGTGATCCTCCCACGCGTTACACTTCCCCAGTGAGAGTCCTCGCTGTCAGGTGAAAAGAGGCAGCTGGCTGTCTCCACATGTATCGGAGGAAGCATCTGATAGACTTCAGGGCTCCTAGACCGACCAGTGGGGGGCAAATGCACGCAACGACCAAGAAGGGGAGGGGGGAATTGGCATAACAAAAAAAATTGGGATGGGAGAAAAATACAGAAAATAGGAGGAGAAAAAGTAGATAAAAAGTACCGTAATTAGGTCATATCTGTTTTGGATGTAAAATCATTCATGTAAAAGCATTAATAGAAGATAAATCAGTTAAGGAATTATAATTTAAAACAACCCTATACCTATACTCTTAAAGGTTTGTGTATTTCAGTTTGTGGTGTAATCCTGTGGAATGGCTTAGATGAAGAAATGAGCAAGAACATTGTACAGTTAAAAAATAGTTATAGGAAAACTCTCATTGATGAGTACAAAAACGAGGAGCTCTCTACTAACATTTGTGTTATTTTTTATTGATGTTTATTTTCCTTGTTATTTTGGGTTTGTAAGAGATTTAGATTTATGTATGCTATTGTGAGGAAGGGGCAGGACTAGATAAACGTTTGCTTCCTTCTGCTCCTTCTCAAACTCATTTGTTTATCATCTAATGAAGAATGTAAGATTTCATTAAAAAAAATTATCTTTAATATATAATTTGTATTGTGTTTTTTATATGGTTGATTGTTCGAGATAAAATAAACTCAACTGAAGTTGTAGTGGTTCCCTTACCTTATCAATGTACAGCAACCGTTTTTGTTAGAAATGTAGCTAATGGGGTTCTATTGCTATTCCTAAAGCATCAACCTCTGCAAACGCTTTCATTTTACACTTAGGTGTCCAGTAAGTAATACCAAGTGGGCTGAATAAGATCATAAGTGGTTTGAATGAGATAAACAAGATGTTAAGTGGTTTGAATGAGATAAACAAGATATTAGGTGGTTTGTGTGAGGTTCGCCTTTTCCCTGGACCTTTAATTCCCTGTCTCCTCACCTCTCCAGCCCCCACCCTCGCGTTCGTTTAGTCTCGTCTGCTCTTCAGCAGCCCACACCCTTGGACTATCTTTCATTATCTGTTTGATTGGTCCGTGCCGAACACACACTTCTAGTTCAAGTATCAATTACCATCACGCACCTGTTGTGTGTTCTAATTAGCGCCCCAGTGGGTTTTAAATACCTCGCTCTTCCCCCCAGTCCTGGTCGGGTCGTTCCGTATCATATCTCTATCAGCAAACTCCTACGGGAGGTTCTCTATCTGTAGGCTCCTACGGGAGTTTCTGTTTCTGTCTGTATGCTGTTTCATCTCCGGCGTGAGACGAGGTGCAAGCCTTCGCCACCTGTCGCCGTTTGCCTGGGACACAGTACTGCGCTCTCTAATCCTCTACGGGAGGTATTCCAGTGTTCCACTCCAGACCTCCGCGCCAGATGCGCTCTCCGAACCGGCGCGTTCTCCAAGCAGACGCGCACCACTCAGACCTCCGCGCCAGATGCGCTCTCCGAACCGGCGCGTTCTCCAAGCAGACGCGCACCACTCAGACCTCTGCGCCAGATGCGCTCTCCGAACCGGCGCGTTCTCCAAGCAGACGCGCACCACTCAGACCCCGCGCCAGAGGCGCTCTCCGAACCGGCGCGTTCTCCAAGCAGACGCGCACCACTCAGACCTCCGCGCCAGATGCGCTCTCCGAACCGGCGCGTTCTCCAAGCAGACGCGCACCACTCAGACCTCCGCGCCAGATGCGCTCTCCGAACCGGAGCGTTCTCCAAGCAGACGCGCACCACTCAGACCTCCGCGGCAGATGCGCTCTCCGAACCGGCGCGTTCTCCAAGCAGACGCGCACCACTCAGACCTCCGCGCCAGATGCGCTCTCCGAACCGGCGCGTTCTCCAAGCAGACGCGCACCACTCAGACCCCGCGCCAGATGCGCTCTCCGAACCGGCGCGTTCTCCAAGCAGATGCACACCACTCCAGACCCCGCGCCAGATGCGCTCTCCGAGCCGGCGCGCTCTCCTCCAGACGTCTAGCCTGCGCGCTCCTACTCCATCCCTGTAAGCAGCTCTGACCCTCGCCCTGTTCCAAGGCCCAAACCCTGTTTTCTCTGTCCCTGTCCCCAGCCCGCCTCCGCGGGCCTCTGTCCCTGTTTCCCCTCTCTAGTCCTCCTAGTCCTCCCTGTCCAGTCCTTCTAGTCCTCCTAGTCCTCCCTGTCCAGTCCTTCTAGTCCTCCTAGTCCTCCCTGTCCAGTCCTTCTAGTCCTCCTAGTCCTCCCTGTCCAGTCCTTCTAGTCCTCCTAGTCCTCCCTGTCCAGTCCTTCTAGTCCTCCTAGTCCTCCCTGTCCAGTCCTTCTAGTCCTCCTAGTCCTCCCTGTCCAGTCCTTCTAGTCCTCCTAGTCCTCCCGGTCCAGTCCTTCTAGTCCTCCTAGTCCTCCCTGTCCAGTCCTTCTAGTCCTCCTAGTCCTCCCTGTCCAGTCCTTCTAGTCCTCCTAGTCCTCCCTGTCCAGTCCTTCTAGTCCTCCTAGTCCTCCCGGTCCAGTCCTTCTAGTCCTCCTAGTCCTCCCTGTCCAGTCCTCCTAGTCCTCCTAGTCCTCCCTGTCCAGTCATCCTAGTCCTCCCTGTCCAGTCCTCCTAGTCCTCCCTGTCCAGTCCTCCTAGTCCTCCTAGTCATCCCTGTCCAGTCCTCCTAGTCCTCCCTGTTCCTGCCCTGTTCCCTTGCCCTGTCCGTTAGCCTTCCCTTAGCCTTCCCCTTAGCCAGCTCGCCTCTTAAAGGCACATTGCCCTTTTTCCCTAGTTCTTGTTTTTCCAGTATTTTGTGTTCTCCCTTAAAGGGACAGTGCCGCTTTTCTGTTGTTTCAATAAATGCCCAGTTCTTGGCTTACTCTCATACCTGTCTTGTGTTGTGCGATTGGGGTCGGTTACAAACCATAACAGTTTGAAAGAGATATTAAGTGGTTTGAATGAGATAAACAAGATATTAGGTGTTTTGAAAGAGATATTAACTGGTTTGAATGAGATAAACAAGATATTAGGTGGTTTGAAAGAGATATTAAGTGGTTTGAATGAGATAAACAAGATATTAGGTGGTTTGAAAGAGATATTAAGTGGTTTGAAAGAGCTAAATGAGATGTTATGTGGTTTGAAAGAGATATTAAGAGGTTTGAAAAATATGTGAATTGGTTTGAACGAGATAATTCTAGTGACTATTGGTTTGAACGAGATAATTCTAGTGACTAAATCTCGGATCTGACAATTAACGCATGGCGAGTTAAACCGAGAAATCTCGGGTCTGGCAGCCAATGTGTTAAACAAGTTAAGAATAAACATCACAATAAATCAAGAACAAAACAAAAAACACCATGAAATCCAAAATAAAATGTAAAATAAATAAATGCAACACTCCCAGACATACCCCACTTGAAGGTAAAGAAAAACTCACTAAAAACCTAGCAATAGGAGAAAAGCACCACAGAGAGAGGGGAGAAACCTTAGAAGGGCTGTTCAAGGGGGATCTCCCTTCTTTTTTTTTAAAACTTTGACCAGTCAGCTGGTTCTTTTCGCGTTTATCGCTTTTTCTGGTCAAGTATGACCGACAGAAACAGGTTGAATGGGGGTATAGATGGGGGAAAGACACTCTGAGAAAATACGGCTAGTCCGGGAGTCGAACTCGCTACCCCAGATCCGTGACGCGCACGGTTGTCCCCGACGCCGAAATGGCGTTCGAGGTACGCGGTGAGCTACTGGAGCTCCCCGGGGATCTCCCTTCTTAGATGTCGGTGATAGTAGTGTTGCTATAAAACAGGCGAAACAGTTGGTAAGTATGTACATATACGAGTAATGAAACACAAATATGGACATGCAATAGCAACTGGGGTACATAAGAACATTTTGAAAGATTGAAAATAGAATAGAGCTGATGACGGATCCATTTGAGGTATGTAAATAAAGGCACAATTAGTTTGTTTTTATTTGTCACATATAAGGTACATGTACTTTACAGTGACTTTAGGCTAAACTACTTCAATCAGTATCTACTACTGGTAATTAATGGTAATTGCTGGTAACTACTGGTAATTACTTTGACACTACCCTGGAATGACCCTTTTGTTACTATGCTGTAATGTGAATCTTGTGATGTGAAAGCTGTCTTTTTCCAGACAGGCAGCAGCCTGGTGACATCCTAGACCAGTGCAGCTCCATTAATCTCTTCATTTATTTCTCCCCTCTGTAATCACAGCCTTCCCTCTCTCTTAATCTTGCACATTATTTGCATTCTGTTGTCTGAAGACTTTGGTCAGGGACCAAAGTGGCATTTAGTTCCTAATGGAGCTCTGTAATATCCCAAATTAAGACAGAAGAGCCAACGTTTGTTTTACTGTTTAGTCTGCTTCCAGTCCTTTGTCTTTCTGTAATGCAAATTTAAGTTTATTAGACTTTAGACTTTCTGTCACCAATAGTGGACATTGGGCCATTGGGAGGTCCGGGAGAAATCCTGGTGGGCTGGTTGAGCAGCCCATGATACAAAAACAAGAGCGAGAGTGATGCGTCGTGGGCCCACTTTGATTCTGCGCCGGACCACATCCTCCCGGCTATGACTATCTTGTGGCTCTTTAAGTATAGTCTCACATTTAGATTTTCCGCAAATGTTGTAAAACAGGTATTTCAAAAGATATTGTCCAAGACATTTTCCAGTCGTGATAATCCATTAAAACATAATTTCCCATGAGTTACTTACAACCACACTGACCTATGAAAATCTCATGCTTTGCTCTCTCCAGAACACAAGTTGCATTGACTGAAAAACGACCAGGACAATGTCCAAATGAATGGCTGTGTAAAAACAGCACAGTGCAGAGTGTGTGGTTGTTACGTTACGCCGTCCCCTTGTCATCATGCCTTTACAAGCTTCAACGTTTTATTTATCATTTTAATTTGGCAATACAAGAGTGATATTCAACATTAAAGACATTAAATATCAAAGTAAGCCTCTACAGATATTGAGCATTAATACCTAGAACCCTATTTCCACCTAGTGTCTATAGTCCCCCTGAGACGTATTCAACTCTAGTTCCACCTGGTGTCTATAGTCCCCCCTGAGACGTATTCAACCCTAGTTCCACCTGGTGTCTATAGTCCCCCTGAGACGTATTCAACCCTAGTTCCACCTAGTATCTATAGTCCCCCCTGAGACGTATTCAACCCTAGTTCCACCTGGTGTTTATAGTCCCCCCTGAGACGTATTCAACCCTAGTTCCACCTGGTGTCTATAGTCCCCCCTGAGACGTATTCAACCCTAGTTCCACCTAGTGTATATAGTCCCCCCTGAGACGTATTCAACCCTAGTTCCACTTGGTGTCTATAGTCCCCCTGAGATGTATTCAACCCTAGTTCCACCTGGTGTCTATAGTCCCCCCTGATACGTATTCAACCCTAGTTCCATCTAGTGTCTATAGTCCCCCCTGAGACGTATTCAACCCCAGATCCACCCAGTGTCCTATAGTCCCCCCTAATAATAAATAAATAAATAATAAATAATATTATTAAAAAGCTGAAAAGGAGAGAGGAGGATGAGGAAAAAGCTAGAAGCCATCCTGGAGAACCCCTCTCACCCCTCTATGAGGAGCTAGCCAGAATAAAGAGCACGTTCAGCCAAAGACCCATCCCCCCCGACACACCACAAACCGCCTGGGCCGGTCCTTTATACCGGCAGCCATCAGGCTCTACAACAAAGGGCTTGGACGGCCGGCTCTGCTGCCAGAACTATCATTGTCAGAACTCTGGACTTCAGAACTAGAGACTCATATCACTGGCCTCAACTGACTATCTTGTATTTTGTACTAGAGACTCATATCACTGGACTCATATCACTGGACTATCTTGTACTTTTTTATATTATATTATATTGTATTTGTATTTATATTTAATATTGTATCTATAGTGTATATAGATACTGGACTGTATAGGACTGTGAAGCTCTGTATCCCCCCGCCCCTGTATCCCCCCTGCTGCTTTGACAGCCTGATTTCCCCAAGGGGATTAATAAAGGATCATCTTATCTTATCTTAAAAGATGTATGTTGCAGCTTTTATTTAGAAAAAATATTGTTGTTGTCGCTAGCTTGACACAGGCATTTGCATTTTGATTCATCCATCTCCCAATCAGAATTGTTAAGTGATGGACATATAGTGTTGTAAATTAACACTTAGATAGCATAGAACTACCCCTGCCTTTTTGACATCGGAAACAATGTATAGTTATCTGTGGCCATATCTAATCCAATGTGTTGTGTTTGCTTAAACCTTGACTAAACCTTCTCGGTTGGTGATTGTTCAGTATAAAGGTTCAGGGGACTCAAAGTTCAGTATAAAAGTGAAAGTAAGAGTTGACTGTCACGTTAGGTGAATTTCCAAAGTTTTCAAGTTAGGCTACATGTGGTAACGTTATATACAGGGTCAGGCTTCAGCTCCAAGTTATTCCAACCACTATTTCACACTTGTAAGAAACACCCACACATATTCCACTGGAGCAAATGCCACAGATCTCGTCCCCGGTAGATTTAGTAAGGTCAACACACATTTTTTATGTATTGATTAAGTCGAGCAAGTGATGAAAATACATTAAAGAAAAAATGTAAAGTGTAACTGAGGGGTACAATTCCCTGACTGTATTGAATAAGTATGGTATCATTAAACCACTACTGTCTTATGTACATTACTACTGGCCATACAGTACACAGGTATATGAGATGAACACATCCACAATAACACGGTTTCACACAAGTACTCATTTAGAAGAATATTTATTAGCAGCAATAAGATTATATTACATTACTTTACTTAGAGTCGCGCTTGTAAGGCGAAGAATGTGCGTGAATAGGTCAAGAGCGCAAGTCCATTAGAATATTACGCAGGAGATAATGAATACCACCTGTATCGTAGGAATTATATCTATGGTACACTAGTAGGGCAGCGGGAGATACTAGTAGGGTCCCTCCGGTTGTAGGCCAGCAGGGGAGAGGATTTGTCGGTAACGAAAGTCTGGGTCAACGAAGAATAAGGAGACTCCAGGTACAGGAGACAGTGCAATAATCTCTTGATCCGCAGACGAACAACAGCTATTCTCCGGTATGCAGCTCCGCATGGAAGAAAGCTAGCCAGCCTCAGGCGTCCTAGAGGCGGGCTCGACGTTGCTCCTCACAGGGTAAATCCCACACAATTGTGGGTGTAGACGATTCTCCGCTCCATCAGCTACAGGACCAAAGCAAATATAATCCAGCCGAAAAGGGCTCTGTAGTCGTCGGGTAGGTTATCCAGTGTACATATCCACACGGTCCTCGTCTAGGGCTCCTCGGATGACGGCACCAGGTTAAGCCGCCCAGCCTGGATAAGCACACTAGCTGGTACGAGGAAGCGTTGGTAATGCTGGTCACTGTAGAACGGTAGCCGCACGATACACTATACATAAATAGACTATTACTGAAATAATAGAATAGGTCGAACTCGACGATACAGCGTCAAACTCTGACACTTCAGCTATCAATTCGCACGCGGTCTCAAGGCTCTAATTTGGGGCAAAACGGGCCCACTTCACAGCACGTTGTATCGTGGTGTGAGGCTTCAACTTATTGGGTAACATACTTCTGTATTCACCTGCGCCGTATTGATACGTCAGGTGAACAATCTAGTACCAGCCTCATTTCTGTCTCGTATTCTTGCGCAGAGCCGGTCATGTCCAGGCATGTCTTTGGCGGTGACTTTGAACTAGACATTGGGGGTATGGCAGTGGCGCCTAAGGGACCGCTGTCCAATAGGAGAACGAAATATTATGGTCTGTACTAGGTAAAGGGATATTCCGTGTATATGTACAAAGAATATACAAGGGATATCAGACGATATACAAATACTATGCAATATATATCAAGTAATGAATATATATATTCTGTTTAATCTGATCCTTCGTAACAGCCGCCTCCTAATTAGTCCGCACCTAATTAGATAAGCAGAGACAGATTAACCGCACTGTCCACTACTCAATGTCCGTTGTGAGGGTAGGGCAGTTCACAAAGTCAGGGGGTCATGGTCGTCATCGAGAGAGTCGGGGAGCCTTGGCAACTCTATCAGCCTCGCCACGGGCCGGGTGTATGTCCGCCCTTGGGCGAGCACTTCTGCCGCTCTGACCTTTCCGTCGGCACCAGTGATCACTTTGCTTACGCAGCCGGCCGGCCACATAGCTCGGGGTAGTGACTGGTCGATAATCATGACGACTGTACCTTCCGTCAAATTGTCTCTTTCTTTTACCCACTTCTGGCGGGTCTGTAGAGACGGTAGATAGTGGAGGAGGAAACTGTTCCAAAACTTGTCAGCCAATACTTGACTGTACCTCCACATTCTTCGGCCGTTCGCTTCTTCAGGCCTGTACACTGTCTGTGGGAGCGCGGGGTCCAGCCGCCCCATCAAGAGAGTGTTGGGGGTGACTGGGTCGACATCTGCTACATCACTTGAGACGTAACGAGGGGCTTTGAGTTCAATACTCCCTCGATCTCCGTGAGGACTGTCGTGAGGACTTCTTCCGCCACGGTCTGGGCCCCAAGCACGGCGTACAGGGCTGTCTTTATTGAACGTACTTCTCGTTCCCAAGTTCCACCGAAGTGAGGTGCATTCGGGGGATTAAACTGGAAATCAATCTGAGAGGGAGCGAGGTGGGTCTTAAGTTCTGGGCCCATAGCTTGGAAGCTCTCTCTCAGCTCTCTTTCTCCGCCTTTGAAGTTTGTCCCGTGATCAGACAATAATATAGACGGTTTTCCTTTCCGCGATGTGAATCTCCGGAAGGCCATAAGGAATGAGTCCGTACTCATGGTTGGAAGGAGTTCTATGTGTATCGCTCGGGTGGTCATGCATTTGAATACAATACCCCACCGCTTCTCCGTCCCTCTTCCTTTCTTTACATACAGCGGGCCGAAACAGTCCATACCGGTGGAGTGAAAGGGCTTGTCGCCGAGTCGGAGGCGACAGGGGGGTAGGTCAGCCATCCTGGGTATACTGGGCTGTGCTCGCCATTTGCGACAGTCTAGACAAGTCCGCTGGAAGCGTCGTACTGCTTCTCTTCTTTGCAGTATCCAATAGCGACGTCTGATCTCCGCGAAGACTCTCTCTGCCCCGGCGTGGTGCACGTCCTCGTCGTATTTCTTTATGATGAGCTCTGTGACCTTGTGTCGGCTGTTTAAGACTATCGGGTACTTGACGTCATCCGGTAAGTCTGGGGCTCTCCTCAGACGACCACCCACTCTGATGAGATTAT
Organism: Notolepis coatsorum; assembly: GCF_963971535.1. Classification (NCBI taxonomy): domain Eukaryota; kingdom Metazoa; phylum Chordata; class Actinopteri; order Aulopiformes; family Paralepididae; genus Notolepis; species Notolepis coatsorum. Next base: position 136,302,304 of record NC_140171.1, read on the forward strand.
GGGCGTCGCTCTCAGGGGCCAAGTGGAGCAGTCTGCTGTCTGACGGGACTGGCTTTGATCCCTGCAGACAGTCTAGCTCGTCGGGGAACGAGTCTCTTTGGGCTCGCTGTAGCAGAAGGAGTTCTGCTTCTTCGTAGTTAGCTGCAGTAATGTCAGTAGTGGACGGAACCTCTGGGTGGTGCCACAGGAATGTCTTTAACTGCGCACTCTCAAGGGTGGGGCAGTCGTCTATGTTGGGATCTGTGGGGACGAGTGTGTGTGTCAACCCACAGAACATAGATTTCTTCTTCTCTGCCTCCTCTTCACTCGCCTCCCGTGGGGTGGGTGTAGGCCACTCTTCTTCCGGGAGCTTGAGGAACTCGGGACCGTCACTATAGAGATTGTGACGGGTGAGGTCATCCAGGGACATTCCCCGTGTGATGACGTCAGCTGGGTTCTGTTTTGTGTCCACATACCTCCAGCATGCTGCTTCTGTTAACTCTTGGATCTCTGTGATTCTGACTCCCACAAAGACCTTGTATCTACACGAATCGGACTGGATCCATGTGAGTACGGTCATGGAGTCTGACCACAGGATTGTTCTTTGCACCGGGATGATGAGTTCACATTGGATTAACGTGGCGAGTTGCGCTCCTGCTAGGGCTGCGCAGAGCTCTAGACGCGGGATAGATTGTTGCTTGCGGGGGGCTATTCTTGAGCGAGCCAGGATGAAGGCAGTATGTATTTCTCCTCCCTCCTCTCGGGCCCGCAAGTAGGCCACCGAACCGTAGGCTACTTCGGAGGCGTCGCTGAAGACGTGCAGGTCTATCTGACACGTCTCCGGCCTCACTGTGGGTGGGAAGTAGCTGCGGCGTATGTTGACACCTGGGAGCGAGCTGAGTTCTGTCTCCCACTCTCTCCATGTGGAGGCAAGGTGTTCGGGTATGGGGTCGTCCCAGCCCTTGTCCTTGTCCCATAGCGCTCGCACAATCATTTTTGCCCTGGTGGTGTAAGGTAGAATACATCCCAACGGGTCATATCGTCTGGCGAGTGTTCTGTATACACTCCGTCTTGTGGTCGGTAGTGAAGTCGACCTTCCCTGCTCCTTGGTCAGGGGTGTGTGTTTATAATGGAGCGAGTCTGTTTTGAAGCGCCAGACTAGTCCTAATGTCATTTCTTGGGCTTCTCCTGGGATGGTCGCCATCCAGGTCTCGCTGCTTGCTGCCTTGTCCTCTGGGGAGAGGCTGCGCAGTACTTGAGGGTCGCTGCTGGCCCACTGCCGGAGATCAAAGCCGCCTTTGATCAGGGAGGCGCGGAGCTTGAGTAGGAGGGCCTCGGCTTCTTCTGGCGTCGAGACGCTTTGCAGACAGTTGTCCACGTAGAAACTATTTCCTACACTTTGTCGGACCTCTTCATCAGCTGCTGGGTCCTCTGCGACGTGTTTTTTCAGTGCAAACGTAGCACAGCATGGGCTGCATGTGGTTCCGAAAGGGAGGACTTCCCATTGATAGATGGATGGTTGCTCATCCCCGATCCTCTCTCTCCATAAGAACCGCAGCAGGGGCTTGTCCTCTTCCACTAGTCGCACCTGCAGGAACATCCCTTTGATGTCGCCGCTGATGGCCACCTTGTTCTGGCGGAAACGTAGCAACACGCCTAGTAGAGAGGGGCCGAGTGTTGGGCCGGGCAAGAGCTCTTTATTCAGATTTTGTGATCCGATCTGGTAGCTGCAGTTAAACACAATACGATCCTTGCCGTTGTGGTGGACTTTGTGGTGCGGCACGTACCATGATTCGGTCGTCTGATCGGCCTCTTTAATGTCAATTCTCTTTATGTGTCCCGCTGTGATTAGCTTGTTAATCTCAGCGCGGTACACAGTAGCTTGAGTGGGGTCTCTGGCTAGGCGCCGCTCTGTGTTCGATAGATACCGCTCCGTCGCTTCTTTTGGGGCGTGGAAGGTAGGCATACCCTCTCGCCTCAGGAGTGGAGTTGCGTATCTCATCACTCCGTTGACTTTGACTCTCTTTGTCCCCTGCTCGAGGAGGGCTATAGCATAAATGTCTTCCTTGGAATGAATGTGTTTCTTTTCGTTCTTAAAGGGCATTGTCTCTAGTGTCCATAGCCTCTCGACGTGCTGTAGGAGGGTGGTGTCTTCTTCTGTCACTCTGGAGTGGAGGCAGCTAGTGGCTGCTGTTCGGTTGGGAGACCTGGAGAGGGGGCCTTGTAGTGTCCATCCTAGGCGGGTCTCGACTGCTGCTGGACAGCCTCTGGGCCCAGTGTGGACCCGGTCCATCGGGACGATGAGGTGTGCATGGTCGGATCCTATCAGCAGGGTCGGGGTGGCACCGTCTATGAGCGGTATAGGTAGTTGACGCAGGTGCACGTATTTATCCATCAGCTTGGCGATGGGGTAGGTGTACTGCGACAGGCCTATGTCTTGGCTGGTGAAAGCATTAGTGATCCTATACCGTCTCTCTGGCTGCCCGCTTGCTGCGATAGTGAAGGAGACGTTCTCGCCCTTGATCGTCTTCAGGTCTCTTCTTATTGTCCGAATCGTCATCGTTTCTTCGCTCCCCCGCAGCCCCAGCTGGGCCGCAGCGGACGCGAGGAGAAGGGTCTTCTCTGACCCGTCGTCAAGGACGGCGTAGGTGTCCATGACCTTGTCTTCGTAACTCAATGTTACGCGGACCACCTTCAAGAGCACCCGGGCGCCCCCGCTGCTGGCGGGGTCAATGTACATAACACTTGCCTTTGTGCTGCGTGAGGGTGCAGGCTTTCTTCTGTTACTGTCATGTAGAACGTCCAAGTGGGCTCCGTCACACCGACTACACCTCTTCTTTAAGCGGCACTCGGCTGCCATGTGACTGCGTGCACATCGGTAACAGCGGCGGTTGGACTTTATCCATTGACTCACCTCGTCGGCGGTCATCTTCTTGAACGTGTCACAGTGTGACAGCCAGTGTTCCTTTTCGCAGTACGGACATACAATCTTCCACTTCTCTTTCATCGAGGGGGTACTGTGGTTCTTGTTGCGCGGTACTGATTCGGCTTGGTGCATGGCGGTCACCAGCCTGCGGCCATCGTTTGGTCTCCTAGGTCCTTCTCTGGAGCTTGGTGCGCTCCGCACGAATGTATCCAATCGTAGGCTGTTGACTTCTCTCGCCAGGAAGTCGGCTAGGTCTAGGAGGGATGGCTCGGGACCGTTAGGATCACGGTGGTCTCTTTGCCGCCTGAAGCGCTCTTGTCGGGCGGGCGGAAGCTTCTCTAATATTCTCTCAACATTAGAGTTTGCGTACAGTTCGTGCATACCCTTTTCCTTCTGTGCCCCCAGCATCCCTACCAGGGATTGTACCTTGATAGAGAGGTCATCTAGTGAGCGATTGTCTGTGGCTGGGGGTAGGCGGTCAATATTCCTTATCTCTTGTATTACGTAGTCCCATATGCGTCCATAACGTTGGTCGAGGGCTGCTAGAGCCGCAGTGTATGGGGTAGTAGAGGTGGAATATGCCAGCGCTATATTGTGCGCTCTGGGCACCTTCAGGTGCTTGAGTAGGATAGCATACTTGTATGGTTCATCTGGTACATCGGACATCATTGTCTCTAAGCACATTCGTAGCTCTGTGTACTGTGCTCTGTTCTCGTGTGTGAAGTCCGGGAACGTCGGTGTGCCAAGGTACGATGCCATGGATGGCTGGCACCTCGGTGAGCGTTGGAGGAGAGGCCTCCTAGGCGAGTCTCCTCTTACGTGTCGTGGTGGGCTGGTACCTGTCGGGTACCAAGGCCCGTGTACCCAGGTGCTGTTCCTCGGGGCTGGTCGTGCGTCAAGCTCACCCGTGAATTGAGTCGGGGGTCTGTAGCGCAGAGCCGCGGGGGTAAAGTCTGGGCTGTACTGGACCTCCTGGTCCTGTGGAGTACGATGCTGCTGTTGGGCTTGACTTTCCTCCTCTCCCTCTTCTTCTTCCTCTGCCAGGTCATCTAGATCCTGTAATCTTCTATTTAGTCTCTCAGCGGCGTAGGCCGTTTCTTCCCTGTTGCTGGGTCTCGCATGGACCGGTCGGGGAGGGGGTTCGGAGAGGTGTATAGGCTCTTTCGGTTGACCGGGCTCAGGGTCGCTTGATCGGGTAGGGGAGGGTGCCCTAGACCCTTGTCTTGACGAGGCCCTGGAGCTCCGTGCGGAGGGAGGGGGGGTTACCCTGGCAATCAGTTGCTCCATTATTTGCGCTTGTAATCGGTCGCGCTCGGCTTCGCGCTTGATGTGAGCGAGGTCGCGCTCTGCTTCGCGCTGGGCTTGGGCTGCGTCGTGCTGTGCATTGGCGGCTCCGCGCTGTGCATCGGTGGCGGCGCGCTGGGCTTCGGCGCGGTCTCTTTCCATATTCTCTTCCGTCTGGAGGCGTCTGGTCTCCAGGCGTATGCGGTCGTCGTCACTCCTTTGCTGCGCCTGGAAGCGCTCTCGCTGGGTCGCAGAGTGTTCGCGTTCACTAAGGGCTTGCGCTTGGAGTTGCGCGTGGAAGCGTTCTCTTTGGTCTGCAGATTGTTCGCGCTCACTTTGGTGTTGCGCGCGGAGGCGCTCTTGTTCCATGGAAGAATGTTCGCGCTCGCTAAGCGTCTGTGCTTGGAGTCGATCGCGTTCAGTGGAGGCTGCCAGGGTGGCGATAAAGGCCTGCGCCAGCATCTTGTCCGCCTCGCTGGGGGAAGACACTGATGGAGGTGATCGGCTTCTGGCAGTGCTCGTTGGAGATCCGTTCTCCTGTCGCGCTCCGAGGAGGTCTATCTCCTGGGTGCGCGTCTCTTCTGGTGGTGGGTCGGGCTCCGTCCCTGGAGGGCTTTCTTTATCCTGGAGCTCTCCGGGGACTGCCTCGTCGACGTTGGCGGGGGGTAAAGTCATGTCAGGTCCCTCCTGGTCCCCCCCGTGAGCTTGGTCAGTTACGTTAGAACCCACTAGGGTCTCTACTGGCGGGGTCGCCTGGTCGGTAGGGTTTGACATACTTTTACTATCCGCTTTTTCCGCGTTTAACGTCTGTATAAAGCTAGGTAGTAGACTGGCAGCGTAGTCCTCTAGGTAACGAGGTGGCTGCCGTCTGCGCTCCGGGCGATCTAGCTTAGGAGAACCGTTTGTGGAGTGTTCATCATTGGCCATGTTAATATTAATATTATATTAATATTACGCTAATTACCCTCCGGCTCGAAGGACCAATTGTAACTGAGGGGTACAATTCCCTGACTGTATTGAATAAGTATGGTATCATTAAACCACTACTGTCGTATGTACATTACTACTGGCCATACAGTACACAGGTATATGAGATGAACACATCCACAATAACACGGTTTCACACAAGTACTCGTTTAGAAGAATATTTATTAGCAGCAATAAGATTATATTACATTACTTTACTTAGAGTCGCGCTTGTAAGGCGAAGAATGTGCGTGAATAGGTCAAGAGCGCAAGTCCATTAGAATATTACGCAGGAGATAATGAATACCACCTGTATCGTAGGAATTATATCTATGGTACACTAGTAGGGCAGCGGGAGATACTAGTAGGGTCCCTCCGGTTGTAGGCCAGCAGGGGAGAGGATTTGTCGGTAACGAAAGTCTGGGTCAACGAAGAATAAGGAGACTCCAGGTACAGGAGACAGTGCAATAATCTCTTGATCCGCAGACGAACAACAGCTATTCTCCGGTATGCAGCTCCGCATGGAAGAAAGCTAGCCAGCCTCAGGCGTCCTAGAGGCGGGCTCGACGTTGCTCCTCACAGGGTAAATCCCACACAATTGTGGGTGTAGACGATTCTCCGCTCCATCAGCTACAGGACCAAAGCAAATATAATCCAGCCGAAAAGGGCTCTGTAGTCATCGGGTAGGTTATCCAGTGTACATATCCACACGGTCCTCGTCTAGGGCTCCTCGGATGACGGCACCAGGTTAAGCCGCCCAGCCTGGATAAGCACACTAGCTGGTACGAGGAAGCGTTGGTAATGCTGGTCACTGTAGAACGCACGATACACTATACATAAATAGACTATTACTGAAATAATAGAATAGGTCGAACTCGACGATACAGCGTCAAACTCTGACACTTCAGCTATCAATTCGCACGCGGTCTCAAGGCTCTAATTTGGGGCAAAACGGGCCCACTTCACAGCACGTTGTATCGTGGTGTGAGGCTTCAACTTATTGGGTAACATACTTCTGTATTCACCTGCACCGTATTTATACGTCAGGTGAACAATCTAGTACCAGCCTCATTTCTGTCTCGTATTCTTGCGCAGAGCCGGTCATGTCCAGGCATGTCTTTGGCGGTGACTTTGAACTAGACATTGGGGGTATGGCAGTGGCGCCTAAGGGACCGCTGTCCAATAGGAGAACGAAATATTATGGTCTGTACTAGGTAAAGGGATATTCCGTGTATATGTACAAAGAATATACAAGGGATATCAGACGATATACAAATACTATGCAATATATATCAAGTAATGAATATATATATTCGGTTTAATCTGATCCTTTGTAACATAAAGTATTACTTTTAGGCAGCAAAGGCGTTTGGTTATTGGGATAGCTTTTGCCAGACCCCAGAGGAGACCAGCTCACAGCAATCAATGTCCCTGACTCAGAGACGGACTTCCCAGGTGAAAGCAAAAAGTCAAGTGACAGCGCTATTCTTCTATAGTAGGTTCTACGAGGGCAGCATTTATGGTCCTGCCATTGAATCCTCAACATGTCGGTTCTCTCTCAAGACACGCCTGCTGGGGGCCCGCATTGAGAAACATTCAAAGTGAAAAGCAACAAAGATGAATTGCCCTTGCATGCCTCGAGGCAAAACGCTTGATATGAATCAATTGGAAGGTGAGAAAACCTGCCTGTTTCTCACAGGTTGGTTAGAGGATTTCCTCCATCTTCTAAGTAAGGAAAAGGCAACCTCCGTCTTCAGGGACCTAGAGCAGGATGCAAACAAGCTCTGGGATGCTCTGAGATCCTTCCTAAACTCACAAGAGTGTATTTCCTGTATAATTCAGTGTCCACAGTATGTGTATATGACTTTTTTTTGTATATGATTTTTTTTTGTATTGCTTTCTACCAACCAAGATCTTCCCACCCACAGCATCTATCAGGTCTAGCCATCTATCTGACTGTTCCTCTATCTATCTACCTACCTAACTAGAAGCATGCTGTCAGGTTGTGTGGTTCTATAGAGAACAAGTGCACCGTGTCCCACTCCCCTCCCCCAGGTCATTGTTCTAGTGAGTCATTGTTTATGTTGTCGTCTTTGGTGTTGTTTGGGCTTTGCCACTGTTTCAGTTGTCTCTTTCTATCTGTCTTTGTTGTTGTGGTTGTCATTATTGTTATGTTTTTTGTTGTTGTCTTGGATGTCGTTATAGTAGTGTATTATGTTTGTTATTGCTTTTTGCGCTGTGTCTTTGTTGAAAAAAAATTATAATAATAATGGTAATCAGTCAGTTTGATTTGAATTTGAATTGTGCGCTCTCACATACTTGTTTGTGTGGTAGCTGATGTTAGCTAGTAACGAATTGCTCGCTCTCACATAGAGAGATCAATGAACTATCACTGTGATTGGGATTATGATTACATGCGGTCTGTGTTTATTTATTTTTTACCTTTATTTAACAGGGTAGGGTTTTTGAGCATGGCTGTTCTTTTTCTTTTTTCTTTTGCTTCACACTCACTTACTTACTTACTTAGGCCTTTAAATTCCCAAAGGAATATAGGCCATCGACGAAGCTCCTCCATCCTCTTTGGTCTTGTGCCCTCCGCTCCAGATCTTGCCAGGACAGCCCTTCTTTCTTCATCTCCTGTTCTGTGGTTCTTCTCCAGGTGGTTTTCGGTCTGCCTCTCTTCCTCCTGCCCTGTGGGTTCCATGTCAGTGCCCGCTTTGTGATTGATTTTTTTCTTCTGAGTGTGTGACCTATCCACTTCCACTTCCTCCTCCGGATTTGAATTTCTATTGTGTCCTGTTTGGTGAGTTCCCACAGGTTGGCGTTAGAGATGGTGTTGGGCCAGTATATTCCCAGGAGGCGTCTGAGGCACCGGTTGGTGAAGGTCTGCTTGTTGAGTATAGTGGTGGTGGTTTTCCAGGATTCTGAGCCATATAGTAGAGTGGTCTTTACGTTTGAGTTGAAGATCTGTAGCTTGGTCTTGAGTGACAGGTTTTTTGCCTTCCAGATAATGTTTAGCATGTTGAATGATGTCCTTGCCTTTCCAATCCTGGCTTGGACATCGTCTTCCGTACCCCCTTCCACAGAAATTATGGTTCCAAGGTAAGTGAAGCTGTTTACATCCTCTAATGGGTTTTGTTCCATGGTTATGGGTGTGTTGTTCTTGCTGTTGATACGCATTACTTTGGTTTTGGATGAGATTATTTTGAGCCCAAGCAGAGCAGCAGTTTCTTCCAGTTTTCCCGATTTCTCCTGCATCTGTTGATGTGTGTGAGCCAGTAGTGCCAGGTCATCAGCGAAATCCAGATCTTCCAGCTGCTCTGTCAAGCTCCATTGTATGCCGGTTTTTCGGTTGCTGGTTGTTTCTTTCATCACCCAGTCTATGCAGAGGAGGAAAAGAAAGGGTGAGAGCAGGCACCCCTGCCGCACACCAGTCAGGACCTCGAAAGCTTCCGATATACATCCTTCATGGAGGACTTGACATCTCATCCCTTGGTAGGTGTTCCTTACAGTGTTGATGATCTTTGCTGGGATCCCATAGTGGGCCATCAGTTTCCACAGCATTTCCCTATCCACACTGTCAAAGGCTTTCTCAAAATCTATGAAATTCACATAGACAGAAGAGTTCCATTCAATAGACTGTTCAATGATAATCCTAAGGGTGGCGATTTGGTCTCCACAGGATCGGTTGTTCCTGAAGCCAGCCTGGTTTTCCCTCAGTTTCTCATCGACCCACTTCTGGAGCATTTCACACTCACACAGTTACATACATTCACACCTAGGAGCCCAGTACAACCACAGTCTGACACTGTTGAGTGTTGACCACTAGGAGCTGCCCAGTACAACCACAGTCTGACACTGTTGACCACTAGGAGCTGTCCTGTACAACCACAGTCTGACACTGTTGACCACTAGGAGCTGTATAGTAATAGGGGTGGATGGTTCTGTCTCTAAAAACCCGATGTATATAATACCCTGCGTTGTGTTTTGTCCGTCTGTTAAACCCCTATTACTTATAAAGACCAACACGGTCTTGTAGAACGGCGGCGAGAGTGGAAGCACCAAATGAAGAGAAGAGATCTAATGTTCAGATCCGCTTTTATTTCAGAGTCAAAAAGTGAAATTACAAGGATCTGGTAAAATGGAAAATGAATTGTGCAATGATATTTGATGGACGCAAACTCTATGCCGTTTGTCACCAAACATCAGACTAATCGAACACAGTTAGAAAGAATGGTCTTGTGGTTTCTCGATGGTCGTGGCTTCTTCCTAAGGAACAAAGAGATTCTGTTCTCGTTTCTCAGCTCAAGCAGCTTCGCCGTCCTCTTCCGGTGGTGGGTTCAAAAAAGCGTGTGTTCTCTTCCTGCTGTCGTGCAGGCTATTTTAAAAATTAAATCCCGCCCCTGTGAGAACGACGACCCGATTCGTCAGGGGGCGGAGCTCTACTTCCTGATTGGCTAAGGCGCATAGCGGCCATTTTGAGTAGTCACACAAGCACCAAATATGGAGTTTTATTTGAATCTAGAGGTAGTCCTGTCTATTTTTAAGCACAAACGTACTGTTCTGTTTTAACGTGTTTAAAGTATACAGTATTTCATTTTACTGACTAATAGATTAAAGATTAGTTATGACAAGACTTAAACAATTATTTTAAGTCTTTTCAGAAATCTGTGGTTTTTCTAAAGCCCCAATTTAGCCCTATTGGTTGGTTTTAACAAGAACAAAGGAATCTATAATTCTGATTACTTATTTTAGTCTACTTGGTTTTAAGCCAACCAGTTGTATTTTAATCATTCCTTTTACCTTAAGTTAATATCCCTTAGAAGCAGCTAATTTTCAGTATTATGGGTATTTTCCAGATTGGTTCAGAAAGAGTTTTATGGCAAACTTTGGTGATTTCTTTGGTCATTAACACAGCATATTTCATATCATTACGTCCAAGATTCTTAGCACAACATAACAGTAATATTTGCAGTTTAATTTGGAGCTTCTTTAAGGATATAAACATACTTTAATTACTGGAGTAGTAAAACTTAACTCCTCCTTAGACATTTCATCTCTACGGCGTGCTCACAGGATGCCTGCAGCATCTAACAGGCGCATTGTGACCTAAAGGTCTATTGTTCCAGCTGCTTGTAACACTTGTATGTAAATTCACTCAGTGAGATAAGCACTATGCACTCTTTGTGGAACTAAATGTCTTCAATTGTTACACTTTGACTGTTTTTTACTGGCACAATTTTTACAACAGTGGAGAATAGTCTAATGGTTTTCATTAGCATATATATTCTTCTGTTTATGGGATCTATATTGTCTTACTTGGTCACCGCCTGTGACCCAAACCGGTTTCTAGGGAGATCGTAAGGTCTGGGTGTTACCTGCTATTCTATTGTGCCTAAAACGGGGAATGCTAATCCATTTCTCCCCCAGGGCCTCACTTTTAACAGCCAGACCCCCCCTAGTATTTGAATGTTGTTCAGACTAATATGAGACTAGACCAAGTGTGGTGTATCGATCATCCCAGTTTCAAATCTCCCAGTAGCTTGTTGACCTGTCTTGGGAAATGCAGACTTCAATCATATTTTCCTACCCATTTTTTACAGTAGTTTTACAGTTTGAGCCGGGAAATTCGGGAATTATACTACAGCTGCCCAGTACAACCACAGTCTGACACTGTTGACCACTAGGAGCTGCCCAGTACAACCACAGTCTGACACTGTTGACCACTAGGAGCTGTCCAGTACAACCACAGTCTAACACTGTTGACCACTAGGAGCTGGCCAGTACAACCACAGTCTGATACTGTTGGCCACTAGGAGCTGCCCAGTACAACCACAGTCTGACACTGTTGACCACTAGGAGCTGCCCAGTACAACTACAGTCTAACACTGTTGACCACTAGGAGCTGGCCAGTACAACCACAGTCTAACACTGTTGGCCACTAGGAGCTGCCCAGTACAACCACAGTCTGACACTGTTGACCACTAGGAGCTGCCCAGTACAACCACAGTCTGACACTGTTGGCCATTAGGAGCTGCCCAGTACAACCACAGTCTGACAGTTGACCACTAGGAGCTGCCCAGTACAACCACAGTCTGACACTGTTGACCACTAGGAGCTGCCCAGTACAACCACAGTCCACTGTTGACCACTAGGAGCTGCCCAGTACAACCACAGTCTGACACTGTTGACCACTAGGAGCTGCCCAGTACAACCACAGTCTGACACTGTTGACCACTAGGAGCTGCCCAGTACAACCACAGTCTGATACTGTTGACCACTACGAGCTGCCCAGTACAACCACAGTCTGACACTGTTGACCACTAGGAGCTAGGTGGTGAACGGTCCCTTCTCTGGGATTCGCTCGTAGCTAAGAGCAGGATTTAGGAGCGCTGAAGAGCAGTCGTAAGTAGGCATGGGCCTGTTACCGGTTTACCGCGCTTTGAAAACGTTGCAGTGTCAAAACCACAAAAATTACGTTCAAACGGTAGGCACTGTTACATTCAATCCTAAATTGACTTGCCCTAGGAAAATATGGCTAGTTTTCCCCCGGTAGGCCTTGAATGTAAACAGGTGGACACAGGCAAACGGACAAGTGTTACCAAAAATCACAGTATTTATTGGATAACTACTTTAAAGGGGACACAATTCCATAGGTTCAGGATATAATAAAGTAAAGCACATGGTAAAAAATAAAGCAACAAGCAAAAATGGACCAACAGCAAAAATTGTCAAAATGGTGGAAATGCAGTGAGAGTACAAGGTGTAGTCTTCAGGTTAGGTTCTGGAGACCAAGTGATGAGCGACTGTGACGAGAGACAGCTACAGACTGCACTCTGGCCTGCTTACATAGGGCGTGGTGCCTCAATCATCATAATTACAAAAGTGGCCATTTTAATGACAAGCAAAACAGAAAGAAACAGTGTGTCAATCACAGACCACCAATTAGTGACAGCACACTTAAACCACAATGTGAATATGCACCACAGACAGTAAGTATCCCTCCACCATGTGAAAGTAATACCTAACAGGCACCGACGGTATTTGTTACATTCCGAATCATGAACTTCGGAACATGCTGTCAGAAATGTCAACTGGAATAGCTGGGAGTTACCATGGCTAGCTAGTTAGTTGTAAGGGATAATGCATGGCGTGGTGTGCTGTTATCTGAAAATAATGCTCAATGCATGGGGGTAATAAAAATTACCCCCATTCGCCGAGTGGTTTGCCTAGAAAGTAATGTTACAGTGTCAGAGTAATGCTACATATCTAGCAAGCTATACAAAAATAACGTTTAATGTGACTGATCTAGAATCCGAATATTCCACCCATAAATAGCTAATGTCAAATATAAATAACGTAATGTTTTGACAGGAGCTAGCTAACGTTAGGTAGTTAGCCAGCTAGCTAGTAGTACCGGTGATGTGTTGCCAATTGATTTCGGTCGACTAACGTTAGCGAGATTGGCCTACGTTCCGTTACATATTCATAATCATTAAAGCGTAGTGCCTAAGGATAGGAGTCTGAGGCGGGGTGTCGAAAGACAACGCTAAACATTTATTAAACATCAAGAGTGTTGACGTTGAGCTCATTTGCCGACAGGAAAGTGCTGACAGGAAAGCAACAAACAATATGGTCCGTGCGGAACCCTTATCCCCAACACATAGGTCCGTGGGTGAATTATGTTGAACCACCGGGTCAGAGAGGTCGAAATGTGCATGGTTTAGCAGAGGGTGGTGGAAGCAGCAGTCAGTAGGAGCAGCCAGCAGAATGTTTGTATTCCACAGCACATAAACAACTGATAACAGCGGCAGGAGACACAGGAGCGAGGGGGAGAGGTTTGACATTATGAGAAACTGCGTTTTTAATGTGTGTGAAAGGTTATTAGCAGTTGTCATGACAGCGCGTTGCATGACAACCAGGAGAGGGGCGAGGCCGTCGTTGCTATGATGAAGATCCTATAAATCCGACAGTGTTTCCGGGTGTAAGGCAGACTAGACTAGGACTAGGGCAGACCAAGAACGACTAAGAACAACTTTGAGATGGCTCCCTCCTCTCATCACAGAGAGGGGGGGGGGGGAAATGCCACATCATCATTAGCTTCGGCTAACACGATGAGGGTTTCTGGCTAACGACAAGGCCTGAGCCACTATTGGACTGAATAACAGAAGGACGATAGCAATGACAATACAAATTGGTTCCCATCTGATTATGAGGTTCTGTTTATTTAATAAACAACGCTCTTCCAAGAAAGGTATCATGCTGTCAAGGTGTCGAATTCTTACGAAGGTGGTGAATTATTATGGTTGCGGATTGCATTAACGGGGAAAGATAAGGATTGTACAGCCAGTATGAGAAGACGTCGGAAAGAAACAAACACAACGCAGAGGTCAGTGGATGGAGAGGATAACACAAGCCAAACAGACGAAGACGTGATACTGGCTGATTGATCAGAATCCAACAGTTGGTGCCGTGAGCCGGATTTGCAAAAGATAAGAACAATGGGGCGACAGTGAACAACAGTCATCGTGTGTGGGAGAATCATGATCGAAGCAAGGCCGGCTAGCCCTGGGAGAGAGGCGTCGAGTCGAGCGGTCATGAGGCGCGAACCAGCGCTGTGGGAGAAACAGCGCTGTGGGAGAAAGATGTGAGTTCATTTGTACCCACGGTTGTTTGATCTTTAAGCCAAATAAAAACGAACAGATAGTGCATCCGTAAACAGAAGTAGCGACAGAGAAGCCAGCTGTAATGTGTTTTGAAGACACAGAGGAAACAGTCACAGTGTAGGAGTGTGTTTTGGGACAGGCAGAGAGGCAGAGTGGTGTTTTGAAAACCGAGAGGGGTTTTATCTACAGAATAAAAACAAACAGGGACGGTGAAGGAAGGCAGTGTTATTTTTTTTTATCTACTTTTTCTCCCATTTTCTATTTTTCTCCCATCCCAATTTTTTCGTATCGTCCAATTCTACCCTCCCCTGTCTCGAACGTTGTTAGGCGATGCCTCCCACAAGCCGGCTGCAATGTGGACTAAGCCTTACATCACGTGTCCCCTCCGGTACTCGAGGAAGCAGGAGTTGCATCTTTTCACCTGCACAGCACAATCTCTCAGCGTCGGGGGTCTGCGTTTGGAGGGCACGCCGCCCCCGTCGCTTCCTGATTCTGCTGCGCAGGCGCACCAACCGACCTGTAGGAGTCGCTGTCCACAACGTCCGATCCCCACCCATCAGCTTCCCACCCCCTAATACTGCCAATTGTATTAGTATGAACGACCAGCCAAGCTGATAGCAATGCGGAGAGCTGGGCTCGAACCCAGCGGCTCCTGCATTGGCGGTGAGCGCCTTGCCCACTGCACCACCTAGCCACGGAAGGCAGTGTTCTAAGGGTTAATTCCATTTTTGTTTGTCTGTACTATAAGGGTTGTTTTCCTCACAAGGAGGCGGGAACGCGGGACTGTGAGTCGGGAGAATCTACCTACGTTTTTCAGACATACCGTCATTTGGCATCCAGTCCCTTTTGACCTGTCCAGTACTTGCATGTTTAGTAGATCATCTATTGTCATCTGACTTGCAGGTATCATTATGACCTGTTCGCCGACGAGACTCTAAGAGACAGTTGTTTTTGTTGTTAGGCCTTTAAAAAAGGAGGGCAGCGGCCGTTTGTTTAAGTGAGGGAGCCATCTTATCAGACACAGGAGAATCACGAGTACGAGTTAGTAAGAGTAAGAATGTAAGTCAATCAAGAGAGTGATGGAGGCATTAAAGGGACAGTGAAAAAAAAAGGTCGGCAGTTAGGCACAGAGACAAGATGGCCGCAAAGGGCCATGAGGAGGATGAGCAAGATAAGATGAGAGGAAATGTCAACAAAATTGAGCGGACAAGATGGCCGTGGGGCTCCACAAGGAGATAAGAACAGGAACTAGAACCAGAGAGTGACACGTCAGCTCCAGTAATCTAGACTGAGTTTGGCTGCCATCTAGGGGTGGCAGTGGGATAATGCAGGCAAATATTTGAAGATAGGTCTCTACTACCATCTAGTGGGCGGGGTGGGGGAGTGATTCAAGTTAGAATCTACTGGAGCAGGGAGAGAGGGGATTATTATAATAATAATATTGATATACAGGTTAATTAAATAGAGTTTAATTATACAATGGATTAAATAGAACTTCACAGAGAGATGAGGTGCAGTTAATTAAATAGGTGGAAAATAACGAGGGAGGTTAATTTCCAGTTGCGCTTTCTCACACCTGATAAATAAGCAAGAGTTTTCAGATGACACAGTCACCAGAAGAACTGGCGCGCGCCGGGGGCCAACCTGGGACGAAGATAGGGCGCGGGAGTGGGTATCGGTAGCTGCTGGTGTCACGACGGAAGACGACAAACAGGGACAGATATGGGTGTGGAGAAGGTGGTAGACTAATGGAAAAACAAGGGAAGTCGAGTGTACAGACGACTGCTGGTGTTGTGTTTCTGCTTTCAGAGTCTGGAGAGGACCATCGACGGCGGTGGAGACGGCCAACGGGGCGGAGACCAGTGGTCGCAGGCGGTGTTGCCCAGGGGCAGACATCGGAGGGGGCTTTCCTGCGGAGACACTGTGTCGAGGCGTTTTGAAACAACAGAGCGTGGGCGGGTTTATTGTTGAAATCTGAACAACAACAGGGACTTCCAGAGCATCAAGATCGAGACAAGAGACAGCATGAAGGCGCCAACGTGGAGTCCTGTGTGTTCATTTGATAATAATTTACAGAAGGAAGAGACAGGTTAAGTCCTCTCAGGACAGATAAACCATCCCTCTAGCAGGATCAAGGGGGGGGGGTGGTGGTAAGGTGAGTTTAGCTCGGGACCACAAAGCTAAAACAACAGTCTATTCTTGGGTATAATTAATTGAAAAACCAAATAATGATTTATGATTCTGAAGGTTTGATTAGAATCAAGGGGGGAATGAGAGATATTGGTGTTTTCAATGTATGTAATGTATATTGGGGGAGATGACAGCAGCTGGAGGGGCCGGGTCAGAGAGGTCGAAATGTGCATGGTTTAGCAGAGGGTGGTGGAAGCAGCAGCCAGTAGGAGCAGCCAGCAGAATGTTTGTATTCCACAGCACATAAACAACTGATAACAGCGGCAGGAGACACAGGAGCAAGGGGGAGAGGTTTGACATCATGAGAAACTGCGTTTTTAATGTGTGTGAAAGGTTATTAGCAGTTGTCATGACAGCGCGTCGCATGACAACCAGGAGAGGGGCGAGGCCGTCGTTGCTATGACGAAGATCCTATAAATCCGACAGTGTTTCCGGGTGTAAGGCAGACTAGACTAGGACTAGGGCAGTCCACAAACGACTTTGAGACGGCTCCCTCCTCTCATCACAGAGAGGGGGGGGGGGGGGGAATGCCACATCATCATTAGCTTCGGCTAACACGAGGAGGGTTTCTGGCTAACGACAAGGCCTGAGCCACTATTGGACTGAATAGCAGAAGGACGATAGCAATGACAATACGAATTGGTTCCCATCTGATTATGAGGTTCTGTTTATTTAATAAACAACGCTCTTCCAAGAAAGGTATTATGCTGTCAAGGTGTCGAATTCTTACGAAGGTGGTGAATTATTATGGTTGCGGATTGCATTAACGGGGAAAGATAAGGATTGTACAGCCAGTATGAGAAGACGTCGGAGAGAAACAAACACAACGCAGAGGTCAGTGGATGGAGAGGATAACACAAGCCAAACAGACGAAGACATGATACTGGCTGATTGATCAGAATCCAACACTACATATTCATAATCATGAAAGTATTTTTTATTCTGTACTTAGTTTGAAAGTGGTCAGACAGTTCCCTCTGTGTGTAATACAGACAGTCTTCACACATTCCTAAATAACACTTACAGAAAAGCTGATTCTGCGTGTTTGTGCACTGTAATAAAATACCTTTTGTTCAATGGGGGGGAAATTGGCCTTTTTCCTTTTTTTTTTCAGAATATACAGTGAAACCGTGGTATTTTTGCCCAAGGTTATCATACCATCAAAGTCGTAAGTTGGACAGACTGGTGTGCACCGTGTGGCTTTATTGGAGGAATCGTGGTGATTACATTCACGTTGATTCTACAGACATCCTTGGAATTAAATAATCATAATAATAATAAATACGACAATATTTGTATGATAATTACGTTTTACATTTACAGTCATGCCTCAATGACGCATTGTGATGTCCGAAAATAAATAAAAGCACTACACCAACACTGCAAATGACAGTGGATAAATAAATAAGAACTAAACCCAATCGCGTGTATATAGACTGTATTAATATTCCATATTTATACCGTCTTGTTGTGGACTCCTTGCCTCAGCGTGCACACACACACACACACAAACACACAAACTTTAGTGTGTTATTCTCTTTAATGTTGTTGTTGAATGATTTACTCAATAAACTAAAATAAGACATGAGCATTATGAATGTGTGTCTTTCTCTCGTTATTCACAAGTCTACAGTCTGTTGGTCAGTACCTACAGTAATCAAACCTAACTTAGAAATGCATCTACTTTTCATCAGACCATCATTTGTCGCCAGGTTTGGGAGGGTTACTTTATGTTTTCTGTTACAATTATATAAAAGAAGCAGTGAAGCCAGACCAGCACTCTCAGGTTCAAAATTTAATGGCAGCCTGAAACAAACATGTTAATTACATATTCCTTCTTCAGTGTTATAGCTTGCACCCAACAAACATGTTTCTGAATTACATATTCCTTCTTCAGTGTTATAGAAGGAATATGTAATTCCGAAACATGTTTGTTTCAGGCTGCCATAAAATTTTGAACCTGAGAGTGCTGGTCTGGCTTCACTGCTTCTTTTATATAATACTTAATGGGATTTCAGCACCCAGTGTCGTATCTTGAGAGCGCGGTCTAACTTGACTTCTGTTACAATTAAAAATGACCCATAGAAAAAGGCATTCAGTAACTTATTACTGTTATCACACTATTAAAGTAATGTAATCTAGTTACGTTCAGTTAACTTTTGATTACCTCAATGCCAAATGTAAATAAATTAAAAAAGAAAATAGATGGCCCTGGACTTTTGACCCAGACTGGCCCACCACAACCAGCCTGCGGATATTCTTCCACCCCCACCCCATCGAAGCATATAACACACCAGCCCTTAATACCACCACTTATATGCTAAGCATAATGGATACTCTAGAGCAGTGGTACTCAGACCTGGCAAACTCAGAAGCCTCATAGAAAAATATTTCTGAAAGAGCCACATTACAAAAACACCCCGCTCTTCAACCAAAACAACACCAGGCCGCACACTCCACCAGTAAGCTACTGAAATGGTTTCCCCAGGCGATTAAAATTCCTCAAGTGTCCCTGTAGTAGCATATAGACAGCCCATCAGCACAAAGTCCAAAACAACTGTAGTAGCCTAAAGTCCATAACCATGTAGTAGGTTCATAGGTGAGAGGAAAGGGAGGGGGTGTTAATAATATAATACAATGGGCGGCCGGGTAGCGCAGTGGACTAAGCGTCTGTCTACCACCACAGAGACAGTGGGATCGAATCCAGCTGTGGTGCCTCCGGCTTGGCCGACCGTCCATACTAACACAATTGGCAGTGTTAGCGGGTGGGAAGCCGGCGTGGGTGGGTCCTGGTCGTTGTAAACAGCGACTCCTACAGTTCGGTCCGGGCGCCTGCACAGCAAGGGAAGGATCTGGGAGAGGTATAGTGTGACCTTCCACACGTTACACTCTCCCAGTGAGAGTCCACGCTGCCAGGTGAAAAGAAGCGGTGGGCTGACTACACATGTGTCGGAGGAAGCATGTGATAG